>NC_135232.1:928034204-928665871 GCF_051348905.1 Ranitomeya variabilis | reverse complement strand
CAAAAGTCGCCGACTTTTGGCTAAGTCGGCGTCTCATGAAACCCGATCCGACCCCTGTGCTTGTCGGCCATGCGGTACGCGACTTTCGCGCCAAAGTCGCGTTTCAATGACGCGAGAAGCGCCATTTCTCAGCCAATGAAGGTGAACGCAGAGTGTGGGCAGCGTGATGACATAGATCCTGGTCCCCACCATCTTAGAGAAGGGCATTGCAGTGATTGGCTTGCTGTCTGCGGCGTCACAGGGGCTATAAAGGGGCGTTCCCGCCGACCGCCATCTTACTGCTGCTGATCTGAGCTTAGGGACAGGTTGCTGCCGCTTCGTCAGAAGCAGGGAGAGCGTTAGGCAGGGTCCACTAACCACCAAACCGCTTGTGCTGCAGCAATTTCCACTGTCCAACACCACCTTCGGTGTGCAGGGACTGTGGAAGCTATTTTTTTTTTTTTTTCCCCTCAGCGCTGTAGCTCATTGGGCTGCCCTAGAAGGCTCCGTGATAGCTGTATTGCTGTGTGTACGCCACTGTGGAAACCAACTGCTTTTTTCAAAGCACATATCCTCTTGTTCCTTCCTTTCTGCACAGCTATCTTTTTTGTTTGTCCACACTTTTTATTTAATTTGTGCATCAGTCCACTCCTATTGCTGCCTGCCATACCTGGCTTACATTACTGCAGGGAGATAGTAATTGTAGGACAGTTTTTTTTTTTTTTTTTTTTTGTGGGAGATTAAGATTGGCATTTCCGCTACAGTGCCATCCCTGTGTGTGCCATCTCTCACTGAGTGGGCCATAGAAAGCCTATTTATTTTTTCCGTGATTTGTGTTCTAAAATCTACCTCAACACAAAAACACTACATCAATCAGTGGGAGAAAAATATTGGCCTCAGTCAGGGCTTGTGTGCCACTGCTGTGTGTGCTATCTCTCATTCAGTGGGCTATAGCAAGCCTATTTTTTATTTTTTTTTTTTTTTAATATTATTTGGTTTCTAAAGTCTCCCTGAAAAAAAAAAAAAAACCTAAAAAAACAGTGGGAGAGTAATATTGCCCTTTCAGCTTGTGTGCCAGTCTTGACTCCTGGGTGTGCCACCTCTCTCCCTCTCATTCAGTGGGCCATAGAAAGCCTATTTATTTATTTTTTTAAATATTATTGGGTTTCTAAAGTCTCCCTTAAAAAACAAAAAATACATAAAAAAACAGTGGGAGAGTAATATTGCCCTTTCAGCTTGTGTGCCAGTCTTGACTCCTGGGTGTGCCACCTCTCTCCCTTTCATTCAGTGGGCCATAGAAAGCCTATTTATTTTTTCCGTGATTTGTGTTCTAAATTCTACCTCAACACAAAAACACTACATCAATCAGTGGGAGAAAAATATTGGCCTCAGTCAGGGCTTGTGTGCCACTGCTGTGTGTGCTATCTCTCATTCAGTGGGCTATAGCAAGCCTATTTTTTTTTTTTTTTTTTTAATATTATTTGGTTTCTAAAGTCTCCCTGAAAAAAAAACAAAACCTAAAAAAACAGTGGGAGAGTAATATTGCCCTTTCAGCTTGTGTGCCAGTCTTGACTCCTGGGTGTGCCACCTCTCTCCCTCTCATTCAGTGGGCCATAGAAAGCCTATTTATTTATTTTTTTAAATATTATTGGGTTTCTAAAGTCTCCCTTAAAAAACAAAAAATACATAAAAAAACAGTGGGAGAGTAATATTGCCCTTTCAGCTTGTGTGCCAGTCTTGACTCCTGGGTGTGCCACCTCTCTCTCTCATTCAGTGGGCCATAGAAAGGCAATTTTTTTTTTGGTTTTTTTAATATTATTTGGTTTCTAAAGTCTCCCTGAAAAAAAAAAAAAAACATACAAAAAACAGTGGGAGAGTAATATTGCCCTTTCAGCTTGTGTGCCAGTCTTGACTCCTGGGTGTGCCACCTCTCTCCCTTTCATTCAGTGGGCCATAGAAAGCCTATTTATTTTTTTTTTTAAATATTATTGGGTTTCTAAAGTCTCCCTTAAAAAACAAAAAATACATAAAAAAACAGTGGGAGAGTAATATTGCCCTTTCAGCTTGTGTGCCAGTCTTGACTCCTGGGTGTGCCACCTCTCTCCCTCTCATTCAGTGGGCCATAGAAAGCCTATTTATTTTTTTTTTTAATATTATTTGGTTTCTAAAGTCTCCCTGAAAAAAAAAAAAAACCTAAAAAAACAGTGGGAGAGTAATATTGCCCTTTCAGCTTGTGTGCCAGTCTTGACTCCTGGGTGTGCCACCTCTCTCCCTCTCATTCAGTGGGCCATAGAAAGCCTATTTATTTTTTTTTTTAAATATTATTGGGTTTCTAAAGTCTCCCTTAAAAAACAAAAAATACATAAAAAAACAGTGGGAGAGTAATATTGCCCTTTCAGCTTGTGTGCCAGTCTTGACTCCTGGGTGTGCCACCTCTCTCTCTCATTCAGTGGGCCATAGAAAGGCTATTTTTTTTTTGGTTTTTTTAATATTATTTGGTTTCTAAAGTCTCCCTGAAAAAAAAAAAAAAAACATACAAAAAACAGTGGGAGAGTAATATTGCCCTTTCAGCTTGTGTGCCAGTCTTGACTCCTGGGTGTGCCACCTCTCTCATTCAGTGGGCCATAGAAAGCTTTTTTTTTTTTTTTCCTTGATTTGTGTTCTAAAATCTACCTCAACACAAAAACACTACATCAATCAGTGGGAGAAAAATATTGGCCTCAGTCAGGGCTTGTGTGCCACTGCTGTGTGTGCTATCTCTCATTCAGTGGGCTATAGAAAGCCTATTTATTTATTTATTTTTTTTCTTATTATTTGGTTTCTAAAGTCTCCCTGAAAAAAAAAAATACATAAATTAGGTGGGAGATTAATATTGACATTAGTGCTTGAGTGACAGTCCTGCGTGTGTGTCATCTCTGTGATTTTGTGCCACAGAAAACAGAGTGTGTAATATTGTGCCTGATTTTCCTTGTGGTCTCACCAACCTGTTAAGGGATATTGAAATCATACTGAAGTTATAGCTCACCGTGTAAGTTGTTTGACAGCAACAAATAAAGTTACTTTGGTTAAGATTTTAAAACAATGAGGAAGTCTGGTGCAAGAGGTCGTCGTGGGCGTTCATTGTCAGCTGGTAATGATGGTAGTGGTAGTGGAGCATCAGGTGGTCGTGGGGATAAAAATATTCCACCTAAGTCTGGAGCTGTGGAGCCAGTTTCGTCGTCAGGCTACACAAGGCCTCGAACGCTCTCTTTTCTGGGAGTAGGAAAACCGCTTTTAAAGGCGGAGCAGCAACAGCAAGTTTTGGCTTACATTGCAGACTCAGCCTCTAGCTCTTTTGCCTCCTCTTCCGAAACTGGTAAATGTAAAAGCAGCGCGTCGCTTGTGGATGTTCACGGTCAGGGACAAGTCGCTTCCTTGTCCTCCTCAGCAAAAACTACAACAAGAGAGAAGGATGCAGCAGGCGACACAACGGGTCACTCCATGGAGCTCTTTACACATACCGTCCCTGGCTTAGAAAGTGAAACATTTAACAGGCCATGCCCATTACAAGTATATTCTGACATGGAGTGCACTGATGCACAGCCACAGCCAGAGTACTATGCTGCTCCTTTGACTCAGACCACCACATTGCCCTCTCAGGGTACAGATCCACAATCAGACCCTGATGAGACTATGTTGCCCCGCCACGAACGCTATACCACCGACCGACACAGTGACACAGACGAAGTTGCACACGAGCTCGAAGAGGAGGTAATAGATGACCCAGTTATTGACCCCGATTGGCAGCCATTGGGGGAACAGGGTGCAGGCGGCAGTAGTTCAGAAGCGGAGGTGGAGGAGGGGCCGCAGCAGGCATCAACATCGCAACAGGTTCCATCTGCCGGGCCCGTATCTGGCCCAAAACGCGTGTCAAAGCCAAAACCTGTTGGAGCACAGCATTGCCATCCGGTTAAAGCTCAGTCTGCAATCCCTGAAAAGGGATCCGAGTCTAGGAAGAGTGCAGTCTGGCATTTTTTTAAACAACATCCAACTGATCAGCGCAAAGTCATCTGTCAAAAATGTTCAACTAGCTTAAGCAGAGGTCAGAATCTGAAAAGTCTAAATACTAGTTGCATGCATAGACACTTAACCACCATGCATTTTCAAGCCTGGACTAACTACCAAACGTCCCTCAAGGTTGTAGCACCCTCGGCCAATGAAGCTAGTCAGCAACGCAACATCCCTTCCGTCACTGTAAGGCCACCATTTTCCGCACCACCGGCAGTATCTGTGCAGGTTTCTTTGCCAGCCAAAAGCAGTCAGGGTCAGGGAATCACCAGTTTTGTAGGAGGAAATATTGCATCTAGGGCACCGGCGGAAACAATACCGTCTCCAACCGTCTCTCAGTCTGCCATGTACACCGGCACACCCGAAAGTTCCACGATCTCCAGCTCTCCAGTCCAGCTCACCCTACATGAGACTCTGGTTAGAAAAAGGAAGTACTTATCCTCGCATCCGCGTACACAGGGTTTTAACGCCCACATAGCTAGACTAATCTCGTTAGAGATGATGCCCTACCGGTTAGTTGAAAGCGAAGCTTTCAAAGCCCTGATGGAGTACGCTGAACCACGATACGAGCTACCCAGTCGACACTTTTTTTCCAGAAAAGCCATCCCAGCCCTGCACCAGCATGTTAAACAGCGCATCGTCCATGCACTCAGGCAATCTGTGAGTACAAAGGTGCACCTGACTACAGATGCATGGACCAGTAGGCATGGCCAGGGACGTTATGTGTCCATCACGGCACACTGGGTGAATGTGGTGGATGCAGGGTCCACAGGCGACATCAATTTAGGGACAGTTGTGCCTAGCCCACGGTCTAGGAAACAGTTGGCTGTAGGCGTTCGCACCCCCTCCTCCTCCTCCTCCTCGTCCTCCTGCAGAAGCTACAGCTCTTCCACAGAACGCAGTCTGCCAACCACTCCATCGGCAGATGACACTGTTGCACACCAGTTGTCCCATTATGGGCCAGCTACTGCCAAGCGTCAGCAGGCTGTATTGGCTATGAAGTGCTTGGGCGACAACAGACACACCGCGGAAGTTCTGTCCGAGTTCTTGCAACAAGAAACACAGTCGTGGCTGGGCACAGTAGATCTTGAGGCAGGCAAGGTAGTGAGTGATAACGGAAGGAATTTCATGGCTGCCATCTCCCTTTCCCAACTGAAACACATTCCTTGCCTGGCTCACACCTTAAACCTGGTGGTGCAGTGCTTATTGAAAACTTATCCTGGGTTCTCCGACCTGCTCCTCAAAGTGCGTGCACTTTGCTCACATATCCGACGTTCGCCTGTACACGCCAGCCGTATGCAGACCTATCAGCGGTCTTTGAACCTTCCCCAGCATCGCCTAATCATAGACGTTGCAACAAGGTGGAACTCAACACTGCACATGCTTCAGAGACTGTGCGAACAGAGGCGTGCTGTTATTTATTTGTGGGAGGATACACGGGCAGGCAGTAGGATGGCAGACATGGAGTTGTCAGGTGTGCAGTGGTCTAAGATACAAGACATGTGTCAAGTCCTTCAGTGTTTTGAGGAATGCACACGGCTGGTTAGTGCAGACAACGCCGTAATAAGCATGAGCATCCCCCTAATGCGTCTGCTGATGCAAAGTTTGACGCACATAAAGGAGCAGGCGTCTGCACCAGAGGAAGAGGAAAGCCTTGATGACAGTCAGCCATTGTCTGGTCAGGGCAGTGTACAGGACGAGGTAGCGGGCGAAGAGGAGGTGGAGGACGAGGAGGATGATGGGGATGAGTATATTTTTAATGCCGAACCTTTCCCGGGGGCACAGGAAATTGGTTGCGTGTCACGGCCGGGTTCTGGTTTTTTGAGGGACACAAGTGACGTAGATTTGCCTGCAACTGCTCCTCAACCAATCACAACCGGAGATTTGACAACTGGAACTTTGGCCCACATGGCGGATTATGCCTTACGTATCCTAAAAAGGGACACACGCATTACGAAAATGATGAACGATGACGATTACTGGTTGGCCTGCCTCCTTGATCCACGCTATAAAGGCAAATTGCAAAATATTATGCCACATGAGAACTTGGAACTAATATTAGCAACCAAACAATCAACTCTTGTTGACCGTTTGCTTCAGGCATTCCCAGCACACAGCGCACGTGATCGTTCTCACACGAGCTCCAGGGGGCAGCAGACTAGGAGTGTTAGGGGTGCACACATCAGAAGTGGCGTTGGACAGAGGGGTTTTCTGACCAGGTTGTGGAGTGATTTTGCTATGACCGCAGACAGGACAGGTACTGCTGCATCAATTGAAAGTGACAGGAGACAACATTTGTCCAGTATGGTTACTAACTATTTTTCATCCCTTATCGATGTTCTCCCTCAACCGTCATTCCCATTTGATTACTGGGCCTCCAAATTAGACACCTGGCCAGAATTGGCAGAATATGCATTGCAGGAGCTTGCTTGCCCGGCAGCAAGTGTCCTATCAGAAAGAGTATTCAGTGCTGCAGGTTCAATATTAACCGAAAAAAGGACTCGTCTGGCTACCCAAAATGTTGACGATCTAACATTCATTAAAATGAACCACAACTGGATTTCGAAATCTTTTGCCCCACCTTGCCCGGCCGACACCTAGCTTTCCTATGAAAAGCTCTTGCCTGTGAATTACTTTTCTAATGTCTAATTTGCTGCAGCTGATTGTCCAGCATACGACATGTTTACACCTCCCTAAATGGCAAAACTCCCCACACGGGGCCGTGGTATCGCGACTTGGCGCAAGCACCCGTGAGACTGCTGTTTGTCTGAAGAGGTGGGTGTGCTCGCTTTTGGTTGACGGCATTGCTACTGGGTCCCTCATAGTACAATGTAGTGTCTCTGGCGGTGGTGGTGCGCACCCAACGTCAGACACACCGTTGTAACATGAGGGGCCCTGGGGCGGTCCCGCCGGCCTCAAGAGAGTTCCCCCTACCCCAGCTCAAAATGTGCTCTACCACGTCCAAAATTATGTCGCACAGCTCCACCAATCTTTAGTCTATTCGCTGACATCATTCAATGTCTGGCACTGACAATACAAATTTGTAGACATCTATGATGCAACTTAAAGTAGTCTGTGTCTGTGTCCTATATTGGCACCATTAAATAGTTACTGCCAAATTACTATGTCAGAAACTCAGTAGATGAGCCCACCCCTGTACCTAAGTATGCCACCTTTTTTTTTGTTGTGGTTGTTTTGCGAGACATTAACATCTATTTATATTTTGGGAGTACTGGGACAGACACTCCTTGCACTACTCCTCCACTCACCACCAAGCTGCCTGTGTATCCATGTAACCGCTGTAAAGCTGCCATGAGCCTATTGTTTGTTATTTTAGGCCTTTGACAGCCTGTCTGCGGTCCCTACTTTAAATACTCCTCCACTGACCACCAAGCTGCCTGCCCGTGTATCCATGTAACCGCTGTAAAACTGCCATAAGCCTATTGTTTGTTATTTTAGGCCTTTGATAGCCTGTCTGCGGTCCCTACTTTAAATACTCCTCCACTCACCACCACCAAGCTGCCTGCCCGTGTATCCATGTAACCGCTGTAAAACTGCCATGAGCCTATTGTTTGTTATGTTAGGCCTTTGAAGCCTGTCTGCGGTCCCTACTTTAAATACTCCTCCACTGACCACCAAGCTGCCTGCCCGTGTATCCATGTAACCGCTGTAAAACTGCCATGAGCCTATTGTTTGTTATTTTAGGCCTTTGATAGCCTGTCTGCGGTCCCTCCTTCCACTAGTCCTCCACTGACCAGACCACTGCTGCCCGTGTACCCCTGGAACCAATTATAAAGTGCCTACAGCCAGCCCATTTTCTTATGTTAGGCCTTTGAAGCCTGTCTGCGGTCCCTACTTTAAATACTCCTCCACTGACCACCAAGCTGCCTGCCCGTGTATCCATGTAACCGCTGTAAAACTGCCATGAGCCTATTGTTTGTTATTTTAGGCCTTTGATAGCCTGTCTGCGGTCCCTACTTTAAATACTCCTCCACTCACCACCACCAAGCTGCCTGCCCGTGTATCCATGTAACCGCTGTAAAACTGCCATGAGCCTATTGTTTGTTATGTTAGGCCTTTGATAGCCTGTCTGCGGTCCCTACTTTAAATACTCCTCCACTGACCAGACCACTGCTGCCCGTGTACCCCTGGAACCAATTATAAAGTGCCTACAGCCAGCCCATTTTCTTATGTTAGGCCTTTGAAGCCTGTCTGCGGTCCCTACTTTAAATACTCCTCCACTCACTACCAAGCTGCCTGCCCGTGTATCCATGTAACCGCTGTAAAACTGCAATGAGCCTATTGTTTGTTATTTTAGGCCTTTGATAGCCTGTCTGCGGCCCCTACTTGCAATACTCCTCCACTGACCACAATGCTGCCTGGAGTGCCTGCCTGTGTATCCATGTAACCGATGTAAAACTGCCATGACTGCCTACTGTTTGTTATTTTAGGCCTTTGATAGCCTGTCTGCAGCCCCTACTTGCAATACTCCTCCACTGACCACACCAATGCTGCCCGTGTACCCCTGGAACCTATTTAAAAGTTCATAGAGCCTAGTTATATATTTTATTTACTATTAATAAGGCCATGATGGACTACGCTGTACCACGCTACAAGCTAACCAGTCGACACTTCTTTTGCGAGAAAAGCCATCCCAACCCTCCACCAGCATGTAGAAGACCGCATTGTCCATGCACTCTGGCAATCTGTGAGTACAAAGGTGCACCTGACAACAGACGCATGGACCTGTAGGCATGGCCACGGAAGATTACGTGTCCATTACGGCGCAATGGGTTAATGTGGTGGATGCATGGTCCACAGGGGACAGCCTACTAAGTCTGTCTGCAGTCCCTAATTCAAATTGTCCTCCACTGTCTAAATCGGAGCTTCCACCTTCTGGCTTTCGGCCTATAGTATCAGAAATTAAACTGCATTTGGCCTTCAACTTTGGTTAGGGCCTACTAACGGCTTCTGCCCCTCCCTGGTGTTGCCCTCAACTAAATAAAGCTGAGCTTCAACCTTCTGCTCCAAATTACCATTTTGAAAAATGCAATAGGCTTTTCCGGCCTACTAAAGGTGTCTGTCTGTGTGCCCCTGCCTGGTGTTGTCCTCAACTAAATAAAGCTGAGCTTCAACCTTCCGGCTCTCATTAAGTGGTTTTAAAAAAAAAAATGGTGGTTAGGGCCTACTAACGGCTTCTGCCCCTCCCTGGTGTTGCCCTCAACTAAATAAAGCTGAGCTTCAACCTTCTGCTCCAAATTACCATTTTGAAAAATGCAATAGGCTTTTCCGGCCTACTAAAGGTGTCTGTCTGTGTGCCCCTGCCTGGTGTTGCCCTCAACTAAATAAAGCTGAGCTTCAACCTTCTGCTCCAAATTACCATTTTGAAAAATGCAATAGGCTTTTCCGGCCTACTAAAGGTGTCTGTCTGTGTGCCCCTGCCTGGTGTTGTCCTCAACTAAATAAAGCTGAGCTTCAACCTTCCGGCTCTCATTAAGTGGTTTTAAAAAAAAAAATGGTGGTTAGGGCCTACTAACGGCTTCTGCCCCTCCCTGGTGTTGTCCTCAACTAAATAAAGCTGAGCTTCAACCTTCCGGCTCTCATTAAGTGGTTTTAAAAAAAAAAAATGGTGGTTAGGGCCTACTAACGGCTTCTGCCCCTCCCTGGTGTTGCCCTCAACTAAATAAAGCTGAGCTTCAACCTTCTGCTCCAAATTACCATTTTGAAAAATGCAATAGGCTTTTCCGGCCTACTAAAGGTGTCTGTCTGTGTGCCCCGGCCTGGTGTTGCCCTCAACTAAATAAAGCTGAGCTTCAACCTTCTGCTCCAAATTACCATTTTGAAAAATGCAATAGGCTTTTCCGGCCTACTAAAGGTGTCTGTCTGTGTGCCCCTGCCTGGTGTTGTCCTCAACTAAATAAAGCTGAGCTTCAACCTTCCGGCTCTCATTAAGTGGTTTTAAAAAAAAAATGGTGGTTAGGGCCTACTAACGGCTTCTGCCCCTGCCTGGTGTTGTCCTCAACTAAATAAAGCTGAGCTTCAACCTTCCGGCTCTCATTAAGTGGTTTTAAAAAAAAAAAATGGTGGTTAGGGCCTACTAACGGCTTCTGCCCCTCCCTGGTGTTGCCCTCAACTAAATAAAGCTGAGCTTCAACCTTATGCTCCAAATTACCATTTTGAAAAATGCAATAGGCTTTTCCGGCCTACTAAAGGTGTCTGTCTGTGTGCCCCTGCCTGGTGTTGCCCTCAACTAAATAAAGCTGAGCTTCAACCTTCTGCTCCAAATTACCATTTTGAAAAATGCAATAGGCTTTTCCGGCCTACTAAAGGTGTCTGTCTGTGTGCCCCTGCCTGGTGTTGTCCTCAACTAAATAAAGCTGAGCTTCAACCTTCCGGCTCTCATTAAGTGGTTTTAAAAAAAAAAATGGTGGTTAGGGCCTACTAACGGCTTCTGCCCCTCCCTGGTGTTGTCCTCAACTAAATAAAGCTGAGCTTCAACCTTCCGGCTCTCATTAAGTGGTTTAAAAAAAAAAAAATGGTGGTTAGGGCCTACTAACGGCTTCTGCCCCTCCCTGGTGTTGCCCTCAACTAAATAAAGCTGAGCTTCAACCTTCTGCTCCAAATTACCATTTTAAAAAATGCAATAGGCTTTTCCGGCCTACTAAAGGTGTCTGCCCCTCCCTGGTGTTGTCCTCAACTGAACAAAGCTGAGCTTCCACATTCTGGCTTTCGCCCTATACTATCAGATATTAAACTGCATTTGGCCTACTAGTGTGGTTAGGCCCTTGAAACAGTGTCTGCTGCTCTTGGGTTTGCTACTCCACTGAACAAAGCAATGCCGCCTGTTTAGTCCTGTTACCAATTTTGAACTGCATGTAGCCTACTTTATTCTTTGGCCCTATATCTGTTTCCTCCTCATCCTGCCCATTGCCCAGCCACTGCTAAATGAGTCTGCTGGTACATTGACCTAGACCACTACATTCCCCTTGTACTCTACACAGCCAGAATCTGACCCTGCTGAAAGTAAGGTTCCCCTTCCCGCATGTTATACCACCTTACACAGGGACAAAGAGGAAGGTGCAGATGAAAGTGCAGGTTCCTTCATCAGGTGGGGGGGCATACTCGTTGGCGACGTCACTGGCACAGGGCCCCTCAGAGTACGCAAAAGTGTCGCTGCTGGTGGGAGGCGCCCCCGCCATGCAAACACACCGCCGTACTTTGAGGGGCCCTGTGCCAGTGGCAATGCGAACGAGTGGGCCCCCCCCTGCTTGCTCAGGATCACAGCACTTGCAACTTTTAAATACTTACCTTTCCCTGCAACACCGCCGTGACGTAGTCCGCATTTCCTGGGCCCACGAAAAACTTGAGCCAGCCCTACTCCCCCCACAACTTTCCCCCAATTCCCTATGCCCAACTATTATTATACAGTTAATTAAGATTGGCAAGCTTCAGAAACAAGAATGGATGTTTTTGGCATTAAAATGGGCACTGTAGGTGTTTTCCTGGCCTCCACTCACTGCCGACTATGCTTCCCCATTGACTTGCATTGGGTTTCGTGTTTCGGTCGATCCCCGACTTTTAGCGATAATCGGCCGACTGCACTCGACTCGACTCTGGACAAAATCGGGTTTCCCAAAACCCTACTCGATCTTAAAAAAATGAAAGTCGCTCAACCCTAGTTGTGGGTCCTATGGGGATTATTTTAGGGGGAATGATTAAATCCTGCTAGCTGTTGAGCAACTTTTTATGTTGTAATTCAGCTGCCTACACATAATTTTATAATTGTCTTTATACTTGCAGTATCAGGCCTAAGAGGGACCAACGGGACAGCACTCGGAACTCATGATGGAAGTATTAAAGAACACAAAGCTTGGCATATAATTTGTATAGTAGCTAACAAGTGTCTTTATTCTTGCAGTACCAGGCCATACCAGGCCAAAGAGGGACCAACCGCAACAGCACTCGGAACTCCTGATTAGGGTTGGGCGAAACGGATCGGACAAATTCAAAAATCGCCGACTTTCGGCAAAGTCGGGTTTCATGAAACCCGACCCAATCCTAGTGTGGGATCGGCCATGCGGTCGGCGATCAACGCGCCAAAGTCACATTTCGTATGACGCATTCAGCGCCATTTTTTAGCCAATGAAGGAGGACGCAGAGTGTGGGCAGCGTGATGAGATAGGTCTCGGTCCCCACCATCTTAGAGAAGGGCATGACAGTGGCTTGCTTTCTGCGGCATCACAGGGGCTATAAAGGGGCGTGCACGCGACCGCCATCTTACTTCTGCCGATCGTAGCATAGGGACAGATTGCTGCTGCTTCATCAGAAGAAGGGATATAGTTAGGGAGGGAAGATTAACCCCCAAACTGCTTGTGCTGTAGCGATTTCCACTGTCCAACACCACCTTTGTTTTGCAGGGACATTGGAGGCTATATTTTTGTGCATCAGCTCTGTAGCTTACTAGGCTGCCTAATAAGGCTCCCTGATAGCTGCATTGCTGTCTGCACGCTGCTGTGCAAACCAACTGCTTTTTTAAAAGCAAAAATCCTGTTGCTCCTTTCTGCACAGTTATCTTGATTATTTGTCCACACTTTTGTGTGCAGCAGTCCTTTTTATTGCTGCCATACTTGTCCTGAGATCATTGTAGGGAGATTGAAATTGTACTACAGTTCTTGTATTTTTTCATATATCTTCCAGCCACTTTCAGCCACTTGCATTGTGTTGTTTTGTACACTGGGCCTGAGTTTTGGTTCAGTCTCCAAAAAAAAAGTGAGATTCAAATTCTCACAAAGTGGATATATTTCAGTCCTGTTAGTTTGTCGTATGTCAGCCAGCCACTTTCTGCCACTTAGATTGCGTTGTTATATACACTGGCCTGAGTTTGGGTTCAGTCTCCCCCCCAAAAAAAGGGAGATTTAAATTCTCAAAAAGTTTATATACACCTTCTACCTTGTTTTACAGTACCATATAACGGTTGTTATTTTGGTATTTTAGATTTTCCAAAAAATGAGGAAGTCTGGTGGAAGAGGCTGTGGGAGTAGGTTGCCAGCTGGTACTGATGGTGGCGGTGGTGCATCTGGTGATTGTGGGAAAAGCACAATAGCATCTAAGGCTGGAGGTGTTGAGCCAGCATCATCGTCTGGCTGCACAAGGCCTCGAAGGCTCCCTTATCTGGGAGTAGGAAAACAGCTTTTAAAGCCGGAGCAGCAGGAAAAAGTTTTGGCTTTCCTTGCTGACTCAGCCTCTAGCTCTTTCGCCTCCTCTTCAGAAAGTTCACAATATAAAAGCAGCGAGTCATCAGTGGATGCTCCCGGTCAGGAACAAGACGTTTCCTTGTGTCCTTCACAAAAACAAAAAGTGAAGGATGCATCAGGCGACACTACAGGTTACTCTATGGAGCTCTTTACACATACCGTGCCTGGGTTAGAAAGGGAAATTGTTAACTGCCCATTACAAGATGAATCGGACATGGAGTGCACTGATGCACAGCCACAGCTAGATTATTATGCTGTTCCATTGAATCAGATCACTACATTGCCCTCGCAGTGTACTGAGCCAGAATCTGACCCTGATGAGACTATGGTGCCCCGTCCCAAATGCTATAGCACCTTACACAGTGACACAGAGGAAGGTGCACATGACATTGAAGAGGAGGTGATAGATGACCCAGTTGTTGACCCAGATTGGCAGCCATTGGGGGAAGAGGGTGCCGCTGCCAGTAGCTCAGAAGCAGAGGAGGATGAAGCGCAGCAGCTATCTACATCGCAACAGCTGTCATCTGGCAGGCCCGTATCAGGCCAAAAATGTTTGTCAAAAGCAAAAACAGTTTTAGGACAGCGTGGCCATCTGGTGAAAGTAGCACAGCGTGCAATGCCTGAAAAGGTATTCCATAGTAGGAAGAGTGTAGTGTGGCATTTTTTTTTAACGAAGATCCGAATGATCAGTGCAAAGTTATCTGTAAGAAATGCTCAAAGACCTTTAGCAGAGGGAAGAATCTTCAAAATTTAAATACAACGTGCATGCTTAGACATTTAACCAGCATGCACTTGCAAGCCTGGACTAACTACCAAACTTCCCGTACCGTTGGTGCACCTGCTCAGAATGATGGTAGTCAGCAACGCAACATTGCTTCTCTCACTGTAAGCCCACCGGTTAGGACACCACCAGCAGCAAATGTGGAGGTATCGTTGCAAGGCCAAAGCAGTCAGGGAATCACAAGGTTCTTGGTAGGAAACACTGTATGTAGGCCAACATCAAGAATACCATCACCAACCCTCTCTCAATCCACCATATCCACCACCCCCACCGCTAGTTCCACCATATGTAGCTCTCCTGTCCAGCTCACTCTACAAGAGACTCTCGATAGGAAAAGAAAGTACTCATCCTCTCATCCGCGTACACAGTGTTTGAACACCCACATTACTATACTAATCTCGTTAGAGATGATGCCCTACCGGTTGGTTGAAAGTGAAGCCTTCAAAGACCTGATAGCCTGCGCAGTACCACACTATGACCTACCCAGTCGGCACTTCTTTGTGAGAAAAGCCATCCCAGCCCTCCACCAGCATGTCAAAGACCGCATTGTCCATGCACTGAGGCAATCAGCCAGTGGAAAGGTGCACCTCACAACAGATGCATGGACCAGTAGGCATGGCCAGGGACGGTATATGTCCATCACGGCGCACTGGGTTAATGTGGTAGATGCAGGGTCCACAGGGGACAGCCATAGTGGGACAGTTCTGGCTAGCCAACAGTCTAGGAAACAGTTGGCTGTAGGCGTTTGCCACCCCTCATCCTCCTCTTCCTCCTCTTTAAGCGAAAGCTCAACCGCACAGAGCAGTCGCACGACAACTCCATCCGCAGCTGCCAGTGTTGCACACGAGGTGTCCCATTATCGATCAGCTAGTGGTAAGTGTCAGCAGGCTGTGTTACAAATGAAGTGTTTGGGCGACAACAGACACACCACAGAAGTACTGGCTGAGTACTTGCAGCAACAAACGCAGTCATGGCTGTGCAGTGTACATCTTGAGGCAGGCAAGGTAGTCAGTGATAATGGAAGGACCTTTATGGCTGCCATAGCCCTATCAGATCTGAAACACACACCTTGCCTGGCTCACACCTTGAACCTGGTGGTGCACTGCTTCCTCAAAAACTATCCGGAGTTTGCAGCCCTGCTCCTGAAGGTGCGAAGACTTTGCTCGCACATCCGCCGGTCGCCCATACACTCCAGCCGTATGCTGAACCATCAGTGATCGCTGAATCCTCCCCAGCACCGCCTCATAATCGACGTTGCAACAAGGTGGAACTCCACACTGCACATGGTTCAGAGGCTGTGCGAACAGAGGCATGCTGTAATTAATTTGTGGGAGGATACACATACACGGGCAGGCACTTGGATGGCAGACATGGAGTTGTCTGGTGTGCAGTGGTCAAAGCTACAAGACCTCTGTCAAGTCCTTCAGTATTTTGAGGAATACACAGCTGGTAAGTGCAGACGACGCCATCATAAGCATGAGCATTCCACTAATGCGTCTGCTGATGTAAAGTTTTACACACATTAAGGAGCAGGCATCTGCAGCCTAGGAGGAGGGAAGCCTTGATGACAGTCAGCCATTGTCTGCTCAGGGAACTCTCCTGGACGAGGTGGCGGATGAAGAGGAGGAGGAGGAGGGTGATGGGGATGAATATTTATGGGAGGAGGATGCTTCTCAGGGGGTAATAGAAACTGGTGGCGTTGCAAGGTCAGGTACTCGGTTTTTGCAGGACACAAGTGATGTTGATTTGCAATAAAGTGTTCCTCAACCCAGCACAAGCAGTGAACTGACACCTGGAACATAGGCCCACATGGTTGAGTATGCCTTGCGTATCCTAAAAAGGGACCCCCGCATTATCAAAATGATGACAGATGACGATTACTGGTTGGCCTGCCTCCTGGATCCACGATATAAAGGAAAATTACAAAATATCATGCCACATGAGAACCTTGAGCAAATATTGGCTACCATACAAGCAACTCTTGTAGACCATTTGGTTCAGGCATTCCCAGTACACAGCAGCAGTGATGGTTCTCACAAGAGCCATAGGGGGCAAGATGGCAGAGGTGTTAGAGGTGCACAAATTCGAAGTGGCTTTGGACAGAGGGGTTTTATGACCAGGTTGTGGAGTGATTTAGCAATGACCGCTGACACAACAGGTACTGCTGCATCGATTCAAAGTGACAGGAGACAGCATTTGTCCAGTATGGTTACGAACTACTTTTCCTCCCTTATCGATGTTCTCCCTCACAGGTCATTCCCCTTTGATTACTGGGCATCTAAAATAGACACCTGGCCTGAATTGGCAGAATATGCATTACAGGAGCTCGCTTGCCCTGCTGCTAGTGCGCTATCAGAAAGAGTCTTCAGTGCTGCTGGTTCAATACTGACCGAAAAAAGGACATGTCTGGCTACTCGAAATGTTGATGATCTAACCTTCATTAAAATGAACCAATCATGGATTTCAAATTATTTTGCCCCACCTTCCCCTGCTGACACATAGCTTGCCTGAAAAATGTCTTGCTTTTGGCCTCCTCTTGCTGACTTCTCCAATTCCTCCATTTGCAGATGCTGAATGTCCACCATAGGCCATTTTTATACCTTCCTAAATGGGCTGACTCCCCACACAGGGCCGTGGTCACCACCTGGCACAAGCACCCGTGCGAGTGCCGTTTGCCTGGACAGGTGGGTGTGCCCACTCTTGGGCGATGGCACTGGCACAGCGTCCCTCATAGTATAATGAAGTGTCTCTGACAGTGGTTGTGCACAACCAATGTCAGACACACCATCGTAATATGAGGGGCCCTGTGCCAGTACCACCACCCACGAGAGCGTGTTCCCCCCAGCTCTACCAGTGCTCTACCACTTGAAATACTTACCTCTCCCTGCTCCACCACTGTGTAGTCTGTGCTGTTAAATCTTTCAATGGCACCGCCAATACAAATTTGTTGAAATGATAGATGATAGTTAAAATATACAGGGGCCCTGGCCTCCATTTAGACCAGTTAATACTTTGCGCCTACTACCACTGTCTGCTACTCAGCAGAGGAGCCCACCCCTGTACGTAGCTATGCCACCTGTTTATTTATGATCAATTTTTTGGCAGACATTTAGCCCACTTTATTATTTGGGCCTACTAACTGTGTCTGCCGCTCATTACAGTTGTCCTCCACTGAACAAAGCAAGGCCGTCTGTTTAGTCCTGTTACCACTTTTGAACTGCATTTAGGCTGCTTTATTATTTGGGCCTACTAACTGTGTCTGCCGCTCATTACAGTTGTCCTCCACTGAACAAAGCAATGCTGCCTGTTTAGTCCTGTTACCAATTTTGAACTGCATTTAGCCCACTTTATTATTTGGGCCTACTAACTGTGTCTGCCGCTCCTTACAGTTGTCCTCCACTGAACAAAGCAATGCCGCCAGTTTAGTCCTGGGGGGATGATGAGGGGCTTTGTGGGCAATGGGGGGATGATGATGAGGGGCTGTGTAGTAGATGATGAGAGACTGTGGGGAATGGAGGGATAATGATGAGGGGCTGTGTAGTGGATGATAAGAGGCTGTGTGGGAATGGGAGGATGATGAGGGGCTGTGTGGGGAATGAGGCGACGATGAGGGGCTGTGTGGGGAGAAGGGGGGGATGATGAGGGGCTATCTGGGGGAAGGGGTGATGATGAGGGGCTTTGGGAAAGAAGGGGTGTGATGGGGGGCTGTGTGGGGAATGGGAGGATGAGAGGCTGTGTGTGTGATGATGATGGCCTGTGTGGGGAATGGGGGATGATGAGGGGCTGTGTGGGGATGATAAGGGGCTGAGGGGGGGGAATTGGGGTTGATGGGGGGCTGTGGGGGGATGAGGAGATGGGTGTGATGAGGGGCTGTGTGGGGAATGGGGGGATTTATTGTGTGGAGAGAATTGGAGTGGGGATGGGGGATGTAATGTGTGTGGAGATTTGGAGTGGAGATGGGGATTTAATGTGTGAGGGAGATTTGAGGACACAAAATGAAGAGCAAAGGGGGAGATGGGGGCATATATGAGGAAACAGTACAGGGGAATGGGTTGGCATCTATGAGGAAACAGTACGGGGAAATGAGGGCATGTATGAGGAAACATGTATGAGGGTGATGGGATGTGTGCTGACACAGTATGGGGAGTCAGGTGAGCAGGCAGTATAGAAAGTGAGGGGATAAATATATGAGGAGACAGTATGGTGAACAGGAGGGATGTTAAGGAGACAGTATGAGGAGGGAGGGGAATAGTGTGAGGAGACAGTATGGGGGGAGAAAAGTGAGTGGGCACAGAATAGAAACTGACTATTGGGGGCATAGCATGGGGGACAGTGTAAGGGCATGGCCAGGAGGGGACAGTATACCAGGAAGGGGGAGTGTGATGAGAGAGTACAGTATAAATACTGGGCCCTATAGGGGGACACAGTGTGAGAGGACAGTGTGAAGAGGGGGCCGGTATGGATAGGAGAGGTTAGTGTGAAGAGCATGTACCATAAGTAGGACGGTGTGGGGGTCATATTTTGTGCAGACAATAATAGTGAAGGGCAATTTTTTTATTCAGGAGCATTATAATGACACTTGTATCTTTAAGGGCGCATGTGGAGATTTTCTGCAAAAGAGCGGAGAAGATGGAATTCTGCAGAGATGGCTGTGGATGAGAAAACTCATCATGGGGTCTGGACAAGATGAGGAAAAGAAGGAGAATGGCTCCAGGGACGATGTCATCTATAAGGTACCTGGATGTAAATGTTATTTGTGATACTAACTAATTCTCATGTTTTTATTTATGTTAGGAGCATTATAGGGGATGTCCAGCTTTGTAATGAGTCTGCAGCCATTCTTTGTGACTGCAGACTTCTGAGTTCTCACAGTGCGCCCTGCATGCTGTCAGGATTCTCTCGTGCTGGCGATTTTACATACATGTGGTCATGTGCTGACTAGACATGTGTGGCCTCACTCAAAGATAATGAACTGAGTGAGGCCGGGCATGTCTAGTCGGAATGAGGTCAGAAGTATACTAATCACATGTTTGTGCTGACATGACTGTCCACCGGCAAGGGAGAATCATAAAAGTGTGCAGTGCAATAGTTGTGAGAATTAAGAAGCCTGCATGTCAGGATTCAGCTCTGCAGGTTCCAGTAGTCATCACATGAACACTTCACTCATATGTGATTTTCATACTTATGGTCCTGTCTAGTGTTGAGCGATACCTTCCGATATGCATTGGTATCGGTATCGGATAGTATCGGCCGATACCGGCAAAATATCGGATCTCGCCGATACCGATACCCGATACCAATGCATTTCAATGGGACGCAAAGTATCGGAATGGTTCCCAGGGTCTGAAGGAGAGGAAACTCTCCTTCAGGCCCTGGGATCCATATTCATGTGTAAAATAAAGAATTAAAATAAAAAATATGGATATACTCACCCCTCCGGCGGCCCCTGGGCTTTACCGATGTAACCGGGAGCCTCCGTTCCTAAGAATGAGTGCGTGAAGGGCCTTCGATGACGTCGTGGCTTCTGATTGGTCGCGTGAGCGCTCATGTGACCGCTCACGCGACCAATCACAAGCCGCGACGTCATCGCAGGTCCTTCACGCGCTCATTCTTAGGAACGGAGGCTCCCGGTTATGGCGGTAATGTCCAGGGGCCGCCGGAGAGGTGAGTATATCTATATATATATATATATATCCATATACTTACCTCTCCGGCAGCCCCTGGACCTTACCACCGTAACCGGGAGCCTCTGTTCCTAAGAATGAGCGCGTGAAGGACCTGCGATGACGTCGTGGCTTGTGATTGGTCGCGTGAGCGGTCACATGAGCGCTCACGCGACCAATCAGAAGCCGCGACGTCATCGAAGGCCCTTCACGCACTCATTCTTAGGAACGGAGGCTGCCGGTTACAGCGCTAAGATCCAGGGGCCGCCGGAGAGGTGAGTATATCCATATTTTTTTATTTTAATTCTTTATTTTACACATGAATATGGTTCCGATACCGATTCCCGATATCACAAAAGTATCGGAACTCGGTATCGGAATTCCGATACCCGATACTTGCGGTATCGGAATGCTCAACACTAGTCCTGTCACAATGAGCTTCTCTTCCTGCTTCTCTGTTTTTCACTGAATATTGAGAGCATTAGTGAGAGGAGCTTGTTGGTACATGACTAAGTGTGCAAATTGCATATGTCCTGGGGGGCGCCAAACTCAACTCTTGCCCCGGGTGTCAGAAACTCTAGATACACCTCTGATCACAGTGCACCCAACACATAAAAAACAGATCATCATACATCACAGTACACACAAAACATATGCCTATATCCAGCATAATTTACTTATTTTTTTCTAGTCTGCTGCACATTCTGGCCAACGCCGTCAAGGTCCTCCCAGCAGCTCCCAGGGTCGGCGTCGTGATCGCATCAGTGGTCAGCCTCTTGTAAGTACTTTATATATATATATATATATATATATATATATATATATATATATATTAGATGTGGATTTCAGTTTAATATTTTTTTTTACATTTTTAACAGTCTTCACAGTGTGCTCCCGACTCACGAACACATCGATGGTGAGGAGGGTGGCATCGATGTGGACCGCCTCATCGAAGCGGTACGCAAGCGGGAGCCGCTGTGGAACATGGCTGACCGCAGCCATGCTCATTAGTTCATCGCCCGTCGGCTCTGGGAGCAAGTATGCTTCATCATTGTGGACAACTGGGAGGACCTCGAACCTCGGCAGCAGACTCAAGCGCATAAGTATTCACATTTCAGTAATTTCGGTTGCAGGACGGAATGTGTTGTAACCAAATTTTTTTTTTCACTTTACAGGTGAAAGGGTAATGAAGCAGAGGCGGTCACTCAGAGATCGCTTCAAGAGGGAGTTCAACAAGGAGATGCAGGACCCGAGTGGATCGGGAGGATGCAGGAGCCAATACAAGTATGGCAGGGCCCTGTCATTCCTCCAGTTGACAATGGTTAGCAGAAGGTAAATATTCCACAGCCTATTTATGAAGTCACAATGTTTACCTGTCTAACCTTATTTTTTAATTTCAGCCAGGGCTATATAATATCTATATATTATTTTTCTTTTTCTTTTCTTTCACAGCACCATCTGCAGCACTCGGGAGCCTGCTGTTGCCTTGGACCCCTCTGGAGCGATCTCACAGGAGTCCGCCACCGGGGCCAAGTCGATAGACACCACCCCTCTGATCCTTCGTCTGACCCTTCCCTCACTTCTGGTCCCTGGGCCTCATCCACCAGCGCTGAAGCATCTTGTCAGACTTCATCACTTGAAGCTGCTGGTGATGACTTAGCAATCACTTTACCCCACCCCTCTGATGCTGCCACCTCTAGAACACTTTTAGGTTCTGGGCATCAGCGCCAGAGGGGTCAGGAAAGGAGATATGCACCCAAGTTCTTGCATCTGAATGCAGCCTTCCAGAACTCGATCAAACTTTTGACCGAGCAAATGATTGCTGGGTTCATCATGTTGAACAAAAGCATCCTTGAACTCAGCAGTCATCTGGATAGGCTGCATTCAGATGCAAGTAGCTCACCTAATAATGTTTTTTTTTCAATTAGTACTCGCGCGCATGGAAAATCTAACTCCTGACCAGCAGATCCATGTAATGCAAGGCTGCCATGCTGCTCTTGCACAGGCCACCTCCCCAGTCCCTCCACCTACCCCGTTAGTTGCTCCCACACCTCCCCTCCGTCCACTGTCTCTCCTACCAATCCTTCCCAGATCCAAAATCCATCCCAGTTCCAAAATCTGTCCCAGTTCCAAATGCCTTCCCCCAGTTTCCTTTCCATTACATATTCCTTCCCCGGCCCAGCTTCCTGCGCCTTATAATTTCCCACCTACAACACCCCAACCCCCGCCCAACCTGTCCTCCCTGCTCAACCTCATGTTTTCTTCGCCTTTTACCCACTATCGATGTGGTCCACCCTGCCAGCCCCTCCGATAGTATCTCCACTAGTGTTGAGCGATACCGTCCGATATTTGAAAGTATCATATCGGATTGGATCGGCCGATATCCAAAAAATATTGGATATCGCCGATACCGATACCCGATACCAATACAAGTCAATGGGACACAAATATCGGAAGGTATCCTGGATGTTTCCCAGGGTCTGAAGGAGAGGAAACTCTCCTTCAGGCCCTGGGATCCATATTCATGTAAAAAATAAAGAATAAAAATAAAAAATATGGATATACTCACCCTCGGACGGACCCTGGACCTTAGTGGTGCAACCGGCAGCCTCCGTTCCTAAGAATGCAGTGAGTGAAGGACCTTCGATGACGTCGCAGTCACGTGAACGTCACATGAGCGGTCACGCGACCAATCACAAGACCGCGACGTCATCGCAGGTCCTGTACACTCACTGCATTCTTAGGAACGGAGGCTGCCGGTTGCACCGCTAAGGTCCCGGGTCCATCGGAGGGGTGAGTATATCCATATTTTTTATTTTTATTCTTTATTTTTTACATGAATATGGATCCCAGGGCCTGAAGGAGAGTCTCCTCTCCTCCAGACCCTGGGAACCATACACTGGGAACTTCCGATTCCGATTTCCGATATCACAAAAATATCGGAACTCGGTATCGGAATTCCGATACAGCAAATATCGGCCGATACCCGATACTTGCGGTATCGGAATGCTCAACACTAATCTCCACCCAACTGTTTACAAACATGTAAATATTTTTTTTAATCTTTGTTAATAAAAACAATTTTGGTTTAAAAAAGCATTTATTGTCAATTGTATTTATACAAGATTGGGTATAAAAGGTACAAAACATAAAACACTTGTTGTAAAAGTAAAAAAAAGGTTGATATACAAAAAACATACACAACTTTACTGAAAGGTATAAAAATTGGTGTCAAACAAAAAACATGGTCTAATCACAAGTGTGACTTAAGCAGGTATAAAATCAGAAGTGTGACTTCAGCAGCATACATTATATAAAACCACAGAAAATATCAAACCATGTCGTCCTGCCATTCAACTCTATCTTGAGGTGACAACTGCAACTGGAAACTGCAACAGCGCTACAAAAAGTTATATTTTGATAGTCACACAAGGTGGTGTCAGACTCATTTTCCTCCATGGCAACCAGTTCCTTGGATAGGACAAAATTGTGCAGCATCACACAAGCCTTCACCACCTCATCCACAATCTCAGTTTTCAATTTGATAGCTGTCAGTAGAACTTGCCATTTTGCAGTTAAAATCCCAAAGGCACACTCCACCACTCGTCTCGCTCATGTTAACCGATAATTGAATACTATTTTCCTTCGTGCTAATCCACTACTTGCATATGGTTTGAGCAGGTGCTGTGAAAGTTGGAAGACTTCATCACCAACACACACAAATGGCATTGGTGGACCAGAGGTTCCAGGGAGTGATCTTGGAGGTGGAAAATGATATGTGTATCCGTATAAACAATGCCCCATTGCAAACATTTTAACCCCTTTTCCCCCAAGGGTGGTTTGCACGTTAATGACGGGCCAATTTTTGCAATTCTGACCATTGTCCATTTATGAGGTTATAACTCTGGA
Organism: Ranitomeya variabilis; assembly: GCF_051348905.1. NCBI lineage: Eukaryota > Metazoa > Chordata > Amphibia > Anura > Dendrobatidae > Ranitomeya > Ranitomeya variabilis. Next base: position 928,642,238 of record NC_135232.1, on the reverse strand, counting down.
ACGCTTCAACGGATCCTGATGTTTCAAGCAATGTTTTCTTGTGACATATTGTACTGCATGATAGTAGTAAAATTTATTTGATATTACCTGCGATTATTGGTGAAAAAATGGAAATTTGGCAAAAATTTTGATATATTTTCGCAATTTTCCAAATTTGAATTTTTATGCCCTTAAATCACAGAGATATGTCACACAAAATACTTAATAAGTAACATTTCCCACATGTCTACTTTATATCAGCACAATTTTGGAACCAAATATTTTTTTTTGTTAGGGAGTTATAAGGGTTAAAATTTGACAAGCAATTTCTCATTTTTACAACATCATTTTTTTAGGGACCAGTCTATGTGATAGAAAATACCCAAGTGTGACACCATTCTAAAACCTGCACATCTCAAGGTACTCAAAACCACATTCAAGAAGTTTATTAATCCTTCAGGTGTTTCACAGGAATTTTTGGAATCTTTTAAAAAAATGAACATTTAACTTTTTTTCACAAAAAATTTACTTCAGCTCCAATTTGTTTTATTTTACCAAGGGTATTAGGAGAAATTGGCCCCAAAAGTTGTTGTACAATTTATCCTGAGTATGCTGATACCCAATATGTGGGGATAAACCACTGTTTGGGCGCATGGCAGAGCTCGGAAGGGAAGGAGCGCCATTTAACTTTTCAATGCAAAACTAACTGGAATTGAGATGGGACGCCATGTCATGTTTGGAGAGCCCCTGATGCGCCTAAACATTGAAACCCCCCACAAATGAAACCATTTTGGAAAGTAGACCCTCTAAGGAACTTATCTAGATGTGTGGTGAGCTCTTTGACCCACCAAGTGCTTCACAGAAGTTTATAATGTAGAGCCATAAAAATAAAAAATCATATTTTTTCACAAAAATGATCTTTTCGCCTCCAATTTTTCATTTTTCCAAGGGTACCAGAAGAAATTGGACCACAAAAGTTGTTGTAAAATTTTTCCTGAGTATGCTGATACCCAATATGTGGGCGCATGGCAGAGCTCGGAAGGGAAGGAGCGCCGTTTGACTTTTCAATGCAAAATTGACTGAAATTGAGATAGGACACCATATCGTGTTTGGAGAGCCCCTGATGTGCCTAAACATTGAAACCCCCCACAAGTGACACCATATTGGAAATAAGACCTCCTAATGAACTTATCTAGATGTGTTGTGAGAAATTTGAACCCCCAAGTGTTTCACTACAGTTTATAATGCAGAGCCATCATTTTTTTCCACACAAATTATATTTTAGCCCCCGGTTTTGTATTTTCCCAAGGGCAACAGGAGAAATTAGACTCCATAAGTTGTTGTCCAATTTGTCCACGCTGATACCCCATATGTGGGGGGAGCTACCGTTTGGGTGCATGGCAGAGCTCGGAAGGGAAGGAGCGCCGTTTGGAATGCAGACTTAGATGGATTGGTCTGGAGGCTTCATGTTGCATTTGCAGAGCCCCTGATGTACCTAAATAGTAGAAATCCTCCACAAGTGACCGCATATTGGAAACTAGACCCCCCAAGGAACTTACCTAGATGTGTTGTGAGAACTTTGAAACCCCAAGTGTTTCACTACAGTTTGTAACACAGAGCTGTGAAAATAAAACATCTTTTTTTTCCACAAAAATTATTTTTGAGCCCCCGGTTTTGTATTTTCACAAGGGTAACAGGAGAAAATGGACCCCAAAAGTGGTTGTCCAATTTGTCCTGAGTACGCTGATACCCCATATGTTGGGATAAACCCCTGTTTGGGCGCACTGTTTTACTTTTTCAACGCAGAATTGGCTGGAATTGAGATTGGACGCCATGTTGCATTTGGAGAGCCCCTCATGTGCCTAAACAGTGAAAAACCCCAATTCTAGATGAAACCCTAACCCAAATACACCCCTAACCCTAATCCCAAGCATATCCCTAACCACACCCCTAACCCTAATTCCAACCATAATCCCAACTGTAAATGTAATCCAAACCCTAACTTTAGCCCCAACCCTAACTCTAACTTTAGCCCCAACCCTGACTTTAGCCCCAACCCTAACCCTAACTTTAGCCCCAACCCTAACCCTAACCCCAACCCTCACTTTAGCCCCAACCCTAACCCTAACTTTATCCCTAACCCGACCTTTAGCCCCAACCCTAACCCTAACTTTAGCCCCATCCCTAACCCTAACTTTAGCCTCAACCCTAACCCCAACCCTCACTTTAGCCCCAACCTAACCCTAACTTTATCCCTAAGCCAAACTTTAGCCCCAACCCTAACCCCAACTTTAGCCCCAACCCTAATCCTAACCCTAACTTTAGCCACAACCCCAACCCTAACCCTAACTTTAGCCTCAAACCTAACCCTAATGGGAAACTGGAAATAAATACATTTTTAAAATTTTATTATTTTTCCCTAACTAAGGGGGCGATGAAGGGGGGTTTCATTTATTTTTATAGTCGTTTTTTTAACAGATTTTTATGATTGGCAGCCGTCACACACTAAAAAACGCTTTTTATTGAAAAAAATAGCTTTTGCGTCTCCACATTTTGAGAGCTATAATTTTTCCTTATTTTGGTCCACAAAGTCATTTGAGGTCTTATTTTTTTGTGTGATGAGTTGATGTTTTTATTGGTACCATTTTCGGGCATGTGACTTTTTTTATTGCTTTTTATTCAGATTTTTGTGAGGTAGAATGAACAAAAACCAGCTATTCATGAATTTCTTTTTTGGGGGGCACTTATATCGTTCCACGTTTGGTAAAATTGATAAACCAGTTTTATTCTTCGGGTCAGAAAAATTACAGCGATACATCATTTACATACTTTTTTTATGTTTTGGTGCTTTTATACGATAAAAACTTTTATATTAAAAAAATTATTATTTTGGCATCGCTTTATTCTGAGGACTGTAACTTTTTTATTTTTTCGATGATGACGCTGTTTGGCAGCTCGTTTTTTTGCGAGAGATGATGACGTTTTCAGCGGTACCATGGTTATTTATATCCGTCTTTTCCATCGCGTGTTATTCCACTTTTTGTTTGGTGGTATGATAATAAAGCATCGTTTTTTTGCCTCTTTTTTATGGTGTTCACTGAAGGGGTTAACTAGTGGGGCAGTTTTATGGGTTGGGTCGTTACGGACGCAGAAATACAAAATATGTGTACTTTTATTGTTTTTTTTATTTAGCTAAAGACATTTATTTATTGGAACTATATATATATATATTTTTTTTCTTTATTTAGGATTTTTTTTTTTACACTTGTAAATATTTTTTTTTTACTTTGTAACATTGCCCCAGGAGGGGACATCATGTTACTGTGACAGATCGCTGATCTGACACTTTGCAGTGAACTGTGTCAGATCAGCGATCTGACAGGCACTGCAGGAGGCTTGCTGGCAAGTCACCTCCCTGCAGGACCCGGAAGGCCCCCCACAGCTATTTTGGATCCGGGCCTGCAGGGAGGAGTGACCTCTCCGGGCACATAGTGCCGGATGTCAGCTGTGATAGTCAGCTGACACCCGTCCCCGATCAGCCGCCCTCCCCCATGAGCACGGCTGATCGGTAATGACGTACTATTCCGTTGGTCGTCATACGGGCCCATACCACCTCGACGGGATAGTACGTCAGATGTCAGAAAGGGGTTAAAAACCTTCGAATAATTGGAGAGGCCATAAGCACCAATATCCAGCATCGCTATGACTTTGCATTCGGCATCAGTTATGGCCATCAGCACAATAGAAAAATATTTTTTATAAGTGAAATATTCTGAGCCCGATCCTGCAGGTTTAACAATCATTATGTGCTTGCAATCCACAGCACCCAAGCAATACGGAAAATGGCAAATCTGTTCAAAAGTTGCTGCGATCTCCAGCCACCTCTCCGTTGTTGGATTTGGGATGTACTCCTCCTGTAAACAATCCCACAGTGCCCGGCAGGTCTGTTTTACTATCTCTGATATTGTTGAAATCCCATGCCAAAATTGATAATGGAGGGAGGAAAAAGTTCGCCAGTTGCAAGGAATCTGTAAAAAAAAAAAAAACACAAAAAATTATTATTACAAACTACCAGCAAAAACATTACAGTTTAGTCTGATGAATGAGAAACCATAAAAAAAATACAAATAAAGGCTTACCGAAGTGTCACCATCAGACGCTCCGCCTGTGATATTGAAAAGCGCAAATAGGTGTCCTTTCTCCAGATTAGTTTTCTCCGGGTTTTGCCTCATTTCCATGTACAGCATTGAATAGACACCATGGGTCAATCGTTGTGCAGTGATTGGATGGACCCAAAAGCGTCGGCGCAGACGAAGGATGCGCTGTCTTGCTTCCTCCTTTTCCCGAACAATCACTGCCAACCTATTGGCCTCAAAAACAAATTCCGCATGGATGGTCACAATATTTGCTATAACTCCTTCCATTTCTGCCACTTGCTCTAAAACCTCTCAAAGATGGGGTGTTAAAACACTCAATATATAGGTTTCCATTATTTTCCAGTAGCCAATCACATTTGGGAGCCTCCTATTTGGAGGCATGAAAAACGGATCCGTCAAAAAACGGATGAAATGGATGGAAAAACCTATAAGACGGATGTAACGGATCCAGTTTTTCAAAGGGACCGTCTAGCAGATCTGTCGAAACACTGGATCCGTTGCATCCGTTTTACACTATTTTTGATGGATCCATTGCTAGGTCGCGACGACGGATTGTGATGGCCGGAAGTGTGAAAGAGACCTCAGTCTGGTATTCTTTTCCCCTGCCACACTTTCAACTACGATTTTCCCTGAGATTTTGCAGTTTTTCAGAGTTAAAACATATGTTTTTATTGAATAAGCTAGTCTCTGATTCATGCTTTATATGGCTTGAGTAGCTTGAATCATGTGACAGGATTCTTTTAAACACCTCTACAACATTCTCATATATTGCTCGAAGTAGTTTCTCTGGGCACAAATGCTTATAGAGTACTCTTAAAACTGAGATGAGTGGAACACCAATTTGAATCTGTGCTTAAATATTTACTTCTGATTGGTCCAGGACACCCAAGTCCAAAAATAATGTATGTACTGTAAATACCAGAGGCGCAAATACCATTAATGCAGCCTGTGCAGTCGCACAGGGGCCCAAGAGGTAAGGGGACCCACTTCTACCTCCATAGCAAGTGGAATTGTGGATGATGATGAGCTAATAGGCTGCAAAGGGCTCATATACTATTCTTGCACGGTGGCCTCTCCTGTCTGTGCCCGGTATTTAAATTTAATGCTTCTAATCTGCCGGAAAATTTCTCACATATTTCAATAGAAGGGTGCTGTCATGATGCTGTCCTTCTATATATATTTCAAGCAGACAGGTAATTCTGGTATTCTTGCATGTCTTTTTCAGGATTTTTTTTTTTGTAAATTCTTGGTAAAATGCTTTAAGTTAGTTCAAATTGAGGACAGACGTACAGTTTCCAGTCTCTGAAGCACTGATAACATTGCAGTCTTTGACAAGCTGATGCTCTGTTGTAAGACATCTTTGATGTTGCCATAGTAACAAATCCTTACACTGCCACAGTCAAATGTCAATGGCATAAAGATCACTTTCTATTAGGCACAGGCAAATTTGTTGCACGATACATTTATTCTGGATGAGTAAAGGTAGATCTCCTGAAATTGCTAATAAGAAGCCTGCTTATTCGCTTGTTAACAATTCTTTACTGTTGAGCAAAATAAAGATTGTTAATTAAAGTTTCAAGTTTATACTAAAAGTTATTTTATAGCGTAGGAAATGTTATAAAATAAAAAAATTAATTGCCTATCTTGGAATCCCATTCCACTTACACACAGTTTCACTTGCTAAAGAACTCAGCATCTTGATAACTTATAGAAGGCTTTCTCACTTGTGAAGATTACGATAAGTAAACTTTGCACAAACCATTTTCTGAAAAAAAGCTAAGATTTTATTTTTTTGTGCTGTGATTTCCTCGTTTCATGCATTAAGATAAACTTTGATATATCTGTATGCAACATGTACATCTGTATTTCAAACAATTGTGTACATTGTGGTAGATCGGCTCACTCGACTGCACATGGAGGTAGTCATGGGAACACTGTGGCTTTAAGGATGCATGTGGTTTATTATATACAGCATAAACCAAGTTTAAGCACAAAATAAACATGGTTTGCTAGGCAAAACGTCAAAACAAAATGGTATCACTACGTACAGTCCTTGCATTAGTGGGATCAGCCCACTCTGGGTTAGCAAGACCCACAGTTCAGGCATAAACAAAAGCACAAACCACTTATCTGGAGTGTTCCTCTCCAGACACTACCCTCTGCTGCCTTTGGAGGCCAGCCACTTAAGCCCTAAACCATGTGACTCCTCCCTCGCGTGACTGATCACATGACTGTGACATCACACAGTTAATTTCAGCACACATCGGCGCCGGCTCTGCAGGTGGAGATAAGGTTGCCCTCCTCCCACCCACTCTATGGATGTCCTCATATAAACAAGCCCATTATGCAACTTAGCCTAACCATAACAACATTTTATGTGCTGGAGGAAAAACTCTGGGTTTTATATCACTGACGCAATTAAGCATAGTGAAACATATCTCCCATTTAGCACTTTACCAGTGACTTTGTCACAACATCAACACAATATGTCTGGTGTATACATTTGAGTACAAAATAGAACTGGTTGTTCACCATGATAGACCCACACTGCAAGAAGAACTTTACATCTCTTCATCCTGAAATGGAGACATCTTCTAAAATGGTGTCATACCAGAATGCTATTGTGGAAAATATGCTGTAGAGGCAGGGGTACACTGTCAAAGGCCTGAGTCAATTTTGTGACACTCGCTCAACATCCATGCCCCGATGACTGGATATTTTTGATAAACAGAGGAAAGTTTTTAAGGCTAGTCCAGGAATTTCTTTGTAACCTTCAGCTACTGGGTCTCAAAGCTGGACACTTAGCATGAGCTGTCCCTCTATGCTTGTAGGTGTGCTGCCCTTCTTCTAGCACCTTATCTGAGTGAATTTTTAGTGACACCTTGGCAAAGGGGGTCATGACAGACACTTTCGTCTGTCAACAGAAAGTGTTGACAGGCTAACTCTAACAACAATGAACAAAGCCAAGATTAGACCCGACTTTTCTACCCCATCAGATGACAGAAGCACATAAAGTGTTTTTTTAATGTTCAATATTTGAATGGGGCCCACATGTTGCTGCCTTCTAGAGTCTTTGGATGACTGGATAACCCTACTTATAATTTTTTTCCTGACTTTGAACTTTGTGCAAAGCCTGTATGAGTGTAGATGTACCACAACTACACTTCCTTAATTTTTTATGAGGCACTCCAGCTGATGCCTTCAAGGGTGTATGGATGACCATGCTTGTAATTATTGGCAGGCTAGCATTGTGTGCAGAGCTTTTATGAGTGTAGGAGTTACCCAGCTTCATTGTATTCACAATATTTGAAAAAGGCACTACACCTGGTGCCTTCAAAGATGTATGGATGACCCTGCTTGTATTTTTTGGCAGGATTTGCACTGTGTACATAGCCTTTATGCATCTAGCAGTACATGACAATTTGAAAAGAATGTGTAAAATGCCCTCTTTTATGTCTGATACAGGGTGTAGCTTTAGTCCTGAATTTTTGTCACTTCTCTCATCCTTCATAAATTACACTGAAATTACCAATTTTTAAAAAATAATTTTGACTTGCTTAAATTATAATTTCTTTTAATTCCATTTTGAATGTTGCCTTACATGCAAGTCATTATATAGGAAAAAATGTTTCTTAACATTTTTTTTCTGTAAACTTCAATTTCTCATCTATTTTGAGTGTTTTATTCTAAGTCCTTACGGTGAAGCAAAAGTATGACACTATTGTTCTCGGCAGCGAACTGGGAGTCTGAAGGACATTGGCAGCAAAGCAGGGGTTTTAATATGCGTCTCTAGCACTCCTATGAGTAGCACTCACTGAAATTTTGCCTGGTCTTGCAAAACTTACCGTGGTCTGACTCTAGAAGGATGTCTATAAAAGGATAACAGCAAATATGACAGCAGAAATATGCCAGAAAAATAACCCCTTGCTATAGATGCTTCATCATCATTATTATTATTATTATTATTACTATGCTTCGTCATTGCTATCAATCTGACAATCGATCTGCTTCATCCTCAGGTATGTCTGCTGGCTGCACCCCCAATCCCATCACCATCACCCAACTTTCCTGATCTTCCTCACTCTGCTATTCCTGGTATGTCCGCTGACTGCACCCCCAATCCCATCACCATCACCCAACTTTCCTGATCTTCCTCACCCTGCTATTCCTGGTATGTCTGCTGGCTGCACCCGCAATCCCATCACCATCACACAACTTTCCTGATCTTCCTCACCCTGCTATTTCTGGTATGTCCGCTGGCTGCACCCCCAATCCCATCACCATCACCCAACTTTCCTGATCTTCCTCACCCTGCTATTCCTGGTAGGTCTACTGGCTGCTACTACAGTTTTTTTCCTTCCCCTGCATGTTTTCTCATTTTAATTCCTTGATGCCAATACACAGTTGGCTTTATCTTTCCATTTGGATCTATTTCCCATTGCAATTTCCCTTCTGACTTCTAAATTATCCCCTCCTGTGTCTGTGACCAGTCTCCCTTCTGCTCCTCCCTCCTGATCAAACCTGGCCTATTTCATGTGCACTATTTAGCTTTGTTATAAAGTCAGAGACACAGGTCTGTCTGGACCGTGGTCTGTCTCTGGAAGGATGTCTCTAAAAGGATAACAGCAGAAATATGGCAGAAAAGAGCCAGAAGTGAACAGAAGGTAAGACTAACCACTGTTAATAAGTGTACTAAATTTCTTTCCCTTTCCACCACACTTACTCATCATGCTGACATACGCTCTAACAGTTTTGGCTCCATTACTCCACAACCTCCTTCGCTATCCCCAAACCCCAGCACCCTCTAACCATGTAATAATCTCTCCTTCCCTCCTGCCTCCCCACCTGTCCTCCTCTGCTGACGTGCTCCTCAACCTCAGATCTCTCCTAATAAAACACAAAACAAGCCGCCCACTCTCATTCTCCCACCTGCTCTATCTCTCTCTGCTTCTCCTCACTGCTGGAGACATATCTCACAATCCTGGACCCCCACAGCTCATACCTCCCATTACTACACCCTCCTACCACTCCCAACCCAATATAAACACCCAAAATCTTGCCCACCTCAAATCCGTGCCCATGACGCCCACCCCCTTGCACCCTCTCTCTGGATCACTATAGAATACCCGCTCCATCTGTAATAAACTCCATGTGATTCACGACCTCTTTACCTCTCATAATCTTTTCTTTCTGGGCATCACCGAAACATGGTAGACATCCTCTGACACAGCCTCCCCCACTGCACTATGTTACCATGGCCTCCACTTCAACCACACTCCTCGACCTGGCAATAAACATGGTGGAGGAGTGGGTCTTCTCCTTTCATCCAACTGTACCTTTAGCCCAATCCCACCTCTACCCTCCCTTATCCTCCCTTCTTTTGAAGTCTACACTGTCCGCATCTATTCCCCCTACAACCTCCAAATGGCTGTCATATACCGACCTCCGTGCCTGACCACTGCCTTTATTGACCAATTCTCCTCCTGGATCCTTCACTTTCTCTATGCTGACATTCCCATCATCATCATGGGCGATTTCAACATCCCCATTGAAATCCACCAGTCAGCAGCCTCCAAACTCCTGTCCCTTACTTCATCCTTTGGACTTACTCAGTGGTCCTCCTCAGCTAGCCACACAGATGGGCACACATTAGACCTTGTCTTCACCCGTTTCTGCTCCCTATCTAACTTCACAACCTCCCCTCTCCCTCTATCTGACCACCATCTACTCACTTTCTCATCCCTGTCCTCCTCACCTGTCACCCATGTCCAGCAACATGCGCACCCACGCAGGAAGCTCGCACACCTAGACACCCACACACTCTCTGACTCTATCCTACCACTAGCATCCATATCCTCACTCCACGACACAGACACTGCCACTGCTTTCTACTCGTCTCATCTTTCTTACTCATCTCAGTCTAAAAACTCTGCATGGGACAACTCATAAGGTCCTATGGCTTCCAGTACCATCTATATGCTGATGACACTCAGATCTACCTCTCTGGCCCAGATGTCACCTCTCTGCTCTCCAGAATCCCAGAGTGTCTATCAGCCATATCCTCCTTTTTCGCCTCTCGCATCCTCAAGCTCAATGTGGACAAATCTGAACTAATTATTTTTCCTCCATCTCGCATATCTTCCCTACCAGATCTATCTATTGGAGTAACCCTGGATTCTGCCCTGTTCTTCAAAACGCACATCCAAACTCTTGCCACCTCCTGTTGCCTCCAACTCAAAAATATTTCCAGAATCCGTCCTTTCCTCAACCCTCACTCTTCCAAAATGTTTGTACATGCCCTAACCATCTCCCACCTCGACTACTGCAACATCCTCCTCTGTGGCCTACCTTCTAACACTCTCGCACCCCTCCAGTCTGTCCTTAACTCTGCTGCCTGACAAATTAATCTCTCTCCTTGCTACTCTCCTGCCATGGAACTAATGGTGCCATATAAATAAATAATAATAATAACTTATCTTTGCCTCCATTGTTTCTGTTAAGTACAATTTCTTAATTAAATTTCAAACTGAAGAAAGAGCAACTTGAACGCTTTTCTATCTTCTTATTGCCTTCCCCTGCTTTGGTTGTTGGTGTCCAACATTTTCAATTTCAGAGTGATAGGCAGCTGCATAGGAGAACCCACGGCTGCAGACTTTTGGCACAAGGTTAGAGGAGGCTTGGTTTTAATAAACCTTGTTCAAAGTTATCTGAGCATATAAATCTTCATGGATGCCCAAACTTTTCCATTGACCCATTTTCCATTTTGTAATTTTTAAGATGAAAAAAAATTACAAGATTTTTTATTTTGCCTAAAACAAATAGGAAATGTGACCTTTTAGAGGGCATTTCATCTTCAACCTGATTAACTGGGTTTAACAAAACTTTTATATGCCACTGTAGTGCCAATTATAGTAATGTGAAAATTTAAATACAACATAATTTAATTCTATGGCTTTATGCATTGCAGCATAATAAAAAAAATCTGACCCTTGGAAGCCTTAAAATGTTACGTAAATATCTAACATGAATAGCAGCACAATAACAATAACATGTAATGCTGGTGGGTGTGGAACCACTCTGCCATGGGCCGAGCTTACCCTGAAGGGGCAGGAGTAAGTGACTTTGTTTTTTTGCTAGAGCATCTGGTGATGAGTAGGGTTGAGCGAAACGGGTCGGCCATTTTCAGAAGTCGCCGACTTTTGGCAAAGTCGGGTTTAATGAAACCTGACCCGACCCCTGTGTGGGGTCGGCCATGAGGTCGGCGATCTTCTGAATCTGGTATCGGAATTCCGATACCGAGTTCCGATATGTTTGCGATATCGGAAATCGGTATCGGAATCCACATTTAAGTGTAAAATAAAGAATTAAAATAAAAAAAAATTGATATACTCACCTCTCCGGAGGCCCCTGGACATCGCCGCTGGTAACCGGCAGCCTTCTTTGCTTAAAATGAGCGCGTTCATGGCCTTCCATGATGTCACGGCTTCTGATTGGTCGCGGCTGCCCATGTGACCGCCACACGACCAATCACAAGCCGTGACGTAATTCTCAGGTTCTAAATTCCTAATTCTAGGAATTTAGGACCTGAGAATTATGTCACAGCTTGTGATTGGTCGCGTGGCGGTCACATGGGCGGCCGCGACCAATCACAAGCCATGACGTCATCTAAGGCCCTGAACGCGCTCATTCTTAAGAAGGAAGGCTGCCGGAAAGAAGCATGGCGCGTCCGAGGGTGAGTATATACCTAATAGGAATATACTCACCCTCGGCTTCTTTCCGGCAGCCTTCCTTCCTAAGAATGAGCGCATTCAGGGCCTTAGATGACGTCACGGCTTGTGATTGGTCGCGGCCGCCCATGTGACCGCCACGCGACCAATCACAAACCGTGACGTAATTCTCAGGTCCTAAATTCCTAGAATTAGGAATTTAGGACCTGAGAATTACGTCACGACTTGTGATTGGTCGCGTGGCGGTCACATGGGTGGCCGCAACCAATCAGAAGCCGTGACGTCATGGAAGGCCCTGAACGCGCTCATTTTAAGCAAAGAAGGCTGCCGGTTACCAGCGGTAAGGTCCAGGCTGCGTCGGAGAGGTGAGTATATCAATATTTTTTATTTTAATTCTTTATTTTACACATTAATATGGATCCCAGGGCCTGAAGGAGAGTTTCCTCTCCTTCAGACCCTGGGAACCATAGTATCCCATTGCACTGCATTGGGTTTCGTGTTTCGGCCGACCCCGACCCCGACTTTTTTATAGGATCGGCCGATTTCACTCGACCCGACTTTTGAGAAAGTCGGGTTTCGTGAAACCCGACCCGATCCTATAAAAATAAAAGTCGCTCAACCCTAGTGATGAGAATAGGCATGGCCGCAGGTAGTCACCAGGTTCTACTCCAGGACAGTCTCTCAGACGGAAGCAGCTGACCGGAGAGTTATAAAGATATCAACATGGTCAGACAGTCCGAGGTTGGGGCAACGCAGCACAGGTTTTATACACATAGCCGAGATCAGGAGCAGAGAGGTCAGACAGGATGGGGAAATAGCCCGAATCATTAATGAGATACTGACAATGGAGGAATTTATGAATGGGCTCTTTAGCAATGGAAACCAACGTTCATGTGGGGAATGGTAGGTGGAGATGCTTAATAAAGCCCATGCTAACACAGTATAGGCCAAGGAAACTAATCTCTGCAAGACCTAATAGGGTTACATTCTCTCAGATACCAGCCATGCCCCCTAAGGCTAAATTAATGTCACAAGTAGTGCAGCATGAGGCAGACTCATGGATTGGTCTGTTGTGGGGAGAAACCACAAGGTGTGTAGAGGAGCGCTGAAGAAATATGCGAGATACCTCTGGGATGGTGTGATATGCTATGTGGGTATCATTTTTGTGTATATTTATATTTTACTGATTATCATGGTGTTTTCTTGTAGGATGAGTTATTTGCCAATTGATGAATTGCTGTTATTTGCCATCTGATATAAGCCCCCACAGTCCTGTACTGTTATCTCTCCACAGGGTCAGTGAATAATGTTGTTTGCTAATATGTTAATGACATGTTGACCTAGCTTGTTGAAACAATGAACCCCTGCGACCCACCCCCCTAACCTGTGAATGAGGAGAGGGACTTGTAAATATCAGGGAGGTGAGACACAGATCAGTCTTGTGTGAAATGATGATGTGAACACAGCACGTCAGAGAGAAGGGGAAGCATATGGACCATTTTTTATCCTCTGTCTGCCGAATTATTGGACTCTCATCTCCTTGGTCATTTATCCAGGTACTGAACTGCATTCGGCTTCTGGACTATCTTATCCTTTGTGTGGTGGATCGCATATAGACCTTTCGTGTTTTTGCCTAAATAAAGTTTTTGGAATTGTTCACTATTCTCTTGCTCTGTTGATTGTGTGGTATCGGAGAAGGACCCTGTGACAAATGTTGGCAAGCAGTGGGATCAACAGAGCGTAACCTAATGGAGAACCACCCACAGAGTGAGTACAGAAATTGGACTGCATCAAGTTTACAGGAGAAAGCCAGAGACCTGGGCCTGAACTACCAGGGACTGACTAAAGAGGCCTTAATTGACCTACTGGTGGGTGCCAGCCCGGCCACCTCCTCCCATATGTCTAAATGACAAGCACTGGAGACGTGTGTGGTACGAAGAAGAGATGGCGGTTCTGGGCCCAGGCGTCTCTCAGGGGTACATGGAGGAGGCTGCCCGCCAGGCACAGCGGAGACAAGAAGCAATGGAGCTTGAAGGAGGGAGCAATGCAATGTGGAATGTAAACGCAACCATCCGGGAGCCTGTACGGATCACCCGGACAGAGTTTAAGCCATTTGATGAGGCTTCTGGAGATGTGGAGGGGTTCTTCAAGGACTTTGAGCAGCTGTGTGCTGTGATGGAGGTACCCCACTCTGGCAGGATGCGTTTGTTAGTGGGACTCCTGAACGGTAGCCTGGCGGAGGCTTACCGAACCATTGAGTCACAGCAGAATTGGGATTATAACATTGTAAAGCAGACTATCCTGGATTACCATGCTATCACCCCAGACTCATATAGGGCCAAGTTCCGAGACCTCCCATGCACTACGGGGGGATCGTTTAAGATGTATGCACATAAGATGTCCCAGGCATGTCGGAGATGGCTGGAAGCAGAAAACACCTTTACTGTGGAAGATGTTATACAGGCGTTCCTTATAGATCAATTTCTTGCGAAGTGCCCCACAAAGGTACGGGAATGGGTCTAGGAGCACACGCCATGCACCGTGGATAGAGTTGCAGCCCTGGCAGATGAAGCCCTTACTATCCGGCCACAATGGAGGAGGCTTCTGGACAATGAACCATGGCCTGCTCCCGTGCCCCGGCCCCCTCCGATTATATCTGCCCTTCCACCTAGTCACAAGCCAATGACAATCATGCCTCACAATCCTGGGCCCCAACAGTTCCGACCACGACATGGGGGTATCACAGAGAGGAGATGCTATGGGTGTGGGCAACCTTGACATTTGCAGTCTGGCTGTCCCTCAAGGATTCGGAGGGAGCACCATGCAGCCCCACCTCGTTCTGTACATTTTGTGCACTCCATCCCGCTTGAGGAAGAGCTACCACCACCCCCACCAGAGTGGACCACCGACCACGGCACCATAGATACCCCTCCTGGAGTGTGCGGACTCTGGCCTTTGTCCCTCAGAAATACAGAGCAATGGCATTGCCACCTGCAGGATGTCTAATTGATGGATACAAAGTGTCAGGATTTAGAGACACGAGGGCATTCCTGACTACCGCTGACCCCCGTGTGGATCGACCCGAGGCAATTCACCAGGGCCCAGGAATTCCCATTGTCCTGGCGGGGGTGTCCGCAAATATACACAGTGAGCTTTGGTACATTTGGATTATATTTTTGGAGAAAAACTGTGTTGGGTTGGAGTTATGGGAGGACTTCCTGCAGGTATCCTCCTTGGAAATGACATTGGGGAGTTACAAAGTCATTTTGTGGGAGCAGAAGGTCCGTGGGCCTCTCACTCTTCTGAAAGAACAATTGGAGGGAGACATCACAGATACCAGAACCTCCATCATTCCCTAGCTGAAGAGTTCAGAGACTGTCTCGCCCAGCTAGCTACCTTGGCTAATGAACATCATCAAATGGCCCAGTCCAGACAAAAAACCTGGTATGACCGTAATGCCAGGACCCGGGAATTTATGGGCAAGTGCTCATGATTGTTGCAACCCCTACCACTGTACAAGGAACTATAAACTATTGAGCAATGTGGACTAAAGTGAGCAGGCTAAAAGTCTGTGTAGACCTCATGGCGTGCTCACTTATTATGAGGGGGGAGAGGTTGTGATGGTGCGATATGCTATGTGGGTATCATTTTTGTGTATATTTATGTTTTACTGATTATCATGGTGCTCTCTTGTAGGATGAGTTATTTGCCAATTGATGAATTGCTGTTATTTGCCTTCTGAAATCAGCCCCCACAGACCTGTACTGTTATCTCTCCACAGGGTCAGTTAACAATGTTGTTTGCTAATATGCTAATGACATGTTGACCTAGCTTGTTGAAACAATGAGCCCCTGCGACCCACCCCCCTAACCTGAGAATGAGGAGAGGGATTTGTAAATATCAGGGAGGTGAGACACAGATCAGTCTTGTGTGGAGTGATGATGTGAACACAGAGAGAAGGGGAAGCATATGGACCATTTTTTATCCTCTGTCTGCTGGATTATTAGACTCTTATCTCCTTGGACATTTATCCGGTTACTGAACTGCATTCGGCTTCTGGACTATCTTATCCTTTGTGTGGTGGATCGTATATGGACCTTTTGTGTTTTTGCCTAAATAAAGCTTTTGGAATTGTTCACTATTCTCTTGCTCTGTTGATTGTGTGGTATCAGAAAAGGACCCTGTGACAACCTCCTTTAAAGTATCCCCCTTATGCCCCTCCTTGCTTTGCCAGACTATAGGAGGAACCTCTCAAAGATGTCAAAGGGAATTAATCTACACAGCAGGCTCCCAAGACCTCTCATCAGGACCAAAACCCTCCAGTTAACTAAATAGCAGGTATTTCTCTGGATTCTCTTAGAGTTCAAAATGACCTTTATCTCGAATACATTCAAAGGGCCCCAAGCAACAGATGTATGTGAAGGAGTACAGGTCCCGGAGAACTGTTTCAGGACTACTGCATTCAAGAGTGAGGCATGAAATGCATTCAGAATTCAAGGATTGGGTAGCAGCCGAAGCTTATAAGACACCGGGTTGATTTCCCTGAGAATCTTGAATGTTTCAAGGTACCGAGGACCATCTTGTATGAAGGCTCCTTCAGACAAGAATTCTGAAAGGATAACTAGACCTTATCTCCTTAAGGATTGTGAATAGTGTTGAGCGATACCGTCCGATACTTGAAAGTATCGGTATCGGAAAGTATCGGCCGATACCGGCAAAGTATCGGATCCAATCCGATACCGATACCCGATACCAATACAAGTCAATGGGACTCAAGTATCGGACGGTATTCCTGATGGTTCCCAGGGTCTGAAGGAGAGGAAACTCTCCTTCAGGCCCTGGGATCCATATAAATGTGTAAAAGAAAGAATTAAAATAAAAAATATCGCTATACTCACCTCTCCGACGCAGCCTGGACCTCAGTGAGGGAACCGGCAGCGTTGTTTGTTTAAAATTCGCGCTTTTACTTGGTTACGTGAAGTCCCGGCTTGTGATTGGTCAGGGCGGCCATGTTGCCGGGACGCGGACCAATCACAGCAAGCCGTGACGAAATTACGTCACGGCTTGCTGTGATTGGTCCGCGTCCCGGCAACATGGCCGCCATTAACCAATCACAAGCCGGGACGTCACGGGAGGCTGGACACGCGCCCATTTTAAAAAGCGCGCGTGTCCAGCCTCCAGTGACGTCCCGGCTTATGATTGGTCACGGCGCCATGTTGCCAGGACGCGGACCAATCACAGCAAGCCGTGACGAAATTATGTCACGGCTTGCTGTGATTGGTCCGCGTCCCGGCAACATGGCCGCCATTAACCAATCACAAGCCGTGACGTCACGGGAGGCTGGACACGCGCGCTTTTTAAAATGGGCGCGTGTCCAGCCTCCCGTGACGTCCCGGCTTGTGATTGGTTGCGCCGCGGTCAACCAATCACAAGCCGGGAGGCTGGACACGCGCGCATTTTAAAATTTTAAAATGGGTGCGTGTCCAGCCTCCCGGCTTGTGATTGGTTGATCGCGGCGCAACCAATCACAAGCCGGGACGTCACGGGAGGCTGGACACGCGCCCATTTTAAAATGCGCGCGTGTCCAGCCTCCCGTGACGTCACGGCTTGTGATTGGTTGCGTCTCCCATGTGACTGCGACGCAACCAATCACAAAGCCGGGACGTAATTTTAAAATCCTTAAGGACCTGAAATTACGTCACGGCTTGCTGTGATTGGTTGCGTCGCCCATGTGACTGCGACGCAACCAATCACAACGCCGGAACGTAATTTTAAAATCCTGAAGGACCTGAAATTACGTCACGGCTTGCTGTGATTGGTTGCGTCCCGGTCACATAGGCGGCACGCAACCAATCACAAGCCGGGACTCACGTAAAGGAAAGAAAAGCGCGAATTTTAAACAAAGAACGCTGCCGCTTCCCTCGGTAAGGTGCAGGCTGCGTCGGAGAGGTGAGTATAGCAATATTTTTTATTTTAATTCTCTCTTTTACACATTTTTACATTAATGTTGTTTCGATACCGATACCCGATATCACAAAAATATCGGATCTCGGTATCGGAATTCCGATACAGCAAGTATCGGCCGATACCCGATACTTGCAGTATCGGAATGCTCAACACTAATTGTGAACTGTGTGTGTTGCCATATCTGAAGGAAGGAGATAATGGAGAGGGCACTTGAGGATGCTTGGAGTATAACACAAAGAATGGAGGTGCTCTAAAATTGTGGTTATTGTAAGAAAATTGCACAGATCAGAGTTGTGGCACCAAATCATCCTTACAGGTTTTCATAACGTGGTGAAGATAGCGCTCAAGGATCTGATTACCCATTCCACTTTCCTATTAGCAAGAGGAGGAGAAGTCCAGGTGGACATTCAGTACTTGCACATGGCTCTCCAAAATTTAAAAGTGAACTGGACTCCATGATCCGAGAATATGTGGAGAGGAAGACCAGGGAGACTGAATACATTTTGGAAGAATTGTGCGGCGAGCTTATGAACGGAGTGAAGGCCTGCCCAGGGTATGAAATGAGCCATCCTAGAGAACCGGTCCTATATGACTCAGATGGTGTTGCAACTCTCAGAGAGTAGCAGATCCATGTTGAAATCCATAGCGATATTTTTCCAGTGAGCGGAAGGGACTGGCAGAGGCAAGAGGAGACTAGCCGGCTTATGCCTGGAAGACTTGTTTCTGGTGCATTGTGAACTAGCGTTTATGAAGTCCCAGACATCCTTGACAATCAAAGGCCACCAGAAGCAGTGAGCAATCAGCTCAGTGAACTTACTTATGCGCATATGATGAGACAACTTGGACTCATGTCCGTAGGACTGAATCGTTTTACATATAACAGAGATGACAAAGGTCTTGCTTGGAGGAATGTCCTAAAAAAGGACAGTGCTGCCTCAATAATTTTTCATGGTCACTAAGAAGAAACAGGCACCTGCAGGTGTGAATGACTTACGGATGAATCCCTTGGCTAAATTCTCTTGGATGTATTCAGACATTGCACTTGTCTTACATAGATATAGAAGATACATCCACCCTCCAGAAAAAGAAGTGCCAGGTAGGAAGTCAACAGGGCAGTCATAAGACTTGTGGAGTAGCAGGACGTCAGCCTTCTTTTCACAGAAGATACCTGCAAAGCATGATAATTTTGGACAATTAATGAGACAAGCTTAGAAGAGATAGGAGCCGGAGCCTTGGGCAAGACCTTGACTGGGCAGCTGGAAGCACAGTGCTTTCCCCAATGAAGTACCTGACTGTAGGACCGGTCAATAACCAGAGATGGAGACACAGCCATGGAAGATACAGGAGCACAGAACTCCATGATCTGGACAGCATAAAGAAAGAGATCTTCTCGGTATGCAACACACCGATCTGCAGCGTATCTGCAGTGCAATAAATCAAATGGATTCAGCCAGGAGTTGTCCGTCAGTGGAGGCAACAGTCAATAAATGACTCAGCCATTGTGTAAGGAAGCTGATGTTGACAGACAAGATCAAGCTGAATCAAGTTACCCATTGAGCTGGAATTCAGGTGGGTAGTGACAGAGGGGGATCTTTTTTGCTAAACCAAGGTAACTTCAGATATTCGTTTGGAGAGCAATTACTCTCACTTAGCGTCATCTCTCCAGCCAACTATAGGTGCTGGAGTATCCCATTCTCACTGGGTGCTGGTGAAAAAAATGTCCCATGCCTCCAAAATACATAGAGATATTCTCATCATTGTATCTTTGCTGTCATTCCTGAACAGAAAGATTAGTCTCCTCCACCTGCATTGGTTCAGAGACTGGTGGGGTCACTTGTGGCAAAGGAGCCTGGTAATTCAGTACCAAACTGGCAGTTTTTCTAGCATGAGGAAATGCTGAAGTTTGTTCTAGAGCTTGCTCACGTAGGCACAGATTGATCCTGGTGGAAAGTTGTATAATTATTTCCAACAAGAAAGGTAAGTTATCTAGCCAGCTCATCCTTAATTTTACCAGACAGGTTCTGCCAGTAGGTTGCTACCAGAGCTTCTTCATTCTAAACCAGCTACGTCACCAAGGTACATAAGCATAAGGCATATTGGGCCGCGGAATCCATACTCTGCCTTGGATTCAACAGAGACAAGGCAGCAGTCGACATACAGCTTGAACCTCAAAAACTGCAAGGAACTTCACATCGTGGGTCTCCAGACCACCACATTCTCAAATAGGGTTTGACCAGGCTAGGTGTTTTCCAGACAGCAAAGAGACCATAAACGCTATCTTAGCATGGTCTGAAGGGAAGTGAACTTGAAGTGTAAAGTGGATCTTACACTGTTTACTGAAATTGTGGCTCTCTTTAGGGTATCCATCAAACTGTGACGGAAGGGGAAGCTGGAGCTTTGCATTCCATCAGAAATTGGAGCATAAGGTGTCTGCCTCATAAAGGCTAACTGTCCAGAGGGCGCTTACTGGAAATGGTAGTAGCAGAGAGCAGGGCAGGTGTAATGGTGGACAGACCCTGCAGTTGAGTTGCCACCACACTGATGGTCTTCAACAGCTAGTTTGACGCTCAAGCTGAAAGTGGACCTGATCATACAGCATTTATACTATTGTCTTGGTATCACTGGATCCTGACTTGTGGTGAGGATTGGCTTGACCACAGGTTTCACCAGGTATCACTACAGGACAGTCCCATGGACTGCAGCAGCTGACTGGAGGGTCAGAGGCACAGTTATCGGTGGTACAGGAGGGCAAAGACATAAATGTGTTCAGAACTTCCGAAGTGCAAAAAACTGTGGCCGATGGCACTTTTATGCAATCCTAAAAAGACGGACACTGCTGGATCACAGGTCAGATGACACCCACAGTGCCTCCATCTGCCTCATTATAGGGAATTTTCTGCCGGTGGTTCTGTCTGAAAGATTTACACGTAAAC
Organism: Ranitomeya variabilis; assembly: GCF_051348905.1. NCBI lineage: Eukaryota > Metazoa > Chordata > Amphibia > Anura > Dendrobatidae > Ranitomeya > Ranitomeya variabilis. Next base: position 928,621,475 of record NC_135232.1, on the reverse strand, counting down.
CCCGGTGTAAGCACTCAGCGCAGAGCGCAGGATAAATATGTGCTGACTAGTGTTGAGCATTCCGATATCGCAAGTATCGGGTATCGGCCGATACTTGCGGTATCGGAATTCCGATACCGAGTTCCGATACTTTTGTGGTATCAGAAATCGGAATCGGAAGTTCCCAGTGTATGGTTCCCAAGGTCTGGAGGAGAGGAGACCCTCCTTCAGGCCCTGGGATCCATATTCACGTAAAAAATAAAGAATTAAAATAAAAAATATGGATATACTCACCCGTCCGGTGGCCCCTGGACCTTACCGATTGTAACCGGCAGCCTCCGTTCCTAAGAATGAGGAGTTTAGGACCCTCGATGACATCGCGGCTTGTGATTGGTCGCGTGCCGCTCATGTGACTGCTCACGCGACCAATCACAAGCCGCGACATCATCGCGGGTCCTAAACTCCTCATTGAGGAGTTTAGGGCCTGCGATGACGTCGCGGCCTGTGAAAATGGTTTATGATATTTCCCTGCTCAGAACAATTTGCAGCATTAAGAGCAAAAATAATATTATTAGCCCTTAGAATGGGTTTTGGTATCAGTTGCAGGCTGCAACATAAAGGATGTGCAATTCACCCTCTCCAGTCCTACACTATCTCTTCAGCGCAATCTCTCCCTTAGTGCTGCTAACAGCAGTATTACTATTTATTATAATTAGCCCTTAGAAGCGACAATTCTGCCCCTCTATCACTAGCACCTCTCCCTACTCTGCCTGTTTCCTGGGTACAGGGTGAGGAACATAGAGTCACTGGTCTTATATAGATATGATGGCGCTACGCGGCCAACCAATCACACTAATTCAATTTCAGTGACTGGAAGGCGATCTCCACATGTTCATTGGCTTTCTAAAAAGCACCAAACATGCTCCTGCTCAACTATTCAAAAAATACTTGTCGAGAAATGGGCATCCCGAGCACATTGATGCTAAGGAAGTAACGAGTAGTGATGAGAACGCTTGTTCATCACTAGTGGTTAATGGTAGGCAAAAACAAACGCATACACAACACCATCAATTGGGCCCAAAAGCTGCCAAAAGACATCATATTAGCGGCAGACACCAGGAAAGTGGCCTCAATTCAACAACAGCACAAATTTTAGGATAACACGGCAGCAATCAGCCATGCTTGAGCTTACGTTAAAGTAAGAGGAAGTGGCTGAGGGATCAGTGTAGGCCTGCTGTTCTGGGAGCTCTGATACGACATGCAACAGCTCAACCTGCTTTCATGCTCAGTCACATTCAGGTGGCACAAATATCTTTTTAGACTACTATTGTCAGAAAAATCCAAGGATTGTAGTTGGGTAGTCGAATCAAAGGAAGTGGAGGCCTGCTGGTCTCAGAGGCCTACTGCTACAGGTAACATGCATGAAGGAGACCCAAATAGGAGTCTACACATTTACAAAACTTAGTGGCAGACACCAACAAAGTGGCATCAATTGCAATAGAGTAGAACGAGTATAGCGGGGACCGACACCTTTTCCACTACAACCAACCCATCACATGAACTCCCAACCAGGAGTGTTCAAATTTCCACAAATTAGGGCCTGACACCACTGAAGTGGTATCAATTTCACTTGAGTAGAAATAGCATAATGGAGAATGACATTTCTTTTACTGCAGCCAACCCAGCAGATTCAAAGACCCAATTAGGACTCTCCACATATCCAAAAATTATTGGAAGACACCACCAAATAGGCATCAATTTCACAAGAGTAGAAATAGTGTTAGAGAGATCGACATCTCTTCTGCAACAGCCAACCCATCACATGGACACCAAACCATGAGTTCCAATTTCCAAAAATTAGGGCCTGACACCACTGAAGTGGCCTCGATTTCAACAGAGAAGAAATAGTAGAATGGAGAATGATATCTCTTTCATTAAAACCAACCCAGCAGATGGACAGACCCAATCAGGACTATCCACATTTCTAAAAAGTATTAGCAGACACCACCAAACTGGAATTAATTTCACAAGAGTAGAAATAGTATAACAGGGATCGACATCTCTTCCACTACAGCCAACCCAGCTGGTGGAGACCAACTGTGACTCTTAACATTTCCACACATTTGTGTTAACATCTGCAGCAGTTGCAAAAGTGGGCACAGAAGCAACACTAAAGATATCACAGAGAGCAATTACACAAGACTAATGCAGCACACAAAAAAATGTAACCTCACCTAGTCTGTACAGTCTGCAATGGGGTGCAAAAGACTTGGAGATCCATGACTTTTTCATTTTGATGAAAGTTAGGCAATCTACACTGTTTGGGAACAGCCAGCTGCGCTTATCCATTAGGACACCACCAACAGCACTGAAGACACATTCTGAGAGAACGCTGGCTGCTGTGCATGATAAAACCTCAAAGGCATGAGAGACGAACTCAGGCAACTCATCCATTTTTGAAGACCAAAATTTGAAAGGGCCCAAACCCTCCCTTATAGTATTGATATTCAGTTCTAGATACTCCTGCACCATTCTCTCCATTTGTTCACCACATGTCAGACTTGGACTGTTTTGCTGTGGCATGAGCTGGTCTAAAAAAGTGTTAAAGGACTTACAGAAATAGATTTTTCTACTTACACCACTGCTGCTGCTAATGTTTTGATGTTGAAGAATGGATGTGCTGGATGTTTTAAGTCTTGAGTTGTGAGGCACACTGTGTGCCTCACTGCTGTCTTGGGGAAAACCTCTTTTAAGGTTGTGTAAAAACATGTTTCAATACTCCAGCATTTGCGGGTCCCTTTCCAGGGCAAGAAGCATCTGGCAAAATTTGGTCTTATAACATGGATCTAACAGAGTGGCAACCCAGTAGTCAACACTATTTTGTATCATAAATATAAGGGGATCATGTAACAGTTACAGCAGGAAGCCCATGGTGTGTTGATGGCTGGGTAACACTGATGCTTGTTTCCTCCTTTCCCTCCCTCCAACTATGAACAACAGAAAGGGGTTGATTATCCTTCTCATCTCCTGACAGTTGCTCCCCCATCATCTCTTCCCCCTCCATTTGTTCATCGGACCTTGCAGCTTCACTAACACTTTGTTATCACCAGTCTTCCTCAATCACAGTAATCCACCCTTCTTGGCCCCCTTCTGTGTGACAACAAGTCTGGAACTTTGAGAAAATGTTTTTCCTTCCACATCCTCTTTTGCTTCCTCCTTTTCCTCTGGGACAACCACCTCCTTTCGCAAGCTATTCAAAGTCTACTCCAGCATATAGATGTTAGAATCTGTTTTGTTTTGACCATCCGCCATCTTGTTGTGGTTTTCTGGCTGCTGGTCTTTTTCCTCTGGTGCTGGGTTGTCTTAGATCAGGTGATTGTATCACCCTTTAATCTGCTAGAGTTCTGGCTAGGTGCTTAGACAGCTTTCTGTGTTTGATATTGTGCTGTTCTGGGATCGCTGGTTCTGCTATCTTTTGTTTCTGTTTTCAGTTTGTTTCTGCAGCCTTCTCTTGTTTCCTATTAGGAGGTGACCTGTTTTTTGTACCCAGTCCTTAGATCTTTTAGGGACCTCCTTCCCCTTATCTATAGGTCTTCGCTGAGTTTAGACTAGGATCGTCTGTGAGTCTATTCTCAAGGAATGAGTTGCCCACTCCATCTTAGGGTTTCAGCCTAGTCTTAGTGCAGGGTCAGCTTTCCCCCATCTCTCCTAGTTCTGTGCTGTAGTTTCATAACAATAGATGACCGGAATAGTGATGCTGATAATGGCATCGTCAGCGCTATCCATCTAAGTAGTGATTTCAAAACTGTACAGAAGAGTGCAGAGGTCCTTAATCTGTGCCCACTCTGTAAACGTGATATGCGCCATGTCCGTCTTGTGTAAAGGCTCTGCTGCTGCCACAGTCGTAGCAACATGTGCAAAGTGGAATTCCACCGTGTTGGCACATCGCATATCAACCTTTTAACTGGCATGGACAAAGACCTCTGTATCGATGCAAGTCAATGACCTGAGAGGTGCAAATGGCGAAAGTGAGCACTCAACTTACATGCTTTCTGCAGCTGCTCACAAAGGCCAGAACAATGGAGCAAAAAATGCTGTATGCTGTACCACCAGCCTGAGGATGTGAGCCATGCAAGGCACGTATGTGAGCTTGCCTCATCATAGGGCAGCCGTCAGGTTTACACCATTATCAGACATGGCCTTACCTGGATGCAGGCTAAGAGGAGGCAGCCATTGCTCAAAATTGGCCTGGGGAGCTGTCCATAACTGTTCAACTGTATGACTGCGATCATATCAATTTTATCATTGCCTGATTGCAGTGAGCCCTGGCTGTGCAGTACAGAGGTGGTGGGGATTTGCTCTGCACTGTTGGAACGCGTGTCTCATTAAGGCAGAAATTGACATCCCTAGAGGAGGTGGAGAAGGCAGTGGAGGAAGTGTGAAATACAGAGATTTGTCCTGCAAGCCTTGGGAATTCCAAGACTTATGGAGTTACGCATATCCCCAAAGCCACCAGAGTCACCCAGTGCCCAGTAAAGGAGATGCAAGTGTTTGTGGTGAAATGCACAATCGCAGACATAGATTTAGTCAAGGAACGGGTGATGTTGTCTGCAACATGCTGGTGTGGCGCAGGCACAGGCACAGCTTTTTTAGAAAAGTAATGTCTACTGGTCAACTGTTACTGGGGGACTGTGATGGCCATCAGCTTTTGGAAACCGTCTGTATCTGTCAGTTGGAAAGGAAGCATTTCCATGGCCAACAGATTGGAGATGGTCGAGTTCAACCTCTTAGGTTTGTTATGTGTAGGAGGAAACAATCTTTTATGGTTTCTGTTGGGTAAAACATGTTTTTAAATAAGTAACAAATTGCCTTTTCTCACAGAAAATGGCAACTGTGATGCCATGCTGTCCTGTCTCTGTACTTTTTTGTGTCCTCTTTGTGTCCTACCCTGCACAGGACCAGTGGTATGATCAGACAATGTTCATGTAAGGTAAAGCACAGCCATTACATAGTACATAACAAAAGCACATTTATAAGATTATCTTGGGGCAAAAAACTTTTTTATAAAAACATCCAATTGTGAAACTTATTTTTTTCCATGATCTATTGAATAAAATTGACTTTGTGGGAAAACCCCTTTAAGGCTAGTGTCTACAGAATGCCACAGTGGAAAAACATAAGCATTGTGTAGCAATTGTTGTTGACTAGACCAGTAATCTGAGAAGTATTATAAGGCCATTTCCAAGCAACCTAGGATACTACATTCTGCTTGGAGAAAAAATACTCACAAATGGAAAACATTCAAAACAGTTTACAATCCTCCAAAGAGTGAATGTCCCAGGAAATTTACCCCAAAGTTAGACCATGCAATGAGAAAATGAAAAAAAAATCTAAAAGCTACAGCTCTGATGCTAAGGACTAGAGATGAGCAAATATTTCAAAGTTCGGTTTGGATTACGATCATCAAATTTGCAATATTCGCCAATTTATTTGTTGAATATTGGCTGAACATAGCCAAACGCCATTGGAGTCAATGGGAGACAAAAACAAATGCATACACAGCACCATCAAACGGGCCCAAAAGTTGCCAAAAGACATCAAATTAGGGGCAGATACCAGGAAAGTGGCCTCAATTCACCCACAGGACAAATTTTAGAATGGCACAGCAGCAATCAGCCTTGAGATATCATGATCTTCTGCCATCATTTACAGCTTTGAATGAAAGCTTTGAATTAAACTTCAAATTAAGACGAGGTCTGCCAGAATAATTTAAGTATAGTAACACGGGCAGTTGACTCAAAGAATGTGGAGGCCTGCTGGTCTTGCAGGCCTACTACTGCAAGCAACACGCATGAAAGAGTCTACACATTTTCAAACATTTGTGGCAGACACCAACAAAGTTGCATCAATTGCAAAAGAGTAGAAATAGTATAATAGGGACTGACAACTCCTCCACTATAGCCAACCCAGCAGATGGAGACTGTAATGGGCAAGGTTGTGGAGCCACGGTGCCATATCCCTTGGAAAGCCTGGAGTGGCATAACTAGGCGGCCTAGCAAATCCGACCTCAGATAAGTGGCAATAGGCACAAAATGTGACCCAAGGAGGGACAAGGAGGTGGCACCAGGTGCATCTCCAGGGCTGACCTAAAGAGGGTGGCAACTGACCATCTAGAGCAGTAGGCTACTAAGGCCAAAAGTAGGGATGAAGAATGCAGGCAGGCACTGTAGGGACACTGGAACCATGGGTGCAAATGGGACCAGCTGAGGAACAGAAAAGCATTAGCAGGTGTGGGTTGGACCGGGTGTTAGACAGATGGACATTGGAAGGTGCAATCTGAACTGGCAGGTATGAGCAGACGGGTACATGGTAGACAAGCAGACACATGGACCTGGGGAACCTGACTACTAGCAAGCATGCAATGCAAACTAACAACATTGCTCAGGCACCTCCATATTGGTGGAAGAGCCTTAAATAGAAGGTGTTGCCCAGCTAGTGACTGGGAACACCTTAGGGCGATGCACACAGTCCATTTAAGAGGGAGCACGGGTCAACAACGGAACCTTGGTGGACACCGACACATAGGTGGTATGATGAGGAAATGATGTGTCAGTGTGGGAAACTGAGTGTCATGTTTGTTAGGTACAAGGAAATCCAACAAAGGGCCAAGTCTGTAATGGAAAGAGATCAAAAAGTCTGTAGCAAAAGGGATTGGTCCACTGTGTCAAAGGCAGATTCCAGGTCCAGGAGAAGGAGGAGGACATACAAGCTTCACTTTTACTCGGAGATTAGTAGATCGCTGTTGACTTTAGTCAGGTAAGTATCAGTGAAATGGTGCGGTTGGAAGCCATACTGTAAGCGGTCAAATAGGAAGCAACAGGAGAAGTAGGAGGACAGTTCAAATGGACGTGCTGTTCCAGTAGTTTGGAGGTATAGGGGAGAAGTGAGATGGGGCCTTGGAAAAACATAGAGGATGGGTCAAGGGAGGGCTGTTTGAGGATGGGTGTGATCGAGGTATGTTTGAATTAGGAAGGGAAGAAACCAGTTGTTAGTGACAGGTTGAAGAGGTGGATTAGGCTTGTGATGAAGACTGTGGTAAGATTTGGCATGAGGTGGGACGTTATTGTATCAAGTTCACAGATGTGAGGCAAAGTTTTCAGCTGAGATGAGAGTAGAGGAACGGGGTACTGGTGGACATAGGAGAGGATTTAAAGTACAGAAAAGCTGTTCACAGTTGTGAGACAGGTATAATAAGAGAGATGAGAAGTAGGTTTGTTTTGCTGCAGTGAGCAATTGTGCAGCATTTTTACAACTTCTGTTACTGGAGGAGCTACTCCACTACCTTTTCCTTGGCAGCCGCACACTTTGTAGATAAGGGCCAGAAAGAGCATGTGCTCCAATAGATGGCAAGAGCTGCATCAAGTGGCCTCTGCTTCTCTTCCTCCACCATAACATCATGCACAGTACAGTCCTCAGATGTGGCACCCCAATTACCCTTGCTTTCCCCCACGTCACAATTCTCCAACCGGCCAACTAGCTGTTGGGAACCACACATGGCTGAGTCTACAGTTCTGTTCACACATTCTATGCGATGACCATCGGAAGTGTACTCTGTTATGGTTCTCAATGGCAAGAGAACATAGCCCAGCATACATAGGAACTAGCTCTTGGAAGGATGGAAACTTAAACTGACCATGAACTAAACCTGCCGCACAACTAACAGTAGCCGGGTAGCGTAGCCTGCGTTTTATCCCTAGACGCCCAGCGCCAGCCGGAGGACTAACTAATCCTGGCAGAGGAAAATATAGTCCTGGCTCACCTCTAGAGAAATTTCCCCGAAAGGCAGACAGAGGCCCCCACATATATTGGCGGTGATTTAAGATGAAAATGACAAACGTAGTATGAAAATAGGTTTAGCAAAATCGAGGTCCGCTTACTAGATAGCAGGAAGACAGAAAGGGTACTTTCATGGTCAGCTGAAAACCCTATCAATACACCATCCTGAAATTACTTTAAGACTCTAGTATTAACTCATAACATCAGAGTGGCAATTTCAGATCACAAGAGCTTTCCAGACACAGAAACAAAACTGCAGCTGTGAACTGGAACAAAATGCAAAAAACAAACAAGGACAAAAGTCCGACTTAGCTGGAAGTTGTCTGGTAGCAGGAACATGCACAGAAAGGCTTCTGATTACAATGTTGACCGGCATGGAAGTGACAGAGGAGCAAGGTTAAATAGCGACTCCCACATCCTGATGGGAACAGGTGAACAGAGGGGATAATGCACACAAGTTCAATTCCACCAGTGGCCACCGGGGGAGCCCAAAATCCAATTTCACAACAGTACCCCCCCCTCAAGGAGGGGGCACCGAACCCTCACCAGAACCACCAGGGCGATCAGGATGAGCCCTATGAAAGGCACGGACCAGATCGGAGGCATGAACATCAGAGGCAGTCACCCAAGAATTATCCTCCTGACCGTATCCCTTCCATTTGACCAGATACTGGAGTTTCCGTCTGGAAACACGGGAGTCCAAGATTTTTTCCACAACGTACTCCAACTCGCCCTCAACCAACACCGGAGCAGGAGGCTCAACGGAAGGCACAACCGGTACCTCATACCTGCGCAACAATGACCGATGAAAAACATTATGAATAGAAAAAGATGCAGGGAGGTCCAAACGGAAGGACACAGGGTTAAGAATCTCCAATATCTTGTACGGGCCGATGAACCGAGGCTTAAACTTAGGAGAAGAAACCCTCATAGGGACAAAACGAGAAGACAACCACAACAAGTCCCCGACACAAAGCCGAGGACCAACCCGACGCCGGCGGTTGGCAAAAAGCTGAGTCTTCTCCTGGGACAACTTCAAATTGTCCACCACCTGCCCCCAAATCTGATGCAACCTCTCCACCACAGCATCCACTCCAGGACAATCCGAAGATTCCACCTGACCGGAGGAAAATCGAGGATGAAACCCCGAATTACAGAAAAAAGGAGACACCAAGGTGGCAGAGCTGGCCCGATTATTGAGGGCAAACTCCGCTAAAGGCAAAAAAGCAACCCAATCATCCTGATCTGCAGACACAAAACACCTCAAATATGTCTCCAAAGTCTGATTCGTCCGCTCGGTCTGGCCATTAGTCTGAGGATGGAAAGCAGACGAGAAAGACAAATCTATGCCCATCCTAGCACAGAATGCCCGCCAAAATCTAGACACGAATTGGGTTCCTCTGTCAGAAACGATATTCTCCGGAATACCATGCAAACGAACCACATTTTGAAAAAACAGAGGAACCAACTCGGAAGAAGAAGGCAACTTAGGCAGGGGAACCAAATGGACCATCTTAGAGAAACGGTCACACACCACCCAGATGACAGACATCTTCTGAGAAACAGGAAGATCCGAAATAAAATCCATCGAGATGTGCGTCCAAGGCCTCTTCGGGATAGGCAAGGGCAACAACAATCCACTAGCCCGAGAACAACAAGGCTTGGCCCGAGCACAAACGTCACAAGACTGCACAAAGCCTCGTACATCTCGTGACAGGGAAGGCCACCAGAAGGACCTTGCCACCAAATCCCTGGTACCAAAGATTCCAGGATGACCTGCCAACACAGAAGAATGAACCTCAGAAATGACTTTACTGGTCCAATCATCAGGAACAAACAGTCTACCAGGTGGGCAACGATCAGGTCTATCCGCCTGAAAATCCTGCAAGGCCCGCCGCAGGTCTGGAGAAACGGCCTCAAAGAGCCATCTTTCTTAGACACAAAGAAAAAACCGGCTCCTAAGGGAGATGACGAAGGACGAATATGTCCCTTTTCCAAGGACTCCTTTATATATTCTCGCATAGCAGCATGTTCAGGCACAGACAGATTAAATAAACGACCCTTAGGGTATTTACTACCCGGAATCAAATCTATGGCACAATCGCACTCCCGGTGCGGAGGTAATGAACCAAGCTTAGGTTCTTCAAAAACGTCACGATAGTCAGACAAGAATTCAGGAATCTCAGAGGGAATAGATGATGAAATGGAAACCAAAGGTACGTCCCCATGCATCCCCTTACATCCCCAGCTTAACACAGACATAGCGTTCCAGTCGAGGACTGGGTTATGAGATTGCAGCCATGGCAATCCAAGCACCAACACATCATGTAGATTATACAGCACAAGAAAGCGAATAATCTCCTGATGATCCGGATTAATTCGCATAGTTACTTGTGTCCAGTATTGTGGTTTATTACTAGCCAATGGGGTGGAGTCAATCCCCTTCAGAGGTATAGGAGTTTCAAGAGGCTCTAAATCATACCCACAGCGTTTGGCAAAGGACCAATCCATAAGACTCAAAGCGGCGCCAGAGTCGACATAGGCATCCGCGGTAATAGATGATAAAGAACAAATCAGGGTCACAGATAGAATAAACTTAGACTGAAAAGTGCCAATTGAAACTGACTTATCAAGCTTCTTAGTACGCTTAGAGCATGCTGATATAACATGAGTTGAATCACCACAATAAAAGCACAACCCATTTTTTCGTCTAAAATTCTGCCGTTCGCTTCTGGACAGAATTCTATCACATTGCATATTCTCTGGCGTCTTCTCAGTAGACACCGCCAAATGGTGCACAGGTTTGCGCTCCCGCAGACGTCTATCGATCTGGATAGCCATTGTCATGGACTCATTCAGACCCGCAGGCACAGGGAACCCCACCATAACATCCTTAACGGCATCAGAGAGACCCTCTCTGAAATTCGCCGCCAGGGCGCACTCATTCCACTGAGTAAGCACAGACCATTTACGGAATTTTTGGCAGTATATTTCAACTTCATCTTGCCCCTGAGATAGGGACATCAAGGCTTTTTCCGCCTGAAGCTCTAAATGAGGTTCCTCATAAAGCAACCCCAAGGCCAGAAAAAACGCATCCACATTGAGCAACGCAGGATCCCCTGGAGCCAATGCAAAAGCCCAATCTTGAGGGTCGCCCCGGAGCAAGGAAATCACAATCCTGACCTGCTGAGCAGGATCTCCAGCAGAGCGAGATTTCAGGGACAAAAACAACTTGCAATTATTTTTGAAATTTTGAAAGCAAGATCTATTCCCCGAGAAAAATTCAGGCAAAGGAATTCTAGGTTCAGATATAGGAACATGAACAACAAAATCTTGTAAATTTTGAACTTTCATGGTGAGATTATTCAAACCTGCAGCTAAACTCTGAATATCCATTTTAAACAGGTGAACCCAGAGCCATTCCAGGATTAGAAGGAGAGAGAGAGAGGAAGGCTGCAATATAGGCAGACTTGCAAGTGATTCAATTGAAAGCACACTCAGAACTGAAGGAAAAAAAAAAAAAAAAAAAAATTTCAGCAGACTTCTTTTTTCTCTCCTTTCTCTGCCAATTAATTTAACCCTTTGCGGGCCGGTCAAACTGTTATGGTTCTCAATGGCAAGAGAACATAGCCCAGCATACATAGGAACTAGCTCTTGGAAGGATGGAAACTTAAACTGACCATGAACTAAACCTGCCGCACAACTAACAGTAGCCGGGTAGCGTAGCCTGCGTTTTATCCCTAGACGCCCAGCGCCAGCCGGAGGACTAACTAATCCTGGCAGAGGAAAATATAGTCCTGGCTCACCTCTAGAGAAATTTCCCCGAAAGGCAGACAGAGGCCCCCACATATATTGGCGGTGATTTAAGATGAAAATGACAAACGTAGTATGAAAATAGGTTTAGCAAAATCGAGGTCCGCTTACTAGATAGCAGGAAGACAGAAAGGGTACTTTCATGGTCAGCTGAAAACCCTATCAATACACCATCCTGAAATTACTTTAAGACTCTAGTATTAACTCATAACATCAGAGTGGCAATTTCAGATCACAAGAGCTTTCCAGACACAGAAACGAAACTGCAGCTGTGAACTGGAACAAAATGCAAAAAACAAACAAGGACAAAAGTCCGACTTAGCTGGAAGTTGTCTGGTAGCAGGAACATGCACAGAAAGGCTTCTGATTACAATGTTGACCGGCATGGAAGTGACAGAGGAGCAAGGTTAAATAGCGACTCCCACATCCTGATGGGAACAGGTGAACAGAGGGGATAATGCACACAAGTTCAATTCCACCAGTGGCCACCGGGGGAGCCCAAAATCCAATTTCACAACAGTACCCCCCCCTCAAGGAGGGGGCACCGAACCCTCACCAGAACCACCAGGGCGATCAGGATGAGCCCTATGAAAGGCACGGACCAGATCGGAGGCATGAACATCAGAGGCAGTCACCCAAGAATTATCCTCCTGACCGTATCCCTTCCATTTGACCAGATACTGGAGTTTCCGTCTGGAAACACGGGAGTCCAAGATTTTTTCCACAACGTACTCCAACTCGCCCTCAACCAACACCGGAGCAGGAGGCTCAACGGAAGGCACAACCGGTACCTCATACCTGCGCAACAATGACCGATGAAAAACATTATGAATAGAAAAAGATGCAGGGAGGTCCAAACGGAAGGACACAGGGTTAAGAATCTCCAATATCTTGTACGGGCCGATGAACCGAGGCTTAAACTTAGGAGAAGAAACCCTCATAGGGACAAAACGAGAAGACAACCACAACAAGTCCCCGACACAAAGCCGAGGACCAACCCGACGCCGGCGGTTGGCAAAAAGCTGAGTCTTCTCCTGGGACAACTTCAAATTGTCCACCACCTGCCCCCAAATCTGATGCAACCTCTCCACCACAGCATCCACTCCAGGACAATCCGAAGATTCCACCTGACCGGAGGAAAATCGAGGATGAAACCCCGAATTACAGAAAAAAGGAGACACCAAGGTGGCAGAGCTGGCCCGATTATTGAGGGCAAACTCCGCTAAAGGCAAAAAAGCAACCCAATCATCCTGATCTGCAGACACAAAACACCTCAAATATGTCTCCAAAGTCTGATTCGTCCGCTCGGTCTGGCCATTAGTCTGAGGATGGAAAGCAGACGAGAAAGACAAATCTATGCCCATCCTAGCACAGAATGCCCGCCAAAATCTAGACACGAATTGGGTTCCTCTGTCAGAAACGATATTCTCCGGAATACCATGCAAACGAACCACATTTTGAAAAAACAGAGGAACCAACTCGGAAGAAGAAGGCAACTTAGGCAGGGGAACCAAATGGACCATCTTAGAGAAACGGTCACACACCACCCAGATGACAGACATCTTCTGAGAAACAGGAAGATCCGAAATAAAATCCATCGAGATGTGCGTCCAAGGCCTCTTCGGGATAGGCAAGGGCAACAACAATCCACTAGCCCGAGAACAACAAGGCTTGGCCCGAGCACAAACGTCACAAGACTGCACAAAGCCTCGTACATCTCGTGACAGGGAAGGCCACCAGAAGGACCTTGCCACCAAATCCCTGGTACCAAAGATTCCAGGATGACCTGCCAACGCAGAAGAATGAACCTCAGAAATGACTTTACTGGTCCAATCATCAGGAACAAACAGTCTACCAGGTGGGCAACGATCAGGTCTATCCGCCTGAAAATCCTGCAAGGCCCGCCGCAGGTCTGGAGAAACGGCCTCAAAGAGCCATCTTTCTTAGACACAAAGAAAAAACCGGCTCCTAAGGGAGATGACGAAGGACGAATATGTCCCTTTTCCAAGGACTCCTTTATATATTCTCGCATAGCAGCATGTTCAGGCACAGACAGATTAAATAAACGACCCTTAGGGTATTTACTACCCGGAATCAAATCTATGGCACAATCGCACTCCCGGTGCGGAGGTAATGAACCAAGCTTAGGTTCTTCAAAAACGTCACGATAGTCAGACAAGAATTCAGGAATCTCAGAGGGAATAGATGATGAAATGGAAACCAAAGGTACGTCCCCATGCATCCCCTTACATCCCCAGCTTAACACAGACATAGCGTTCCAGTCGAGGACTGGGTTATGAGATTGCAGCCATGGCAATCCAAGCACCAACACATCATGTAGATTATACAGCACAAGAAAGCGAATAATCTCCTGATGATCCGGATTAATTCGCATAGTTACTTGTGTCCAGTATTGTGGTTTATTACTAGCCAATGGGGTGGAGTCAATCCCCTTCAGAGGTATAGGAGTTTCAAGAGGCTCTAAATCATACCCACAGCGTTTGGCAAAGGACCAATCCATAAGACTCAAAGCGGCGCCAGAGTCGACATAGGCATCCGCGGTAATAGATGATAAAGAACAAATCAGGGTCACAGATAGAATAAACTTAGACTGAAAAGTGCCAATTGAAACTGACTTATCAAGCTTCTTAGTACGCTTAGAGCATGCTGATATAACATGAGTTGAATCACCACAATAAAAGCACAACCCATTTTTTCGTCTAAAATTCTGCCGTTCGCTTCTGGACAGAATTCTATCACATTGCATATTCTCTGGCGTCTTCTCAGTAGACACCGCCAAATGGTGCACAGGTTTGCGCTCCCGCAGACGTCTATCGATCTGGATAGCCATTGTCATGGACTCATTCAGACCCGCAGGCACAGGGAACCCCACCATAACATCCTTAACGGCATCAGAGAGACCCTCTCTGAAATTCGCCGCCAGGGCGCACTCATTCCACTGAGTAAGCACAGACCATTTACGGAATTTTTGGCAGTATATTTCAACTTCATCTTGCCCCTGAGATAGGGACATCAAGGCTTTTTCCGCCTGAAGCTCTAAATGAGGTTCCTCATAAAGCAACCCCAAGGCCAGAAAAAACGCATCCACATTGAGCAACGCAGGATCCCCTGGAGCCAATGCAAAAGCCCAATCTTGAGGGTCGCCCCGGAGCAAGGAAATCACAATCCTGACCTGCTGAGCAGGATCTCCAGCAGAGCGAGATTTCAGGGACAAAAACAACTTGCAATTATTTTTGAAATTTTGAAAGCAAGATCTATTCCCCGAGAAAAATTCAGGCAAAGGAATTCTAGGTTCAGATATAGGAACATGAACAACAAAATCTTGTAAATTTTGAACTTTCATGGTGAGATTATTCAAACCTGCAGCTAAACTCTGAATATCCATTTTAAACAGGTGAACCCAGAGCCATTCCAGGATTAGAAGGAGAGAGAGAGAGGAAGGCTGCAATATAGGCAGACTTGCAAGTGATTCAATTGAAAGCACACTCAGAACTGAAGGAAAAAAAAAAAAAAAAAAATTTTCAGCAGACTTCTTTTTTCTCTCCTTTCTCTGCCAATTAATTTAACCCTTTGCGGGCCGGTCAAACTGTTATGGTTCTCAATGGCAAGAGAACATAGCCCAGCATACATAGGAACTAGCTCTTGGAAGGATGGAAACTTAAACTGACCATGAACTAAACCTGCCGCACAACTAACAGTAGCCGGGTAGCGTAGCCTGCGTTTTATCCCTAGACGCCCAGCGCCAGCCGGAGGACTAACTAATCCTGGCAGAGGAAAATATAGTCCTGGCTCACCTCTAGAGAAATTTCCCCGAAAGGCAGACAGAGGCCCCCACATATATTGGCGGTGATTTAAGATGAAAATGACAAACGTAGTATGAAAATAGGTTTAGCAAAATCGAGGTCCGCTTACTAGATAGCAGGAAGACAGAAAGGGTACTTTCATGGTCAGCTGAAAACCCTATCAATACACCATCCTGAAATTACTTTAAGACTCTAGTATTAACTCATAACATCAGAGTGGCAATTTCAGATCACAAGAGCTTTCCAGACACAGAAACAAAACTGCAGCTGTGAACTGGAACAAAATGCAAAAAACAAACAAGGACAAAAGTCCGACTTAGCTGGAAGTTGTCTGGTAGCAGGAACATGCACAGAAAGGCTTCTGATTACAATGTTGACCGGCATGGAAGTGACAGAGGAGCAAGGTTAAATAGCGACTCCCACATCCTGATGGGAACAGGTGAACAGAGGGGATAATGCACACAAGTTCAATTCCACCAGTGGCCACCGGGGGAGCCCAAAATCCAATTTCACAACAGTACTCCAAACATTCACAGAGTCAAGAGGAGGAAATCATCTGCACCGATGCCCAAACCTTTTTCAGTATGATCCAGAGCTGGACGAAGTACGGCCTGAGCAGAATCAAAACCTCATCAACAGACATTAACCTCGGGAGGTGGAGGTAAATCTTATAACATTCAGATACTTGAGGCACTCGTGGACTGTGCTGTGCTGTCAGGGCAGGAACAGGAGGAGAGTGACTCTAAGGGTCAGGGGTGAGAGAACAGAGAGGATAGCAATGAAGTAGTAGATCCCACTTGGTGTAAACCCAGAGGCATGCAGCTGATTATCTCAGCAGAGGAGGAGAAAGAGAAAGATAAGGAGGTTATGTTGCAGCTTCCCTCAGACAGAGTTATTCAACCACGTCAAGCAATGCATCCTCAGCCCCAACTCTGTCAGTGGTTAGCAGCGTTCAGGCATCTGCAGTTGCCTAGTTTGGGTCTTTTTTCAGACCATCAAAAAGCAAAGGAATAGTCAATTAATAGAGGGAAAAAAGTGTTTGTAGGAAGACAAAGTAAAAACATATCACTAATAGGAAGTAAAATCATAAAACTTGCAGAAGAGTTTATGAGGAATTAAGGAAATCAAGAAGAAAGCAAGGAACGGTAAGAAAACAAGTGTATAGTGAAGTGGGAAGAACTTATGCATAGAAACAAATAATTGTATTAAGAAAACATTCAGTGTGAACAAGTCAGTAAAAGAATGCCAATCAATTTTGTACATTAGCACAAAGTACTAAACCACCAGTAAGAAAATATATTTTTTAGGTAATTTCTGTATACACGCACAGCACAATGAAGTTTCTTTTATGAGGTCATACGTTTTTTTTTTCTATAGCATTGGGCATTGTTCTTTTATGTCATTGATACTGTTACTTGAAACACATAGGAATGATTACGAGAGGGCATAGAAATTGAAGTGAACAATTATGCATCTGATTCTATAGCGATTCATCATTTATATAAATTATTTCAGGCAGGCTCATTTACATTGTAACATTAAAAATGAGGTTTTCCTGTCCTTATGTACCAATAAAGCTTAAAGTTTTTCAAGATTGTTGCACAATAAAAAATTAAAACATTCAAGGAGGTAACTACTTTTCATAGGCACAATATATTATAGAGGAATGCTTCTAAGCAGCATTTGCTATTTTCTGCGTACTTAGTATTCTCTTAGAGGAATTTTCTGGATCTATCTCTGCCTTAACAATATCATATGTATCTATCAATGATGGCATACTGTAACCCATGCCTCTAAACTATTGAGTGATGAGAGGATTATCACAACTCATTTCCACTGATGGGAGAGCACTGTCAGGAGATAAATAGATTATTACAAAGAGAAAACAAATGATGCATCTGTACTAAATGGGAGAGCCTGTAATCACAGAGTGCTACCATTATATGGAAGAATTCATTGTTAAAACCAATGATTTCTTCAGGTGGCAAAATAGCACATTTTACTAAATAACATTGCGGAAGTAAAGGGTTTATCTGAGATATGTAAATTGCAGCAGACAGGCAGCTGTATCTGCTGTATCCATTCTTTTGAAGACCAGCTTGTGCTTTGGGTCATCGTCTTCATTCATGAAACATGTTCTCTTGAGATTGAGTTAATGGACAGATGTCCTAACATTTCCCTTTAAATTTAGCAGATATGGTTCTGAGTTTATCATTTCATCACTGACGGCAAAGTGTTTGAGGTCAAATGTAGCAAAATGAGCTAAAAAACATGGTACTACCATTACTGTTTTTCACAGATACTGTGAGGTTTTTCTTACTTCTAACATATTAGAGAAGAACCAGTCTATCATCGCCACCCCCACGATTCCACCCACCATACTATATGTCTTATCAGTATTATCTTTGATAAATACCTGTCCAATGGAATCATTGATAACAAAACTGAAGATTTTATTCTCAATTTACATCTCATCATTCCAGTGTTTAATACACTTCTAAAAATCCACAAACATTTGGAACATCGTCATAGGACATGTCCCTACATTTCATACGAGCTCCGACGCTGAGCCTTCATGTTTTCTGGCACATGACAAATGACTTCATCAGCTGACATGGGCCCCTAATAAGTTAAATGCCACAATCAATCTCCAGAAATGCATCACTAATCCCCCCATTGACACCCCTTTCACATTATTGCGGGATGCCGATTGGTTGGCATCACAATGCGGGGTCTATTTCTGTTTTTCTATGTGTGCCACCCATAGCAGATGCTCATAGCAAATGACTAATTCTGTAACACATAGCATAGCTAAAGCCCTACTATGTGTAGCACAAGCAATCAGAGGATCACAGCTTCAAGTCTCCAAAGGAGACTATTAAAGCAAGTACACAGTGTAAAAAAAATAAAAATATAAAAAACTATAAATATAAGAAAAAAAATGTTCAAAGCACCTTCATTTTGCCCTATTCAAAATAAAATAATAAAAAAATAAAAACACCCGATCTATCAAAACAAAACAAAAATTAATCCAATCGTTAAACAGTGTAACAAGAAGAAAAATCAAAGCTCCAGAATTACATAACTCTGGTAATAGCAACATTGCAATAAAATGTGACCAAAACATCGTATCTATCCCAAAATGCTATTGGTAAAAATGTCAGATCAGCGCGCAGAAAATAAGCCCTCACTTAGCCCCAGATCCTGAAAAATGGAGACACTACAGGTCTCGGAAAATGGCCCAATTTTTTTAATGCAAACTTTGGATTTGTTTTTCACCACATAAAAATAACCCATACATATGTGGTGTCTGCAAGCTCTCAATGATCTGGAGAATCATAAATACCGATCAGTTTATTCAATTAGTGAACATGGTCAAAAAGAAAAAAAAAGAAAGAAATTGTGGAATTTCACTTTTTTTTGCAAGGGGAGCAAAAAGAAACAAACTGAAAATCCCAAGGTCGTGAAGAGGTTAAATGCACATGATGGCCTTTTAAATCGGCTTTAATGTGTTGGGAAAGATGCAGGCTCAGAATATGAGCCAACATCAAAGGCAGGGACACTATATATGATGTGAATACGTGTCATATGGTGTGAAGGGATAAAAGATTTACTAAAGAAAACTATTTAAGAGAATAAAAACATGCTATATGCTACATATTGCTCTTTTTCTTTTGCATTGTTATACTTTACTGCCCAAATCACTTATGTCAATACTTTAAAATCCTTACATATTTTAGCAGGACTAGAGCATATCAGGATAATTGCAACTTGTAATAGCACAAAAGCAGTGTCTGTTTGTAAAGTGGGATTGTATGCTTTATATTGCAAAGAACATAATTACTTATCTCTAGCAATTGCACTAAAAATAATGTG
Organism: Ranitomeya variabilis; assembly: GCF_051348905.1. Taxonomy (NCBI): domain Eukaryota; kingdom Metazoa; phylum Chordata; class Amphibia; order Anura; family Dendrobatidae; genus Ranitomeya; species Ranitomeya variabilis. The sequence goes on along the minus strand of NC_135232.1, from coordinate 928,602,147 downwards.
AGCGTATTGGAGTGTTTGGCAATCGTAAATGTGGAATAAACATGAGAGAAAAAGAATATGGCTGCCCTCTCTTCTTTGACTTCACTCCAAAGTATATGCAAAGTCACTTTCTGTGAATATTGTAGGGAACATCTGACTTTTTAGATCAGTTTAGAAAAAAAAAAAAAATCGGAATGGCTGCTATTAGCATGTCTACCTCTACAACGAGGATAAGCATACTGCTTAAAAATTATTCACTAGAAAAATACTGATACCATGTCCTATGTTTGAATAAATAACATAATTAAAATCATAGCAAAGGTTAATGAGCACTTATCTCCAAATTCATCTACTTTTATATTTTTATTTATTCAGAAACAAAAAAATATAACAATTGAAAATACAATGAATACAAATCATTTGTGAATTATATTCCATGTGATGTCTATGAATATGGTATGTAAATTTCTGACTTTTTTCAGATGTTCCTAGCATGTATAGTGGAGCAACATCATTCCCCCAAAGTAAACACTCTCTCTCCCCTAAATAGTGTTGTTTTGCAAATTATAAAAGGGGCTCACTGTTTAGGGAAGAGAACCACATGGATCCCTGTGATTCTGACAATGTTTTCTCATGACATAATGTACTTCATGACAGTGGTAACATTTATTTGATATGACTTGCATTTATTTTGGAAAAAAATGGAAATTTGGCGAAAATTTTGAAAATATCGCAATTTTCCAACTTTGAATTTTCATGCCCTTAAATCACACAGATATATCACACAAAATACTTAATAGGTAACATTTCCCACATATTTACTTTACTTCAGCACAATTTTGGAATCAAATTTTCTTTGTGTTGGGGAATTATAAGGGTTAAATGTTGACCAGTGATTTCTCATTTTTACAACACCATTTCTTTTTAGGGACCACATCACAATGGAAGTCACTTTGAGGGGACTATATGATAGAAAATACCCCAAAGTTACACAATTCTAAAAACTGCACCCCCCAAGGTGCTCAAAACCACATTCAAGAAGTTTATTAACCCTTCAGGTGTTTCACAGGAATTTTTGAAATGTTTTAAAAAAATTAACAGTTATCTTATTGGACCATAAAAGTTGTACAATTTGTCCTAAGTATACAGATACCCCATATGTGGGGGGAACCACTGTTTGGGCACATGGCAGAGCTCGGAAGGAGTGTCATTTTACTTTTCAATGCAAAATTGGCTGGAATTGAGATCGGACGCCATGTCGCATTTGGAGAGCTCCTGATGCGCCTAAACAGTGGAAACCCCCCAATTCTAACTCCAACCCTAATACCAACACACCTCTTACCCTAATCCCAACCACAAGCTCAACACACCCCTAACCCCAACACACCCCTAATCCTAATCTCAACCCTAACCATAGCCCTAACCACACCCCTAACCCTGACATACTCCTAACCCTAATCCCAAAAAATAAACGTAATCCCAAACCTAACCATAATCCAAACCCTAACCCTAACTTTAGCCCCAACCTTAACCCTAACTTTAGCCCCAACTCTAACCCTAACTTTAGCCCCAAATCTAAACTTAACTTTAGCCCCAACCTTAACCCTAACCCTAACTTTAGCCCCAATCCTAACCCTAACCCTAATGGGAAAATGGAAATAAATACATTTTTTTTATTTTATTTTTCCCTAACTAAAGTGGTGATAAAGGGGGGGTTTCATTTACTATTTCTAGTGGGGTTTTATAGCGAGTTTTTATGTTTGGCAGCTGTCACATGCTAAAAGACACTTTTTATTGCAAAAAAATAGTTTTTGCATCACCACATTTTGATAGCTATAATTTTTCCATATTTAGGCCCACAGAGTCATGTGAGGTCTTCTTTTTTTGCGGGGCAAGTTGACATTTTTATTGGTACCATTTTGGGTCACATGACTTTTTTTATTACTTTTTATTACGATTTTTGGGAGGCAGAATGAACAAAAACCAGCAATTCATGAAATTCTTTTGGATGGGGCGTTTATGCCGTTCCGCATGTGGTTAAATTGATAAGGCAGTTTTATTCTTCACATCAGTACGATTACAGCGATATTTTATTTATATTTTTTTATGTTTTGGCGCTTTTATACAATAAAAACTATTTTATATAAAAAATAATTATTTTTGCATCGCTTTATTCTGGCAGCTATAACTTTTCTATTTTTTCACTGATGATGCTGTATGGCAGCTTGTCTTTTGTGGGACAAGATGATGTTTTCAGCGGTACCATGTTTATTTATATCTGTCTTTTTGATCACGTGTTATTCCACTTTTTGTTCGGCAGTATGATGATAAAACATTGTTTTTTGCCTCTGTTTTTTTTGCGTTGTTCACTGAAGGAGTTAACTGGTTGGATAGTTTTATAGGTCGGGTCGTTACGGACGCGGCGATACTAAATATGTATACTTTTATAGTTTTTTTTATTTACATAAAGAAATGTATTTGTTCGAACAATATTTTTTTTTTTTCTCTTTATTTAGGAATATTTTTAAAAATATTTTTGCACAGTATAGTATTTTTTTTCACTTTTTACATTGTCCCAGGGTGGGACATCACTATATAAAGTCAGATTGCTGATCTGACATTTTGCACAGCACTGTGTCAGATCAGCAATCTGACAAGCAGTGAAGGAGGCTTCTCAGGTCCTGCTCTCAGAAGGCACTAACAAGCCACCTCTCTACAGGACCCGGAAAGACACCATGGCCATCTTGGAACCAGGGGTCTGCAGGCAGGGAGAACCTCAGAACAACATGATCACATCGCGTTGTTCTGAGGGTCTCAGAGAAGTATGCAAGCAGCCCCCTCCTGCGCGGTGCTTTTTTATGCCACCAGAATGCTGCGATCTTGTTTGATCACAGTGTTCTGGGGGCTATAGTGCCGGGAGCAGTCTGTGACCGCTTCGGGCACTTAGTACCGGGTGTCAGCTGTTATAATCAGCTGACACCCGGCCCCGATCGGCTTTGACATACTATTCCATCCATGGGGATTAAGTCCCAGGTCACATGGATAGAATAGTATGCCGGATGGCAGAAAGGGGTTAATGGAGTGGTCTCAAAGACAGCATTTCACTTATCACAAGATAGTTTATAAATGCTTGATTTCTGGAGGGCTGGCTTTCATTCATCCTGAAAACACGGTCTCCAAAGTTTCTTCTGTGACTGAAGCATCAGTCACATGAATTATATATTTTACTGTTTAATGGGTAGAAGAACCTAGGAATTTTTTATCATCTGTGAAAAATGGATTCAACCGAATTGTACAAATTAGCACATGGACAAAAAATGAATTTGGTAAACTTGAAAAAACACCATCCATTATTGAAATATGAGATAAAAAACTTAAGTCTGAAATCAGCTTATGGCCACATGCACACATTGAGTATTTGATGAGTTTTTTACCACAGTATTTGTAAGCAGAAACCAGGAGTGGAACGGTTAGAGGAAAAGCATAATAGAAACATTTGCACCACTTCTGCATTTTTCACCCACTCCTGATTTTGGCTTACAAATACTGGGGTACAAAACTCACCAAATTCTGAATGTGTGCATGTGGCCTAGGAAGAAAAATGCCAGTGTATTTGCTGCAAGTATAATGTTGATTATTTGGCAGCCTAATAGTATGTATACATGTTGTTTATGTGTGTTCAAACTCTCTGAATTTTTCAGGAGGAAGATGATTCAGAACATGTTGATGACATCTATAGTCTATTACTGCTGCATGTCTTTTATGGTCTGTATCTATCAGCTTTGCAGATCTAGAGGCTGAAATTTTTGTCCATTCTTCTTTACCAAATAACTCTAGCTCAGGGAGATTGGATGAAGAGTGTCTATGAATAGCATTTTTGAAGTCTTTCCACAGATTTTCAATGGAATTTATGTCTGTACTGAGATTGAGCCATTCCCACACATAATATGCTTTGATCTAAACCATTCCAATGCAACTCAGCCATAATGTTTAGGGTCATTCTTCTGCTGGAAATTGAACCTACACCCCAATCTCAAATCTTTTGCAGCCTCTAACAGGTTATTCACCATCCTATCTTCAACTTTTACCAGCTTTCATTTCCCTGCTGAATAAACGCACGCTCACAGCATGATGCTGTCATCACCATGTTTGACGATAGGATGGTGTTTTCAGGGTTATGCACACTGTTAGTTTTTTGCTACTCATAGCGTATTACATTTAGATCCAAAAGTTCTACTTTAATGTCATCTAACCAGAGAACTTTTTTCCACATGCTAGCTGTTTTCCATACATTTAATTTTGTGTGGGTGTTGTGAGTGTAACATTAAAAGTTCACAGGAAATGAATATTTTTTCAAGACATTGTATCTTCTCCCCAGGGTCTCTGACTTTGTATGAAAGCCAGAGACTGGACCTGCCCTCAACCAATTAGCGGCTATTGGGTTAAGCTAGTAGATTAAATGTGCCATAATTAGTGATGTGCAAGCATGCTCGGCACTGCTCAATATTTGATTGATTGTAGGGGTGCTCGATCGAGAGAAAAAGAAAGAGACAGAGAGATCCATGAAAATGCTTGAGTGTCACATTCATTTCCACTATGCTCACTACTCAAGTCAAGCACATCCAAGCAACCGCCATGCTCGATTTGAGTACCAAGCACTCGAATATTTCAGTGCTAGAGCAACACTAGTCATAATCGAAATAATTTTGATACTAAAAAGAACAACAGGCTTATTTAGCAAATTAAAGAATTAAAAGAATAACAGAAAGTGTCACAAAACAAGACTTTATTATAGCTTTCCATTTTTGCCAAAAAGCAAAAAAAAAAAAAAAACATTCACAGCTCTAGATCGGAGTCAGTCCATACATTTTTACTGAATTGTCCTTTGTATATATACACTCACCGGCCACTTTATTAGGTACACCATGCTAGTAACGGGTTGGACCCCCTTTTGCCTTCAGAACTGCCTCAATTCTTCGTGGCATAGATTCAACAAGGTGCTGGAAGCATTCCTCAGAGATTTTGGTCCATATTGACATGATGGCATCACACAGTTGCCGCAGATTTGTCGGCTGCACATCCCAAAGATGCTCCATACAAGGCAGGATGGATCCATGCTTTCATGTTGTTTACGCCAAATTCTGACCCTACCATCCGAATGTCGCAGCAGAAATCGACTCATCAGACCAAGCAACGTTTTTCCAATCTTCTACTGTCCAATTTCGATGAGCTTGTACAAATTGTAGCCTCAGTTTCCTGTTCTTAGCTGAAAGGAGTGGTACCCGGTGTGGTCTTCTGCTGCTGTAGCCCATCTGCCTCAAAGTTCGACGCACTGTGCGTTCAGAGATGCTCTTAGGCCTACCTTGGTTGTAACGGGTGGCGATTTGAGTCACTGTTGCCTTTCTATCAGCTCGAACCAGTCTGCCCATTCTCCTCTGACCTCTGGCATCAACAAGGCATTTCCGCCCACAGAACTGCCGCTCACTGGATTTTTTTTCTTTTTCGGACCATTCTCTGTAAACCCTAGAGATGGTTGTGCGTGAAAATCCCAGTAGATCAGCAGTTTCTGAAATACTCAGACCAGCCCTTCTGGCACCAACAACCATGCCACGTTCAAAGGCACTCAAATCACCTTTCTTCCCCATACTGATGCTCGGTTTGAACTGCAGGAGATTGTCTTGACCATGTCTACATGCCTAAATGCACTGAGTTGCCGCCATGTGATTGGCTGATTAGAAATTAAGTGTTAACAAGAAGTTGGACAGGTGTACCTAATAAAGTGGCCAGTGAGTGTATATACCCTTTAAGTCGGTAATTCCACAACTGCACTGTCACGGTTTCATCTTTACTGTGGCCTAGGGACGCTGTGAGCAACAGCTCAGTCACCCTATGAGATCTGAAGTGTGCTTCATTGTCAGTGTTGTGAGTGACTGTCCAGCCATGCATTCTGATGCTGGAGCATGTTGGGCTATCAGCATTTTTGATTGGCAGCCATGCTGCTTAATCTAGCCTAGCCTGGGGGCATTAACCCTGGTGCTAGCTATTTTGCTGGCTAGCTGTGAGCAGTCCAGTGTCAGCTGTAGCTTAGTATGGAGTGTGCTTAGATCTAAGTCTAATCCTGTCTTTTTTCTGATCTTGTTGCCGGACCTAGGATTTGTCATGTACTGTACATTCACGTGGATAATCCCTTCTGCTCTTGATTCTCTATGACTTCAGGTACCTGACCCCAGACTTGGGCTCTGACTATCCATTTATCTTACTCCCTTGTCTTGATGTACCCTTCTAGCATTTTACCCCAGACTGTTACCTGTACACAACTATGTCTTGTCTCTCTGTACCACGAGACCTCCTGGTATCTGATTTTGTAGCTCTAACTACCCTGTCATGGCTTGTCCATGAGTAGTGATTCAGCATCACACAAACTGATTTTTTTTGCCATCTTGAAGCAGCAATGACAAGATGTGTCAGTAATTTCAGCATGATATCTTAACTACCTTTCCCTGCACATCATAGCGAAAGGGATTAATAATAGCTAAGCCCCCTTTATGCATTATAAATAGTGCTATGTGCACAACAAAATGAAGCATCAAAAGTGACTTCCCATTGATAGGGCAGGGCCAGGACCTCTCTGATTCCATGTGAACAGTTAGTTTGATATTATTATGGTTAGATTACAAGACATGGTGGGTCTTGTGTCTGCTCCTCAGAACTACCTAACAACTACCAGGCAATTTAATTTATATAAGCCAGATTATCTTAACATTAAATATCTTGTGACAAGGGAAACTTTTAAAGGGTGAGATATTCAGTCACATTAAGTTTATGGACTAAAAGCATGAAAACTGGGCAAAAATAATATTCTGAGTAAGTTTGACAGGGTTTAATCAGAACAGCTAGATAAAGGAATTGTTAAATGAACATGATAAATTGTTTACTTTTCTTCCAGGTCAAACTTCTTTTGAGCAGGAATATGCTGGAAAACCAATTCTTACCACTTCTACACTAGATATCAATTGACACCTTTTGAGGTCTTGTGAAGTTTCTGGACCTAATTCTTCAAAGAGTTTATGCTATTATTCCAGGTGTAAAACAATTTGAAAGTTAAAAAAATGTGAGATTTTTGCACTTTAAAGTGTTTGCTTGTTCTTTAAACAGTGCCCACTTGTTTAAATCATTGCGCGTTATAGCTTACCTTAAGCCACAAATTTTACTCCACTCACTAATTGAAGCAAGATTTGTTGCAAGATGCTTCGAGGCTCATGGCTAGAGATAAGCAAATATTTAAATGTTCAATTCTGATTACGATCGCCGAATCTGCAATATTCCCCAAACACAGCCGAACGCCATTCAAGACAATGGGGGGCAGAAACAAATGCATAAACAACACCTTCAAAAGGGCCCAAAAACTGTCAAAACACATCAAAAGAGGGAGATACATGAGAAAAGTGGTCTCAATTCACCCACAGTTCAAATTGTAGCATGGCACGGCAGCAATCAGCCATAAATAAGGTATTCGCGTCTGGGCCACCATTTACAGCTTTGAATTGAATGTCAAATTAAGATAAGGTGGGTAAGGGATCGGTGTAGGTTCCCTGATACCACATGCAACAGCTCAACCTGCTTTCATGCTCAGCCACACTCAGGTGGCACAAATATCAGGTTTTTTTACTACTATTGTCAGAAAAATCTAAGGATAGTAAAGCAAGTAGTTGACTCATAGGGAGTGGAGGTCTGATGGTCTCGATAGCCAACTGCTACAGGCAACACACACGAAGGAGACCCAACCTGGAATCTACACATTTATAAAAAATAGTGGAAGACATCAAAAAAGTGGCATCAATTTCACAAAAGTAGAAATAGTATAATAGAGATTGACATCTCTTCCACTACAGTGAACTCAGAGAACAGCCCAACAACCAGACAATGGATCCCCAGAGAGACACCATACAGGGGATAGATTTAAAAAAATGCATTTATTGAACTTATATGGCAATATAAGTATATAAAAACAAACAATGGTGCGCATAATAGGACATGGAATCAACCCATATAATAGCTCAAATAACTCATAGTGGCAGACCCTCCCATATATATCAGGTTTACTTCAGGATATATATAAAAGTGCAATAAAGGAAAGTGCAACAGTGCAAAAATATACTATTACAAAACACACCTAAAATGCACATAATATGTGCTATACATACATGTATATATAACTGTCAAAAAAGTGCAATGTGCTTATATCACATCAATCCAATGTAACAACACCCTCCATATGGCAACAACACCGAGGGTCAAAATTAAGGTGCACAGTGCAAGGGGAAAAAAAAAAAGAAATTATAGCAATGATACTAATCCTGAGTATTACCTTGGAAGAGGGGGAAGGGTCGCCACGTCCTATCTGCTGCACCCCTACGCACGTTTCGGACTTTTGACCTTCATCAGGGGGGTAGCTAATCTGTAAATTAAGGGTCCTTTTATATATTTTTTTTTTCCCTTGCACTGTGCACCTTAATTTTGACCCTCGGTGTTGTTGCCTTATGGAGGGTGTTGTTACATTGGATTGATGTGATATAAGCACATTGCACTTTTTTGACAGTTATATATACATGTATGTATAGCACATATTATGTGCATTTTAGGTGTGTTTTATAATAGTATATTTTTGCACTGCTGCACTTTCCTTTATTGCACTTTTATATATATCCTGAAGTAAACCTGATATATATATGGGAGGGTCTGCCACTATGAGTTATTTGAGCTATTATATGGGTTGATTCTATGTCCTATTATGTGCACCATTGTTTGTTTTTATATACTTATATTGCCATATAAATTCAATAAAGGCATTTTTTAAAATCTATCCCCTGTATGGTGTCTCTCTGGGGATCCATTGTCTGGTTGTTGGGCTGTTCTCTTGGTCTGGGGAGTAATCACCCGTTTCTCACAGAGCACTCTCTTTCTTGTCTATATACTCAATTTTATATAATTTTGTTGTACATTTGATTTATTAGATAATTTGAGTGGTTTTTGTGGCTCTAATACAGTGAACTCAGTAGATGGAGAGACCCAATCAGGAGTGTTCACATTTCAAACAATTAGTGGAAGACACCACCAAAGTCACATCAATTTCACAAGAGTAGAAATAGTACAATAGGGATTGACATCTCTTCCACTACAGCCAACCCATCACTTGGACACCCAGCCGGAAGTATTCACATTTACAAAAATTAGGGCGTGGCACAATTGAAGTGGCATCAATTTCACCAGAGTAGAAATGGTATAATGGAGAATGATATCTGTTTCACTACTGCCAACCTAGAAAATCGAGAGACCCAACCAGGACTCTCCACATTTTCCAAAATTATTGGCAGACATCACCAAAGTGGCATCAATTTCACCAGAGTAGAAATAGTATAATAAGGACCGAAAAATCTTCCACTACAGCCAATCCAGCAGATGGACACCCAACCAGGAGTGTTGACATTTTCAAAAATTAGGGCCTGACACTACTGAAGTGGCATCAATTTCACCAGAGTAGAAATAGTGTAATGGAAAATGATATCTCTTTCACTACAACCAACCCAGCAGATGGAGAGACCTAATCAGGACTCTCCACATTTCCAAAAAATATTGACAGACACCACCAAAGTGGCATGAATTTCACAAGAGTAAAAATAGTGTGATAGGGATTGACATCTTTTCCACTGCAGCCAACCCAGCAGATGGAGAGACCAAATCAGGAGTGTACACATTTCAAACAATTAGTGGAAGACACCACCAAAGTGGCATCAATTTTACAAGAGTAGAAATAGTATATTAGGGATCGACATTTCTTCCACTACAGCCAATCCATCACATCAACACTTAACCAGAAGTGTTCAAATTTCTAAGAATATCGGCCTGGCACCACTGAAGTGGCATCAATTTAATCAGAGTAGAAATAGTATAATGGGGAACAATATCTCTTTAACTACAGATCCTCCAAAACTTAAAAAATTAATACAGCATAAAGGGGCAGCAGTGCTTACCTGCCAAGGGTTCAGAACTTGTTATGCACAGTGTGTGCATCACTGCGGTCTTAAGGAAAACCTTTCTTAAGGTTGTGTAAAAGCTTTGTTTCGATACTCCAGCATTCACATGTCCCTTTCCAGGAGGTGAAGCTTCTGGCAAAATGTTGTCTTATAATGTGGATCTAACAATGTGGCAACCCAGTAGTCAGCACTACTTCAAATCATAACTCTATGGGGATCATGTGGCAGATAATCCAGCAAGAAGGCACTCATATGTCGGGTTCTTCAATGAGGTCTAAGCCCATGCTGGGTAACACTGATGCTTGTTTCCTCTATCCCCTCTCACCAACCATGAACAACAGAGAGGGAATTATTATGCTCTTCATCTCCTGACAGTTGCTCACCAATTACCGCTTCCTCCTCCATTTTTTCCTTGGATCTTGCACCTTCACTAACAGTTTGTCTATTATCATCAGCCCTGCTCTATCTCAGTAATCCACCATCCCTTGGCACCCGCCTGTGTGATGACAGGTCTAAAACTTTGAGACAATGTCATCTCTTCCGCATCCTCCTTTGCTTTCTCCTCTTCCTCTGGGACAACCACCTCCTCCCAAAGGCTAGTCAAAGACTGCTCCAGCATATAGATGACCGGAATAGTGATGCTGATGATGGCATCATCATTGCTAATCATCTTAGTAGACCTTTTGAAACTGTGCAGAAGGGTTCAGAGGTCCTTAATCTGTGCTCACTCCGTAAACATAATATGTGCCATGTCCCCATACTGCGTTGGCCCAAGCTAAACAACATGACATACTGCGTAAGGGCTGCTGCTGCTACAGTCCCTGCAACTTGTGCAGAGTGGAATTCCACCATGTCAGCACATCGCATATCAACCAGTTAATTGGCATGGACAAAGACCTCTGTATCGATGCAAGTCAATGACCTGAGGGGTGCGAATGGCGGAAGTGAGCACACAGCTTCTGTGCTTTCAGCAGCTCACCCAGGACAGGATAAAGGTGGCAAAAGCACTATACCACCAGGTTGAGGATGTGAGTCATGCAAGGCCCATTTGTGAGATTGCCTCGGCATTAGGCCGCCATGAGGTTTGCACTGTTATCAAACATGGCCTTCCCTGGATGCAGGTTCAGTGGAGACAGTAAGTGCTCAAATTTGACAGGGAGAGCTGTCCACAACTCTTCAGCTGTATGACTGCAATCTCCAAGGCATACCAATTTTAACACTGCTTAATTGCAGTGAGCCCTGGATGCACAGTACGGAGGTGATGGGGATTCGCTTTGCACTCTTGGAACACGTGTCTCATTAAGGCAGAGGTTGAAGGCGGAGGCTCTAGAGGAGGTGGAGGATGCAGAAGCAGTGGAGGAAGTGTGTGAGGTTTGTCCTGCAAGCCTTGGGGATTCCAAGACCAGATTCACTCATTGCCAAGTCAGCGAGATGTAACTCCCTTGGCCATGCCTACTTGTTCAAGTGTCTGTGGTTAAATACACCCCGGCAGACATAGATTTAGTCAAGGAATGGGTGATGTTGTATGTGACATGCCAGTGTAGCACAGGCACAGCTTTATTTGAAAAATAATAGCGACTGGGCAACTGATACTGGGGGACTATGACGGCCATCAGCTTTCGGAAACTGTATCTACCAGGCAAAAAAGTAGCATTTCCATGGCCAACAGATTGGAGATGATGAAGTTCAACCTCTTAGCTTTGTCATGTGTAAGCTGAAACAGTCTTTTACGTGACCAAAACTGTGGAACCGTGGGCTGGCTGCAGTGATGAGAGATGGTGGAGTACACTGAAAGGAGCAAACTGATGGACCAAAAGGTAGGTGCAGGCAGAGATATTACAATGGATTGAGAAAGTTGAGGTGTGCTTGTTCTCTGAGATTGGTCAAAAACAACAGGCATGTCCGTTTCCATTATAACTGATGGATTCTCAGTCTGCATGATTGAAGCAGGTAAAGAACACAGGGATTTGCGGTCAGAGACTTGCGTCACACACTTGGCACTGTATCAGAGGAGGAGGAGGAATCAGTTGATGCAAATGATGGGGTGGTTGATGGTTGTTGAGGTCTGCTGTTCTGCATTTTAGTGCAGTGGGATTCCCAGAGTAACACATGTTGATTGCGCATGTGAAGGTTCATACATGTAGTAATCAAATTATTGCACCTTTTTCCCTGTGCTCAGTTTTTTTTTTTACAAAGATGGCAGATTATGTGAGTTGGCTCATCCTTTCAATTGATAAAAAAAGCCAAGGCTAGGCAAACCTTGCCACCACAGCGAGCTGCAGACCCTTGAATGCTGTTGGTCACAGCCACAGTAGTATCTGAGGATGCATTGCAGTTTGTGGCTATATCACTACGTGTCTGCAATTTACGGCAAAACATAACCTTCTCATCTTTCTCCTCTTCCACAAATGACCAACTTAGCTGTGTTCCTCCATGTTCATGCCAAATTGGATCTACCACCTTATCATCATCATCATCCTCTGTGCTATCACATTCCTCACCTGTAGAGTCACCCTCCTCCTCTTCCTGCCCTGACAGCACAGTACAGTCCGCGATATCTGAGTCTCAATAGGATCAACCCCTGGGGGTTAACATCTTGTCTCGAGGTTCAGAATGCTGCTCAGACCCTACTTCGTGCTGCCCCTGATCCAAGCTAAAAACATTATGAGCATCAGTTCAGATTTCCTCCTTTTGACTCCGTGAAGCTTTTGAGTACAATTCTGATGCCCATGGCATAGAATGTGTGAACCGTTCTTAAGACTCACCGATTTGTGGTTCCATACATTCAGTTGGATGGTTGGAGAGTTATGACGTGGGGTGAAGCAAGGTTAACTTGGGTGCCACCTCTGTTGACTCTACTGGGTGTAATGTTGAGGTGGAGGAAGAAGAGAATAGGAATCTTGAAGCTTCTCTTTCCATCCACTCGAGCACATGCGCTTTCTGGGCCTATTCGACAAGGCTGTGCATCTGCCAAAGAAAGGTAGTGGAGTATCCCATCCAGTAACAGAAGTTGTAAGTTGTCTTTGCATAGGACGTTTAATATCAAAGTTCACCGTACACTCATGGGTATAATATGCAAAAGGGTTTTAATCAAGTCTGTTATACAAAAATCAAAAAGATAAGCAAAAATAGGTAGTGTATATTGTATATATTAATTTTTCAATGTGCATGGAGATCCTGTTTGTTGGGCTCTCCATGCGTGTGTCGTGATTCTAACGCAGCCGCAACACACACAGCTGCAGGCCAATCAGCAGATCGTCTGGCGCGATCAAGGAAGCTGGGTTTCCTCTGCAGCTTATTCGGCAAGCACTGTGTCATATAAATATACACTACCGTTCAAAAGTTTAGGGCGACCCAGACAATTTTGTTTTCCATGAAAACTCATACTTTTATTAATCAAATGAGTTGCCAAATCAATTGAACATCTACTCCAGACATTGACAGGGTTTGAAAAAAAGATTTTTATTTGAAATAATAATTTTCTCCTTCAAACTGCTTTCGTCAAAGAATGCTCCCTTTGCAGCAATTACAGCATTGCTGACCTTTAGGCATTCTAGCAGTTAATTTGCTGAGGTAATCTGGATAAATTTCACCCCATGCTTCCGAAAGCCCCTCCCACAAGATGGTTTGGCTTGATGGGCACTTTTTGCGCACCATACGGTCAAGCTGCTCCCACAACAGCTCAATGGGGTTGAGATCTGGTGACTGAACTGGCCACTCCATTACAGATAGAATATCGGCTGCCTACTTCTCCAATAAATACATACCCAAAACAGAGGCCTATATCAAAGGCACTTCCACATTGCACAATATATCAAAGTAGAGAAAGAACGGAAGCTTTGTGCCAGTAAAAACACTAAATTTTATTAATACACATAAAAAATTCTAAACAAGTCCAATAGCAGTCAGTGGAGATATATATGACAGAATATACTGTCTGCATAGGAAAAATACACCAAAAGACCTATAAACAATCAAGTGATCCCAGAGATTGCAAGTACAAAAGAATATAGACAGGAACCAGCCTATACATAAATATGAGGTAACAAGATCTAATTTACATAGCCCAACTAATATGAATTAGATAAAAATAGCTAATAATTTATAAGCACATATATACTAAATATTCAAAGTGTACATTCAGTTTAAATGTCATTCATATGTCACAGTGGACAATAAGAAGAATGTATATTGTATAAGCGCTCAGAAAAAAAAAATGTAATTTATATCTAAGATATATGGGCTATAGGTTATGCGCCTAAAAAGTATATAGAAAAACAGTCAAAAGCCTAGACTTATAGCAGAGGATACAAAAAGGTAGCCTTAGTCATAAAGAGTATGTGGCAAAAAAATGCCTACAGCATGATATACACAGGCCCTTGTAATCCTAAATAGGGCTAATAAGCCTACCCATATACTAGCAAAAAAGTGCATATGGTGCTAAAGTGCAAGGCATGAGGGAAGGTCGAGGTGTATTTACCTGGGATTGCAGATCAGCAGATGGACCCCGACGCGCGTTTCACGCTATGCTTCGTCCAGGGGGATAGTCACAACAACAGTGGCCATATGGGGGTTTATATAGCGGATATAAGCAGTGGTGGCAGCGGTTTGTCATGGCGCTCGCTTCAACACGCCAGCTCGGACGTCACTGCCGGTCAGCGTCACATGGAGCCTGTCCACTCCCCGCCCGACGCGTCAGGGCAGGGGGGCGGAGTCAGCCACATTATAGACGCATCACAAGCTGGCAGTATGCTATATTTACACATTAGTGGTTCTAATCACTATGGTAAAATTTATATATATATTCAGTATTCCTCTATTGAATGAACATAAGTAATATTTCTTTTTATATGATAGTGTGTCATGGAATATTGTGTAAAAAAATTTTTTTCACACTATAATATAGATATGTATATGTATATATGGTCTCCTATTTTTTATTTTTTATTCTTGTTTAACAACCTGCACTTTATAGACCCTAGTATGTGCACACTTCACTTTTATTCTATATTATATTCCTAGTGTGTTATATCACACATTATATGTCTATGCACTGTAGACATGTTTATAGATTTAAAGTCTTTTACTTTTTTTTTTTCCCCATGATTAGTGTTTCATACACTTGAGTATATGCACACTTCACAAAAATTCCTTAGGATACTTTCAATATTGTAGATCCTACAGTATACACTATTTATAGGTCATTATTATTACTTTAAATGTATATCAGTATATGTTATATTACACTTGTTATGCACTGCTCACTTTAGGTCTTGTACTAGATCACGTTCATAGATGGGCTTTACGTTTCTAGTTCTCAGCTCCTTTCATTTTTTTGGTGTGCGCTCGCAGAGACCTCCGGCATCGGGTTGCTGTGGTGATGCGTCTATAATGTGGCTGACTCCGCCCCCCTGCCCTGACGAGTTGGGCTGGGGAGTGGACAGGCTCCATGTGACGCTGACCGGCAGTAACATCCGAGCCGGCGTGTTGAAGCGAGCGCCATGACAAACCGCTGCCACCACTGCTTATATCCGCTATATAAACCCCCATATGGCCACTGTTGTTGTGACTATCCCCCTGGACGAAGCATAACGCGAAACGCGCATCGGGGTCCATCTGCTGATCTGCAATCCCAGGTAAGTACACCTCGACCTTCCCTCATGCCTTGCACTTTAGCACCATATGCACTTTTTTGCTAGTATATGGGTAGGCTTATTAGCCCTATTTAGGATTACAAGGGCCTGTGTATATCATGCTGTAGGCATTTTTTTGCCACATACTCTTTATGACTAAGGCTACCTTTTTGTATCCTCTGCTATAAGTCTAGGCTTTTGACTGTTTTTCTATATACTTTTAGGCGCATAACCTATAGCCCATATATCTTAGATATAAATTACATTTTTTTTTCTGAGCGCTTATACAATATACATTCTTCTTATTGTCCACTGTGACATATGAATGACATTTAAACTGAATGTACACTTTGAATATTTAGTATATATGTGCTTATAAATTATTAGCTATTTTTATCTAATTGATATTAGTTGGGCTATGTAAATTAGATCTTGTTACCTCATATTTATCTAGGCTAGTTCCTGTCTATATTCTTTTGTACTTGCAATCTCTGGGATCACTTGATTGTTTATAGGTCTTTTGGTGTATTTTTCCTATGCAGACAGTATATTCTGTCATATATATCTCCACTGACTGCTATTGGACTTGTTTAGAATTTTTTATGTGTATTAATAAAATTTAGTGTTTTTACTGGCACAAAGCTTCTGTTCTTTCTCTACTTTGATATATTGTGCAATGTGGAAGTGCCTTTGATATAGGCATCTGTTTTGGGTATGTATTGATTGCTGTACTTTGTTTACAGTGTTTGGCCATTATGGATACTAAAGCCATGGATCAGACCTGGCTTTCATGTATGGACACAGTCTTCAGTGGTGATACTGAGCAGAATAGTTCTACCGAAAGTGGTCAGAAAGTAGATTTGAAAAATTCTATTAAAACTCTTTTTAAAAAAACGTACACGCACCTGGTGGAACAAAGCATCTTTAGAGAAATATTTGGTAAAGGGCTTGATACCCAGAGGATTAAGGGTGAGGATTATGCCATCCTTTCCTATAGATGATGATAATTTTCGAACAAGATGGGAGGAGGTCTGCAACCTTTGTTCTAAATCCCTTATGGAGCTGTTGATTGGCAACAATAAGAAAGCGCTGGATAAGTTGGATTTGGACATAGAAGAGACTCGCAAAAAATTGACTGAGAATTTGACAGCATTAGAGATGGAAGCATTGAATAAGGATATTGAAAGCCAGTTTCCTTCATGGGAGAAAGAAGTAAAAGATATTAAAACAAAAAAATTTCAGCGAGATCTTCAAGATTTTTAGAATGGGACTGTGTATAGATGGCAGAGCAATCGATCTAATAGAGATGATAGTATATCCAGAGCATCCTCTGTCTCATCTGTGTCATCAAGAGAGAATGACAGCATGCCAACGAACTGTATCTATAATTTGAGGAATAACATTAATAAGAGAAGAAATGGTAATTACAAGAGATGAGAGAAATGGGCTGAAAATCCTGGTAAATCAAGACTACAGGTAATTAACTTATCTGAGAAACAGCTGACAGAGCCGCAACTGGAAGTCTTGAGTTTGGGTTTAACTTTCTCACCAACTTCTTCCTTTGACTCTTTCTCAGCAGTAAAAGACCTTAATCTATTCGCTCGGAAATTGGTCTTAAAGAAATTGCATGGTAGATCAGAAGTAGGCATGGAATGGACGGAACAAGAATTAGAAACCATTGCGACATTGGAGAAACTCAGTGGAGAACGGGATGAAATAACGAACATAGGTAAGTTTGTACCAACTAAGCCGAAAAAATTCCCCCCTTTGAATCTGTATCCGAATATAGATCTATTTGTGAAACTAGTAACAAAAGAATTTGGAGAAATCCCTAGTAAAATAGTGAAAGACAATTTATCTGTGGATCAAAGAAAGGCACTAAAAGAACTGAAAAGTATGAGGGATATAATAATAAAGCCGGCAGACAAAGGGGGGAACATCATCATTCAATCTACTAGAATGTATGAAAGAGAGGCGTTCAGGCAACTGAGGGATACCAGCTGTTATCGAAGACTTACGTTTAACCCGACTCTTACCTTCCAGGGTGAATTGCAAGATATTCTGGAGAAAGCATTCCAGGAGGGAGTGATTACTAAGGAACTCAGAACCAATCTAATCCCGATGTATCCGAAAACGGCATGCATTTATTTCACACCGAAAATCCATAAAAGCATGACTGTACCCCCTGGACGCCCGATCGTGTCAGGGAATGGAAGCCTATGTGAGGTAATTGGCAAATACTTAGACTTCTTTCTAAAACCATTGGTATGTAATCTACCCTCATACATCAGAGACACGGGGGATGTTCTTAATAAAATTGAGGGGATACCAATGGAAGAAGACATGTGGCTGGTATCATTTGATGTCGAATCTCTATATACTGCCATACAGCATCAGCATGGCATTATGGCAGTTGAATCCTTCTTATTTACTACGGACATGGATAGAGAGTTGATTGGTTTCCTTCTTGATCTACTCAAATTTGTTTTGGAGCACAATTATTTTATGTTCAAGGAAACAATATATGTGCAGCAGAGAGGGACTGCTATGGGGGCGGCTTTTGCCCCCTCATATGCAAATTTATTCATGGGCCATTGGGAGAGACAGATATTTTTGTTAACCCCATTGCTTACATTCAGAAGGTCCTGTTATGGGTTCGCTTCATTGATGATGTTCTTATGATTTGGCAGGGCTCAGAACAGGACCTTCTGGCCTTCCGTGATCTCCTCAATGACAATGTAAATATCAAATTGACGTGTAAGTACAGCCAAGTCTCTCTTGACTTCTTAGATATACAGATTATTAAGGGATCCAATGGTTTCCTGGAGACAAATGTGTTTAGGAAGGACATGGCAGTGAATTCTTTATTACATGCCTCATCATCTCATCCTAAAGCTCTGATCAAAGGTATACCGACTGGGCAATTTATCAGGATCAAAAGAATTTGCTCTAATGATCAATTCTTCTCTGAACAGGCGGAGAGCCTCTCTTCGAGGTTTGAAGATAGAGGCTATTCTAAGCGGAGCATCAAGAGAGGGCTCCACAAAGCATCTAGAAAGACTCGCTCCACTTTAATGAGAACTAAAGCCAAACCACTGGTGGAACAAAAGGTGAGATTTATATCTACCTATACTGAACAGTGGAGCCAGATGAGAGATGTGTTGAAAAAATGTTGGCCTCTGTTACAAACTGATAAGGATCTGATGAAACATCTACCAATGTATCCATCAATCACATACCGGAGGTTCAGGAACCTTAAGGACCAATTGGTACACAGTTACTATGCTGGTCCCAAGATAGAGAAGGCATTTGGATCTAAAGGACAGAAATGGGGTTACTTCCCCTGTAATAACTGTATTGCTTGCCCTAACATTGTCCCGGCCTCAACATTTATCTCCAGTGACGGCAAAAAAACTTTTACTATAACGCAACATATTACCTGTAATACAACAGGGGTGATATACTATGCACAGTGCCCATGTCCCAAGATTTATGTGGGACTGACCTCTAGAGCGTTGAAAACCAGAGTAAGAGAACATTACAGGGACATTATCAATGCAAAGGAAGCTGATGAAATGACTTTATTAAAACCATTGGCAAGACATTTTAAGGCCATGTTCACACAGTGCGTTTTTTACCGCGGAACCGCAGCGGTTTTGCCGCTGCGGTTCCGCAGCTTTTTTCCATGCAGGGTACAGTACAATGTACCCTATGGAAAACAGGAACCACTGTGCACATGATCCTGATTTTAAAAAAAAAGCCGCGCTGAATAGCTGCGGGAAAAAAGAAGGAGCATGTCACTTCTTTGCCCGAAACAGCAGCGGTTCTGCACCCATAGACCTCCATTGTGAGGTCAAACCCACAGTAAAACCCGCAGATCAAAAATATATCTGCGGGTTTTATTGCGGTTTGTGGTGCAGAACCGCTGCAGCAGGAAGTGCGGGGAAGCGGCCGGAAGTGCGTGGGCGGAAGTGCTTGGGCGGAGAGACATGGAGGCATACCGTCACATGGGGATCGTGTCAGCCGTTTGATTGATTTGGTATGTGTGTGTGTGTGTGTGTATGTATGTGTGTGTGTCTGTGTGTGTGTCTGTGTGTGTGCGTGTCCCCATGCGACGCTAGTGCCACCATTGTGCTAAGTCGCCGTATGGGACTACTACTCCCATCCGGTATTAGGATGGGAGAGTTGTCCCTGTGTCCGGCGACTTAGTACAGTTGTAAAGTTACACAAAACACACACAATACACATACATGACACACAGTACAGTACATACAACATATAACACAGAGTATATACTCACCAACAGCACACTTGTAGGCGAAGCCCTCGATCCTCCAGGAAAAAAATCACAAAATAAAAAATCAAATTCATACTCCCTGTCCGCAGAATCCATAAAACGAGTGTCCCACGCCGATCGGCTGTTCTCCGGCGATACACTGCCAGGAGCGAAGCTCCTAGCAGTGTATCGCGTACTGTTCCGGAGTTCAATGACTCCGACGTCTCGGTTAACGGCAGTACAGCTGCGTTGAACTTTCCCACGCAGCACTGCCGTTAAGCGAGAGTGCCGGGGTCAATGACCGCCGGTAAACTCGCTTGCGCATGCGCAGTGACACACCGACAGGAACTATGGCTCCTGTCAGTGTGTTGCTGCAGCCGTGGAGAGCAGACATATCTCTGGATGTGTCTGTTCTCCATGAAAGATCTTTGTGGGCTACGTGATACGTGGCACTTAAATACGTGGCAATTAAATACGTGATACGTGTCACTTAAATACGTGATACGTGTCACTTAAATATGTGATACGTGGCACTTAAATACGTGGCACTGAAATACGTGGCACTGAAATACGTGGCACTTAAATACGTGGCACTTAAATACGTGGCACTTAAATACGTGGCACTGAAATACGTGGCACTGAAATACGTGGCACTTTAATACGTGGCACTGAAATACGTGATACGTGGCACTGAAATACGTGGCACTTAAATACGTGGCACTGAAATACGTGGCACTGAAATACGTGGCACTGAAATACGTGGCACTTAAATACGTGGCACGTAAATACGTGGCACTTAAATACGTGGCACTGAAATACGTGGCTCTTAAATACGTGGCACTTAAATACGTGGCACTTAAATACATGGCACTTAAATACGTGGCACTGAAATACGTGATACGTGCCACTGAAATACGTGGCACTTAAATACGTGGCACTTAAATACATGGCACTTAAATACGTGGCACTGAAATACGTGATACGTGCCACTGAAATACGTGGCACTTATATACGTGGCACTGAAATACGTGATACGTGGCACTGAAATATGTGGCACTGAAATACGTGGCACTTAAATACGTGATACGTGGCACTGAAATACGTGGCACTGAAATACGTGGCACTGAAATACGTGGCACTGAAATATGTGGCACTGAAATACGTGATACGTGGCACTTAAATATGTGGCACTTAAATACGTGGCACTGAAATACGTGGCACTGAAATATGTGATACGTGGCACTGAAATACGTGGCACTGAAATACGTGGCACTGAAATACGTGGCACTTAAATACGCGGCACTGAAATACGTGATATGTGGCACTTAAATACGTGGCACTTAAATACGTGGCACTGAAATACGTGATATGTGGCACTGAAATACGTGGCACTGAAATACGTGGCACTTAAATACGTGGCACTTAAATACGTGGCACTTAAATACTTGGCACTTAAATACGTGGCACTGAAATACGTGATACGTGGCAAAGAAATACGTGGCACTGAAATACGTGGCACTGAAATATGTGGCACTGAAATACGTGGCACTGAAATACGTGGCACTTAAATACGTGGCACTTAGCAAAACGCAAGTGCGACGCATGTCCATGCGCCCCCATGTTAAATATAGGGGCGCAAGACGCATGCGGCGACGCTGCGGCGCCCGACGCTGCGGCGCAGACCGCAAATGTGAACGTAGACTTTAATAGCTGGATAGAGCTGGATCCGCGGGCTGTGATCTGGCCTACGCTCAGCACTCTGCGGAGCGCTGTCATTCAAAACACGTCCACTCATTTTGGTGTTTAGTCCCAAAATGGAGGATGGAAGAAGAAAAGGGTTGGACAAGGAAATGACATCATTTCTTTTTTTTTTTTCCCCACTGCAGTTAAAGCTTTATTTGTGTCAAACACAGACAATCTGCAGAGAAAACTGCATAAAAAACCGCACTAAAAACCGCACTAAAAACCGCATCAAAAAACGCATCAAAAAACGCACCAAAAACGCACCAAAAACGCACCTGCGTTTTCTGCCAAGAGCTGCGGTTTTTAGTCCTGAAAAAAAGGATTGAAATCAGGAACGTGTGAACATACCCTTAATCCCATCACAACTGTAATGCCAAGCTCCTTAAGGTTATGGGAATAGACAAGGTGTTTGTGGACCAAAGAGGAGGCAACTGGAAAAAGAACCTTGCACAAATGGAAGCCCGCTGGATCTCTAAAGTTAACTCAGTGCAACCATTGGGTTTAAACGAGGTGCTTAGTTTTGCCCCCTTTCTTTAACCCCTCTGTGACCTTTGACGTACTATCCCGTCGAGGTGACCTGGGCCTATCTGACCCTCGACGGGATAGTACGTCATAGCAGATCGGCCGCGATCACGGGGGGAGCGCGGCCGATCGCGGCCGGGTGTCAGCTGCATATCGCAGCTGACATCCGGCACTATGTGCCAGGAGCGGTCACGGACCGCCCCCGGCACATTAACCCCCGGCACACCGCGATCAAACATGATCGCGGTGTACCGGCGGTATAGGGAAGCATCGCGCAGGGAGGGGGCTCCCTGCGGGCTTCCCTGAGACCCCCGGAGCAACGCGATGTGATCGCGTTGCTCTGAGGGTCTCCTACCTCCCTCCTCGCCGCAGGTCCCGGATCCAAGATGGCCGCGGCATCCGGGTCCTGCAGGGAGGGAGGTGGCTTACCGAGTGTCTGCTCAGAGCAGACGCTTGGTAAGCCTGCAGCCCTGCACAGCAGATCACAGATCTGGCAGAGTGCTGTGCACACTGCCAGATCAATGATCTGTGATGTCCCCCCCTGGGACAAAGTAAAAAAGTTAAAAAAAAATTCCCCACATGTGTGTAAAAAAAAAATAAAAAAAATATCCTAAATAAAGAAAAAAAAAAAAAATTATTCCCATAAATACATTTCTTTAGCTAAATAAAATAAAAAAAACAATAAAAGTACACATATTTAGTATCGCCGCGTCCGTAACGACCCAACCTATAAAACTGCCCCACTAGTTAACCCCTTCAGTAAACACCGTAAGAAAAAAAAAAAAAACGAGGCAAAAAACAACGCTTTATTACCATACTGCCGAAGTGGAATAACACGCGATCAAAAAGACTGATATAAATAACCATGGTACCGCTGAAAACGTCATCTTGTCCCGCAAAAAAAGAGCCGCCATACAGCATCATCAGCAAAAAAATAAAAAAGTTATAGTCCTGAGAATAAAGCGATACCAAAATAATTATTTTTTTCTATAAAATAGTTTTTATCGTATAAAAGCGCCAAAACATAAAAAAATGATATAAATGAGATATCGCTGTAATCGTACTGACCCGACGAATAAAACTGCTTTATCAATTTTACCAAACGCGGAACGGTATAAACGCCTCCCCCAAAATAAATTCATGAATAGCTGGTTTTTGATCACTCTGCCTCACAAAAATCGGAATAAAAAGCGATCAAAAAATGTCACGTGTCCGAAAATGTTACCAATAAAAACGTCAACGCGTCCCGCAAAAAAACAAGATCTCACATAACTCTGTGGACTCAAATATGGAAAAATTACAGCTCTCAAAATGTGGTAACGCAAAAAATATTTTTTGCAATGAAAAGCGTCTTTCAGTGTGTGACAGCTGCCAATCATAAAAATCTGCTAAATAACCCACTATAAAAGTAAATCAAACCCCCCTTCATGACCCCCTTAGTTAGGGA
Organism: Ranitomeya variabilis; assembly: GCF_051348905.1. Lineage (NCBI taxonomy): Eukaryota > Metazoa > Chordata > Amphibia > Anura > Dendrobatidae > Ranitomeya > Ranitomeya variabilis. Next base: position 928,578,513 of record NC_135232.1, on the reverse strand, counting down.
AAAATAAAAAAATTAAAAAATGTATTTATTTCCATTTTCCCATTAGGGTTAGGGTTAGGGCTAGAGTTAGGACTAGAGTTAGGGCTAGGGTTAGGGTTAGGGCAAGGGTTAGGGCTAGGGTTAGGGTTAGGGCTAGGGTTGGGGCTAGGGTTAGGGCTAGAGTTAGGACTAGAGTTAGGGCTAGGGTTAGGGTTAGGGCAAGGGTTAGGACTAGGGTTAGGGCTAGGGCTAGGGTTGGGGCTAGGGTTAGGGCTAGGGTTAGGGCTAGGGTTGGGGATAGGGTTAGGGCTAGGGTTAGGGCTAGGGTTAGGGCTAGTGTTACGGCTAGTGTTAGGGCTAGTGATAGGGCTAGGGTTATTGCTAGGGTTAGGGCTAGGGTTAGGGTTAGGGTTGGGGCTAGGGTTGGAGCTACAGTTAGGGTTGGGGCTAAAGATAGGGTTAGGGTTTGGATTACATTTACGGTTGGGAATAGGGTTGGGTGTGTCTGGGTTAGAGGAGTGGTTAGGGTTACCGTTGGGATTAGGGTTAGGGATGTGTTTGGATTAGGGTTTCAGTTATAATTGGGGGGTTTCCACTGTTTAGGCACATCAGGGGCTCTCCAAACGGGACATGGCATCCGATCTGAATTCCAGCCAATTCTGCGTTGAAAAAGGAAAACAGTGCTCCTTCCCTTCAGAGCTCTCCCGTGTGCCCAAACAGGGGTTTACCCCAACATATGGGTTATCAGCGTACTCAGGACAAATTGGACATCATCTTTTGGGGTCCAATTTCTCCTGCTACCCTTGGGAAAATACAAAACTGGGGGCCAAAAAATAAGTTTTGTGGGAAAAAAAAGATTTTTTATTTTCACGGCTCTGCGTTGTAAACTGTAGTGAAACACTTGGGGGTTCAAAGTTCTCACAACACATCTAGATAAGTTCCTTGGGGGGTCTAGTTTCCGATATGGGGTCACTTGTGGGGGGTTTGTACTGTTTGGGTACATCAGGGGCTCTGCAAATGCAACATGACGCCTGCAGACCAATCCATTTAAGTCTGCATTCCAAATGGCGCTCCTTCCCTTCCGAGCTCTGTCATGCGCCCAAACAGTGGTTCCCCCCCACATATAGGGTATCAGCGTACTCAGGACAAATTGAACAACAAAGTTTGGGGTCCAATTTATCCTGATACCCTTGTGAAAATACAAAACTGGGGGCTAAAAATCATTTTTGTGAAAAAAAAAAAGGAATTTTTATTTTCACGGCTCTGCGTTATAAACTGTAGTGAAACACTTGGGGGTTCAAAGCTATCAAAACACATCTAGATAAGTTCCTTAGGGGGTCTACTTTCCAAAATGGTGTCACTTGTGGGGGTTTTTAATGTTTAGGCACATCAGGGGCTCTCCAAACGCAACATGGCATCCCATCTTAATTCCAGTCAATTTTGCATTGAAAAGTAAAATAGCGCTCCTTCCCTTCCGAGCTCTGCTATGCGCCCAAACAGTGGTTTACCCCCACATATGGGGTATCGTCGTACTCAGGACAAATTGCTCAACAACTTTTGTGGTCTAATTTCTTCTCTTACCCTTGGGGAAATAAAAAAATGGGGGCGAAATAATCATTTTTGTGAAAAAATATGATTTTTATTTTTACGGCTCTGCATTATAAACTTCTGTGAAGCACTTGTTGGGTCAAAGTGCTCAACACACATCTAGATAAGTTCCTTAAGGGGTCTACTTTCCAAAATGGTGTCACTTGTGGGGGTTTTTAATGTTTAGGCACATCAGGGGCTCTCCAAACGCAACATGGCATCCCATCTTAATTCCAGTCAATTTAGCATTGAAAAGTAAAATAGCGCTCCTTCCCTTCCGAGCTCTGCTATGTGCCCAAACAGTGGTTTATCCCCACATATGGGGTATCGTCGTACTCAGGACAAATTGCACAACAACTTTTGTGGTCTAATTTCTTCTCTTACCCTTGGGGAAATAAAAAAATGGGGGCGAAAAGATCATTTTTGTGAAAAAATATGATTTTTATTTTTACGGCTCTGCATTATAAACTTCTGTGAAGCACTTGTTGGGTCAAAGTGCTCAACACACATCTAGATAAGATCCTTAGGGGGTCTACTTTCCAAAATGGTGTCACTTGTGGGGGGTTTCAATGTTTACGCACATCAGGGGCTCTCCAAATGCAACATGGCGTCCCATCTCAATTCCAGTCAATTTTGCATTGAAAAGTCAAATGGCGCTCCTTTCCTTCCGAGCTCTGCCCTGCGCCCAAACAATGGTTTACACCCACATATGGGGTATCAGCGTACTCAGGACGAATTGTACAACAAATTTTGGGGTCTATTTTCTCCTGTTACCCTTGGTAAAATAAAACAAATTGGAGCTGAAACAAATTTTGAGTGAAAAAAAGTTAAATGTTTAATTTTTTTTAAACATTCCAAAAATTCCTGTGAAACACCTGAAGGGTTAATAAACTTCTTGAAAGTGGTTTTGAGTACCTTGAGGGGTGCAGTTTTTAGAATGGTGTCACACTTGGGTATTTTCTATCATATAGACCCCTCAAAATGACTTCAAATGAGATGTGGTCCCTAAAAAAAAATGGTGTTGTAAAAATGAGAAATTGCTGGTCAACTTTTAACCCTTATAACTCCGTCACCCAAAAAAATTTTGGTTCCAAAATTGTGCTGATGTAAAGTAGACATGTGGGAAATGTTACTTATTAAGTATTTTGCATGACATATGTCTGTGATTTAAGGGCATAAAAATTCAAAGTTGGAAAATTGCGAAATTTTCAAAATTTTCGCCAAATATTCGTTTTTTTCACAAATAAACGCAAGTTATATCGAAGAAATTTTACCACTATCATGAAGTACAATATGTCACGAGAAAACAATGTCAGAATCGCCAAGATCCGTTGAAGCGTTCCAGAGTTATAACCTCATAAAGGGACAGTGGTCAGAATTGTAAAAATTGGCCCGGTCATTAACGTGCAAACCACCCTTGGGGGTGAAGGGGTTAATGTATAGTTTATGTAGTGGTTTTTATTGTACTCACATGATTTTAATTCTTCTGTTTTTAGTTTTTTTAGCTCCTGATAAGTCCTTATATACTTGATGTGATGATACGCAGTGTATGGCCTCATCTCCTTCTGAATACTTCATATTCCAGAGCTGGGACGTACTTCTATCAAAATTTGTTCTGTATATGTACATTTGGTGTATGTTTAGAACATTAGACACTGGTTCATTATTTATGCACTGTTGATATAATTTTTCTATTCTATATATACATGATAATGTTTATATCTATCTAGGTTGTTGGTATAATTTCACATATATATATATATATATATATATATATATATACATATATACATATATATATATATATATATATATATATATATATCACTCCCCTTGTCTTTTTGGTATTCATTTAAAGCTGGCAGTATGCTATATTTACACATTAGTGGTTCTAATCACTATGGTAAAATTTATACATATATTCAGTATTCCTCTATTGAATGAACATAAGTAATATTTCTTTTTATATTATAGTGTGTCATGGAATGTTGTGAAAAAAATTTTTTTTCACACTATAATATAGATATGTATATGTATATATGGTCTCCTATTTTTTATTTTTTATTCTTGTTTAACAACCTGCACTTTATAGACCCTAGTATGTGCACACTTCACTTTTATTCTATATTATATTCCTAGTGTGTTATATCACACATTATATGTCTATGTACTGTAGACATGTTTATAGATTTAAAGTCTTTTACTTTTCTTTTTTTTTTTCCCCATGATTAGTGTTTCATACACTTGAGTATATGCACACTTCACAAAAATTTCTTAGGATACTTTCAATATTGTAGATCCTACAGTATACACTATTTATAGGTCATTATTATTACATTAAGTGTATATCAGTATATGTTATATTACACTTGTTATGCACTGCTCACTTTAGGTCTTGTACTAGATCACGTTCATAGATGGGCTTTACGTTCCTAGTTCTCAGCTCCTTTCATTATTTGCGGTGTGCGCTCTCAGAGACCTCCGGCATCGGGTTGCTGTGGTGATGCGTCTATAATGTGGCTGACTCCGCCCCCCTGCCCTGACGCGTCGGGCTGGGGAGTGGACAGGCTCCATGTGACGCTGACCGGCAGTGACATCCAAGCCGGCGTGTTGAAGCGAGCGCCATGACAAACCGCTGCCACCACTGCTTATATCCGCTATATAAACCCCCATATGGCCACTGTTGTTGTGACTATCCCCCTGGACGAAACATAACGTGAAACGCACGTCGGGGTCCATCTGCTGATCTGCAATCCTAGGTAAATACACCTCGACCTTCCCTCATGCCTTGCACTTTAGCACCATATGCACTTTTTTGCTAGTATATGGGTAGGCTTATTAGCCCTATTTAGGATTACAAGGGCCTGTGTATATCATGCTGTAGGCATTTTTTTGCCACATACTCTTTATGACTAAGGCTACCTTTTTGTATCCTCTGCTATAAGTCTAGGCTTTTGACTGTTTTTCTATATACTTTTAGGCGCATAACCTATAGCCCATATATCTTAGATATAAATTACATATCTTTTTCTGAGCGCTTATACAATATACATTCTTCTTATTGTCCACTGTGACATATGAATGACATTTAAACTGAATGTACACTTTGAATATTTAGTATAGATGTGCTTATAAATTATTAGCTATTTTTATCTAATTGATATTAGTTGGGCTATGTAAATTAGATCTTGTTACCTCATATTTATCTAGGCTAGTTCCTGTCTATATTCTTTTGTACTTGCAATCTCTGGGATCACTTGATTGTTTATAGGTCTTTTGGTGTATTTTTCCTATGCAGACAGTATATTCTGTCATATGTATCTCCACTGACTGCTATTGGACTTGTTTAGAATTTTTTATGTGATTTAATAAAATTTAGTGTTTTTACTGGCACAAAGCTTCCGTTCTTTCTCTACTTTGATATAGTCTCCAATAAATAGTTCTTGCATAATTTGGAGGTGTGCTTTGGGTCATTGTTCTGTTGTAGGATGAAATTGGCTCCAATCAAGCGCTGTCCACAGGGTATGGCATGATGTTGTAAAATGGAGTGATAGCCTTCCTTATTCAAAATCCATTTTCCCTTGCGCTATAGCTATAGCTTGTTTAATAATAGGGAACCCGAACATCTTTGCTCAATTCTAGTTATAAGAAGAGTTTCCTTTTCTAAATGACTCTGCAAATACTGGGGGGAGAGGGCTGTTAGTAAAAGAAAACAAGCCAGACAGAGATATAATTGGTATGACTATGTATAACTGGATTACAGATGAGTTTGGTAGACAGATTGACTGGTGGTCACCTATAGGTAGTAAGTGCTGGGTTATATGCTTATAGAGTCTCTAGTACACAGTATAGTGTGCAGTGTTGGCGCAGAGTATAGGTAACCTGGATTCAGTAATAGGAGAAGCGACACTGCCGCACCTTGCTGTAGTGCTGATGTGTTCAATGGTGGTTCAGTGAGTGCTTATATAGCGGTCTGTACTGCTCTGTACCAAGTAGCCAAAAGTGCATCATCTGGCCGGATTGGAAGTGATGCGGTGCTATCTAGAGAGCTGTAATCATGCATGTCTGCCAGTTCCTAAGAAAGCACTGATGCTTCCATGCAGAAAGGGCGGTGTCTCTGTTATCTGGGTAGTGAAGAGGGCAGAGCTAATTATGCTCTGTGCTCTACAGTAATAGGATCATATGAGGAAAGATGCCATGTTCAGTATGCAAATGGGTCTTAACTGTGAAGGGGAAAGAGGCCTAATTCAAGTCATGAATTAATTTTGCTATTGCCCCAGCTGCAGTCAAAGTATATAGAAAATGAACATATTATGGTTGCTAATTAATGGTAGATGGCACAATCAAGGTATGGACTTATAGTTGTGGTATTAACCAGGTTTAAAGTAATGAAGGTAATAATGTTTAAACCTTAGTCTGCATATATCAGGTTGGTTTCTAAGGGATTAAAGAGATTTATATATTGAAGGGGTGGTCCTAATTGTTGAATCTGGGTTGGTGTAGGTTTACAGTGGAAAAAAGTATTTAGTCAGCCACCATTTGTTCAAGTTCTCCTACTTAAAAAGATGAGAGAGGCCTGTAATTGACATCATAGGTAGACCACAACTATGAGAGTTAAAATGAGAAAACAAATCCAGAAAACCACCTTGTCTGATTTGGCAAGTTTTATTTTGCAAAATATAGTGGAAAATAAGTATTTGGTCACCTAAAAACATGCAAGATTTCTGGCTCTCACAGACCTGGAACTGTTCACACAGGATGCATTAGTCAGCACTGATTAAGCCCACCATATGGCGTCACTAATAGGCTTTGAGTCAGATGCTCTGCATTTCTGTGTGAACATGCCACATACCGTTTATTTGTCTGCACTGGTGTGCCAAGCGGTCAATCCCTGAGTGTAGGCTGGCTGCCTCATCGGTATTATTGCACCTGTGTAGTTGCCATTTTAACTTGGGTCTGCTGCACCTTGATAGTGCATTTGTTTGGAGTCAGCAACAGGTAAGCACCTTTACCTGTGTACTGTTTTTTTTTCTAGAAGTTAGTGGAGGTTTTACCTCTTATGGTGTCACTAGTAGGGATCCCATCTATATCTTTGAGTGGAACTCCACTAGCTATCAGGTCACAAAACAACTCCTTCCTGCTCTTTCTAATTTTGGCATTAACCCCTTTTCTTCTTTCTTGATCTACTCTGTCCACTGTGCAATTTTTGCACACTGTTTGCTTTTTCTAGAGCAGACAACTGGGAGATTAAACTGCATGCTGTATAGACAGTAGTGGAATTTCCCATAAGCGCACTGAACATGGTAAATAATGGGGATTTGTAAGCAGCTGGGGCACCTTCTATGATCTTATTTTTCATCATTACTGTCATCACTGCAGCATCTGGTCCCTTCCAATCCTCAACAACAGCAAAGTGATCTTTCAAATCTGGCCAAGAATTGTGAGTTATACCACCTATGCATGCGATTTCTCTCAGTCTCTGAACTCCGTCTGCAAGAGATCTTTTTTGTGGTATTAATGGTAATAATGTGGTATTAATTCAATAGGAGAGTCGTATACTTGTGCCACAGAATCCCTCACCAAATGCAATAGGGAAGAATTCTCTGCAGTGTCCCTTGTCTCATTTTTAGACGTACCATGGGATCAATACAAATACTACCAATTCCTATGCCTTCAAGACAGTTTAAAATTATTGTATCAGCACCCTGATCCCATAATCTGAGAATTCATGCTAACAAATGCTCTCCCGCTTGCTGCCTGTACCTGGTAGTTAATTCTGTTAACTCTGCTGCGGTATAATTCCTAGATTACTCTGTCATTGCGGATTCTGCTCCAACAGCTGCATTTCCTACATCCATCCTATCTCCACTAAGCTGTGTGACTTCTCTCCTAGTTTTTGTTATCACATTTGGTCCGGTATGCATTTCTACCTCATATGCCTCACTGTCAGAGACGTCCAATTCTGGCAAGTCCGAGCATGGTTCACAAGTGATTATGGTCCGGACCAGTCTTGTAAAGTAGTCTGACACTGACTGCTGTCTTCTCCTGCGTCCACGCATATTCATTTTTTTACAACATATGCTTCAAAATTCCTTTGCATATTGTCATGCTGTTTCATTTGGTCTCTCAAGGCTGATTGCAAGCTAATCCTTTGCTCAATAGCTGTATGCAGCTCTAAATGCAAGCTATCAATCTCCTCCTGCAAACTTTGAAGTGCCTGGACACAGACCCATCCAACGGCTGCTGCTGATTTCTGTTCCTTTGAATCATACCTTGAGTGATTAAATTTGGCAGCCACATCCTGGGGATTTGATAAGCGCTGTCCCTCCATATACTTATTACATTCCTGTCTCATAGGGGTCCACAGTCCTGATAACACCCATTCTGGCAAAGATCTGATACTCTTAACTGCTTTCCTATTCTTAACAAACTTATTTAATTTTACAAACATTTTTATTCAAAACAAATGCCACCGCTGCCACCACTTTGTTTTGTTAAGGTTCAAGGAATTGTGATGAATAAATAAATGCTCACACGAAAATTGAATAAACAAAAATGAATTTACTTAATAAAAGCTAATAAATAAACAGTCACTCAAATAGCACATAATCAATAAAGTCATACATTACATTAGTATGGTAGAAGTCAGTCAGGCTCGTCTCTCTGTCCCATCTCTCTTCCATCTGTGTGTATCCTCAACTCAAGTTTTTGCTCTCTTTTTTATATGTTAAACTGTCTTGCCAACTAATGTAAAAGCTTTTGATCTTTATCATGGTCTGCCAGTATGAAACCCCTAAAGGTACCGTCACACTAAACGATATCGCTAGCGATCCGTGACTTTGCAGCGTCGTGGATAGCGATATCGTTTTATTTGACACGCAGCAGCGATCAGGATAATGCTGTGATATCGCTGGTCGTTAGTGTTGAGCGATACCGTCCGATACTTGAAAGTATCGGTATCGGAAAGTATCGGCCGATACCGGCAAAGTATCGGATCTAATCCGATACCGATACCCGATACCAATACAAGTCAATGGGACTCAAGTATCGGACGGTATCCCTGATGGTTCCCAGGGTCTGAAGGAGAGGAAACTCTCCTTCAGGCCCTGGGATCCATATTAATGTGTAAAAGAAAGAATTAAAATAAAAAATATTGCTATACTCACCTCTCCGACGCAGCCTGGACCTCACCGAGGGAACCGGCAGCGTTCTTTGCTTAAAATGCGCGCGTTTACTTCCTTTCGTGACGTCACGGCTTGTGATTGGTCGCGTGCCGCCCATGTGACCGCGACGCGACCAATCACAGCAAGCCGTGAAGTAATTTCAGGTCCTGAATGCCTAATTCTGCATTCAGGACCTGATAATTACGTCACGGCTTGCTGTGATTGGTCGCGTCGCGGCCACATGGGCGGCACGCGACCAATCACAAGCCGTGACGTCACGGGAGGCAGGAAACGCGCGCATTTTAAGCAAAGAACGCTGCCGGTTCCCTCGGTGAGGTCCAGGCTGCGTCGGAGAGGTGAGTATAGCAATATTTTTTATTTTAATTCTTTATTTTACACATTAATGTTGTTTCGATACCGATACCCGATACCACAAAAGTATCAGATCTCGGTATCGGAATTCCGATACCCGCAAGTATCGGCCGATACCCGATACTTGCGGTATTGGAATGCTCAACACTACTGGTCGTTGATTAAAGTTCAGAACTTTATTTGGTCGTCAGATCACCGTGTATCGTTGTGTTTGACAGCAAAAGCAACGATACCAGCGATGTTTTACAATGGTAACCAGGGTAAATATCGGGTTACTAAGCGCAGGGCCACGCTTAGTAACCCGATGTTTACCCTGGTTACCAGTGTAAAATGTAAAAAAACAAACAGTACATACTCACCCTCTGATGTCTGTCACACGTCCCTCGCCGTCCGCTTCCTGCACTGACTGTGAGCTCCGGCCGGCCGCAAAGTGATAGTACAGCACAGCGGTGACGTCACCGCTCTGCTGTTAGGACCGGCGCTCAGTCAGTGCAGGAAGCGGAAGGCGAGGGATGTGAAGGTGAGTATGTAGTGTTTGTTTTTTTACATTTTACACTGGTAACCAGGGTAAACATCGGGTTACTAAGCGCGGCCCTGCACTTAGCAACCCGATGTTTACCCTGGTTACCCAGGGACCTCGGCATCGTTGGTCGCTGGAGAGCGGTCTGTGTGACAGCTCTCCAGCGACCAAACAGCGACGCAGCAGCGATCGGCATCGTTGTCTGTATCGCTGCAGCGTCGCTTAGTGTGACGGTACCTTAAGGACAAATAGAAAAGAACAAGTATCTAACATATAATTAGCATATATATGATACCCTCATTTACATTCCTTTGTTAGATTGACCATCTGGCTAAAGGTACATTTAAGCTTCAATGACCTTCTGCAAACTTCATTGTAACAACCCTGGTGGCATCACTGCATGGCCTCCCATCCCCCACCTGCATTACACTCAGGCCATGTGCACACGTTCAGTATTTTTCGCGTTTTTTTCGCGTTTTTTCGCTATAAAAACGTGATAAAAACATGAAAAAAATGCTTACATATGCCTCCCATTATTTTAAGTGTATTCCGCATTTCTTGTGCAAATGGTGCATTTTTTTCCGTGAAAAAATCGCATCGCGGAAAAAAAAGCAACATGTTCATTAAATTTGCGGAATTGCGGGGATTCCGCACACCTAGGAATGCATTGATCTGCTTACTTCCCGCACGGGGCTATGCCCACCATGCGGAAAGTAAGCAGATCATGTGCAGTTGGTACCCAGGGTGGAGGAGAGGAGACTCTCCTCCACTGACTGGGCACTATATAATTGGTAAAAAAAAAAAGAATTAAAATAAAAAATAGTGATATACTCACCTTCGATGGCCCTGGAGTCTTCCCGCCTCTCAGCAGTGCATGCTGCTGCTTCCGTTCGTATAGAGGGTGTGTGTGAAGGACCTGCGATGACGTCGCGGTCACATGACCGCGATGACGTCGCGATCACGTGACCGCGACGTCATCTAAGGTCCTGCACACACCATCTATAGGAACGGACGCCGCTGAAGAGATCGGCTGTCTGCAGAGGGTGAGTATAACCATTTTTTTTTTTTTATTAGTTTTAACATGATATCTTTTTACTATTAATGCTGCATAAGCAGCATCTATAGTAAAAAGTTGGTCACACTTGTCAAACAGTATGTTTGACAAGTGTGACCAACCTGTCAGTCAGTTTTCCAAGCGATGCTACAGATCGCTTGGAAAACTTTAGCATTCTGCAAGCTAATTTCGCTTGCAAAATGCTAAAAAACCACGAAAAAAACGGGAAAAAAAATGCGGATTTCTTGCAGAAAATTTCCGGTTTCCTTCAGGAAATTTCTGCAAGAAATCCTGACGTGTGCACATACCCTCAAACACTCTTACTTCTCTGGGCCTTGTTGTGACTTCTCTCTGCTGCCAGCTGTGTGCCTCATGTCTGCTGTTTGCTCTGTGCATGCTCTGTGTGCATAGGGGGGCAGCGCCGGCAACTTCTGCATCTTATTGAGTCTGTGTACACCTGGCTATGGTGTCCCCGGCCAATTGCCATGAGGCTTCCTGTATTTAATACTTCCCCACCCATTGGTGGGGGCCTGTGCAAATTACTCCCTCAGTCAGTTCTTAGCTGCTGAGGTGCCAGGCCCTGTCTCTGTTACTCTTATGTGCACCACCCAGGGGGGCATAGTACCCTGATCTGTGTCCTGTGTTTGCCATCCAGTGGGGCTTCGTACCCTGGCCTATGTCTGCCACTCAGAGGGGTGTCTTATCCTGGCTTGTGTCCATGTCTCTGTGTCTTGTCCTGTTCCTGACTTTGTCTTAACCTAGCCCTGTTCCTGTGTCCGTTTATATCCCTGCCTTGGTTTCCTTTCCCTGCTGTGCGTACTCTGTGTCTTGCTTTGCTCTGCTTTTGGCTCTGCTCTCTGTGACCTTGCTTTGCTCCTTGCTCTGCATTTTGTGACCTTGCTCTGCTCTCTGTGGTTTTGCTCTGGGCTCTGCACTCTGTGTCTTGCTCTGCACTCTGACTTTGCTATGCTCTCAGCTCTGCACTCTGTTTCTTTGCTGCCAGCTCTGCGCTCTGTGTCTCGCTCTGCACTCTGACTTTGCTCTGCTCTCAGCTCTGCACTCTGTGGCTTTGCTCTCAGCTCTGCTCTCTGTAGCTTTTGCTCTGTACTTTGACTTTGCTCTGCTCTCAGCTCTGCACTCTGTGGTCCTGCTCTGCGGTTCCGCTCAGCTCTCGCTCTGCGGCTCTGCTTCTTGTGGTTCTACCTTGCTCCGCTCCTTGCGGTTCTACCTGGCTCCACTCCTTGCAGTTCTACTTCTCCCGCTCTTGGCTCCGCCTCCTGCGTTTCTGCACTTGGCTCCGCCTCCAGCCCTTGGCTCCACCTCCTGCGTTTCAGCACTTGGCTCCGCCTCCTGCTCTTGGCTCCGCCTCCTGCATTTCTCATTTATTTTTTATTCCTCCTGTCTGAACAGGTTCTTACCTGTTTTACATACCTAAATCAGTCCTAAAAGTATTTACTGGCACTTCAAATGAATACGAACACCGAATCCCACATCAACACATGTAAGGGACAAAAAAGCGATCCCACACTATATAAAATCTAACATTTTTTATTCAAGCCAAAAATAGACAATAAGCAACAAAATAAATAAAAAAGCAAAATGCCGTCTAGGAGACACCAGACTATTATCACAGAAAAAATTCCCCACACATGATATAATGAACAGACAGATTGTCCAATTATCAACCAATATTAGGTATATTAATGAAATCCAAACTGTTTTTATAAAGATTTTTGTAACAATAGTAATTCAAGAAACAAAAGTCCCAAAAACTTTTTCACACCTTTTAACTCCAACTAGACATAATGCGACTGAACCCCAGTGTATGCACATCCATGATTATAAATTATACTAGATGGTGGCCCGATTCTAATGCATCACGTATTCTAGAATATGTATGCGTAGTGTATAGCACAGCACACGTAGTATATTGCACAGCCACGCAGTACATTGCACAGCCCATGCAGAACATTGCACAGCCAACGCAGTACATTGCGCAGCCCACTCAGTACATTGTGCAGCCCATGTTGTATATTGCACAGCCCATGTTGTATATTGCGCAGCCCACGTAGTATATCGCGCAGTCGACGTTGTATATTGCGCAGCCCACATTGTATATTGCACAGCCCACGTAGTATATAGTGCAGCCCATGTTGTATATTGCTCAGCCCACATTGTATATTGCGCAGCCCATTTTGTATATTGCGCAGTCGACGTTGTATATTGCACAGCCCATGTAGTATACAGCGCAGCCCACGCAGTATATAGCGCAGCCCATGTTGTATATTGCGCAGCCCACGTTGTATATTGCGCAGCCCACGTTGTATATTGTGCAGCCGACGTTGTATATTGCACAGCCCACGTTGTATATTGCACAGCCCACATTGTATATAGCACAGCCCTCGTTGTATTTGTGCAGCCCACGTTGTATATTGCGCAGCCCACATTGTATATTGTGCAGACCACGTTGTATATTGCGCAGACCACGTTGTATATTGCGCAGCCCACGTAGTATATTGCGCAGTCGACATTGTATATTACACAGCCTACGTTGTATAGTCATGTAGTATATTGCCCAGCCATGTAGTATATAGCACAGCCCATGTAGTATATTGGGCAGCCCATGTAGTATATTGCCCAGCCACGTAGTATATAGCACAGCCCATGTAGTATATTGCCCAGCCACGTAGTATATAGCACAGCCCATGTAGTATATAGCAGCCCACGTATTATATTGCACAGCCCACGTATTATATTGCACAGCCCACATATTATATTGCACAGCCCACGTAGTATATTGCACAGCCCATGTAGTATATTGCCCAGCCCACGTAGTATACAGCAATGTGGGCATCATATCCCTGTTAAAAAAAAGAAATAAAATAAAAAATAGTTATATACTCACCTTCTGTTGGCCCCGGATCCAAGCGAAGCGGTTACCGACGCTGCTCGTGCGCTCCGGTCTCAAGAGTGCATTGCGGTCTCGTGAGATGATGACGTAGTGGTCTCACGAGCCCGCTACGTCATCATCTCGCGAGATCGCAGCATGGAGTGGTTACCGGAGCGTCGCGAGCGGGAAAGGCCTGTTGTCGATTTGGGGGCCGACGGACGGTGAGTATATAAAGATTTTTTTTATTATTATTATTAACATTAGATCGTTTTACTATTCATGCTGCATAGGCAGCATGAATAGTAAAAAGTTGGTCACACAGGGTTAATAGCAGCGGTAACGGAGTGGATTACACCGCGGCATAACGCGGTCCGTTACCGCTGCCATTAACCCTGTGTGAGGGCAGACTGGAGGGGAGTACGGAGCGGGCACTGACTGCGGGGAGGAAGGAGCGGCCATTTTTCCGCCAGACTGTGCCCGTCACTGATTGGTCGTGGCTGTTTTGCCACGACCAATCAGCGACTTGGATTCCATGACAGACAGAGGCCGCAACAAATGAATATCCATGACAGACAGACAGAAAGAAAGACAGACAGACAGAAAGATGGAAGTGACCCTTAGACAATTATATAGTAAATACAATACATGATATTCAGGAAAAAGGAGACCTGTCTTTCTAAGTTACTACATGATCTCCACATTATTTATGTGCCAATAGGCTTCCCCTGGTATCATACCATCCCCGCCATATGAACATCCCCGCCATTTGGACGATTTCTTCTGGATAACGGGCAGAAGATGGTTCCTATGTGGATACCTTCAGCGTCCTTGTGGCCGGCTGGTGAAGATTTCAAAACAGAAGTTTGTTCACCTCAATTTTTCTCTGACCCGGTGGAGTTGTTGTGCTTCACACTCATCTCTAATGACTTTTCCTGTGTTCAGTATCCGAGAACATCTCTGCTACCTGTCGGGCAAAAGTTGAACGCTATGAGAAGGTTTCCAGTTTCCATGTGTCCGGCTAGTGAAGATGTTAAGACAGCAGCATTCAAGTCCCTGTTACCTATGTACCTGGAGGAGGTGGTCCAGCTCATTGTGGAAGCTAACCCTGTTGAGCACCAAGAGACTTTGATTTCTGAGATTCCTGGTGACCCGCCTGCCTTATTCTACCCTGAAGATGTCATGTTGGTATGGACTGTGTGTGAACCTATTCTTCTTCTGCAAATCATCCTGCCAAGCTTGAAGAACAGGGGCCATAAAGGGGGGGACTGTAACAACCCTGCTGGCATCACTGCATGGCCTCCCATCCCCCACCTGCATTACACTCAAACTCACTTACTTCTCTGGGCCTTGTTGTGACTTCTTTCTGCTACCAGCTCCATGCTGTGTGCCTCGTGTCTGCTGCTTGCCCTGTGCATGCTCTGTCTGTGTGCATAGGGGTCGGCGCCGGCAACTCCTATGTCTTATTGAGTCTGTGTGCACCTTGCTAAGGTGTCCCCAGCCAATTGCCATGAGGCTTCCTGTATTTAAGACCCCCACCCATTGGTTGAGGCCTGCGCAACTTACTCCCTCAGTCAGTTCTTAGCTGCTGACGTGCAGGCCCGGTCTCTGTTACTCTTATGTCCGCCACCCAGGGGAGCGTTGTACCCTGGTCTGTGTCCTGTGTTTGCCATCCAGTGGGGCTTTGCACCCTGGCCTATGTCCGCCACCCAGAGGGGCGTCATACCCTGACTTGTGTCCATGTCTCTGTGTCTTGTCCTGTTTCTGACTTTGTCTTAGCCAAGTCCTATTCCTGTGTCCGTTTATATCCCTGCCTTGGTTTCCTTTCCCTGCTGTGCATACTCTGTGTCTTGCTTTGCTCTGCTTTTGGCTCTGCTCTCTGCGACCTTGCTTTGCTCCTTGCTCTGCATTCTGTGACCTTGCTCTGCTCTCTGTGGTTTTGCTCTGGGCTCTGCACTCTGTGTCTTGCTCTGCACTCTGACTTTGCTCTGCTCTCAGCTCTGCACTCTGTGGCTTTGTTCCCGGTTCTTTGCTCTGTGTCTTGCTCTGCACTCTGACTTTGCTCTGCTCTAAACTCTGCACTCTGTGGCTTTGCTCTTAGCTCTGCTCTCTGTAGCTTTGCTCTGTACTTTGACTTTGCTCTGCTCTCAGCTCTGCACTTTGTGGTCCTGCTCTGTGGCTCCACTCAGCTCTCGCTCTGCGGCTCCGCTTCTTGTGCTTCTACCTTACTCCGCTCCTTGCGGTTCTACTTCTCCCGCTCTTGGGTCCGCCTCCAGCCCTTTGCTCCACCTCCTGCATTTCCGCACTTGGCTCGGCCTCCTGCTCTTGGCTCTGCCTTCTGTGTTTCTGTACTTGGCTCCGCCTCCTGCTCTTGGCTCTGCCTCCTGCGTTTCTGTTCTGTCTCCGCCTCCTGCATTTCTGTTCTTGGCTCTAGCTCTTGTGCTTCCGCTTTGCATCCGCTCTTGTGGTCTTTCTCTACCTATTCATTATTCCTCCTATCTACCTGCCTGCCAGAGAGCCAGCCGTGCCCGCCTGCCAGTGTCTCTGTTGTACCCATCAGCCTGCCTGTGTCCCAGCCATGCCCGCTTGCCTGTCTATGTTCCGTTCCCCAGTGGGATCAGCAGACACAGCCAGACACCACCCTGGAGTGGTACCTGGTAGCTTCCTATTGCAAAAGTCTGACCTCACCATCAGAGTCTCCAGCGAACACCTAGGAAGCTACTTAGTTATGCCCTTTCCAAGATAGTCTGGTCTGTGGTCCAGTAGAGCCACACACCCCAGCACGCCCGTGCCAACCAGTCTGGGCATGAGCATGACATCCATACAGTAAGGATATACTGAATGTTATATAATGAACTGATTGAAACCATATCAATATCTCAATAATTAGTATTAATTAATTGGAGTGTTGAAATCATTTAAAAATATAACAAAGTACACATACAGAAAACTTCATTTCACCGCCAAAAAATTACAACGTGGGATATGGCGAGTTGTATTACTTTTGGCAACAGAATATTTTTTAATCTGCATAAGCTATGCAGACAGTGGAATTTCATTGCCACAAAATAACAATGTGAGATATGGCATAGTGAATCACGGCAGCAGCTGTCAAAAATAATTTCTCTTCATCCACAACAGCTCAAATCACAGAACAATGTCACTACACCACTAAGTAACGAGGTGGGATATGCCTTGCTGTATCACATTTAATAAATGAAAAAAAAGATTTTGAACAGTCTACTTGTGCATGGAGCACAATAGAAGCAGTGCACAACACACTTGTGTGAAATGTGCCCTGCTGTCTTTGTCTGTGGACCTCAGTATTGGCACAAAAAAAATCTGCTGGAAGAGCGATGTCACAGCCACACAGGACACCAGCTGGCTAAACTATCTGATTAATAAACAACCGCCTAGCTAACTACCTAAAATTCAAACAGTGACAGCATTAGGTGTAGCCTCTCTGCTCTGTTGCAGTTTCAAAATGGCACTAAAACAAGATGTCTGCTCTTTACATAGAGAGCGACATGTGATTTCAGAAGCGAATGACACAAGCCGTTGTGTCAGGACATTGTGGATGTTCCCTGCACAGTGATTGGCTAGCCGCAATGTGCACACATAGGGAATCCAAGCACATTTATATTTCTGTGAAGTACAACACCAGTCCTTAGGGCTAATTATAATACATATTAATGCTGCTGTTACCACCACTTAGAGAGAGATTGTTCTGAAGGGATCATGTAGGACAGGATATGGTGAATTGCAAGTCATTTATGCTGTAGCATGCAACTGATACCAAAACCTCTTTTCAGCGCTAATAAATTTCTTTTTGTTCTTAATTCTGCAAACAGTTTTGAGCAGGGAAATATTATACACCATTTTTACTGTGGCAGTTGTGCATCTAAAGTATACAGCCAGACATGATTGAATCTCAATGGCATTACTATATTGATACTGCAGTCTCATCTCAACTGGACAAATTGTTCTGTCATTGTAACACTGCAATTTCTTTGAGCAGTGAAATTTTATGTGGCATTTATTGTGAAACCGTTGTGCCTTAAAATTCTCAAAAAAAGAAATTGTTTCTTAAAAAAATTGCATTGCTATATTTATACTGCAGTCTGATTTGTCTGTCTGAGGTGTGCAAATTTGCTTGGCATTGTAGTACAGCCGTTAATTGACCTGTGAAATTTGATATGGCATTTATCATGCTGGAGATTAACCTCAAACCCCCCCTTAAAAAAAGTTTGTTAAAAAATATGCATTGCTATATTGATACTGCAGCTCATATGTCCATCTGAAGTGGGCAAATTTTGCTGGCATTATAATACTGCAATTTTTTTTCAGCAGTGTCATTTTATACAGTATTTTATTTCACAGCCATACAGGAAAGTTTGTATGGTAAGTACAAAAGGTCCAGGTATCCTCCATATCATACTAAGTAGATGCAAAAAGCTCCACTATATTCTCCAGCAGAGATGATTAAATAATAGTTGTTGATGCTGCTACATTAAACAAATCACTTTTTTTCAGGGCTAATTAAAATAGATTCTACTCTGTTAAAATAATACCACTTTTATCTGCAATTCATGTAGGGTGTAGTTTGGCAGTAGGTATAGCGTATGACAGGCATCTAGTCAGAGATAAATGACTTATAAATTGTAAGCCTCGATGCTGTTTCTTTCCATGCACTCATTAACTGAATCACAATTTTTACTGTCATCTGTATTCAGAAATTCATCAAACCTGGCAGTGTTACTTAAAAGTTTCTTTCTGCCAGGTAAACGAAAAAAAAAATTCATTGCTGATTTTAATCCTTTCTATATTCTACAATAATACCGCTCTTATCTGCAATTCATCTATGGTGAAATGTGGCAGTAGAAATAGAGCGCATGACAGGTATCTAGTCAGGGATTATTGTCATAAATTCTAAGCTGTGCTGCTGTTTTTTTCTATGCACTCCTTAACCAATCCATTCCTTTTATGGTGTTCTGGATTTAAAGCTCAAAATTCATCAAAGTAGGCAAAACTAAATAATTTAATATTTCCATTAATAGTTTATCTGTAGTATCTGTATGTAAGAGATAGAGGTGGGAGACTTTATGACACTGGAGCTTGAATTACCACATATGAACACTCCAGTGCTTTGTTTCCATCTATTTTTGGGTGTTTCTTGAAGTATGTTTGTGGTCATTGCCCTGCTGGAAGACCCATGACCTACTGCAATGCAAACCCAGCTTTTTGACCTGAGCACTACCCAAAATCCTTTGGGAATCTTCACATTTTAAGACACCCTGGTCAACAGGCAGAAAAACAACCCCAAAATATCTTTGACCCTCCACCATATTTGACTGTAACCATTGCGTTCTTTTATTTATAGGTCTCATTCCATTTACACTAAACAGTAAAATTATGTGCTTTACCGAAAAACTCTATCTTGGTCTCATTTGCCCACAAGACACCTGCTGGCCCTATAACAATAGAAAAGGCTGCCTGATGGCCCTTCAAGCAAAAAAAATACTTTCAATGTGTCTGATCATGTTTCACACACCACATGGCCAGATAAGGTATTAAAATGATAAAACAAGATTTCCTGTGGAATGTTTTTTTCACCATTGTAAGCAATGGAAACGTGCAAAAATGCAGGAAAAACATTGCTTGGGAACTAAGCCAAAGGTGTGGAGGAGCATTTTATATCTCTTATTTACTTTGCCTTTTATAGAATTCATTATCATGGAAATAAAGTTTCTTAACATTTTTTTCCTGTCAAATCCATTTTAAGTGCAGTTTTGCATGTTTTAGTGTCAGTCCGTAAAAATAGCTTAATACTATGACAACATTAATTTCAGCACCGGTCTTCCCTATGCTGTTCCCATCCCATTTCAGCACTGCTTCCATTGTTTTCAACTATTTTTAAACCCTCTTCAGACCTTTGGGGGGCCACCAGAAAAATGCTTGAGTTTCCCATTGACTTCCATTATACTCATTACTCTGGTTGAGCACCCGAACATTACGATTTGCTCTACTTGAGCAACAAGTACCTGAGCATTGTAGTGCTCGCTCATCACTAGTCAGAGCTAGTGATGGGTGAAGTGCTAGGATAATGTCTTATCTGAGCGCGCTAGGGTGTTATCCAAGTATATTGGGCATGCTCATATATTATTTTTGTGTCCCAGCAATATGATTTGCAGCTGTTATACAGACACAACACATGCAGGGATTGCCTGTTTGTTAGGGAATCCTTTCACATGTTGAGGCTGTCAAGCAGCCGCAAATCATGTAGCCACAAAAACTTGAACATAACACAAGAGAACGCTCAAGATACTCAGATAACACCCAAGCATGTTTGAATAAGATGTTATCTGAGGACATTCACCTATCACTAGTCAGAGCTGTTTTAGGGACTCATGGAAGACCTACACAATATTTTTTGGTTGGTTTTAATGTTGCAAGTGACTGGTGTATGCAGAATTCTGAAACTCATTATTGATGGAAAAGGTTTGAGAAACTAAAGGCTTTATGCTTGCAGAATCTTCATGTATAAGTAGTCATGTTAAAGGAGATTTGATGGAATGAATAGAGATATGAAAAGCCACTTATACGTACAATCTATTTGCAAGATATTATGGCATAACTGATTTCCATCAATATTCTGCGTTTCTGTGATTTAAAGTGATTTAAAGTGGTTACATGCATTTTCTCTTCAAACAATAATGTATGGTGCCACATGCCTTCAATATGATAAAACGAAACAAATGTTTTAAGAAATTTTTCTCCTGTAAAATATTTCTAATGCTTAGGCATTGCACACAGGGCCGGACTGGCCATAGGGCACTTCTGGCAAATGCCAGAAGGGCCGGTGCCAGTGGTGGGCCGCTCAATCCGCCACCCCCGCCGTCGCATTCAACTATACCGGCGTATAGACGCCGGTAAAGTTGAATGCAATGATGGAGGAGAGCGTCTACAGACGCTCCTCTCCCATCATTCCCCGCTCTGCCTCTGACACTGCGGGTGCGCGATGATGTCATATCATCGTGCACCTGCTGTGTCCCGGGCAGACTGCAGCTGCTGAGACAGGAGCAGGAACCAGGAAGCAACGCTGGGCACGAGGAGAGGTGAGGAGAGTTTTTTTTTTTTCTGGACTGTGGGGCCATTCTCGGAGGAGGTGAGGGGAGGAAGAGAAGAGATGTGGGCTGTACATAGTTCTCTGTGGGCTGTGCTCTGTGCTGTATACTGCTGTGGGCTGTATATAGTTCTCTGTGGGCTGTGCTCTGTGCTGTATACTACTGTGGGCTGTATATAGCTCGCTGTGCTCTGTGCTGTATACTGCTGTGTGCTCTGTGCTATATATAGCTCTCTGTGGGCTGTGCTCTGTGCTGTATACTGCTGTGGGCTGTATATAGTTCTCTGTGGGCTGTGCTCTGTGCTGTATACTGCTGTGGGCTGTATATAGTTCTCTGTGGGCTGTGCTCTGTGCTGTATACTGCTGTGGGCTGTATATAGTTCTCTGTGGGCTGTGCTCTGTGCTGTATACTGCTGTGGGCTGTATATAGTTCTCTGTGGGCTGTGCTCTGTGCTGTATACTGCTGTGGGCTGTATATAGTTCTCTGTGGGCTGTGCTCTGTGCTGTATACTGCTGTGGGCTGTATATAGTTCTCTGTGGGCTGTGCTCTGTGCTGTATACTGCTGTGGGCTGTATATAGTTCTCTGTGGGCTGTGCTCTGTGCTGTATACTGCTGTGGGCTGTATATAGTTCTCTGTGGGCTGTGCTCTGTGCTGTATACTGCTGTGGGCTGTATATAGTTCTCTGTGGGCTGTGCTCTGTGCTGTATACTACTGTGGGCTGTATATAGTTCTCTGTGGGCTGTGCTCTGTGCTGTATACTACTGTGGGCTGTATATAGTTCTCTGTGGGCTGTGCTCTGTGCTGTATACTGCTGTGGGCTGTATATAGTTCTCTGTGGGCTGTGCTCTGTGCTGTATACTGCTGTGGGCTGTATATAGTTCTCTGTGGGCTGTGCTCTGTGCTGTATACTGCTGTGGGCTGTATATAGTTCTCTGTGGGCTGTGCTCTGTGCTGTATACTGCTGTGGGCTGTATATAGTTCTCTGTGGGCTGTGCTCTGTGCTGTATACTGCTGTGGGCTGTATATAGTTCTCTGTGGGCTGTGCTCTGTGCTGTATACTGCTGTGGGCTGTATATAGTTCTCTGTGGGCTGTGCTCTGTGCTGTATACTACTGTGGGCTGTATATAGTTCTCTGTGGGCTGTGCTCTGTGCTGTATACTGCTGTGGGCTGTATATAGTTCTCTGTGGGCTGTGCTCTGTGCTGTATACTGCTGTGGGCTGTATATAGCTCTCTGTGGGCTGTGCTCTGTGCTGTATACTACTGTGTGCTCTGTGCTATATATAGTTCTCTGTGGGCTGTGCTCTGTGCTGTATACTGCTGTGGGCTGTATATAGTTCTCTGTGGGCTGTGCTCTGTGCTGTATACTGCTGTGGGCTGTATATAGTTCTCTGTGGGCTGTGCTCTGTGCTGTATACTGCTGTGGGCTGTATATAGTTCTCTGTGGGCTGTGCTCTGTGCTGTATACTGCTGTGGGCTGTATATAGTTCTCTGTGGGCTGTGCTCTGTGCTGTATACTGCTGTGGGCTGTATATAGTTCTCTGTGGGCTGTGCTCTGTGCTGTATACTACTGTGGGCTGTATATAGTTCTCTGTGGGCTGTGCTCTGTGCTGTATACTGCTGTGGGCTGTATATAGTTCTCTGTGGGCTGTGCTCTGTGCTGTATACTGCTGTGGGCTGTATATAGCTCTCTGTGGGCTGTGCTCTGTGCTGTATACTACTGTGTGCTCTGTGCTATATATAGTTCTCTGTGGGCTGTGCTCTGTGCTGTATACTGCTGTGGGCTGTATATAGTTCTCTGTGGGCTGTGCTCTGTGCTGTATACTGCTGTGGGCTGTATATAGTTCTCTGTGGGCTGTGCTCTGTGCTGTATACTGCTGTGGGCTGTATATAGCTCTCTGTGGGCTGTGCTCTGTGCTGTATACTGCTGTGGGCTGTATATAGCTCTCTGTGGGCTGTGCTCTGTGCTGTATACTACTGTGTGCTCTGTGCTATATATAGTTCTCTGTGGGCTGTGCTCTGTGCTGTATATAGTTCTCTGTGGGCTGTGCTCTGTGCTGTATACTGCTGTGGGCTGTATATAGTTCTCTGTGGGCTGTGCTCTGTGCTGTATACTGCTGTGGGCTGTATATAGCTCTCTGTGGGCTGTGCTCTGTGCTGTATACTGCTGTGGGCTGTATATAGCTCTCTGTGGGCTGTGCTCTGTGCTGTATACTACTGTGTGCTCTGTGCTATATATAGTTCTCTGTGGGCTGTGCTCTGTGCTGTATATAGTTCTCTGTGGGCTGTGCTCTGTGCTGTATACTACTGTGGGCTGTATATAGTTCTCTGTGGGCTGTGCTCTGTGCTGTATACTACTGTGTGCTGTATATAGTTCTCTGTGGGCTGTGCTCTATATAGTACTCTGTGGGCTGTGCTGTATATAGTACTCTGTGGGCTGTGCTGTATATAGTACTCTGTGGGCTGTGCTGTATATAGTACTCTGTGGGCTGTGCTGTGTATAGTACTCTGTGGGCTGTGCTGTATATAGTACTCTGTGGGCTGTGCTGTATATAGTACTCTCTGGGCTGTGCTGTATATAGTACTCTCTGGGCTGTGCTGTATATAGTACTCTCTGGGCTGTGCTTTATATAGTACTCTGGGCTGTGCTGTATATAGTACTCTGGGCTGTGCTTTATATAGTTCTCTGTGGGCTGTGCTGTATATAGTTCTCTGTGGGCTGTGCTGTATATAGTTCTCTGTGGGCTGTGCTGTATATATTACTTTGTGGGCTGTGCTGTATATATTACTTTGTGGGCTGTGCTGTATATATTACTTTGTGGGCTGTGCTGTATATATTACTCTGTGGGCTGTGCTGTATACTACTGTGTGGACTGTGCTGTATACTTCTACGTGGGCTGTGCTGTATACTACTGTGTGGTCTGTGCTGTATACTACTGTGTGGTCTGTGCTGAATACTGCTGTGTGGGCTGTGTTATCTACTATGCGAGCTGTGCTATAGTATGCAGGCTGTGCTGTATACTATGCGGTTTGTGCTATATAATATGCGGGCTTTGCTATATACTATGGGGAGTATATTATATTCTATGGGGGAGGCCATGTTATGTACTATGTGGCTGTGTTATATACTATTGTGGGGGTATATTATATTCTATGGGGGAGGCTGCGTTATATACTATGGGGGGCTGCATTATATTCTATGGGGGGCTACATTATATATTATGGGGAGGTGGGCTGTATTATATTCTATGGGGGTTACATACTCTGGGGTGGCTGCATTATACTCTGTGGGGTGGCTGCATTATACTCTGGGGTGGCTGCATTATACTCTGGGGTGGCTGCATTATACTCTGGGGTGGCTGCATTATACTCTGGGGTGGCTGCATTATACTATATGTGGGCTGCATTATACTGTATCGAGGATTATGGGGAATACGTTATACTATATGAAGAACTATGGGGTGCATTATACTATGGGAAGTGAATTGTACTACATGGATGACTGTGGCGGTGCATTATACTATATGGAGCACTATGAGGATTGTATTATGCTATATGGAGGACTATGATGATTGTATTATGCTATATGGAGGACTATGAGGAGTGTATTATACTATGTGGAGGACTGAGCAGTGTATTTTAATATATGGAGGACTATAGGGAGTGTATTATACTATATGGAGGACTATGGAGCACATTATAATATATGGAGGACTATGGGGTGTATTTTACTAAACAAGTAAAATGCTGCATATTCGGATTGTTTTTGCTGGAACAAAAAGCCTTGTTGTCAGCAGCACATTGCCAGTGTAAACTGTAGATGTGCTGCTGAAAACATGATACAGTATGGTGATCTGTTAGTGATCGTTCTGTCTCATCATTATTCCTCAGCTGGTGGAAAGAGGCCGGGAAACAAGCGTTGAACAACTTCAGTATTGTCGATCAAACTCGTTTAGCGGCCTGAACTCAGCGCACGTAAATACAACAGAAAGGCTTCTGTGTGATGTGCAATATGTTAGCATTTGGGGACCCATTTTAAACTTTGCCTAGGGCCCCACTTTGCCTAAAACCGGCCCTGCCTACAAGTGTACAAAGATATTATACAGTCACCATGTGACAAGTGGGCCTGTGTAACTTCAAATGCCAGGGCTGAATTTTAGTCCCAGTCCGGCCCTGATTGCACATCACTATCTGTAAAGCACTTGATTTTGTTTAGGTCTATACTACACATCACCTTAGAAACACAATCTAATATGTAGGGCAGGAAACCATTAAACATAAAAACAATCCTCCACACTGCATTCCATGTCCTGAGGAAATGGCGATAATGCAGGTTATTGTCAGGAGAATTCACACTGGAAGTAACATCAGTGTAATTCTGAGTGTATCTGAGAATGCTTCTTCTGGGAGAATTAAGGGATCCTCGGATAAGCATTTGAAATCTGTATAATATAGTTCCATTATATTTCAACATCTGCCGAGGGCTTCCCAAATAAGCCCCGGAATAAGATGTGCAATTATCAACCCTGTTGTCCCTTAGCCCTTGAGTTATAACACATGAATGGATTTGTTCAATTTTGTTAAAGCTTCTAGAATGTTGATTAAGTTATTGACTTCCTATGATTGATTCCTAACATTTTACTGGAGAGAAACAATTTTTGTGTATTTTTTTTTTTGTTATGTTTGTATTTACTTTTACTTATGCGCACCCCCAGTTTTAGAGAATCTGGTAGCAATATTTCTGTGACCAGTTAAAGGACAAAAAATGATAACATTACTGGATTGGTGCTTGCAGGTGTAGCAGTCACTAATATGATAGCTAGCGTCTTCTGTTAATAGCAAATGAATTTGAATGAACAACATGCAGCATAAATAGCACATATTAACAAAGCTGTCTCCACCATGTGCAACAAACAGGGGCGAATCAGGAATAGCTAGGACACCATACAGTTTAGATGGTGTGGACCCACCCAGGTACCCGATGTATCACAAGACGTATCACATGATCCCCTTTGAAAGATCATGTGAGAGGTCATGTGATTGACAAACAGGTGCTCTGGTGTACATCTGTAGATGGAGAATGACAAAGGTAACAGCTCGCATAGCGCACCGAGCAAGATTTTCCCTTATGTACAAAATATACTATAGCAGGAGAGGGAAATTAACTTTCCTGAGGAGCCACATTAGAGACCATGACTGTTGTGGTGGCTGAACCAATAGGTTAAAATTAATTCTGCTAAATATTAATATTAGCATATTAAATATAATTAATCCATTTACCCCGAGAGTAGTTTGCACATTAATGAGCAAGCCAATTTTTACAATTCTGCCCACTGTTCCTTTATGAGGTAATAACTCTGTAACGCATCCATGGATCCTGGGGATTCTTACAATTTTTCTCGAGACATATTGTACTTCATGATAGTGGTAAAATTTCTTTGATATGACTTGCGTTTATTTGTGAAAAAAATGGAAATTTGGCAAAAATTTTGAAAATTTCTTAATTTTCCATCTTTGAATTTTTATGCCCTTAAATCACAGAGATATGTCACACAAAATACTTAATAAGTAACATTTCCCACATGTTTACTTTATTTACATCAGCACAAATTTGAACCAAAATATTTTTAACTAGGAAGTTATCAGGGTTAAAAGTTGACCAGTGATTTCTCATTTTTACAACACCATTTTTTTAAGGACTACATCACATTTGAAGTCACTTTGAGGGGTCTATATGATAGAAGATGCCTAAAAGTGACAACATTCTAAAAACTACACCCCTCAAGGTACTCAAAACCACATTTAAAAAGATGAATAACCCTTCAGGTGTATCACAGGAATTTTTAGAATGTGGAAAAAAAAATGAACATTTAACTTTTTTTCCCAAAAAATTTAATTCAGATACAAAATTTGTTAATTTTGAAAAGGGTACCAGGAAAAAATGAACAGCAAAATTTGTATTGCAATTTCTTATGAGTACGCTAATACCCCACATGAGGGAGAAAACCACTGTTTGGCTACACAGCAGAGCTCGTAAGGGAAGGAGCACCATTTGACTTTTTGAATGCAAAATTTGCTGCAACAATTGGCGGACGCCATGTCGCGTTTGGAGAGCCTCTGTTGTGTCTAAATAGTGAAAGTCCCCCACAAGTGACACCATTTTAAAAACTAGACCCCTCATGGAATTGATCTAGAAGTGTGGTGAGCGCATTGAACCCTCAGGTGCTTCACAGAAGTTTATAACGTTGAGCTGTAAAAAAAAAAAAAAAATCCCCACATATATGTTTTCAGCATAAAATATTGCATTTTTATTAAGGGAACAGGAGAAATTGCACCATAAAATTTGTTGTACAATTTCTCCTGAGTACGCCAATACCCCATATGAGAGAGAAAACCACTGTTTGAGCACACAGCAGAGCTCGGATGGGAAGGAGCGTCATTTGACATTTTGAATGTAAAATTTCCTTGAATCATTAGTGTACGTCATGTCCCATTTGTAGAGCCCCGATGTGCCTAAACAGTGGAAACCCCCATAAGTGACCCCATTTTGGAAAATAGACCCCTCAGGGAATGTATTTAGATGCATGGTAAGCACCTTGAATCCCCAAGTGATTCACAGAAGTTTATAGCATTGAGCCGTGAAAATAATAAAATCACATTTTCCCCACAAAAATGTTGTTTTAGCCTCAAGTTGTTAATTTTTCTACTGGCTAATAAGATTTTTTTTTTTACAACAAACTGAGGTCCACTTTTTCCTGAGTGCGCCAATAACTTACATGTAATCAGGAAATATTTTTCAGGCACATTGCAAAGCTCAGAAGGCAAGGAGAGCTAGATTTTAGTGTTATGGTTTGCAGGTACCATGACCCACTGGGAGAGCCCAAGAGGTGCCAGAACAGTAGAACCCCCCCTAAGTGACCTCATTTTACAAACTACACCTCTCAATGAATTCATCTACCATTTTATACCATTGAGTAGTGAAGAACAAATAACTACATTTTTACCATCAACATTAATTTTTAGCCACGGATTTTACATTTTCACACAAAAAGTGGGTAAAAATGGCACCAAAATTTGTCCCACGATTTCTATTGAATGTGGCAATACTCCATATGTGGCTGTACAGTACTATTTAGTCATATGGAGAGACTCGGGAGGAACAGAGCGTTGTTTTGCTTCAGAAATGCCAAACGTGGGCACTATATGTAGTTTAAGTACACTGGGGCTCAGTGAGGAGGGGGTAATTTGGATTTGGAAGCACAGAATTTGCTGAATTTATTTTGGCAGTTGAGGACTTATTTTGCTTTTAATGAGCCTTTGTACAACCAGTAATGTGGAAGCCCCTTATATTTCTGTTAACAGATAACAGATCTGAGGGAGAACTTGTTTTTTTTGTGGATTGAGTTGAAGCTTTTATTGGGAATATTTTACATAACGTTTGAGATCACATTTATCTGTGGCTCTACGCTGAGCACTAACTTTGGGGTTTCCATCTAAATCTCTGAGTGACATGATTCCGATGAAACCCCCAAGGGATCCATTTACTATAATGGGGCAGCAGAGTTACTATGGATTCCGTCTGACCTCTGTTCCACGGTGTCCTTCTTTTCAGAAGTGCACATCTGTGGCCGATGGCACTTTTATGCACATCTAAAAAGACGGACACCGCTGGCTCACAGGTCCTATGGCATCCACAGTGCCTCCATCTGCGTCATTATAGGGAATCTTCCACTAGATGTCCCTTCTGAATCACGTATTTCAGAGATTTACATGGAAACCCTGGTGTAAGCTCTCAACGCAGAGCGCAGGATAAATGTGTGCAGAGCCTTACTGCGATCTTTGGGAGGCAGAATGAAAAAATGAACAGTAGGTGAAGAATTGGTTTTATTTTTTTTTTAAGTTGTTCCTCATGCAGTATAAGTGATTAGGCGACTTTATTTTTTGGGTCGGTGCAATTACAGCGGTACCAGATTTATATCAGGTTTATATGTTTGGCTGTTTCCACAAACAAAAAGACACTTTTTATTGTAAAGACTAGTTTTTGCATCACCACATTTTGAGAACTATAATTTTTCCAGATTTTGGCCCACAGAGTCAAGTGATGGCTTGTTTTTTGTTGGACGAGTAGACCTTTTTATTGGTACCATTTTTGGGCATATGACATTTTTTTTATTGCTGTCTATTCCAATTTTTGTGAGGCAGAACAAACAAAAAACAGCAATTCAGGAATTTCCTTTTTTTTGGGGGGGGGGGGTTATGCCATTCTGTGTGTGTTAAAATTGATAAGGCAGTTTTATTTTTCGGGTCAGTATGTTTATAGCGATACCTCTTTATATCTTTTTTATATTTTTGCGCTTTTATGTAATAAAAACTATTTTATAGAAAAAAAAAGGTTTGCATCGCTTTATTGTGAGAGCTATAACTTTTTTTATTTTTATGCTGATGGAGCTGTGTGATGGCTTATTTTTTGCAGGATAAAATGATGTTTTCAGCCGTACCATGATTATTTTTATCAGTTTTTTTCATTGCTTTTTATTCCCCTTTTTGTTCGGCAGTATCATGATAAAACATTGTTTTTTGCCTTGTGTTTTATTTTTTTATTATGTTCACTAAAGGGGTTAACTAGTGGGACAGTTTTATAGGTCGGGTAGTTGCGGACGCGGTGATACCAAATATGTGTACTTTTATTGTTTTTTTTTTCATTCAAATTATTGTTTTTTTACATATACATTTTTACAATTATTTACAA
Source organism: Ranitomeya variabilis (assembly GCF_051348905.1). Lineage (NCBI taxonomy): Eukaryota > Metazoa > Chordata > Amphibia > Anura > Dendrobatidae > Ranitomeya > Ranitomeya variabilis. Next base: position 928,549,079 of record NC_135232.1, on the reverse strand, counting down.
TTTTTTTTAACTTTTTTCTAACTTTTTTACTTTTTCCCACTATGGGACAATCATTGTTTGCAGGCTGATCGCTTCTACAGCATGGAGATGAAGCAGCATCCCCATGCACTGACAAAGTTGTTGATCATGCACTGGGCATGATCAGCAAGTTTGCTAGATTTGGTGACCCGGATGTTGTCATGATGACATAGGTCACTATGGCAATGATCTGGACCCTGCGTCCTGCCTCGGAGTATCCGATCCAAAGGCAAAAGGGCTGTCAGCCCTCTGACAGCTTTGAAATGCTGTGATCATGTTCGATCGCAGCATTTCGGGGGTTAAAGTGATTTAAGAATCATCTGACACGCAGCGGCAATCGCCCGCACACCCCTGTATGCACGAGTGATCGCTCAGACGTGATATTCGGTCCATGGTCAAATAGGCCCAGGGCACATGGACGGAATATTACGTCTGATGTCATAAAGGGGTTAGTTAATAATACATGATTAGTCCCCACACAGCCTCCAATATACAGTATGAGCCCTCACATAGCCTACTACATACAATATGAGTTCCACATAGCCCCGTACATACATTATGAACCCATGCAAGCCCATTATATACAGTTTGAGCCCTCGTATAACCTCGTTTACAGTATGAGTCCTCACAAAGCTACCTTACTATAGCATGAGCACTCACATAGCCCCAAAAATACAGCATGACCCCCCACATAGCCTCCAAAATACAGCATAAGCCTTCACATAACCCCCACATAGGTCCCTGTATGTGTTATGTGCCCTCTCATAGCCTCCTATATACAGTACAAGCCCTCACATATACTATATACAGAATGAGCCCTCTCATAGCCCCTTATACACAGCATAAGAACTCGCGTAACCATCTAATACAGTATGAGCACCCACATAACTCACTATATTGAGGCTGAGACCCCACATAGCCACCTATTTACAGTATTAACCCCCACATAGCTCCCTACATGCAGTATGAGCCCTCACATAGTCCCTATATACAGTAAAGGCACACAACCCATACACACATTAAAAAAATAACACATACTCACCTCACTCCTGTTTCCCTGGCACTCTTCTCTGATCCCCAAGGCTCCACTTCTAATTGTTGCTGGCACAATTACATCATTGGATTGGCTGATGACATCATCATGCTGGGTCGTCACGTCAAAGGTAATGGTAGCACCTCTGGAGCTGTGCTACCATTCTGTAGAGCTAGCAGCAGAAAGCCATAAAAGCTCCCTTGCTGGGATATGTGTGCTAGCGGCTTACAAAACATTAGGATGAGGGCGATCTGGCTATGGACATTCCCCTCCTCCCAGAGTGTCAGGCCCTGGGCAGAAGCCCAGATTGTCCTCATTACAATCCACATATGACCACAAATGTCATGTTAGAGATTGCTATATATGCAACTGAGTTAAGTCTCTGCAACAAAATAATAGCCTTTCCAAATAAGTAATTATGATGTGGGGTCATATTATTCAAGCTTCTTAGATCCTAGTAGAATGGAAATTGAAGTGAGCAATAGTCATGCTGGAATTTTCATGCTTTAAGAGAAGTTAAAAATTTGCAATGTTGGAGCACAATGAAAGATAAAGCAACTGCACTGGAGTGAATGTCTTTTTTAGTTTCCATTTACAGAGATATTGTCATTTATGTGTTGTTATATGTTTGGTATTTCTGCATGAAAGTGATAACAATATCTGCTCTCAATTTGTTTATTAATAGTAAAATTGTACCTTGTTAGATGTTCACACACAGTTTCACGTACATGTTTAGCATGTATCTCGAAAGAAAATGTATATAAACCACCATAAAACCTAAACATATAAAAAAGATTATACAAAATAAAATATGTATTCATATACAGATAATCATAATAATAATTATATACAGTATAAATATATTTTATTTATATAAGGGCAAAATATTCTGCAGAACTCTTCATTTTAACCACTTCCCGACCTTTGACGCCACGTAGGCGTCATGAAAGTCGGTGCCAATCCAACCTGTGACGCCTATGTGGCGTCATGGAATGATCGCGTCCCTGCAGATCGGGTGAAAGGGTTAACTCCAATTTCACCCGATCTGCAGGGACAGGGGGAGTGGTACTTCAGCCCAGGGGGGGTGGATTCACCCCCTGTGGCTACGATCGCTCTGATTGGCTGTTGAAAGTGAAACAGCCAATCAGAGCGATATGTAATATTTCACCTATGAAAATGGTGAAATATTACAATCCAGCCATGGCCGATGCTGCAATATCATTGGCCATGGCTGGAAAACGTAATCTGCCCCCCCCACCACCACCGATCGCCTCCCCAGCCCTCCTTTCTGCCCCGTACTGTGGTGCGCTCCCCTCCGTCCTCCTGTCCGCATCTCCATACTCCTGTCCGCTCCCCCGTGCTTCGATCCACCCCGTGCTCTGATCCCCCACGTGCTCCGATCTCCCCCCCTCACACTTACCAAGCCTCGCGGAGTCCATCCATCTTCTTCATGGGCGCCGCCATCTTCCAAAATGGCGGGCGCATGCGCAGTGCGCCCGCCGAATCTGCCGGCTGACAGATTCATTCCAGGTACATTTTGATCACTGTGATAAAACCTATCACAGTGATCAAAAAAAAAAAAATAGTAAATGAACCCCCCGTTTATCATTTACTAGGCACTGCTCCTAATAGCCAGATTCCTACTCCACACTGATGAGGGGCAAACACCCCGAAACAGCTGTCTGTGGATGGATACCATGCTTGGCATAGGTGGTTTTCCTGTATTGGATGTTTTCCTTTATTGGATGCTGCCCTTCCCGTGGTTGTTCCTTCCCGGGGAAAGGTCTGGCTAGTCACTGCTTGCGTTGAGAAACACGTTATGGTGTCTCCGCAGCTATCCTACATGCATTTGCATATTTCCCATAAGGGATGGGGGCAGTGTTCTGGATCACTGCGTTGAGAAACACGTGATGGTGTCTCCGCGGTGTTGGATGTTTTGGTCTCCCCGAGGCCAATCATCTGTTCCTTCACAGCCTTTTACTAGGCACTGCTCCTAATAGCCAGATTCCTACTCCACACTGATGAGGGGCAAACACCCCGAAACAGCTGTCTGTGGATGGATACCATGCTTGGCATAGGTGGTTTTCCTGTATTGGATGTTTTCCTTTATTGGATGCTGCCCTTCCCGTGGTTGTTCCTTCCCGGGGAAAGGTCTGGCTATTCACTGCTTGCGTTGAGAAACACGTGATGGTGTCTCCGCAACTATCAAAAAGTCAAATGGCGCTCCTTCCCTTCCAAGCCCTGCCGTGCACCCAAACAGTGGTTTACCCCCACATATGAGGTATCAGCGTACTCAGGACAAATTGGACAACAACGATCATGGTCCAGTTTCTCCTTTTACCCTTGGGAAAATAAAAGAATTGTTGCTAAAAGATCATTTTTGTGACTAAAAAGTTAAATGTTCATTTTTTCCTTCCATGTTGCTTCTGCTGCTGTGAAACACCTGAAGGGTCAATAACCTTCTTGAATGTGGTTTTGAGCACCTTGAGGGGAGCAGTTTTTAGAATGGTGTCACTTTTGGGTATTTTCAGCCATATAGAACCCTCAAACTGACTTCAAATGTGAGGTGGTCCCTAAAAAAAATAGTTTTGTAAATTTTGTTGTAAAAATGAGATATCACTGGTCAAATTTTAACCCTTATAACGTCCTAGCAAAAAAAATTTTTTTCCAAAATTGTGCTGATGTAAAGTAGACATGTGGGAAATGTTATTTATTAACTAAATAAGAAGAAAAGTGGCACTCACCAGGAAATTGCTGTGCAAAAACTCGTCCTTTATTACAGTTTCACCACATGACGAACTTTACAAGGAGAGGCGGTTGGTACGTAGGAGGGTGCGGGGAGTGGAGGTAGGACGCTACCTCCACTCCCCGCACCCTCCTACGTACCAACCGCCTCTCCTTGTAAAGTTCGTCATGTGGTGAAACTGTAATAAAGGACGAGTTTTTGCACAGCAATTTCCTGGTGAGTGCCACTTTTCTTCTTATTTATTGAATTGCTCACACACGTTGTTTCAGTGGAGCACCGCCGTTGGATTACTGTATGCACACTTCAGTTAACCCGCAACGAAATCCTGTTCTAAAGGCAGTGTGGAGCGTCCCACGTGTGCCTAGTGCCGGTTTATCTGCATCTTTTCTAAATCGTGCTAAAAAATTATTTATTAACTATTTTGTGTCACCTAACTCTCTGGTTTAACAGAATAAAAATTCAAAATGTAAAAATTGCAAAATTTTGAAAATTTTCGCCAAATTTCCGGTTTTTCACAAATAAACTCAGAAATTATCGACCTAAATTTACCACTAACATGAAGCCCAATATGTCACGAAAATACAATCTCAGAACCGCTAGGATCCGTTGAAGCGTTCCTGAGTTATTACCTCATAAAGGGACACTGGTCAGAATTGCAAAAAACGGCCAGGTCATTAACCCCTTCATGACCTTGGGAATTTTCGTTTTTCCGTGTTCGTTTTTCACTCCCCTCCTTCCCAGAGCCATAACTTTTTTTCTTTTTCCATCAATTTGACCAATTTGGCTTATTTTTTGCGGGACGAGTTGTACTTTTGAAAGACATCATTGGTTTTACCATGTCGTGTACTAGAAAACGGGAAAAAAAATTCCAGGAGTGGTGAAATTGCAAAAAAAGTGCAATCCCACACTTGTTTTTTGCTTGAATTTTTTGCTAGGTTCACTAAATGCTAAAACTATGATTCTCCAGGTCACTGCGAGTTCATAGACACCTAACATGACTAGGTTATTTTTTACCTAAGTGGTGAAAAAAAATCCCAAACTTTGCTAAAAAAAAAAAAATTGCGCCATTTTCCGATACTTGTAGCGTCTCCATTTTTTATGACCTGGGGTTGGTTGAGGGCTTATTTTTTGCGTGCCGAGCTGGCGTTTTTAATGATTCCAATTTGGTGCAGATACGTTTTTTTGATCACCCGTTATTGCGTTATTGCATTTTAATGCAATGTCATGGCGACTAAAAAAACGTAATTCTGGCGTTTTGATTTTTTTCTCTTTACGCCGTTTAGCGATCAGGTTAATGCTTTTTTTTATTGACAGATCGGGCGATTCTGAACGTGGCGATACCAAATATGTGTAGGGTTGATTTTTTTTTATTGATTTATTTTGATTGGGGCGAAAGGGGGGTGATTTAAACTTTTATATTTTTTTATTTTTTTCACTTTTTTTTTCACTTTTTTTCACTTTTGACATGCTTCAATAGCCTCCATGGGAGGCTAGAAGCAGGCACAGCACGATTGCCTCTGCTACATAGCAGCAATCTGCTGTTCGCTGCTATGTAGCAGAAAATCAGGTGTGCTGTGACCACAGGGTGGCGCTCACAGCTGCCGGGGATCAGTAGCCATAGAGGTCTCAAGGACCTCTATGGTTACAATGGAGGAACATCGCCGACCTCCGATCATGTGACGGGGTCGGCGATGCGCTCCTATCCGGCCGCCCGGCCGGATGCGGTAGTTAAATGCCGCTGTCTGCATTTGACAGCAGCATTTAACTAGTTAATAGCGGCGGGTGAATCGCGATTTCACCCTCCGCTATTGCGGGCACATGTCAGCTGTTCAAAACAGCTGACATGTCCCGGCTTTGATACGGGCTCACCGCGGAGCCCTGCATCAAAGCAGGGGAGCTGACCTCGGATGTACTATCCCGTCCTTGGTCAGTAAGGGGTTAAGGTCAAAATAGGCTGGGTCATGAAGGGGTTAAAGGAATTTTTCACTTTGAGCAAAGTGGAAGGCCTCAAACGCCAGTTAACATATAAAGCTACAGAGTTACATGGTACTCACTCACTCACTCTGTGCTGCTCCAATTGTCTGCCGCTTCTTCGGTTAAATTGCTTAACCCCTTAACCCCCAAGGGTGGTTTGCATGTTAATGACCGGGCCAATTTTTACAATTCTGACCACTGTCCCTTTATGAGGTTATAACTCTGGAACGCTTGCATGGATCCTGGTGATTCTGACAATGTTTTCTTGTGACATATTGTACTTAATGTTAATGGTAAAATTTCCTTGACATTACTTGTGTTTATTTGTGAAAAAATGGAAATTTGGCGAAAATTTTGAAAATTTCACAATTTTCCAACTTTGAATTTTCATGCCCTTAAATCACAGAGATATGTCACACAACATGCTTAATAAGTAACATTTCCCACATGTCTACTTTACATCAGCACAATTTTGGAACCAAATTTTTTTTTTTGTTAGGGAGTTATAAGGGTTAAAAGTTGACCAGCAATTTCTCATTTTTGCAACACCATTTTTTTTAGGAACCACATCACATTTGAAGTCACTTTGAGGGGTCTATATGATAGAAAATACCCAAGTGTGACACCATTCTAAAAACTGCACCCCTCAAGGTGCTCAAAACCCCATTTGGTAAGTTTATTAACTCTTCAGGTGTTTCACTGGAATTTTTGGAATGTTTAAAAAAAAATGAACATTATACTTTTTTCACAAAAACTTTAATTCAGATCCAGTTTTTTTATTTTTCCAAGGGTAACAGGAGAAATTAGACCCCAAACATTGTTGTACAATTTGTCCTGAGTACATTGATACCCCATATGTGGGGGTAAACAACTGTTTGGGCGCATGGCAGAGCTTGGAAGGGAAGGAGCGCTATTTGACTTTTCAATGCAAAATTGACTGGACTTGAGATGGGATGCCATGTTGCGTTTGGAGAGCCCCTAATTTTCTAATTCTCTTCTATCCTCTATTCTAGCAGAATAGAGGATAGAAACAGGGAATTCAGAGAATTAGAAAATAAATTAATAGCAAGAAAATACCCCAAATGGACTCTGAAAAGGGCAGAAAAAATAGTTAGCGAAAAAGAAAGAGAAGCAATGTTGGCACCAAAAAAACTGAATTTAAGAGAAAGACATAACAAGAAACCATTTATTTGCCTACAGTACAGCCCGCAGTTTAATGAAATAAAACAAATAATCAATAAACGCTTACCGATCTTATATGAAGACACCACGTTATTGAATATACTAGAGGAAGGTATGAATGTAGTTTCAAGGAGGGCTCCTACTGTGGGGAATTTAGTTTCCCCAGGTCTGTTTCGCTCGGATACTAAATCCACTACATGGCTGGAAACAAAGGGCTTCTATAGGTGTGGCACAACATCGTGCAGCACATGTGAACATGCACATAAAGGTAAAACCTTTTCGGATAATTCAAATGCTACAGTTTATGACATAAAGCAATTTAGAAATTGCCACACTACTAATGTTGTATATAAAATAGATTTCGAATTGTGCAATTTGACTTATATCGGCTGTACCACCAGAAAATTGAAAACGCGAATATCTGAACATATAAGAGATACCTTGAAAGGAAGCAATAGTAATAGAAATATCTCAATGGTAGCCAAACATTTTATAACATTTCATGCAGGAAATTTGTCCGCAATGAAGGTTCAAGGAATAGAACAGGTAAAAAAAACCATTGCACGGAGGAGACACAAAAAGACGTCTTCTGACGAAAGAAGCCTATTGGATTTATAACTTGCATATGAGACATCTGAAAGGCTTGAATAGGAAAAATGAGTTGTTGTATCACTATTTTTAAAATTTTATCACTGTATTTTAGTATTGTGTTGTTTATATATATTTTTAACCCCTTCATGACCCAGCCTATTTTGGCCTTAATGACCTTGCCGTTTTTTGCAATTCTGACCAGTGTCCCTTTATGAGGTAATAACTCAGGAACGCTTCAACAGATCCTAGCGATTCTGAGATTGTTTTTTCGTGACATATTGGGCTTCATGATAGTGGTAAATTTAGGTCGATAATTTCTGCGTTTATTTGTGAAAAAAATGGAAATTTGGTGAAAGTTTTGAAAATTTCGCAATTTTCACATTTTTAATTTTTATTCTGTTAAACCAGAGAGTTATGTGACACAAAATAGTTAATAAATAACATTTCCCACATGTCTACTTTACATCAGCACAACTTTGGAAACAATTTTTTGTTTTGCTAGGAAGTTATAAGGGTTAAAATTTGACCAGTGATTTCTCATTTTTACAACAAAATTTACAAAACCATTTTTTTTAGGGACCACCTCACATTTGAAGTCATTTTGAGGGTTCTATATGGCTGAAAATACCCAAATGTGACACCATTCTAAAAACTGCACCCCTCAAGGTGCTCAAAATCACATTCAAGAAGTTTATTAACCCTTCAGGTGTTTCACAGCAGCAGAAGCAACATGGAAGTAAAAAATGAACATTTAACTTTTTAGTCACAAAAATTTTACAAGGGTAAAAGGAGAAACTGGACCACGATCGTTGTTGTCCAATTTGTCCTGAGTACGCTGATACCTCATATGTGGGGGTAAACCACTGTTTGGGCGCACGGCAGGGCTCAGAAGGGAAAGAGCGCCATTTGACTTTTTGAATGAAAAATTGGCTCCATCCTTTAGCAGACACCATGTCATGTTTGGAGAGCCCCCGTGTGCCTAAACATTAGAGCTCCCCCACAAGTGACCCCATTTTGCAAATTAGACCCCCCAAGGAACTTATCTAGAAGCATAGTGAGCACTTTAAACCCCCAGGTGCTTCACAAATTGATCCGTAAAAATGAAAAAGTACTTTTTTTTCACAAAAAAATTATTTTAGCCTCAATTTTTTCATTTTCACATGGGCAACAGGATAAAATGGATCCTAAAATTTGTTGGACAATTTCTCCTGAGTACACCGATACCTCATATGTGGGGGTAAACCACTGTTTGGGCACATGGTAAGGCTCGGAAGGGAAGGAGCGCCATTTGACTTTTTGAATGAAAAATTATCTCCATCGCTAGCGGACACCATGTCACGTTTGGAGAGCCCCTGTGTGCCTAAACATTGGAGCTCCCCCACAAGTGACCCCATTTTGGAAACTAGACCCCCAAGGGAACTTATCTAGATATGTGGTGAACACTTTGAACCTCCAAGTGCTTCACAGAAGTTTACAACGCAGAGCCGTGAAAATAAAAAATCATTTTTCTTTCCTCAAAAAAGATGTTTTAGCAAGCAATTTTTTATTTTCACAAGGGTAACAGGAGAAATTGGACCCCAATATTTGGTGCCCAGTTTGTTGTGAGTACGCTGATACCCCATATGTGGGGGTAAACCACTGTTTGGGCGCACGTCAGGGCTCGGAAGGGAAGTAGTGACATTTGAAATGCAGACTTTGATGGAATGGTCTGCGGGCGTCACGTTGCATTTGCAGAGCCCCTGATGTGCCTAAACAGTAGAAACACCCCACAAGTGACCCCATTTTGGAAACTAGTCCTCCCCAAGGAACTTATCTAGATGTGTGGTGAGCACTTTCAACCCCCAAGTGCTTCACAGAAGTTTATAACGCAGAGCTGTGAAAATAAAAAATAATTGTTCTTTCCTCAAAAATTATGTTTTAGCAAGTAATTTTTTATTTTTGCAAGGGTAACAGGAGAAATTGGACCCCAACAGTTGTTGCCCAGTTTGTCCTGAGTACGCTGGTACCCAATATGTGGGGATAAACCACTGTTTGGGCGCACGTCGGGGCTTGGAAGAAAGGGAGCACCATTTGACTTTTTGAACGCAAGATTGGCTGGAATCAATGGTGGCGCCATGTTGCGTTTGGAGACCCCTGATGTGCCTAAACAGTGGAAACCCCTCAATTCTAACTTCATCACTAACCCCAACACACCCCTAATCCTAATCCCAACTGTAGCCATAACCCTAATCACAACCCTAACCACAACACACCCCTAACCACAACCCTAACCCCAACACACCCGTAACCCTAATCCTAACCCTAATCCCAACCTTAACCCTAATCCCAAACCTAACCACAACTGTAACCCCAATACACCCCTAACTCTATCCGTAACCCTAACCACAAGCCTAATCTTAACCCTATTTCCAACCCTAGCCCTAATTCCAACCCTAAATCTAATTCCAACCCTAATCCTAAGGCTATGTGCCCACGTTGCGGATTCGTGTGAGATTTTTCTGCACGATTTTTGAAAAATCTGCAGGTAAAAGGCACAGCGGATTTCCAGTGTTTTTTTGTGCGGATTTCACCTGCGGATTCCTATTGAGGAACAGGTGTAATACGCTGCGGAATCCGCACAAAAAATGACATGCTGCGGAAAATACAATGCAGTGTTTCCGCACGGAATTTTCCGCACCATGGGCACAGCGGATTTGGTTTTCCATAGGTTTACATGGTACTGTAAACCTGTTGGAAAACTGCTACGAATTCTCAGCGGCCAATCCGCTGCGGATCTGCGGCCTATCCGCTGCGCATCCGCGGCCAATCCGCTGCGGATCCGCGGCCAATCTGCTGCGGATCTGCGGCCAATCCGCTGCGGATCCGCGGCCAAATCCGCACTGCGTGCACATGCCATAACCCTAACCCTAACCCTACCCCTACCCCTAACCCTAACCCTACCCCTAACCCTAACCCTACCCCTAGTTGTAACCCTAGTTCTAACCCTAACCCTAGTGAAAAAAGAAAAAAAAATATTTTCTTTATTTTATTATTGTCCCTACCTATGGGGGTGATAAAGGGGGGGGGGGTCATTTACTATTTTTTTTATTTTGATCACTGTGATAGGTTATATTACAGTGATCAAAATATACCTGGAACTCATCTGCCGGCCGGCAGATTCGGCGGGCGTACTGCACATGCGCCCGTCATTTTGGAACATGGCGGCGCCCATGAAGAAGACGGACGGGCATCGGGAGGCCCGGTAAGTATTAGGGGGGGAGATCTGAGTATGGGGGGTGGATCGGAGGACGGGGGGAGCCATCGGAGTACGGGGGGAGCGGGCAGGAGGATGGGGGAGCCAACAGGAGGACGGAGGGGAGCGGAGAGGAGGACAGGGCAGAAAAGACAACTGGGGGGGCGATCGGTGGCAGTGGGGGGGTCATATCGGGGTCTCCAGCCATGGCAGATGCTATTGCAGCATCGGCCATGGCTGGATTGTAATATTTCACCATTTTTATAGGTGAAATATTACAAATCGCTCTGATTGGCAGTTTCACTTTCAACAGCCAATCAGAGCGATCATAGCCACGGGGGGGTGAAGCCCCCCTTGGGCTGAATTACCACTCCCCCTGTCCCTGCAGATTGGGTGAAATTGGAGTTAACCCTTTTACCCGCTCTGCAGGGACGCGATCATTCCATGACGCCACATAGGCGTCATGGGTCGGATTGGCACGGGTTTTCATGACGCCTACGTGGCGTCAAAGGTCGGGAAGGGGTTAATAGTGTGCAGTAAAAATGTTTGAGAAATGCCCTATGAAATCAAATGGGGGCAGATTTGGTAATCACCACCAGGTGGATTAATTAACTATGTAAGAACAGAAGTAATACCATATATAAAGACTCACAGATGAGGGTGAGTTCAAGCTGTGAAAAAGATCATACCAGATTGAAACGCGTTGCTTGCTCTTCTGTATCCACTTCAAAATCCACTTCGCACAAGGACTTTGCATTTTTAATGGAAAATTAAGAATTGGAAATTTTAAAAGGAGCTGGAACTACTGACTTTTTTTCATACATTGGATTGAAGACACTTTGGGTCAGGACGGGTTCCGTGCACCTGTGAAGCGAATCGGTGAGCTGGCTGAGGCATCGCCTCTTATTTATTTATTTATTTATTTATTTTTTACACATGTACAGTAAATATATGTTTTTTTTTTACTTTGTCCCAGGCTGGGACATCAAGATATAGTGTCAGATGGCTGATCTGACACTTTGCACAGCACTTTGTCAGATCAGCGATCTGACAGGCAGTGCTGCAGCCTTGCTGGCATCTGCTGTTAGCATGCGCTTGCAAGCAACCTCCCTGGACCCGGAAGGCCCCTCCACGGCCATTTTGGATCCGGGGCCTGCAGGGAGGAGGACGGAAGAGACGCTCGGAAGAACATGATCACATCGCTTTGTTCCGAGGGTCTCAGGGAAGTACGCAGGGAGTCCCCTTCCTGCACGATGATTCCCTATGCCGCTGGAACACTGCGATCATATTTGAACGCAGTGTTCTGGGGGCTAATTTGCCGGGAGCGGTCTGTGACTGCTCCTGGCACATAGTGCCAGATGCCAGCTGTAATATTCAGTTGACACCCAGCCGCGATCGGCCGCTCTCCCCCCGTGAGCACGGCCGATCGCTTATGATGTACTATCCCGTCCCTGGGAATTAAGTCCCTCGTCACTTCGACGGGATACTACATCTAATGACAGAAAGGTGTTAAACACAGTGACTGGCTTAATGATCACCTAGTATAGATCTCACAGTTTCTGGGCTTCACCCCCAATGTAGGTTTAGAAATGACCTTTGAGCAGTGTGGTAGGTTCCTTATTTCCACTAAGCTTAAATGTGTTGTGCTTGTACATAGAGGCCTACATTGCCTTATAATAGGGTTAACAGTAGTGTTGAGCATTCCGATACTGCAAGTATCGGGTATCGGCCGATATTTGCTGTATCGGAATTCCGATACCGAGTTCCGATATTTTTGTGATATCGGAAATCGGAATCGGAAGTGTGCGGTGCGTATGGTTCCCAGGGTCTGGAGGAGAGGAAACTCTCCTTCAGGCCCTGGGATCCATATTCATGTAAAAAATAAATAATAAAAATAAAAAATATTGATATACTCACACGTCCGGCGGCCCCTGGACCTTAGCGATGTAACCGGCAGCCTCCGTTCCTAAGAATGAGTGAGTGTAGGGCCTGCGATGACGTCGCGGCTTGTGATTGGTCGCGTGAGCGGTCACATGAGCGGTTACGTGACCAATCACAAACCGCGATGTCATCGAAGGTCCTTCACTCTGCATTCTTAGGGAACGGAGGCAGACGCTTGCAGCGGTGAGAGCCGGGGCCGTCAGAGGGGTGAGTATATCAATATTTTTTATTTTTATTCTTTATTTTATACATGAATATGGATCCCAGGGCCTGAAGGAGAGTTTCCTCTCCTTCAGACCCTGGGAACCATTCCGATATTTTGTGTCCCATTGATATGCATTGGTATCGGGTATCGGTATCAGCGATATCCGATACTTTTGGGGTATTGGCCGATCCAATCCGATACCGATACCTTTGCATATCGGAAGGTATCGCTCAACACTAGTTAACAGTAACATACAGCAGCCAATAAAACATGTTCATGTAATGTCTGAGTTCCTTTTTGTAATGTGGTATCAAACTACAATTTTAACCCTTACATATCAACGTTGTTCAAGCTGCCATATATAAGACACTTCCTAAACCATAGATAATACTTTTAGTGAGAAAAGCTAGTAACCAATGCATCACCCAAAAAAAACATTTAATAGTGATGAGCAAATGTGCTTTGTGATATTCGGATATTACTCGAGTATCTGGTAGCTCACATCCGCTCGGCCCCCGACGAACATTGTCTCGTGCTCGGATATAATACTCAAACGCTGGCCCCGCATGTTTGACGCCTGTTACACAGCCAATAATCATGCAGGGATTGCCTGCCAGTCACTGTAATGTCGTAACCATCTTGGAAATGGCACTACTGCGATTTGCTGGCTGCATTTTCTCATCATAGATCATTAAAAAAACCAGCGCCTCCACACTCTGCACATTGACACCATTACACAGCTTAGGGACAGTTCTGATTGGAGGGAGAGAGTAGTTGTCCAGACTAGTGTTGAGCGATACCGTCCGATACTTGAAAGTATCGGTATCGGAAAGTATCGGCCGATACCGGCAAAGTATCGGATCTAATCCGATACCGATACCCGATACCAATACAAGTCAATGGGACTCAAGTATCGGACGGTATCCCTGATGGTTCCCAGGGTCTGAAGGAGAGGAAACTCTCCTTCAGGCCCTGGGAACCATATTAATGTGTAAAATAAAGAATTAAAATAAAAAATATTGCTATACTCACCTCTCCGACGCAGCGTGGACCTCACCGAGGGAACCGGCAGCGTTCTTTGCTTAAAATGCGCGCTTTTCCTTCCTTCCGTGACGTCACGGCTTCTGATTGGTCGCGTGCCGCCCATGTGGCCGCGACGCGACCAATCACAGCAAGCCGTGACGTAATTTACAGGTCCTTCTAGGCATTCAGTATTTTAAAATTACGTTCCGGCTTTGTGATTGGTCGCGTCGCGGTCACATGGGCGACGCGACCAATCACAAGCCGTGACGTCACGGGAGGCAGGAAACGCGCGCATTTTTAAAATTACGTCACGGCTTGTGATTGGTTGCGTGCCGCCCATGTGACCGCGACGCGACCAATCACAGCAAGCCGTGACGTAATTTCAGGTCCTGAATGCCTATTTCTGTAATTTTAAAAATGCGCGCGTCTCCTGCCTCCCGTGACATCACGGCTTGTGATTGGTCGCGTCGCCCATGTGACCGCGACGCGACCAATCACAAAGCCCGAACGTAATTTTAAAATACTGAATGCCTAGAAGGACCTGAAAATTACGTCACGGCTTGCTGTGATTGGTCGCGTCGCGGCCGCATGGGCGGCACGCGACCAATCAGAAGCCGTGACGTCACGGAAGGAAGGAAAAGCGCACATTTTAAGCAAAGAACGCTGCCGGTTCCCTCGGTGAGGTCCAGGCTGCGTCGGAGAGGTGAGTATAGCAATATTTTTTATTTTAATTCTTTATTTTACACATTAATGTTGTTTCGATACCGATACCCGATACCACAAAAGTATCGGATCTCGGTATCGGAATTCCGATACCCTCAAGTATCGGCCGATACCCGATACTTGCGGTATCGGAATGCTCAACACTAGTCCAGACCCATGTGCACAGTTTCAGGAATCAGAGTTCTGTAGTGGTGATACTGTTGCTGAACTACCATAGAAAGGATCTTTTAAGGTCTAACCTTGTGCTTTGCCGTTTCTCTGCCATTCATCCTAAAGAAAACAGATTTGTCAGCTGCAGGTGACCAATAGTTTTATGAAAAAATGACTGTATTTTCATCCATATAGTTTAAACTGCTTTTTGCTAAATTAGAACAGCCTTGAGCTAAACCCTCAACCCCCACACCAGGAGGTGAACCGCAAAGGAAAACACAGATAAAGACTGACAGGGATAAAGTGAACTGCACCACAAAGCAAATTATCAGGACAACACAATATGTGTGTGGGGAGAACACAATACAAATAGGGAAATGAACAAACAACAAAATATACTTCTCCAGACACCAAATTAAGATTTGAGTATGAACAGCTACAGAGGCACACAAATGCTATAGTCTAAATCTAGGAATGCTCTAAGCCATACTTAAAGGGCGAAGGTGTTCCCAGCAGCCTCAGCCTACAATTGACACTAATCAAAAGTTAACTCCTGCAAAGCTGAACATCAGAGAACAAACCACCATCGATGCTCAAACTCAGGCTGAGCAACAGGAAGGTCTAAGACTGCACGTCGTCAGACTCCCCAGTGTGAACAGAGTCCGAAGCTGGCATGACAGAGACTTGACCACGTGCTGGAACTCCATGCTGCACATATTGGCAAGGTTTTGTGAGCAGCAAAGGCCAATTTTTGAATTTCAGCTCCAACACGTCAATTGGAATTTTGGTCAGCTTCCGCAAGTAATAATTGAAGAATGGACATGGATGTCTGACAATTGTGTGGTTCACCAAGACTTTGAAGATTCAGCAAAGATGGTGAGTGGTGATGACGCCATAATCAGCACAACGATCCTGCTTCTGAGCCTGCTTAAACAGTCGCTGCCGACCAGACGAAGCTGGTGGAAGAGATGATACAGGGAGATACTACCCAGAGCGCCTCATCTCAGCTGCTAAGCATGGATTGGGAAACAATGAGGAGGAGGAGACTGAGGAGGAAGAGGAACAGGAGATGGTTGCTAACACAACAGATACTAATACTCACACAAGTGCATCCCATCTCTCCTTTATGGATGGGGTAAGGAGGAGAATGAGGATGAAAAAGAGAGGAGTGCATGGATGACCCTGCTTGTCATTTTTCTATGGCTTTGCACTATGTGAGCTTTAAAGCATTTAAGAGTACCACAACCACACTTTGTTCAAAATATTTGAATGAGACACTACAGTTGGTGCCTTCAGGGGTGTATGGATGACCCTGCTTGTAATTTTTGATTGGCTTTGCATAGCCTTTATGAGTGTAGGAGTATCATTACATGACAATTTGAACAGAATGTGTATGAAACCCTCCTTTATTTATAATACTGGGTGTATCTGAGTCACTCTTCTATCTAATTTTTGGTAGTTCTTTCATTAATTGCATTGAAGTTTCCTTTTTTTAAAATTTCAATTTTGGTTAACTCAAATTATTATTTTTAAGTGCTTTTTTCATTTTGCATTATATACAAGTCATTATACAGAAAAGAATGTTTCCTAACATTTTAGTGCTCACTCATCACTACCATTTAATTCTTATCCTGGAGATTCTGTTAGTAGTAGTCCAACAGTTAGGCAATTCACATGCTGTTACGTGTTGTGTAAGTGTAAGCAATTCTATTTATTGTTGTCATTCTTATAGTCCTATTAAATGCAATATCATCAAAAACTTAATCTTTAATTCAATAAGTGAAGTAAAGCAAAGCTGACAGTTTTTCCTCCACATGACAAACTGTAGCTGTCAACCAGGTTGCCTACTTGGCTTTTTGTATAACCAGTTTGCATTCAGGAGTAAATTTTGATAAAAGTCATCTAAAATTGTCAAAGAAAAAATTCATAGTTTTGTAACTTTTAAAACCAATAACAAAATAGTAATATTCTTTATTTATTGTAACACATTGAAATCATGCTATAGGCACAGCCAGTTGTCATCCTAAAAAGTGCCTGCAATGGTATTGGGTTAGTCACATTAGGCTCAGCTCACAATGTGAACAAATGTCCCCAAACACATACAATTATGTCTGAATAATGAAGAAAAAAAGATTATTATAGATTAATTGCCCCACATATACTGAAGCAAATGAATGTTAGTATGAAAAATTCTAGAGTGTCATTTTTTATACTTTAATCTGAACTGTTATGGAAGGAAATATATTTTACAAAAAACTTGTGTTCAGATTAGGAAACAAGATTTTGTTTCACAATTGGAAGGTATAAACTCCATGAGTATTGAAAGAAATGTGTAGTCTGTAAAAGGAGTGATCATTTTTATAAGGACTGAGGTGCACTATGGCTGACAGTCATATATTTATGTATAGTAAATCACAAGGATTAACAATTTTTTTTGCATTTTTTTAATTAAATAATGCTTTACATGGTTAATATATTAACAAGCACTACAATTAATTTCAGCCAAATAAAAATACTTCTTTTAGCATTTTTAAGAAGTAATTTCAGGCAGGATTGTTACTGTACATTGCAGTAGAAAACCAACTACGTCAATGTATGTTTTGTTAATATGGATGGTCCCTAACACTATTGTCTTACCTCTCTATGTGTTAAAACATCCTAATGTGAATGGGGAGTGAGAATTAATTGTTTGCAAATAATAATAATAATAATAATAATAATCTTTATTTATATAGCACTATAACCCAGCTCAGAGAAATAAATATAAAATATAACTTTTATTATTATATTTCTAAAATAACTACCCAAAAATAAATATGTGATATAGTGCAGATTAAAATTTCACTCTATCCATTGAAGCGTCCATCTGGACTAGCATAACATAGGGATATAGTACCTCTTACATACAAGAGTCCCTATAAGTAACAAACAACCACTTCTGATTAGATAGGATGCCCAATCAAAAATAATTGCAGATAGACAGTGAATAATTCTATCCCAGCATCATACACGATGCTCGTATTTGGGGGATACTAGACACTGTATCTCTGTGGATCTCTTAACCTGATTGCATATATTAACAATTATCACAAGTAGTCAGAGAAAAAGGAAGGATCTCACCCATCAGCCGTGTTAGGTACCGATCATCTCCTCCTAATCTCTCGACAACCAGGTTCCATAGAGGGAGTGGATGACATACAGACCTATTATGCCCTGTCAAGGCTAGTATGGCCCTAGTCCCAAAACTCCCGCCCTTACAAGGGCAGTCCACATCTAACCCTTAGACATATAGCCCTATTTGTCCCTGTGCATCCCGACGCGTTTCGTCTTCTCCACGACTCCTCAGGGGACCCTTACACTCAAATAGGGAACAAAGTTCTCTCAAGGGGACTAAGGTTTTGTCCTGGTAATGCTAGGGCTTGCGATGGTGTATCGCCACGCCCCTTTCAATCACTTAAATAGACTACACAGGACTTTCCGACAAGGTGTCCAATCATGGTAATTCACCTATTC
This sequence comes from Ranitomeya variabilis, assembly GCF_051348905.1. Lineage (NCBI taxonomy): Eukaryota > Metazoa > Chordata > Amphibia > Anura > Dendrobatidae > Ranitomeya > Ranitomeya variabilis. The sequence goes on along the minus strand of NC_135232.1, from coordinate 928,530,748 downwards.
AGATTCCGCCGCTATCACACGCCATAGATCCGCTGTACATGCTTCACAAAATGGCAGCTATACTTCCGGTTCACTTACTGGAGGTCACAGCACGTCATCATCACCATAGTGACCGCTTAAGCTTACCTAGCGTGCGTACTACCCATGGCCGCCACACATCCGGATAACCACCCGGAAGTTACGCACAGGTTACATCAGCACTCCGTCCCACATAGTGGCCGCTCACCGCAGACAGCGGTCACCATGGCAACCGCTCGTATACAACGACGCATAGACTGAAAGACCCGCCCACTCACCAGCACAGCCAGGAGTCAATATTTGGACGCTTGAGTATAACGTCCACATCTCTAAAGCGGCCATCAGTTCTACGTCATTTTGATCATATTCCCCCTCTCTAGGGGTACTAAGCATCTATTACGTACGGCGGAGAATATATTAAAGATAATCTTCAATTTGTAATTACTGACCATATAATAAATTATAACAAGGTGAGATAGCTATACTCATACATCTCATTATTCCAAAGAATTATCCCCATCTTACTTATCAGCAAATTGTAGATGGTAAAGAAATGGCAGTATTACTATTAAGAAAATAGGTAATAACCTCAGAAATGGTGTACATAGGTAGTTCCGATCTCAAAATTCAGTATTGACAGTTCAAAAGCTATGGATATGTCCCTAGAGCAAATCACAATTTTAAATAAAACAGCTATAATTAATTTGTTCATTAAGCCCTCTTGGGGCAACAGTATTCAAGTGGAAGATCCATCTTGTCTCTTTCTGCAAAATAACCTTATCCCAATTGCCACCTCTTATGGGCTTCGCCACTTTTTCAATACCCATAAATTTCAAGGAGTCTGTATTGCCTCCCTGACAACTATTAACATGTCGTGCAATTGGAGTCTCTCTCTTATGGTGCACATCTCCAATATGTTCTCCTATTCTCCGTTTAAACTCTCTAGTGGTTTTACCCACGTATTCCTTCCCGCACACACATGATGCCTTATACACTATCCCTTTTGTGCTACAGTTAATGAATTCTCTGATCACATATTGTTTCCCAGTGACATGACTGGTGAACCTGTCACCTGTGACAACATGTGAGCAGGCGACGCAGTGACCACATTTAAAGCAACCCTTTGTATCACTTGTTAACCATGTTTTGGGCACAGGGCTTTTAAAGTGGCTCTTGACCAGTCTATCTCTTAGTGACCGACCCCTTCTGTAGGAAATTAATGGTCGCTCTGTAAGTTGGCCTCCAATATCAGGATCCATCAACAATATGGACCAATGTTTGGTAAGCACTTTTCGTACTTCTGATGCACCATTGTCAAACGTGGTGATGAGCCTCATCTGGCCTCCGTCCTCTTCTCTATGGGCCGGTCTTAGCAATTCAGACCTGTTCTTTTGTTTAACTTCCTTGTAGGCCCGCTTGAGAACATCAGGGGGATACCCCCTTTCTAAGAATTTACTACGGAGTTCCTTAGCCTGTGCTTCGAAATCGTCTTCTGTGGAGCAGTTCCTCCGGATCCTGAGGTACTGACTTTTGGGTATACCTCTTTTTAGATGTGTCGGGTGACTACTTTCCCATTTCAATAATGCATTTGTTGCCGTTGGCTTTCTGTATGTGCATGTGGTTAAAATACCACTCTCACTTTTCTTAATCAGAATGTCTAGAAACGATAATGCGGACGAGTCTATCACAGATGTAAAATAGAGACCCAGATCATTACAATTTAGATGATCCACAAATGATGAAAAACTCTCAGCAGAATCATTCCACATTACCAACACATCATCAATATAGCGGGTCCATAATTCAATGGACCCGCTACAGTCCATCTCACTTTTAAATACACATGTCTCCTCCCACCAGCCCAGGAACAAATTTGCGTACGTGGGGGCACAAGGGCACCCCATCGCAGTGCCCCTGAGCTGGTGGTAGATCTTCTGGTCAAAGAGGAAAAAATTGCGTGTTAGACAGAACCTCATTAGTTTCAGTACAAATTCATTATGCTCACGGAACTGACGCCCTCTTGTACTCAGGTAGTACTTGATTGCCTCAAGGCCCTTGTCATGGGGTATCGAACTGTACAGGGCCTCTACATCTATGCTACCCAAGTGCACCCCAGGATCCACAGACAACCCCTCCAATCTACGAAGCAAATCAGGCGTATCTTGCACGAAAGATTGTAAAGATGCTACAAATGGTTTTAGCACTCGATCGAGATACACTCCCACATTTTGAGTAATATTGTCTATGCCTGCCACAATCGGTCTCCCTTTCAAGGGGGAAACTCCCTTGTGTATTTTTGGCAGGCAATAGAACGTGGCCACAACTGTATTCTTAGGTAGTAGAAAGTCATATTCCACTTTATCAATAACTCCAATAGCAATACCTCCATCCAAAATAGACTTCAATTCCGTAGTATAATCTGCCGTTGGGTTACTGCTCAGGACCTCGTAACTACCACGATCACTTAAGAGAGACTCGCACATATTACGGTAGTGTGCTGTGTCCAGGACAACCACATTGCCGCCCTTATCTGAGGGCTTAATGACAATGTGGCTGTCCTGTTCAAGCTGTTGGATAACAGTCATCTCTGCCCTAGTGCAGTTGTATTTCCTAAACATATTTCTTTCGTGCAACTGTTTAAGATCCTTCACCACCAGGTTCTCAAAAACGTCAATTGCTGAAACGTCGCTAATCTGCGGGGGCATCTTAGTACTCTTACTCTTAAGGTCCGTATACGGACCCTTCCCCATGGTGTTGGGATGAACTTCACCAATGCTTTGTAACAGCCTCACGTCCGATAAAAGATCAACTGGTATACCCATATCAATACAGGTGCGTATATCCTGTTTATAGAAGACTTTCTTCCACCGCAATTTACGAAGAAATAAACTTAAATCTTTAACTGCTCGAAACACATCAAAGTTACTACTTGGGACAAAAGAGAGACCCTTCTTAAGAACACCAATTGCTTCTTCACTGAGTTCTTTAGAAGAGAGATTAACCACTTGTATATTGCCCTGGGCTGAACAATCAGAACTCGATACACCAGTAATAGCTAGACTCTTATGAATGGGAATTTTTGATGTACGGGGGTGAGCTATTTTCGATTTTGTAACCGATTCCTTAGGGGGTAGCTTTGATCTAAAAAACCCCCACCTTGGGAATTCTCAGATCTATCGAATCCTCCTCGATTACCACGACCCCTCCCCCTTCCTCTGCCTCTCCCTCTTGATGATCTATTTCGTCCCTCTGTATCGGATACCTCCGTATCCGTGGATGACAAATCTGTCTCCAATTCTATATTGTTAGCCCTTGACCCAATGACTATATATGCTTTGTTGTCTTTGAAATCCTGCGTGTCTCTCAAATATTGGCGATGTTTACGCTCTTTGAGATGGTACTGAAATCGTTCAAGGTTACCCTGTAATTTTGTCTCCTTTACTGAGAAATCCGTTTCACTTGAAAATTTCTTCGTCACTTCGATCTGATCTTTTAACTGGTCATTGAGCACATTTAGGGTCTTTTTCTCCTCTTCAAGAAGGAGTTGCATCAGTCGTAAGGAGCTACTAGTCGCCTCCTTTTCCCATTTAGCTATAAAATTGGGATTTTTATGTCTGGCACCTGTAGAGATGTTAATCCTCAACCCTCGTGGGACTATGCCTGCTCTAAGGTAATTCTCTAGGCTCTGCACCTCCCACCACGATGTTATTTGGTCTCTATATATTTTGGTCAATTCTTTGAATGCTGCATTGTATGTTGGAAGATACTTTTTTTGTGTGAAATTTTGCTCCGAAAACACCTCCCTAGCCTCAACAAGCCACTGGTCTGTATTTAGGCCTGTTGACAAGAATCCTGCCATACCCATACACTAGTAACACTTCCAGCAAATAAGGGGTCAAGCCCGATATCTCTCTCTTAAATATATAACCCAGCTCAGAGAAATAAATATAAAATATAACTTTTATTATTATATTTCTAAAATAACTACCCAAAAATAAATATGTGATATAGTGCAGATTAAAATTTCACTCTATCCATTGAAGCGTCCATCTGGACTAGCATAACATAGGGATATAGTACCTCTTACATACAAGAGTCCCTATAAGTAACAAACAACCACTTCTGATTAGATAGGATGCCCAATCAAAAATAATTGCAGATAGACAGTGAATAATTCTATCCCAGCATCATACACGATGCTCGTATTTGGGGGATACTAGACACTGTATCTCTGTGGATCTCTTAACCTGATTGCATATATTAACAATTATCACAAGTAGTCAGAGAAAAAGGAAGGATCTCACCCATCAGCCGTGTTAGGTACCGATCATCTCCTCCTAATCTCTCGACAACCAGGTTCCATAGAGGGAGTGGATGACATACAGACCTATTATGCCCTGTCAAGGCTAGTATGGCCCTAGTCCCAAAACTCCCGCCCTTACAAGGGCAGTCCACATCTAACCCTTAGACATATAGCCCTATTTGTCCCTGTGCATCCCGACGCGTTTCGTCTTCTCCACGACTCCTCAGGGGACCCTTACACTCAAATAGGGAACAAAGTTCTCTCAAGGGGACTAAGGTTTTGTCCTGGTAATGCTAGGGCTTGCGATGGTGTATCGCCACGCCCCTTTCAATCACTTAAATAGACTACACAGGACTTTCCGACAAGGTGTCCAATCATGGTAATTCACCTATTCAGATTCCGCCGCTATCACACGCCATAGATCCGCTGTACATGCTTCACAAAATGGCAGCTATACTTCCGGTTCACTTACTGGAGGTCACAGCACGTCATCATCACCATAGTGACCGCTTAAGCTTACCTAGCGTGCGTACTACCCATGGCCGCCACACATCCGGATAACCACCCGGAAGTTACGCACAGGTTACATCAGCACTCCGTCCCACATAGTGGCCGCTCACCGCAGACAGCGGTCACCATGGCAACCGCTCGTATACAACGACGCATAGACTGAAAGACCCGCCCACTCACCAGCACAGCCAGGAGTCAATATTTGGACGCTTGAGTATAACGTCCACATCTCTAAAGCGGCCATCAGTTCTACGTCATTTTGATCATATTCCCCCTCTCTAGGGGTACTAAGCATCTATTACGTACGGCGGAGAATATATTAAAGATAATCTTCAATTTGTAATTACTGACCATATAATAAATTATAACAAGGTGAGATAGCTATACTCATACATCTCATTATTCCAAAGAATTATCCCCATCTTACTTATCAGCAAATTGTAGATGGTAAAGAAATGGCAGTATTACTATTAAGAAAATAGGTAATAACCTCAGAAATGGTGTACATAGGTAGTTCCGATCTCAAAATTCAGTATTGACAGTTCAAAAGCTATGGATATGTCCCTAGAGCAAATCACAATTTTAAATAAAACAGCTATAATTAATTTGTTCATTAAGCCCTCTTGGGGCAACAGTATTCAAGTGGAAGATCCATCTTGTCTCTTTCTGCAAAATAACCTTATCCCAATTGCCACCTCTTATGGGCTTCGCCACTTTTTCAATACCCATAAATTTCAAGGAGTCTGTATTGCCTCCCTGACAACTATTAACATGTCGTGCAATTGGAGTCTCTCTCTTATGGTGCACATCTCCAATATGTTCTCCTATTCTCCGTTTAAACTCTCTAGTGGTTTTACCCACGTATTCCTTCCCGCACACACATGATGCCTTATACACTATCCCTTTTGTGCTACAGTTAATGAATTCTCTGATCACATATTGTTTCCCAGTGACATGACTGGTGAACCTGTCACCTGTGACAACATGTGAGCAGGCGACGCAGTGACCACATTTAAAGCAACCCTTTGTATCACTTGTTAACCATGTTTTGGGCACAGGGCTTTTAAAGTGGCTCTTGACCAGTCTATCTCTTAGTGACCGACCCCTTCTGTAGGAAATTAATGGTCGCTCTGTAAGTTGGCCTCCAATATCAGGATCCATCAACAATATGGACCAATGTTTGGTAAGCACTTTTCGTACTTCTGATGCACCATTGTCAAACGTGGTGATGAGCCTCATCTGGCCTCCGTCCTCTTCTCTATGGGCCGGTCTTAGCAATTCAGACCTGTTCTTTTGTTTAACTTCCTTGTAGGCCCGCTTGAGAACATCAGGGGGATACCCCCTTTCTAAGAATTTACTACGGAGTTCCTTAGCCTGTGCTTCGAAATCGTCTTCTGTGGAGCAGTTCCTCCGGATCCTGAGGTACTGACTTTTGGGTATACCTCTTTTTAGATGTGTCGGGTGACTACTTTCCCATTTCAATAATGCATTTGTTGCCGTTGGCTTTCTGTATGTGCATGTGGTTAAAATACCACTCTCACTTTTCTTAATCAGAATGTCTAGAAACGATAATGCGGACGAGTCTATCACAGATGTAAAATAGAGACCCAGATCATTACAATTTAGATAATCCACAAATGATGAAAAACTCTCAGCAGAATCATACAGATACAGTGTCTAGTATCCCCCAAATACGAGCATCGTGTATGATGCTGGGATAGAATTATTCACTGTCTATCTGCAATTATTTTTGATTGGGCATCCTATCTAATCAGAAGTGGTTGTTTGTTACTTATAGGGACTCTTGTATGTAAGAGGTACTATATCCCTATGTTATGCTAGTCCAGATGGACGCTTCAATGGATAGAGTGAAATTTTAATCTGCACTATATCACATATTTATTTTTGGGTAGTTATTTTAGAAATATAATAATAAAAGTTATATTTTATATTTATTTCTCTGAGCTGGGTTATATATTTAAGAGAGAGATATCGGGCTTGACCCCTTATTTGCTGGAAGTGTTATTTATATAGCACCAACATGTTCCACAGCGCTTTACAATTAACACCTTATCTAGGAATAGTGGTACTGAGCTGTGAAGGGGGCCACCTCCTCCCAATATGTACTGCAAAAAACTGGAAAAATTAGACATGTATACTTTTAGTTCTAAAATAATGCACAGGTGCACAAAAATGCTAAGTACTTTTACATTTTTACCATTTTGCAGCAATATTGGTGTTTCTGTATTCATTAGTTGCAGTGTACTGATGCATCGTCTTTGTGCATATTTGCATTAATTTAATACTAAGGTTGTGCAGATCCTAATTTTTCTTTTTTGTGTAGTACATGTCCAGGGGTTTTCACTCCCCGCTCACATAAGGTTGTATAGGTACCTAGAAACGCAAGACATTAATGATAGAGACCATCCTTAATAAGAGGTAACCTTGACGTGGTTGGCTGGCTTTTGCACTCTGATCAAAAAATGCTAAGTACCTTTGCGTTCTTAACATTTGTAGCAATATTGGACTTCATGCATTCAATAGGCACAGAGTGCTGATTCATCGTTTATGTATATGTACTTTCATTGCAATAACTCAAATGTGTAATACATAGTCTTATCTAACGCCATTCCAACTTCCCAGGATAGGTGATAAATATCCCATACAATGGGGTCTGTTCACTGTAATGTACTGCAAGCAATCAGGCATCTTTCACCTTTTCAGTAAGTAGGTAATATGTTGAGATGAACGGACTGATCCGCAGAGGATCGAGCTTGAGTCAAATATTCCCTGAAGTTAGAGGTTTCACTTGAATTTGAACATTTTGAGATTCATAAAAAAAACTTGACAAACATCATATCCTACACTGCTGAAGCATCAGAGAGCAGGCTAACATCATTTTGTGCTACTGCTCTGGCCTCGCCATAATTCCCTGAGGTTAACATTTTCAGGTGGAGTTTATACAGTGGAGTCATTTATCATCTCCAGAGTCACTGGGAAAGTCTCTCTCTCCTGTAGAATCTAAGCCCTTATGGTTTACCGGGTGCTCTCTTTTTCCTATATAGTGTAAGCTCATATGATTACTGAGATCCTTTCTCTCTCTTGAAGCGTTCCATATAGTGAGGGAGGGTTCTCTCCTTCACTCTCTTGTAGAGTGTAAGCTCTTATGCTCAGCAGGATTCTCTTTCTCCTGTAGAGTGCAAGCTCTTACGATCAGTTGGTTCCTCCCTCTCTCTCTTTTTTAGAGTTTAAGCTCTTATGGCCAGTGGGGTCTTCTCTATCCTGCCTTAAAGTGTAAGCTCCTATAAGCATCTGGGTTCTCTCCTCTCACACACGTGTTGTTCTGCCCATTTATGTGCAGCAAGTTACTACATAGTGCAAAACCAGTTATAACCATTAAAGGTCGTTAGGTACCCATTTCTCCTGTCTCTTGATTCGGGAACTTTTCCTCTTTAACAAGTAATGTATTCTAATTGGTACCGCCCCCTTAGTTTCCCAGCATGATGGTTGCAGACATTTACAACATCTATTGTATTTCTGTAAAGCAATCCTGTTGTGTATATTCAGCTCCAATTGAGCACAGACCTATACATCTGTAGCAAACACTTTTTTCAATATCAGTGTTATTCTAGGGTGGGGCTAACAGATGTTGTGCCAAATGTGTGACTATACCCTAACCTAGGTTGGTGTAATGTAGTTACAGCCAATAATGTATATCTTTTTAGGCAATTTTGTCAAGTAGTTTTTTAGCCTCCTTTGAATGTGAAGCTGTTTGACTGAAATATTTTTCCAACATGTTACCTATGGGTAGTTTACTCAGATAGATCAAGAACTTATATATCTGGGTGCATGGTGTGCGGTTTTGGGCTTGGGTAGTGGATAGGGCAATTCAGGGTCATAAGGGACAGTGGGGGCGCCACATCGTATATTAGGGTGCCAACCTCCACTGCTAGGAAGGGTACAGTGCATTAGGATCCAAAATAGGGTAAAACTAGGAATTGGCACCACAACAACGACCTACCCCTTTAGTTATCACCCTTGCCCACCAATACCTAGCTTTTTTTCTTGGTGTTGGTTAAACAAATTTTTTTTTGAGTATTTAATCAATTTTAAATCATTAAATAAAGATATTTTTAAGAGTTGTTTCTCTGATGGTTCATAATTAAGTATACCCTTTATATATATTATTTTTTGGTTTTCTGTTTTTCTTTTTTAATTTTGACCATTTCTCCTTTTCAGAAAAAAATACAAAATGTATTGCTTGGAAATTCATTGACATGTTGTCAGAAGTTTTTAGAATAAATGAACAATTTACATTTTACTCAAAAATATACCTATAAAGAGAAAAATCAGACAAACTGAACATTTTGCAGAGATCTCTTCTAGTGATGAGCGAATATACTCGTTACTCGAGATTTCTCGAGCATGCTCGGGGGTCCTCCGAGTATTTTTTAGTGCTCGGAGATTTAGTTTTTCTTGCCGCAGCTGAATGATTTACATCTGTTAGCCAGCATAAGTACATGTAGGGGTTGCCTGGTTGCTAGGGAATCCCCACATGTACTTATGCTGGCTAACAGATGTAAATCATTCAGCCGCGGCAAGAAAAACTAAATCTCCGAGCACTAAAAAATACTTGAGCATGCTCGAGAAATCTCGAGTAACAAGTATATTCGCTCATCACTAGTCTCTTCATTTGTTCCAGAGCTGTGCATATGTGTGTGTGTGTGTCACTGACATCTATATATATACAGTGGGTACCGAAAGTATTCAGACCCCTTTTAATTTTTCACTCTTTGCATCATTACAGCCATTTGGTCAATTCAAAAAAGTAAATTTTTTCACATTAGTGTACACTCTGCATGCCATCTTGACTGAAAGAAACAGAAATGTGGACATTTTTGCAAATTTAATAAAAAAGAAAAACTGAAATATCACATGGTCATAAATATTCAGACCCTTTGTTTAGACAATCATATTTAAGTCACATGCTGTCCATTTCCTTGTGATCCTCCTTGAGAGTAGAAACTCCTTCATTGGATGCCAGCTGTGTTTAAGTAAACTGAAAAGACTTGATTTGGAAAAGCATGCTCCTGACTACATACAGTAAGACCTCACAGCTCACAGAGCATGTCAGACCAAATGAGAATAATGAGGTCAAAGGAACTGTCCAAGGAGCTCAGGGACTGAATTGTGGCAAGGCAGAGATCTGGCCAAAGTTACAACAGAATTTCTGCAGTACTCAAGGTTCCTAAAAGCACAGTGGCCTCCATAATCCTTAAATGGAAGAAGTTTGGGACCACCAGAAGTCTTCCTAGACCTGGCCATCTAGCAAAACTGAGCAATCATGGGAGAAGAACCTTGGTGAGGGAGGTAAAGAAGAACCCAAAGATCACTGTGGCTGAGCTCCAGAAATGCAGTAGGGAGATGGGAGAAAGTTCCACAAAGTCAACAATCACTGCAGCCCTCCACTAGTTGGGCCTTTGTGGCTGAGTGACCTGAAGGAAGCCTCTCCTCAGTGCAAGATATATGAAAACCTGCATGGAGTTTGCTAAAAAAACACATGAAGGACTCCCAGACTATGAGAAATAAGATTCTTTGGTCTGGTGAGATGAAAATAGACCTTTTTAGTAATAATTTTATGTGGTGTGTGTGGAGAAAACTGCTCATCACCTGCCCAATACAATCCCAACAGTAAATCATGGTGGTGGCAGCATCATGCTATGGGGATGTTTTTCAGCTTCAGGGACAAGACAACTGGTTGCTATTGAAGGAAACATGAATGCGGCCAAATACAGAGATATCCTGGATTAAAACCTCTTCCAGAGTGATATGGACCTCAGACTTGGCCAAAGGTTCACCTTCCAACAAGACAATGACCTTAAACACACGGCTAAAATAACAAAGGAGTGTCTTCAGAACAACTCTGTGACCATTCTTGACTGGCCCAGCCAGAGCTCTGACCTAAACCCAATTGAGCATCTCTGGAGAGACCTCAAAATGGCTGTCCACCAACGTTCACCATCCAACCTGATGGAACTAGAGAGGATCTGCAAGGAAGAATGGCAGAGGATCCCGAAATCCAGGTGTCAAAAACTTTTTGCATCATTCCCAAGAAGACTCATGGCTGTACTAACTCTAAAGGGTGCTTGTACTCAATACTGAGCAAAGGGTCTGAATACTTATGACCATGGGATATTTCAGTTTTTCTTTTTTTTTAAATTTGCAAAAATTTCTACATTTCTGTTGTTTTCAGTCAAGATGGGGTGCAGAGGGGTTAGGATTGTGTCCAAATACTCGCAGTCTTTCCTTTTTTTGTTCAGTGAGTCTCTGATTAATTCAGATGCATAATTGAATGAAGTGCTCTAAATTATCAGGCGTCTCGAACCTTGTAGGTTCATTCTTAATTAGCTCTGATAATCCTCATCGACATTGACTCCTCTGGGCAGCTAAGTTCCATGTTTGTCTGTCACCCAGAGGTGGAATTCGGAGGTATATTCAGCTACAGAGTGCTGCCGTTGACATTGTTTATGCAACTTGGTTTCTTCTGTAGCAGCAAACACTCGATCCATAGCTGTGATAAAGGAAACTAAGGCAATGTGCACACGTTCAGTATTTTTTGCGTTTTTTTTGCGTTTTTTCGCTATAAAAACGTGATAAAAACGTGAAAAAACGCGAAAAAAATGCTAACATATGCCTCCTATTATTTACAGTGTATTCCGCATTTCTTGTGCAAATGTTGCATTTTTTTCCACGAAAAAATCGCATCGCGGAAAAAAAAGCAACATGTTCATTAAAAATGCGGAATTGCGGGGATTCCGCACACCTAGGAGTACATTGATCTGCTTACTTCCCGCACGGGGCTGTGCACACCATGCAGGAAGTAAGCAGATTATATGCGGTTGGTACCCAGGGTGGAGGAGAGGAGACTCTCCTCCACGGACTGGGCACCATATAATTGGTAAAAAATAAAGAATTAAAATAAAAAATAGTCATATACTCACCCTCGAAGTGTTCCCGCCTCTCAGCGCTGCATGCTCTCTCTTCCATTCCTATAGATGCTCTGTGTGAAGGACCTGCGATGACGTCGTGGTCTTGTGATTGGTCGCGAGACCGCTCATGTGACCGCTCACGTGACCGTGACGTCACCGAAGGTCCTGCACGCACCATCTATAGGAACGGACGCCGCTGAGGAGATAGGCTGTCTGCAGGTGAGTATAACCTTTTTTTTTTTTTTAAACATTCTATCTTTTACTATAGATGCTGCATAGGCAGCATGTATAGTAAAACGTTGGTCACACTTGTCAAACACTATGTTTGACAAGTGTGACCAACCTGTCAGTTTTCCAAGCGATGCTACAGATCGCTTGGAAAACTTTAGCATTCTGCAAGCTAATTTCGCTTGCAAAATGCTAAAAAAAATGCGAAAAAAACGGGAAAAAAAACTAAAAAAAAAATGCGGATTTCTTGCAGAAAATTTCCGGTTTTCTTCACGAAATTTCTGCAAGAAATCCTGACGTGTGCACATACCCTTAGTAAGGTCAGAATTTTTTTCCACATAAGTGGGGCCCATGCAAAAGCCTTATCAGTCAGGAGATTAATGATGAAAAGAGCCTTTTTCCTGTCGCTGGAAAACAGAGACGTTTGCATCTGGAAATAGATAGGACATTGATTAAGGAATCCATGGTAATGATAATGATCCCCAATTAACTTTGCTGGCAGCGGCATGCATGCATTTGATTCTGGGCCTGAGTTGCACAAATCCAGAAGTTGCCTCTGTAATAAAAAAATGCCCATTTGCTGACCCAAAACCTGCGTTTGCAGCTTTGAAACTTTTTCTTGGTATGTGGCACTGAAATTCTGAAGTTCAGGAACTTGTTGCCTCACGGTGGCTACAACAGACTCCATTTTATTTTCTGTATGAGATTATTCTGTTATGCACTGACCTGAGCTGAAATAATGGTATTTCAACCACTAGGGGCAGCACCAGTAGGTATCGCAGTCATGAATTGCCGGTAGACAGGAACAGCAATATAATTGGGAGAATAAGCAGGTTGCGTAGTCAGGAATAGCCAGAAATCAGTACACAGGAGCAGCAATATAGTTAAAGGATCAGTAGGTTGTGTAGTCAGAAATAGCCAGTGGTCGGTACATGGTAGCAGCAGTATAATCTAAAGAATGAGCAGCAGGTGGAAAGAAGCTTGACTAATGGCTTGGAGCTCAATGATCTCGCAAGGATGCAAGTGCAATGCCAGGGTAATCACAGGGTTGAGCTAATCAGGAACAACAAAGGTACTAGTATCTGGGTTAGCAAAGAACTGTCCAGCGAGATGGTGCACAACAGCTGCTGGATTCGAATACTGACAGTCAGGTGACATCAAGACCAAGGGCTGGTAATGGAGACACCCCCATTATTATCTCCATATTAAGTTATGAAATAAACACACAGCAAGAAAAAATCCTTTATTTGAAATAAAACTCAACACCCTGTTTTACACATATATTTACACCTAATCCTTCGAAACTCAGGTCCCCTGTAAAAAATCAAAAATAATAATCAATTATATCCCTCATCTGCCAGACGTGAACATAATTCTCTGATGCTCCTGTCCTCTGTAAAAAAACAAAAATAATAAAAATAGTGCCCCACGCCATAATCCATCACTGCAACATCTGATTTTCATAATGAATGGTGCCATGATGCGACCGTTCATGCTGAAAACCAGGACACAATGAGCTGCTTGAAGCGTAGCTTCATTGATGAGCAGTGGTATCATAGAGGTTAATGCCAGTTACTGAAACCGCGCTCCCCTGGGCAGTTCACTGTGAGCCAGGATGATGAACTGTGGTAACCTCAGTGAGATCACCACTAGCACCATGAGAAGATTCTGGATACAACTCCCATCATTGATGAATGGTTGTGCTGATCTCAGGGAGACCACGAGACAATGATGAGAGCTGTCTTCATCAGTAGCCAGCTTTTTGAATTAGCGCAAACTGTACTGCTCTTCCCAGGTGCCGCAACATGTCACACGGACACACGAACTGCACACGGATGTGAAACACTGACACTTGGATGCCACATGGATGTCACATACGTACATATCAAAATAGGACACACTATTTTTTTCCCCTATGGTAATTCATTCATATTTCTTGCTTTGTCTCCAATTTTGGAATACTTTTTTAACTTTATCTATTAAAAGTTATATTTTAAGGATCCTTTTTCTGTTGGTTTTTGTGCTGCTCTAGGATCTCAATAGATTTTTTTTTGGTTGATAAAAACATTCGCCAATCTCAAATTTGACACAAATGTAGCACATTCGGATTGGTGTTCGCTTTCACAAGCATTTTTACTCAAAGTTGGGAAAAGTCGGTCACAGTTCGTTAGATAATTGAGTTTCCTAATGCTTTTGTTATTACTTTGGCAATGATAGTGGTGCTGTATGATCAGTGTAGGGCCTAGCGGACGAGTTTGACACACCCCCTCCCCTGTGGCCCCCAAAACACATTTTTGTCAATCTACCATAATATCTCCACCTGCACCTCACTCACAGTCCAGCAGTTTGTCCTGTTCTCTGTACTCCCCCCTCTGTCAGCAAAACAGCCAGCTCTCGGTCTCGCAGTTGTGGTCACGTAAAAGAATGTTTCCTCCTATACATTGCAAAGCTAAGAGCTTGAACTCCACCATCTCCAATCTGTTGGCCCTGGAAATGCTGCGTTTCTGCCTGCTGGATACAGAAAAGTTGATTCCAGTCGCAGTCCCACAGTACCAGCTGCCCAGTCCCCATTACTTCTCAAAGAAAACTGTGCCTTCATTACACCAGCATGCCACCGACAACATCACCTGTTCCCTGAAAAAATTTATGGCCTCCAAATAGCCCTGCAAATAGTATAATGATGACCCCTACATAGGCCACCACACAATATGATGACCCCTTACAAAGCCCTCCAAATACTATAATATACACATAGATTTAAAAAAATAACATAAACTACGTGCCTCTCCTCATTCCAATGCTGCTTCAGCCTCTGCAGGGTATGTTCTAGAGCTCTGCACAGCGCCCAGTGCGCTGAGTTGTCAGAGTTCAGACTCGCAGGGAGAATGATTAAGGAGAGCAATAACAGCTCCCTGCTCTATCATTTCTTTCAGCCATATCTGCATCCAGGATGCACATTCAAGTAAAAGTATGATGCCATGGCTGACACCAGGGTTCTGCCAACCGATGGGCCTCTTAGCAGCCACATGACCTTTTGCTATTACTGGTATGCCACAGAATCACCCCCACTTTCAGTGATCACTTTATTCAATGTGTTGCATCCTGTTAGATTTATTAGGAGCTGCACTACTGAATGCGAGTAACCATTCAGCACATCCTCTGCAAGTCATCAGCTCTGTACTGCAGCTGTCAATAAATCAATGAGGCCACAGGACTCCAGTCCCAGCATTCAGGGCATCAGACCTGCTCATTGTACAGCACTTCTGCTTGTAAATAAAACTATTCACTCTCCGCTGTCAGGTAACGGGGCACACAACTTTCAAATTGAGCAAACGTTCATTGACTGCCCTTTGGCTCCGTTCTCATCTTTTGCTCAGCATGCAGTGTTATGCGTAAATATACGCATGAGACAGATAATAAAAAGAGTAAAAATGAATTTAGACAAGTCAATAACTCCTGTAGAGACATTATTGTGACTTCTTCCAACAAGAAAAATCTTTGTATCATTTCTGTCTTTTTTATTGTAGCAGATTATCTTTATTGTTTTCCTGTTACTGGCAATAGCTTCTAAACTTTAGAAGCGAGGGACTTTTTTACGGCATGGTAGACTATTAAGATGAAAAGTTTGGAAACTTAATTAAATAAAAATCTTTTTTTATTCATAGAATGGATCAGTATTGCTACTTTTGGTTGAACACATTCTATTATGTGATCCAGTTTGTATTGTGTTCTGTCCAGTACTGTGATACCTGTCACTGCATTATTTTATATTCTTTATGATCACAGGCAGCATGAATGGCACTTATACCTTTCTGAAGGCTCATGCTGGGAAGCAGAAGGAATTTGATTTTACCTACTGCTGCTATCCGCTATTTTAAGTGGTGGAAGAGTGTATTTTACTCTAATCTGGTTGTCCCATTAAAGGAAATGTTTCATGCATTTCATTTTAGTTTCATTGGCTATTGCAGATTCAAGTATGTACTGTTCTTCAGTATTATCTATATTGGAACCTGTATTGATAATGTACTTATAGCAGCTGTAGTCAATGAGAGTCAAGTGGCAGACAAATGTCATAGATTATTATAGTTTCCAAGACAGGATGGAATAACAGAGAAAACGGAGACAGAGCCTTATCTGTGTGTACAGTGTTTCTGTGCTGGTTTATTTTATCCTCTAGTAATACATTAGAGTTGTTAATTAAGGAGATGTCCACTACTAGGAGATCCCATTCTTAAAGACTGTCTTTCCCAACATAAAATAAAAATACTTTATACTCACTTCCTGTATCGGTGCCATTTGGTGCAGGGGAGATTCGTTTGACATTGTTATGCCACGTGAACCCTGCGCTCAATCACAGCTATAGAGCTGATGTGCTTTCGTTTCCTTCAGTCGTACTTCAGATGTCTGCAGGATTGTTCCCATGTGAGAGCTGAGTTAGTTATTTTTATTTTACTAGAGGGAATATTTGATTTATAAAGGAGTTGTCCAAGTAATCGGCAGCTCCTTTAACTTGCTTTCAGTCAACTTTTTATGCAAAACTGCTCTTCCCCCCAGAAGGAAGAAAACTGCCTCAACCCAATATAATTCAGGAAAGATATATATCTTGTTACCGTGTTAGCCAGTAGATAGAAAAATATTTAGAATTGAGTGTCCTCAGTGGTTGATACCTTTTAATGGCTAATTGAAAAAATGGTAACAAATTGCAAGCTTTCGATACTACTCAGGTCTCTTCATCAACCCAATATAGAAATTTGAGATATTATTTTGGATATCTGTCAGACCTGATATACAGAGTGTATCTGTAGAAAGCACTGTTTTAGAATATTTGCTCATCAACAGCACAGAACAGGATTCTGATTAGCTGGGTAAGATGTCTTTGACGCAGGTCTTGGAAAATGCTGATTCGTCTTGAAGGAATCTAGATGGTATACAAAGTCCTATAGGTCCTAAAGGACAAATACATAGCATACTTTTCCAAAGAAACTTTGGTTATCAATCTTGAACTTGCTCATTCTCCAGCAAAGTTGACAAGAAAGCTAAATAAATCTGGAAATGTCATCCTATTATGCTAGTTTTAATTACCAATATAAACATGTAAAATGTCAAGATTGTTTCCATTTTTTCATTTTTGCTTTTTCCTCCTCTTCTTCCAGGAGCCAAACATTTTTATTTTTCCATCAATATAGTCATAAGTCACTTGATTTTTGCGGGATAAGTTGTTCTTTTGAATAACACCATTCATTTTAGCATGTGACACACTTGAAAACAGGAGAAAAATTCCAAATGTGTTGAAATTGCAAATATAAGTGCAATTCAAAATTGTTTTTTGAGTTCTTTATTTACAATGTTCACTATATGGTAAAACTGATCTGGCAGCGTGATATCCCAGGTCAGTATGAGTGCAAAAATACCATACATTTATAGTTTGTTTTATTTAAGTGGTGAAAAACAAAAGCCGAAATTTGTAAAGAAAAAAAACTTTCTTGTGTCTTAATTTTCCGTGACCAGTAATGTCTTTATTTTTCAGAATATAGAGCTGTGTATGTTAGACGTCGGGATTCTCCCGCTGCACGGGATAGATCCCAAGCATTATCTGCTATTGTGGTATCCTTCCTCCCAGTGAAGGCGACAGAGTATTGTACCGAGCATCATAAGTGTTCCTTCTCTTGGTCTCAGCACCTGCTTCACTTGTATGGGTGGTTAGCACAGTTTAGTTGCAGAGCAAGCTCAATTCAAGTGTTAACATCCCTGTGATGTTAACAGGGTATAG
Source organism: Ranitomeya variabilis (assembly GCF_051348905.1). Taxonomy (NCBI): domain Eukaryota; kingdom Metazoa; phylum Chordata; class Amphibia; order Anura; family Dendrobatidae; genus Ranitomeya; species Ranitomeya variabilis. The sequence continues at coordinate 928,512,930 of NC_135232.1, read as the reverse complement.
TACTTAGCATTCTTAGTGCAGTACCTCCCTGTGAAGTAACTGAGCTTGGTACTCAGTGTTCCATTCACACTGTGTGATGTTAGCATAGTGTGTTTATAGGTACCGTTACACTTAACGACTTACCAACGATCACGACCAGCGATACGACCTGGCCGTGATCGTTGGTAAGTTGTTGTGTGGTCGCTGGGGAGCTGTCACACAGACAGCTCTCTCCAGCGACCAACAATCAGGGAAACGACTTTGGCATCTTTGAAACTGTCTTCAACGATGCCGAAGTCCCCGGGTAACCAGGGTAAACATCGGATTACTAAGTGCAGGGCCGCGCTTAGTAACCCGATATTTACCCTGGTTACCATTGTAAAAGTAAAAAAAAAAACACTACATACTCACATTCCGATGTCTGTCACGTCCCCCGTCGTCAGCTTCCCGCACTGACTGTGTCAGTGCCAGCCGTAAAGCAGAGCACAGCGGTGACATCACCGCTGTGCTCTGCTTTACGGCTGGCACTGACACAGTCAGTGCGGGAAGCTGACGGTGGGGGACGTGACAGACATCGGAATGTGAGAATGTAGTGTTTTTTTTAAACTTTTACAAATGGTAACCAGGGTAAATATCGGATTACTAAGCGCGGCCCTACGCTTAGTAACCCGATATTTACTCTGGTTACAAGTGAACACATCGCTGGATCAGTGTCACACACGCCGATCCAGCGATGACAGCGGGTGATCAGCGACCAAATAAAGGTCCTGATCATTCCCTACGACCAACGATCTCCCAGCAGGGGCCTGATCGTTGGTCGCTGTCACACTATAACGAGATCGTTAGCGGGATCATTGCTACGTCACAAAAAGCGTGACATTGCAACGATATCGTTAACGAAATCGTTAAGTGTGAAGGTACCTTAAGGTAACACTCCACGTTTTGTTCCGTCATTGTTCACACTAGCAGCAGTTTCATTTCTGCGATTGTAATTTATTTTATATTTTATTTAGTGCAGTCTGCCAACCTTAACAGTTATTTTTTAACTATAAGCAGACATTTTTACTAATATCTGTTTTGATCACCTCTTATTGCATTTCATTGCAATGCTGTGGCGGCCAAACAAACGTAGTTCTAGGGTTCCTATTTTTTTTCTCATTACTTCGTTTACCTATCGGACTACTATACAGTATTTTATATTTTCTTTCATCGGACTTTTATAGAAGAAGCAATACCAAATATGTGTATTTCTTTTTTTATTTTTAATGGGACAAAACAGGGGTGATTTGAACTTTTTGGGGTTTTTTTTCCAATTTTTTTAAATCTTTTCTTTTTACTGTATTTAATAGTCTCCGTGTTAGGGTTGGCGGAGTGCACTGAGTATAAATATATGTAATAATAGGTGCGTTCGCAACCCGAGGTCCACCGTGCAGGTGAGGAACCTGCTGCTAGCAAATGGCGGCGCTATATGGCGGTTTTAGCTAACTCTGTTACTTCACAAATCGCTACAATAGGGAAACACTGTGCCCTGTTAACCTCACAGAGGAACACAGCTAACAAATAGAGCAAAACTGTGGTCATGCATAGCACACAAACAACTCCTCACCGGAGGTTCCAGTATTCTAGGGGCTTATTTCAGCCAAAACCTGAATCCAAACACACAAAACTCCTCACCGGAGGTGCCGGTTTTCTAGGGGCTTCTTCAACCGCGGCTGTTAGAATAACATGATGGTTAATTAAATCAGCTGTCATATGCAGGGGAAAAAACAAATAAAAACGCATCAAGGACACATGTAAAAATGTTTTTATACTTCCAAACCTCTACTAAACCTGTGAACATACCCTAAAAGGTAAACTGCAAGCACCCATACTTTCCCCTTACCAAACTATAAAGCCATATTGTGTGAAAATGTACTGTTCAAAAATGGCATTGGGCTCTAAGTTGTAATTGTGGTGACAATTTTAAATGAATTCAAAGTTAATGCCAATTATAACTGCAGAGTCCAGTCACAGCATAAGACATGGCAGTTGTCGCAGTGGTGTTACCATTCCTATGTTAGGGTGCCCCTCCGCCTCCCCGTCCCCTCTTCTTAGACTCTAATTGGCAGTTGTAATATGATCATTAAGTGAGCAGTCAGTGCACAGTGTTTTAAGCAAGATGCACAATATTTGATTTGTTTTTCAAAGAGAGGCAGAAGGGAAGGAGGGAAGTAGAGAAAGTATATATCACTGAAAGAAATATTACAAATTTTCTTATTTGCTTATACTATGTATGTATGTATTCTTGTTAAGAAGAAGTGAACATTTAAGTATTCTTGTAATACTTTCTACTTGCAAACTTCTTGTCTTTTGGTTGCGTTTGGAGAAATAGAACAGTTGCATTTGAAGTCTACATTATAGGAACAAAGGCGCAACACGCTCACTGCAGTTGATGTGCAAGGCCACATTGATCAAAGGTGTTATGGTTAATGAGCTCGGAGAATCTAGATTCAGCACATATGTCACAGTGTTTAGCAAAAGATTCTGCTTTAATGGAATGTGGGTGGTGGGGTTACACCAAAATGCAATGTCTGGGTTTGATTCAGTTTCTCAGGCACTTGGAATGTGTAGGGAGGGTTTCTGTATAGAAGTGCAATATGATATATTTAGAGCATAAAATGGGGACTAAGAAGACAAAATGGATCCCTATTTCCCACAGTTTTCTCCTTTTGTGACTCTACAACACCTGAAATGTTCCTGTGCCTGCATATCAAGGGGCCAATCCAACCAGCTGGACTTATTAACTCTTCACCGTATTCCGGTCATCAGATAATTTCGATCTTGGAGCTCACAACATTTTTTATTCCCTCAGGAAGGCTCTTCTTGAAAATCCAGCTTTTATCTTACAAAAAAAAAACATATTTAGAAATACCTTGAGTATAAGTGTTTCTCAGGTACTTCGAATGTGTAGGGGGATCTGTGTAGAAGTCCTACTTGATAGAGTTAGTGCATAAAATATGGACTGAGAGAACAAAATGGATCCTGATTTCCCACAGGAAAAATACCCAGACCTCTCCAGTAAGTTCTATTACTTAGGACTGGTCATACACATCAGACAGCTGGTAGCTGGGGTTTGGCTGACATTAATCTATGGTGCATTTTCAGCATTACATGCACAAATGGTCCTATAGTGATCTGTGTCTGGTTAAATAAAAATGGAGGAGGTCTCAATATTATAGCCTTAATGAAGATAGTGACATGAACAAATTATGCCCATCTGAAGTAGCTTTGGTGCATATTTTTAATGAGTTTCAATCAAGTATTTTCTATGTTGTTAACTAAATGAAAATAATATACATAACTTTAAATGCATTTCCATTTTTTCTTCCCAAAAATACATTTTATCTTTTAGATAAAGCTCTGATGACTTATGTATGACTTTTCTAGAATTTAGTATTGCATTCTCCCCCTGAAGATGAATGCAGATAACAATAATTCACACTTCAATCTTTCTATTTCCAAGGTTTAGCATAAAAACTAAGATGCAAGCGACTCCTTGCAAGATTGATTTTCATATGACAACTTTCTGGTAAACCTCACATTTACTTGGGATTCTGTGCATCCTTACCAGGAATAATACATGCTTTTAACATGAAAATCATTTTGGGATCTAATATCACTTTATTAAGAGATGGATAAGGAAGAATATGAAAGTGTTGCACTGCCATCTTCTGACAACTTATGACATCTGCAAAGCTAAATGAAAACTAAAAACCTTATAAAATATATATTTTTTTACAAAAATATTTGTAAAAATCTATCGAAATCTGAAATTAGAGAAAAAAAACTAGCCATAATATCTGGATAGTTACATCCAACTATTTTTCTGAAACAGTCACAATTAAGGAAATGTCTAACAACATCTTATCTGCATATAGAACCTGGAACAAATGAAACATAAAAGCTCATATTTCCAAAGAGAGGAACAATCACTTGAGCGCCGTTTGATTTTCCAGCTCCTTGTGTGAGCACAGTTAATTCATTACAGCCACTGTATCTATAAATACTGCAACATTTTCACACTGGCCTGACTGCTAGACTTTGTAGAATGATCACAGCAGCCAGTTTTGAAATTGCTTTATTCAAGCTTGTTGTTTTCCCCAGAATTGTCCTGCAAGAGCAGCAATTTCAAAGATACGAGCTTAGCAAGAGGTTAGCTGATGTGCCGCCTCCATTGCTAAATTCTCCTGTAATAAATGCAATAATTGTTTTGAAGCGTGCTTTTTCATTAATGTCACCTGAATCCCCAGAGCCCTAACTTTTATCAATTTGCATACAGTGGGAGTTTTATATTGTGTGAATTAACAAATGCAGAGCATAAATGAGGCTGTCTATTAATCCATTTTATTTTAATTGGATATGGTAATTTGAGCACATCTAGCTTAAATTTGGAATGAAATATAAAGGCTTTTAAGCAGAGAATACAATGTAAGTGCAAAATGTAAGAAGCATTAATGCACAAAATGCTTTTACCTGTCATGAAAAGTATTTGTGAAGTTCTGGAGCTTTGCTAGTAGTTAAGGTCAACTTTGTCCTGGCATAGTGCCTGTAATGAATTCTAGAAAGAATTGCAAAAAGTCAGTATGAAAGGGTTAATCCCATTGTTAGACATTATTATTAGAGATCAGCGAACCTCTCAAAATTCAATTTGGGCAGATTTGCTCCTGTTGGGAGGGGGAATTTGTTCACATAAATTTGTTGGGATTTGGATAGGTTGAAAGGGGATAAAAGAGTTGTTTGGGAATCTAACATTGATGCCTGATCAGTGGGGGTGCGACAACCAGCACCACCACTGATCAGGTTTTCCTGCTGTCGGCCGTAACAGCTCAATTACGGAGCTGCACAGCACAGTTTCATTGATGGAATAGTGGCCATGGCTGCGTACTGCACACCAACCCCATATTGATTTGAATAGTTGGTGTATATGCAGTACCTGGCCGCAGTCACTATTCAATTGATGGTGCAGTGCAATTCCATAACTAAGCAGTTCCGGTAGCCACCAACAACTGGACCAGCTGATTAATAGATTATCCTTGGGATGTGCCTGGTGTTGCACCCCTCAAGCATAAGGCATCAATATTAAAGTCCCAGACAATCCCTTTGGAGAAGTCTAATACTAACCTCTTCTTGGCTCTCCCCGTACTAGTCCCACCTCAGCCAGTCATCCAATTGCCTTTTCTACATTCTATATTTTCTATCTTCTGTCTTCTATCTTCTAGTTTCTGTCTGGTTGCTTAGAGATTAGTGACTATGTTCAAGATGAATAAAATTTGCCACAAATATGAAAAAAAGAAAAAAAAATCACTTTCTCCCAAATCTATTTGTTTTTCAATTTGTTTCATGGAAATACAGCAAAATGGTGGCCAGTCACCATTTAGCTGAGTTGTTGAAGTCCTGAAAAAGGATAAAAAGTAATCATTTTACTGTTACCTGTCTCACTGGGATCATAGCCCACCATCCGGTCCGTTGCACTGTCCAGACTCTTCTTTCTGCCTTCGCCTATCACATCCTGTCACATTCGGCCTTCTTTACTTTGTGTCAGGGCTACCTGTGTATGCCTCTGATTTTGCAGCACAAATTGTGAAGTTGCAGAGTGTAGTACTGGACAGAGGTTTATGGCAGCAGTATGACAAGTGAACACTCATCTCTACATCCAACCATTGGACTCCCAGAATCAGGCTCTATAGAGACCAGTTTAAACAGCATGCAGGTTGGACATATGCATATCTGCTTTACTCATTCTCTGTGAGACTGCTGAAAAAAGCCAAACATTGTTCTCGGCTATATCCCTTATAGAGTGGATGTCCTCTTTTCCATTCAGATTGAGAATTTTCAAGTTAAATTTTTGAAACTTCTAGGGATCTCAGCAGTCGCCTTATATAATCCAGGCTGGAAAATTAGGTAGGAAAAGAATGCAATTTCTGAAAGTTTTATTGGCCATCCTTTGGGTGCATTTCAATTTTAATAAAAGTATGCTTGTACATGTATACAATTATTGTTCTGACTGCTAGAACAAGTCCCTCTATAATTGGTATCAGGAATGAGAAAGCTATCTCTTTAAGGATGATTCCTACTGAAAACGGCAGTTTAACAATTTTGTTTAATCATTTAATTCACAAAAGATTGACTAATGCAATAATAACAAAGAAATTAATGTATTGCTAAAGATAGTCATGCATTTATTCTGTAAAAATAGAAGATGGGTACTCTAAACCATTTCTATTTTAGCCCAAAGTACCCGTATCTATTATTGAATGCAGGTATATTTTTACTTTCTGGTATAGAGCTGCAAAACATATTGAAAATGTTCAAGCAGTAAATATCATTAAGACAGTCATGTTTTTACGAAAAAGAAAAACCAGGAAATCATCATCCCCGAGTTCATCAATAAAAGCGATCGAAATAGCAAATAAGAATATTTTTGGCTTTGGACATAGAATGTAGATAGAATGTAATTTATCCACCCATAGCACTCGGATGAGGGCACATCCATTTGTGGGAATAAATCACATGATTTATTGAGAAGAATCGAAGTACTACCTTTTTTAAAATTATATATATCTGTGATGAGATTCTGTAGATTAAGATGATACAAAATGGTGAATATTGTAGAATGAAAATACAAGACGAAGTGTAGATAGTGTTAACATATTATTTGTTTCCTGTTGGAATTTGTTTATTCTAAAACATATATAAATAATGTTAAAGTAAAAATTCATGATAGCAATAGATGACAAAATAATTGAAAAAATGTGTATTAATAATCTAATTATATAAAACATATATATTTATAGATATATTCACCTTTAGAGTGAGCAACCAAAGCACTAGTGATTTCCTGGTGTGGAACATGTTTAATGCAGTATGATAAGTAATTGCACTAAAGTATTTCCCAGAATCTAATAATATCATATGAACTGAAGAGCAGCATTACAAACCATTTCCTAATTAAATATAGAATTGCACAGACACCATCTTGTGCATCCCCTGGGCTATCATTTTTCTATTTCAATTACAGATATGTGTGGTATAGCTGACCTAATACAGAGAGGATTTCTGTCCATTTAGGATTTCCTAGAGCTATTCTTTAACTTACTGACTAGGGAAATATTTCCGTAGTACAGTCATTGACAGTTACTGTCTGCAAGTTATGGTGGTATTTGGCTGTAGGTAGCGTTCTATTATAACCTGAATGTTATCATTTATTACTAATTGTATTTGTTCAGGACACAAATTGGCTTTAATACAGAACAGTCAGAAATATAGGACCCCTGACAGGACAGTGTAATTTGTGCTAGACATGAATGCTGAATGTGGAGTCAATACCGTGAGGCTGCGCTATTGTCTCATCACTAACAGCAAACCCTCTATCAATCTAATTACCAATTATGCGTACCACTCACCAGATTTCGGAAGCCCTTTATTTACAAATTACATTCTATTGCTGACTTTTACAGGAAAAGGGGTGACCTGTCTGTGATTGTGGTTTACAGAAAGCAGCCTGATAATGCTATAAAGTGACAGCACATTTAAAAAAAAAACTATTCCAGGGTGCTGTCTGGTATTGTAACTCTGCTATGAATGAGGCTAAGATGTAATACTACAAAAACCTGCAGACAGGTATGGCACTCTTAGACCTTAGAAACAATGTTTTTCTAATGTTATGTATCCCCTTAAAATTATGAACATTTATTCTCTATTTCCTTTGTATTGTTTAACAATACACATTGTTAGGGTTTGCGGAATGCACCGAATATATTTATTGACGTGATTGGTGCGTTCGCAACCCGGGATCCACCGTGCAGGAAATATCCTGCCGCTAAGTAAATGGCGGCACAATATGGCGGTATTAACCAGCTCTGTTAGCTTCACAGAGTGGCCGAGAAAGCAAAGCTCTGTGCCCTATTAACTCTCACAGAGACACAGGCTAACTACCCAGAAGAGAGCAGTCAGTGGTCATGCATGCACACAACACCCCTCGCCGGAGGTGCCAGCATTCTAGGGGCTTATTTCAGCCGGGTCCCTGAATACATTCACGCATATGACCTCAGTGGCGCAAAGCATGTAACTTTAGAGGATACTAGCGCTTGGCCGTGCGGCCATGCGAGCCTTAAATAGCTGCAGCACATACAGGACCTTAAAGAAGAGGACCAATGAGAGATTGCTACAGAATCTGCATACCTACAGGACCTTCCTAGAAAGACCAATAGACTTGGTTGCAGCACCTGAACATGTGACCCTTAATCTCCACTGAGAGATCTTACCCTGGGCATGCTCAGTGTGTGCAAAGCAGGACTTAGTCCCAGAAAAGCCTGTTCGCCGTAGATCAGTGCAGGGTACAATAGCAGAGCCTGGAGAGGCAGCAAAAACCCTTTGCACTGAATCAGACTCAGTGAGACGCTGGGACCGATGTTTCCGCTGAGCAGGCTCCACTGCGGCCGAAGGATAATGGGAGACCGCAGCAGAGACGGATCGAGATTCCCCCTGTGCAGCAGAGGAAACTCGACTCCTAACATTACCCTCCCTCCTAGGGCCCCCCTCCTTGAGCCTCACTACGCTCAAAAGCTGCAATGAGCAGCGGAGCCCGAATGTGCTCCACAGGCTCCCAGGTTCTATCCTCTGGACTGTGACCGTGACCCTTCCAATCCACCAGATAAAATTTCTTGCCACGTACCACCTTGCACCCCACGATAGCATTCACCTCAAACTCATCCGTGGATGAACCCGATGTCCTGGAAGATGACTCAGAAAACCGGGACAAATGAACGGGCTTTAAGAGGGAAACGTGAAAGGTATCGGTGATACCAAGGCGTGGAGGAATAGCCAAACGGTAGACCACAGGGTTCACCTGTTCCAGAACCTTGAATGTCATGTTCCCAATGGCAGGGAATTAAACACATAGCACGGGCAAAAACAGGACGAGCTCTAGGGTGATGGAACCTGAGCTGACCGCGATCCTGAACCTCAACACTCAACTGACAGCAGCCGGGGAACGTTCCTGGGGGGACTCTAGACGTCTCGCGCCAGCCGGAGATCTAGCTACCCCTATCAGAAGAATCACAGACCTATCTTGCCTCCAGAGAAATATTCCCACAGAAATAGCAGCCCCCCACATATAATGACGGTGAAATGAGAGGAAAGCACAAACGTAGTTATGAAAACAGATTCAGCAAAATGAGGCCCGCTTAAGCTAGATAGCAGAGGATACAAAAGGTGAACTGCGCGGTCAGCTTAAAACCCTTCAAAATACCATCCTGAAATTACTTGAACTCATGAGCCAACTCATGGTACATGAGTGGTAATTTCAGCCCACTAGAGCAACCAGCAGCAGAGAATTACATGTCTGCAAGCTGGACTAAAAACATGAAAGCAAACATGAAACAGGGAAATCCAGACTTAGCTTGTCTTGAAGGCCTAGGAGCAGGTAGCAAAGGTAACAGAGACACACTGATACATTGATAGCCGTCAAGGGAATGACAGGAAAGCCAGGTTAAATAGGAAACACCCAGCCTTTGATGGACAGGTGGAAACCAGAGACCGCAACCCACCAAAGTCACCCAGTACCAGTTGTAACCACCAGAGGGAGCCCAAAAACAGAATCCACAACAGTACCCCCCCCTTGAGGAGGGGTCACCGAACCCTCACGAGAACCCCCAGGGCGATCAGGATGAGCTCTATGGAAGGCGCGGACCAAATCAGTCGCATGAACATCAGAGGCGACCACCCAGGAATTATCCTCCTGACCATAACCCTTCCACTTAACCAAATACTGGAGTTTACGTCTGGAAACACGAGAATCCAAGATCTTCTCAACAACATACTCCAATTCTCCCTCCACCAGCACCGGAGCAGGAGGCTCAACCGAAGGAACAACGGGCACCTCATACCTCCGCAATAACGACTGATGGAACACATTATGAATAGCAAACGATGCTGGGAGATCCAAACGAAAAGATACAGGGTTAAGAATCTCCAAGATCTTATAAGGACCGATGAACCGAGGCTTGAACTTAGGAGAAGAGACCTTCATAGGGACAAAACGAGAAGACAACCACACCAAGTCCCCAACAAGAAGTCGGGGACCCACGCGGCGACGGCGATTAGCAAACTGCTGAGTCTTCTCCTGAGACAACTTCAAATTGTCCACCACCTGATTCCAAATCTGATGTAGCCTGTCCACCACCACATCCACTCCAGGACAATCCGAAGGCTCCACCTGACCAGAGGAAAAACGAGGATGAAACCCCGAATTACAAAAGAAAGGAGAAACCAAAGTAGCAGAACTAGCCCGATTATTAAGGGCAAATTCGGCCAGTGGCAAAAAGGCAACCCAGTCATCTTGATCAGCAGAAACAAAACACCTTAAATAAGTTTCCAAGGTCTCATTAGTTCGCTCCGTCTGGCCATTCGTCTGAGGATGGAATGCAGACGAGAAAGACAAATCAATGCCCATCTTAGCACAAAACGTCCGCCAAAATCTAGACACAAACTGGGATCCCCTGTCAGAAATGATATTCTCCGGAATCCCATGCAAACGAACCACGTTCTGAAAAAATAAAGGGACCAACTCAGAGGAGGAAGGCAACTTAGGCAAGGGTACCAAATGAACCATCTTAGAAAAGCGGTCACACACAACCCAGATAACGGACATTTTCTGTGAGACAGGGAGATCTGAAATAAAATCCATGGAAATGTGCGTCCAAGGCCTCTTTGGGATAGGCAACGATAACAACAACCCACTGGCCCAAGAACAGCAAGGCTTAGCCCGAGCACACACTTCACAAGACTGCACAAAGGTGCGCACATCCCTTGACAAGGAAGGCCACCAAAAAGACCTGGCCACCAAGTCTCTAGTACCAAATATTCCAGGATGACCAGCCAACACAGAAGAATGGACCTCGGAGATGACTCTACTGGTCCAATCATCCGGAACAAACAGTCTTTCTGGTGGACAACGATCAGGTTTATCCGCCTGAAACTCCTGCAATGCACGTCGCAAGTCTGGGGAGACGGCGGACAATATTACCCCATCCCTAAGGATACCAGTAGGCCCAGAGTCTCCAGGAGAGTCAGGCACAAAACTCCTGGAAAGAGCATCTGCCTTCACATTCTTCGAACCTGGCAGGTATGAAACCACAAAATTGAAACGAGAAAAAAACAACGACCAATGAGCCTGTCTAGGATTCAGACGCCTGGCAGACTCAAGGTAAATCAGATTTTTGTGATCAGTCAAGACCACCACACGATGTCTAGCACCCTCAAGCCAATGACGCCACTCCTCAAATGCCCACTTCATGGCCAAAAGCTCCCGATTACCCACATCATAATTGCGCTCGGCGGGCGAGAATTTTCTAGAAAAGAACGCACATGGCTTCATCACCGAGCCATCGGAACTTCTCTGTGACAAAACCGCCCCCGCTCCAATCTCGGAAGCATCAACCTCAACCTGGAAAGGAAGTGAAACATCCGGTTGACATAACACAGGAGCAGAAGAAAACCGGCGCTTAAGTTCCTGAAAGGCCTCCACAGCCGTAGGAGACCAATTAGCAACATCAGCACCCTTTTTAGTCAAATCAGTCAAAGGTTTAACAACACTGGAAAAATTAGTAATGAACCGACGATAAAAATTAGCAAAACCCAAGAACTTCTGAAGACTCTTAACAGATGTAGGTTGTGTCCAGTCACAAATCACCTGAACCTTGACGGGATCCATCTCAATAGTAGAAGGAGAAAAAATGTACCCCAAAAAAGAAATCTTCTGGACTCCGAAGAGACATTTTGAGCCCTTCACAAACAGAGAATTGGCCCGCAGGACTTGAAACACCTTCCTGACCTGTAGAACATGAGACTCCCAGTCATCAGAAAACACCAAAATATCATCCAAATACACAATCATAAACTTATCCAGATATTCACGGAAAATATTGTGCATAAAGGACTGAAAGACTGAAGGAGCATTAGAAAGTCCAAAAGGCATTACCAAATACTCAAAATGGCCCTCAGGCGTATTAAATGCGGTTTTCCACTCATTACCCTGCTTTATCCGCACAAGATTATACGCACCGCAAAGATCTATCTTAGTGAACCACCTTGCCCCCTTAATGCGAGCAAACAAATTAGTCAATAATGGCAATGGATACTGATATTTGACTGTAATCTTATTCAGAAGGCGATAATCTATACAAGGCCTCAGGGAACCATCTTTTTTTGCCACGAAAAAAAAACCTGCTCTCAGAGGGGACGAAGATGGACGAATATGTCCCTTTTCCAAGAACTCCTTAATATAATTCCGCATAGCAGTATGCTCTGGCACTGACAGATTAAATAAACGACCCTTAGGGAACTTACTGCCAGGAATTAATTCTATAGCACAGTCACAATCCCTATGAGGAGGGAGCGAATTGAGCTTAGGCTCCTCAAAAACATCCCGATAGTCAGACAAAAACGCAGGGACCTCAGAAGGAGTAGATGAAGCGATTGAAATCAGAGGTGCATCATCATGAACCCCCTGACATCCCCAGCTTAACACAGACATTGTTTTCCAATCCAGGACTGGATTATGAGTTTGTAACCATGGCAGACCAAGCACTAGTACATCATGTAAATTATACAGTACAAGGAAGCGAATCACCTCCTGATGAACGGGAGTCATGCGCATGGTCACTTGTGTCCAGTACTGCGGTTTATTCATAGCCAATGGTGTAGAGTCAATTCCCTTCAAAGGAATAGGAACTTCCAGAGGCTCCAGACTAAAACCGCAGCGTTTGGCAAATGACCAATCCATAAGACTCAGGGCAGCGCCCGAATCCACATAGGCATCGACGGAAATGGATGACAGTGAACAAATCAGAGTTACAGACAAAATGAACTTAGACTGCAGAGTACTAATGGCAAAAGATTTATCAACCTTTTTTGTGCGTTTAGAGCATGCTGATATAACATGAGCTGAATCACCACAATAAAAACACAATCCATGTTTCCGCCTATAATTTTGCCGTTCACTTCTGGACTGAATTCTATCACATTGCATAGTCTCAGGTGCCTGTTCAGAAGACACCGCCAACTGGTGCACAGGTTTGCGCTCCCGTAAACGCCGATCAATCTGAATGGCCATAGCCATAGACTCATTCAGACCTGTAGGCGCAGGGAACCCCACCATAATATCCTTAATGGCCTCAGAAAGACCATCTCTGAAGTTTGCAGCCAGGGCACACTCATTCCACTGAGTAAGCACTGACCATTTCCGAAATTTTTGACAATATACTTCCGCTTCATCATGCCCCTGAGAGAGGGCTAATAAAGCCTTTTCAGCCTGAATCTCCAGGTTAGGTTCCTCATAGAGCAATCCCAGTGCCAGAAAAAACGCATCCACACTGAGCAATGCAGGATCCCCTGGTGCCAATGCAAATGCCCAATTCTGAGGGTCGCCCCGCAGGAAAGATATTACAATCTTGACCTGCTGAGTAGGGTCTCCAGAGGAGCGAGATTTCAAAGAAAGAAACAATTTGCAATTGTTCCTGAAATTCAGGAAGGTAGATCTATCTCCAGAAAAAAACTCTGGAATAGGAATTCTAGGTTCAGACATAGGAGTGTGAACAACAAAATCCTGTATGTTTTGAACTTTTGCAGCAAGATTATTCAGGCTGGAAGCCAAACTCTGGACATCCATGTTAAACAGCTAAGGTCAGAGCCATTCAAGGGTTAAGAGGAGGTAAGAAGCAGCTAGACAGCAATTAGGGCTAGGCAGCAAAACTCTGAGGGAAAAAAAAAATTTCCCTTCAACACTTCTTTTTCTCCTGCTTCAGCCCAAACAATTAACACTTTGTGGGCCGGCTATACTGTCATGTTCCCAATGGCAGGGAATTAAACACATAACACGGGCAAAAACAGGACGAGCTCTAGAGTGATGGAACCTGAGCTGACCGCGATCCTGAACCTCAACACTCAACTGACAGCAGCCGGGGAACGTTCCTGGGGGGACTCTAGACGTCTCGCGCCAGCCGGAGATCTAGCTACCCCTATCAGAAGAATCACAGACCTATCTTGCCTCCAGAGAAATATTCCCACAGAAATAGCAGCCCCCCACATATAATGACGGTGAAATGAGAGGAAGGCACAAACGTAGTTATGAAAACAGATTCAGCAAAATGAGGCCCGCTTAAGCTAGATAGCAGAGGATACAAAAGGTGAACTGCGCAGTCAGCTTAAAACCCTTCAAAATACCATCCTGAAATTACTTGAACTCATGAGCCAACTCATGGTACATGAGTGGTAATTTCAGCCCACTAGAGCAACCAGCAGCAGAGAATTACATGTCTGCAAGCTGGACTAAAAACATGAAAGCAAACATGAAACAGGGAAATCCAGACTTAGCTTGTCTTGAAGGCCTAGGAGCAGGTAGCAAAGGTAACAGAGACACACTGATACATTGATAGCCGGCAAGGGAATGACAGGAAAGCCAGGTTAAATAGGAAACACCCAGCCTCTGATGGACAGGTGGAAACCAGAGACCGCAACCCACCAAAGTCACCCAGTACCAGTTGTAACCACCAGAGGGAGCCCAAAAACAGAATCCACAACACTTGAACGGGCCAATGTAGCGAGGCGCAAACTTAGTGGACTCAACTCGCAGCCTGATGTTACGGGCGGAGAGCCACACTAAGTCACCAGGAGCAAAGGTCGGAACAGGGCACCGGTGTGTATCAGCCGAGACCCTCAATCTCTCCTTGCAGGCCCGGATGGCATCCTGTGTGTGGTCCCAGATGTCACGTGCCTCCACTGCCCAGTCTGCCACCCTAGAATCGGTGGATGACATGGGCATGGGCACAGGGACACGCGGATGCTGGCCGTAATTAAGGAGAAAAGGAGTCTGACCAGTGGAATCGGCTACGGCGTTGTTCAAGGCAAATTCCGCCCAAGGTAGCAAAGATGCCCAGTCATCCTGCCTAGCAGAGACAAAATGTCGTAAGTATGTCACCAGAGTCTGATTGTTTCTCTCTACCAACCCATTCGTCTCGGGATGATATGCAGAGGAGAGATTCAGCTCTATGCTCAGTAAGCGGCAGAGCTCTCTCCAAAACCGAGACGCAAACTGGGGACCCCGGTCGCTGACAACTTTATCAGGCATTCCATGTAAGCGGAAAATATGTTTGATGAACAACGCCGCCAAGGCCGGTGCAGAAGGTAACCGTGGTAGCGGCACCAAATGCACGATTTTTGAGAAATGATAGGTGATGACCCAAATGATGGTACAGCCGCAAGACTTGGGCAAACCCACCACAAAGTCCATCCCGACCATCTCCCAGGGCCTGTCTGCCACCGGCATGGGGTAAAGTAACCAAGCAGGCCGTTGCCGTGAAGACCGATTCTGGGCGCAGGAGACACATGCCCGAATATAGTCCCCGACGTTACGGGCCATATGTGGCTACCAGTACGTCCTCGCCAAAAGCTCAGATGTCCTCTTGGTTCCAAAATGTCCACCCACTCTGGACGAGTGAGCCCAAGAGAGAACCTCCGGTCACAAATTCGCTGGTACGAAAGTCTTGCCCGGGGGCACGGACTCTAGCGAAACCGGGGCCACAGTTCTCAGGCTCTCAGAGGGGACAATAAGCCGAGGCTCCTCATCCTCCTCCTCAGATGACACTACGGAGCGGGAGAGAGAGTCAGCACAAATGTTCTTCTCCCCAGAGAGAAAATGGAGAGTAAAATGGAACTGGGAGAAGAACAGGGACCATCTGGCCTGGCGAGAATTCAGCCGCTGGGCCGTCAGTATGTACACCAAGTTTTTGTGGTCGGTGAATACTTGGAAGGGAAAGCGTGCTCCCTCCAAGAGGTGTCTCCACTCAGAAAAAGCTAACTTCATTGCTAGCAACTCCCTGTCCCTGATGGAATAATTCCTCTCCGCTGGTGTGAAGGTCTTGGAGAAGAAGAAGCAAGGATGCTTCCGACCTTGAGCATCCTTTTGGAAAAGGACTGCTCCAGCACCAACGGATGAGGCATCCACCTCCATTATAAATGGCTTATCTACATCGGGGCGATGTAGAATAGGAGTGCTAGCGAAGTGTGACTTAATCAAAAGAAATGCCTTGGAGACATCCTCCGACCACAACTTGGGATTTGCTCCCTTTTTGGTGAGGGCAACCAAGGGAGCTAACAAAGTTGAAAAGTGTGGAATGAACTGGCGATAGTAATTGATGAACCCCATAAAGTGCTGCACCGCTTTAAGAGAATGGGGTTCCTGCCAGTCCATCACAGCCTGTAGTTTGGCAGGATCCATAGCCAAACCCAGGGCAGAGATGATATAACCAAGGAATGGCAAGGACTCCTGCTCAAACACACACTTCTCCAACTTGGCGTAGAGGGAGTTTGGCCGTAAGAGATCGAAGACTTTGCGAACATCTCTCTGGTGGGAGTCAATATCTGGAGAGTAGATGAGAATATCATCCAGATAGACTACGACCGAGGTGGTGAGCATCTCCCGGAAGATGTCATTCACGAAGTCTTGGAAAATGGCTGGGGCATTACAGAGCCCGAAGGGCATCACCAGATATTCATAGTGCCCATCCCTGGTGTTAAAAGCCGTCTTCCACTCATCCCCCTCACGGATGCGAATCAGGTTATAAGCACCCCGCAAATCTAGTTTAGTAAATACCCTTGCTCCCTGTAGCCTATCAAAGAGCTCAGATATCAGGGGTAGTGGGTACTTGTTTTTAACGGTGATGGCGATTAGACCCCTGTAATCAATGCATGGATGTAATTCTCCACTCTTCTTCTGCACGAAGAAGAACCCAGCCCCTGCATGTGACACTGACTTCCTAATAAAACCTCTTGCCAGATTCTCTTGGATATACTGAGACATTGCCTCCATCTCCGGGAGACCCCGGGGAGGCTCAGCACCAGGCAAGAGATCGATAGGACAGTCATAGGGGCGGTGAGGCGGAAGGGTCTCCGCAGCCCTTTTGGAGAACACGTGCGCATAAGGCCAATAGTGCTTGGGGAGAGAGGAAAAATCTGCAGGTACCTCAGTTGTAGCAACCTGAACGCACTCCCTCTGACATCTACCCTCACAGGATTTACTCCATCCCAAAATTTTCCCAGAGGACCACTCTATATAAGGAGAATGAAAACGAAGCCAGGGTATCCCCAACAGGACCTCATCAACTCCCTCAGGAAGGACCAAAAGAGAAATAATCTCCTGATGTGATGGAGATACAGAAAGAGTGAAAGGGATGGTTTGGTGTGTAATCTGTGAAGGTAGTGTCGACGCATTTACCACTCGAATGGTTATTGGCTTGGCGAGCATCACCAGGGGTATTACGTGTCGCCGAGCGAAAGCGGATGACATAAAATTACCCTCCGCCCCAGAGTCCACGCAAAGCTCTACCATAAGAGTGGATGGGCCTATGGTCATTGTCCCCTTGAAGGACAATTTTGAGGTAAATGTCGCTGTGTCTAATGTACCTCCTCCAACTGCCACTAGACGCTGACGTTTCCTCGACCGCTGCGGACACTTGGAGGCAAGATGTTTGGACTGCCAGCAAACATGACAGACCTTAAGGGCACGAGCGGCCTGGGACTTAGACCCCGCTCGCGACCCCTCTATGGCCTCATGTGACTCGGGCGCCTGGACCGGAGATTCCAAAGGTCTGGCGAAGGTGGGAGCCAGCCGAAACCTTTGCTTACACTGGGCTCGCTCCAACCCTCGCTCGTGAAAACGAAGGTCTATGCGAGTTGATATAGATATGAGCTCCTCCAGTGTAGCGGGAATCTCCCTAGTGGCCAAAGCGTCCTTCACATGGTCAGCCAGCCCCCTCCAAAATACTGGGATGAGGGTTTTATCTGACCACTCCAACTCAGACGCTAAGGTCCGGAAGAGAATGGCAAATGGGCTGACCATGTTCGAACCCTGAGTCAATGCCAGCAGTTGGAGCGCCGTATCATGGGTGACTTGAGGTCCTATGAAGACCTGCTTCAGAGTGCCCAGAAACCGAGGAACTCTCTGCACCACATGATCGTTGCGCTCCCACAGCGGCGTAGCCCTCTCCAAAGCTCTGTCCGACAGGAGAGAAATTACAAATCCCACCTTTGCCCGCTCTGTGGGAAAACGTGCAGCCACGAGCTCGAGATGTATACCACACTGGCTCACGAATCCCCTACAGAACTTACTGTCCCCAGAGAATTTTTCAGGCAACGGAAGGTGGGATAAGGTCGGAACAGAGGTGACAGTGGGTAAAGCTGCTGCAGCCACGCTAGCAGCCTGAACAGCAATTGCGGTAACATCCACCGCCGAGGTTGCACGCTCGAGAGACGCCAACCGACCCTCCAGCAGCTGGATGTACCCCTGCAATCGCTGTTCGTCCGCCATTACTTAGCCAGATGCTGGCGCTAGTATAATGTTAGGGTTTGCGGAACACACCGAATATATTTATTGACGTGATTGGTGCGTTCGCAACCCGGGATCCACCGTGCAGGAAATATCCTGCCGCTAAGTAAATGGCGGCACAATATGGCAGTATTAACCAGCTCTGTTAGCTTCACAGAGCGGCCGAGAAAGCAAAGCTCTGTGCCCTGTTAACTCTCACAGAGACACAGGCTAACTACCCAGAAGAGAGCAGTCAGTGGTCCTGCATGCACACAACACTCCTCGCTGGAGGTGCCAGCATTCTAGGGGCTTATTTCAGCTGGGTCCATGAATACTTTCATACACAATCTCCTCGCCAGAGGTGCCAGAATTCTAGGGGCTTATTTCAGCCGGGTCCCAGAATACATTCACGCATATGACCACAGTGGCGCAAAGCATGTAACTTTAGAAGATACTAGCACATGGCCGTGCGGCCATGCGAGCCTTTAATAGCTGCAGCACATACAGGACCTTAAAGAAGAGGACCAATGAGAGATTGCTACAGAATCTGCGTACCTACAGGACCTTCCTAGAAAGACCAATAGACTTGGCTGCAGAACCTGAACATGTGACCCTTAATCTCCACTGAGAGATCTTACCCTGGGCATGCTCAGTGTGTGCAAAGCAGGACTTAGTCCCAGAAAAGCCTGTTCGCCGTAGATCAATGCAGGGTACAATAGCAGAGCCTGGAGAGGCAGCAAAAACCCTTTGCACTGAATCAGACTCAGTGAGACGCTGGGACCGACGTTTCCGCTGAGCAGGCTCCACTGCGGCCGAAGGAGAATGGGAGACCGCAGCAGAGACGGATCGAGATTCCCCCTGTGCAGCAGAGGAAACTCGACTCCTAACACACATGATATAAAAATTATATAAGTGATCAATAAATTATATAAATAACCCATATATGAAATATAATTATTTTAGGCCCAACGATGTATTCAGGGCAATGCCTATAAAGAGATTCCCGACTTTTGTCAAAATTCAACCCAAGACATTCCTTCAAATGACAAGTACAAATACTGTGGCAAAGAACAAAGAGGAAATTAAGATATTAACAAATATAATTTGTAGAGATGAGAGAATCAATTTAAAGGGAAAATGTCAAGTCCCAAAATGCTAATAACCTGCAGATGTGGGGTTAATCTGCAGGTTATTAGCTTCCAAAACCTGTGCAGCTGCTGCACTGATTACCCGGATTCCAGGAGGAAATTAACGTTATTTCTCCTGGCATGTTTGGGTTTTCAGTCATAGTGGCGCTGCCAGCGTGGCTTCAGTTACTTCTCAGTATATAGTGTCGGGGAATGGTTACTGGTCAGAAATGATGTGTTTTTCACTGCTGTCACCGTCCCGTCCCTCTGTTGCAGGGAGGGTGATGGAGTTGAATTCATACGTCCACTGTATAGACTGAAACAGTATGTACTTTCTCTGAGAGGGTAGAAAAATTACGCTACAAATAAAGGAGAAATTACATGAAAAGGAACAGTGTAGGATTAAAGCAGTGTGTTTTTATGAGCCAAAAAAACAGCAGTACTCTGGATATAAAAGATCTCATAGTTATCATGTGTTACTGGGAGGTGGATTCACATAAGGAAAAAACCTAAAACTTGGATCAGACTGCAAATTGGAGTTCTGAAAACAATTTTATATTTTCACAGTTTTTAAGGTTGAAGATAGACATATGTCTATCGAATTCAACCTATAGCCTAACATGTTGATCCACAGAAAGGGAAAAACCTCATGAGGGAGATGCTACAAGCCCCATATTAGGGGAAAAAAAATTTCAGCTCAGCATATCACAATCAGACTAGTTCCCTGGATCAGAATCCTATCACAGAATCTAGTGCCGATAACCTGTAAGACTAATATTATATTATCAAGAAAGGCATTCAGATCCTCCATGAACTTTTTAGTAACTCACACATTACAACATCATGTGCAGAGAGTTCCACAATCTCATTGTTCTTACAATAAAGAATCCCTGTCTGTGAAGATGATTAAACCTTTTTCCTCGAAAAAGTACAGGTTGTCCCCTTGCCATCATTGCAAGGCTTAGATGTAAGAAGATCATTAAAAAGATCTCTGTACTGTCACTTCCTATTTTTCTACTTTGTAATAAGATCGACTTATAGCCTTCATTTTTTCAAACTGAATAACCCCACGTTTCATAGCCTGTCTAATTATTGTGGTTGACCCATTCCCTTTATAACCCTTGGTGGCTCTTCTCTGCTCTAATTCAACTATGTTCTTTATATACACTGGATGCCATAGTTGTACACATTATTCAAAGTATACCTGCACCAGTTACTTGTAAAGAGGCAAAGATATTTTCTTTTCATGTGTATCTATGCCTCTTTTAATGCATACCATGAATTTATTTGAATTGGCAAGAGCTGCCTGGTACTAGTCACTAAAGTTCAGTTTGCTGTCAACCCATATGCTTAAGTCTTTCTCACAGTTTTACTCAGTATTTTACAATTTAGTACAAAATAATACATTAAAAAGGAGAGGCCCCAAAATTGACTTCTGTGGTACCCCACTGTAAACTGGGATCCAATCTGAGTGTATTCCATTAACCCCTTTCTGACATCAGGTGGAATAGTACGTCCGATGGCAGAACCCCAACTTTGATGTGGGCTCCAGCAGTGAGTCGGGACTAGGGTTGAGCAACTTTTATTTTTAAAGGATCGGGTCGGGTTTCATGAAACCCGACTTTCTCAAAAGTCGGGTCGAGTGAAATCGGCCGATCCTATAAAAAAGTCGGGGTCGGGGGCGGCCGAAACGCGAAACCCAATGCAGTGCAATGGGATACTATGGTTCCCAGGGTCTGAAGGAGAGGAAACCCTCCTTCAGGCCCTGGGATCCATATTTACATGTAAAATAAAGAATTAAAATAAAAAAAATTGATATACTCACACTCTGACGCGCCCTGGTAGTAACCGGCATCTTCCGTTCCTAAAAATGGCGCTTGAAAGACCTTTCGAATGCTTCACGGCTTGTGATTGGTCGCGGCGGCCCACGTGACCGCTGAGCGACCAATCACAAGCCGGTGACGTTATTCTCAGGTCCTGTTCTGGTTCTCAGGTACATGAGAATTACGTCACGGCTTGTGATTGGTCGCTGAGCGGTCACGTGGGCCGCCGCGACCAATCACAAAGCCGTGACGTCATCGGAAGGTCCTCAACGCGTTCATTCTTAAGAAGGAAGGCTGCCGGAAAGAAGCAGGGCACGTACGAGGGTGAGTATATACCTAATAGGAATATACTCACCCTCGGCTTCTTTCCGGCAGCCTTCCTTCTTAAGAATGAACGCGTGAAGGACCTACCGATGACATCACGGCTTTGTGATTGGTCGCGGCGGCCCACGTGACCGCTCAGCGACCAATCACAAGCCGTGACGTAATTCTCATGTACCTGAGAACCAGAACAGGACCTGTTGTGAATTTGGATTCTGGGCTCCCCCGGTGGCTACTGGTGGAATTGAACTTGTGACATCATCTTCCCTGTTCACCTGTTCTGATTAGATCTGGGTGTCGCTATATAACCTGGCTTCTCTGTTAGATGCTTGCCGGTCAACAATGTTATCAGAAGCCTCTCTGTGCTTGTTCCTGCTCCCAGACATCTACTAGATAAGTTGGACATTCGTCCATGTTTTGTTTTTGTATTTTGGTTCCAGTTCACAGCTGCAGTTTCGTTACTGTGTCTGGAAAGCTCTTGTTGATCAGGAATTGCCACTCTGGTATTATGAGTTAATGCCAGAGTCCTAAAGTAATTTCTGGATGTGTTTTGTTAGGGTTTTCTACTGACCATGAAAGTATGCTTTCTGTCTTCTGCTATCTAGAAAGCGGACCTCAAATTTGCTAAAACTATTTTCCTGCTGCGTTTGTTGTTTCATCTCATATCACCGCCAATATATGTGGGGGGCCTCTGTCTCCTTTTTGGGCATTTCTCTAGAGGTGAGTCAGGTCTTATATTTCCCTCTGCTAGCATTATTTAGTTCTCCGGCCGGCGCTGGGCATATAGGGATAAAAAGTAGGACATGCTACCTGGCTACTTCTAGATGATGCGGTAGGTTTAGTTCATGGTCAGTATAGTTACATCTTCCAAGAGCTTGTTCCTATAGAGGCTTATGCTAGTTCTCTGGCCATGGAGATCATGACAGTTTGACCGGCCTGCTAAAGGGTTAAAATCCTTGGCTGAGAAAGGAGAGAAATAAGAAGTCTGCTGAGAGTTTTTTTTTTTTTTTTTTTTTTTTTTTTCTGTGCTCTTAATTGGATCACTTGCCAGTCTGTCTATGCTGCAGTCTTTCTTTTTTTTCTCTCTCCTTATAATCTTTGAATGGCTTTGTGTTCACCTGTTAATAATGGATCTTCAGAGTGTAACTGCAGGTTTGAATAATCTCACCACGAAAGTACAAAATTTGCAAGATTTTATTATTCATGCTCCGGTATCTGAGCCGAGAATTCCTTTGCCGGAATTCTTCTCAGGGAATAGATCTAGCTTTCAGAATTTTAGAAATAATTGTAAGCTATTTTTGTCCCTGAAATCTCGTTCTGCTGGAGACCCTGCACAGCAGGTTGGGATTGTGATTTCCTTGCTCCGCGGCGACCCTCAAGACTGGGCTTTTGCATTGGCACCAGGGGATCCTGCATTGCGCAATGTGGATGCGTTTTTTTTGGCCTTGGGCTTGCTGTATGAGGAACCTCATTTGGAACTTCAGGCAGAAAAAACTTTGATGTCCCTATCGCAGGGGCAAGATGAAGCTGAAATTTACTGCCAAAGATTCCGTAAATGGTCTGTGCTTACTCAGTGGAATGAGTGTGCCTTGGCGGCTACTTTCAGAGAGGGTCTCTCTGATGCCATTAAGGATGTTATGGTGGGGTTCCCTGTGCCTGCGGGTCTGAATGAGTCCATGACAATGGCCATTCAGATCGATAGGCGTCTGCGGGAGCGCAAACCAGTGCACCATCTGGCGGTGTCCACTGAGAAGACGCCAGAAAGCATGCAGTGTGATAGAATTCTGTCCAGAAGCGAGCGGCAGAATTTTAGACGGAAAAATGGGTTGTGTTTCTATTGTGGGGATTCTACTCATGTTATATCAGCATGCTCTAAACGTACTAAAAAGCTTGATAAATCTGTTTCCATTGGCACTTTACAGTCTAAATTTATTTTGTCTGTGACCCTGATTTGCTCTTTGTCATCTATTACTACTGACGCCTATATCGACTCTGGCGCCGCTTTGAGTCTTATGGATTGGTCCTTTGCCAATCGTTGTGGGTATGATTTAGAGCCTTTGGAAACTCTTATTCCTCTGAAGGGGATTGACTCCACCCCATTGGCTAATAATAAACCACAATACTGGACACAAGTGACTATGTGTATTAATCCGGATCACCAGGAGACTATTCGTTTTCTAGTGCTGTATAATCTACATGAGGATTTGGTGCTGGGATTGCCATGGCTGCAGTCTCACAACCCAGTCCTTGACTGGAGAGCTATGTCTGTGTTGAGCTGGGGATGTAAGGGGGCTCATGGGGACGTACCTTTGGTGTCCATTTCATCATCTATCCCCTCTGAAATCCCTGAGTTCCTGTCTGACTATCGTGACGTCTTTGAAGAACCCAAGCTTGGTTCACTACCTCCGCACCGTGAGTGCGATTGTGCTATAGATTTAATTCCGGGTAGTAAATACCCAAAGGGTCGTTTATTTAATCTGTCTGTGCCTGAACATACTGCTATGCGAGAATATATAAAGGAGTCCTTGGAAAAGGGACATATTCGTCCATCGTCATCTCCCTTAGGAGCCGGTTTTTTCTTTGTGTCAAAAAAAGACGGCTCTTTGAGACCATGTATTGATTATCGGCTTTTGAATAAAATCACGGTTAAATATCAATACCCATTGCCGTTGCTGACTGATTTGTTTGCTCGCATAAAGGGGGCCAAGTGGTTCTCTAAGATTGATCTCCGTGGGGCGTATAATTTGGTGCGGATCAGGCAGGGGGATGAGTGGAAAACCGCATTTAATACGCCCGAGGGCCACTTTGAGTATTTGGTGATGCCTTTTGGTCTTTCTAATGCCCCTTCAGTCTTCCAGTCCTTTATGCATGATATTTTCCGCGATTTTTTGGATAAATTTATGATAGTGTATCTGGATGATATTCTGATTTTTTCGGATGACTGGGACTCTCATGTCCGGCAAGTTAAGAGGGTTTTTCAGGTTTTGCGGTCTAATTCTCTGTGTGTCAAGGGTTCTAAGTGCGTTTTTGGGGTTCAGAGAATTTCCTTTTTGGGATATATTTTTTCTCCCTCTTCCATTGAGATGGATCCTGTCAAGGTTCAAGCTATTTGTGATTGGACGCAGCCCTCTTCTCTTAAAAGTCTTCAGAAATTTTTGGGCTTTGCCAACTTTTATCGTCGATTTATTTCTGGTTTTTCGGATGTCGTTAAGCCATTGACCGATTTGACTAGACAGGGTGCTGATGTTGCTAATTGGTCCCCTGATGCTGTGGAGGCCTTTCAGGAGCTTAAGCGCTGTTTTTCTTCTGCCCCTGTGTTGCGTCAGCCTGATGTGACTCTTCCTTTTCAGGTTGAGGTCGACGCTTCTGAGATCGGAGCTGGGGCAGTGTTGTCGCAGAAAAGTTCTGACTGCGCCGTGATGAGGCCTTGTGCCTTCTTTTCCCGTAAATTTTCGCCCGCTGAGCGGAATTATGATGTTGGGAATCGGGAGCTTTTGGCCATGAAGTGGGCGTTTGAGGAGTGGCGCCATTGGCTCGAGGGGGCCAGACATCAGGTGGTGGTATTGACTGACCACAAAAATTTGATTTATCTTGAGACCGCCAGGCGCCTGAATCCTAGACAGGCGTGCTGGTCATTATTTTTTTCTCGGTTTAATTTTGTGGTATCGTACCTACCAGGTTCTAAGAATGTTAAGGCGGATGCCCTTTCTAGGAGTTTTGAGCCTGATTCACCTGGCAACTCTGACCCCACAGGTATTCTTAAGGAGGGAGTTATCTTGTCAGCCGTTTCTCCAGACCTGCGGCGGGCCTTGCAGGAGTTTCAGGCGGATAGACCGGATCGTTGTCCGCCTGATAGGCTGTTTGTTCCTGATGATTGGACCAGTAAAGTCATCTCTGAGGTGCATTCTTCTGCGTTGGCAGGTCATCCTGGAATTTTTGGTACCAGGGATTTGGTGGCAAGATCCTTCTGGTGGCCTTCCCTGTCACGAGATGTGCGAGGCTTTGTGCAGTCTTGTGACGTTTGTGCTCGGGCCAAGCCTTGTTGTTCTCGGGCTAGTGGATTATTGTTGCCCTTGCCTATTCCTAAGAGGCCTTGGACACACATCTCGATGGATTTTATTTCAGATCTGCCTGTTTCTCAGAAGATGTCTGTCATCTGGGTGGTGTGTGACCGTTTTTCTAAGATGGTTCATTTGGTTCCCCTGCCCAAATTGCCTTCTTCTTCCGAGTTGGTGCCCCTGTTTTTTCAAAATGTTGTTCGTTTGCATGGTATTCCTGAGAATATCGTTTCTGACAGAGGAACCCAATTTGTGTCTAGATTTTGGCGGGCATTTTGTGCTAGGATGGGCATAGATTTGTCTTTTTCGTCTGCTTTTCACCCTCAGACTAATGGCCAGACCGAGCGGACTAATCAGACCCTGGAGACATATCTGAGGTGTTTTGTGTCTGCTGACCAGGATGATTGGGTTGCTTTTTTGCCATTGGCGGAGTTCGCCCTCAATAATCGGGCCAGCTCTGCCACCTTGGTTTCCCCGTTTTTCTGTAATTCGGGGTTCCATCCTCGATTTTCCTCCGGTCAGATGGAATCCTCGGATTGTCCTGGAGTGGATGCGGTGGTGGAGAGATTGCATCATATCTGGGGTCAGGTGATGGACAATTTAAAGTTGTCCCAGGAGAAGACTCAGCTTTTTGCCAACCGTCACCGTCGTGTTGGTCCTCGGCTTTGTGTTGGAGATTTGGTGTGGTTGTCTTCTCGTTTTGTCCCTATGAGGGTCTCATCTCCTAAGTTTAAGCCTCGGTTCATCGGTCCGTATAAAATATTGGAGATTCTTAACCCTGTTTCCTTCCGTTTGGACCTCCCTGCATCCTTTTCTATTCATAACGTTTTTCATCGGTCGTTATTGCGCAGGTATGAGGCACCGGTTGTGCCTTCCGTTGAGCCTCCTGCTCCGGTGTTGGTTGAGGGTGAGTTGGAGTACGTTGTGGAAAAAATCCTAGACTCCCGTGTTTCCAGACGGAGACTCCAGTATCTGGTCAAGTGGAAGGGATATGGCCAGGAGGATAATTCTTGGGTCACTGCATCTGATGTTCATGCCTCTGATCTGGTTCGTGCCTTTCATAGGGCCCATCCTGATCGCCCTGGTGGTTCTGGTGAGGGTTCGGTGCCCCCTCCTTGAGGGGGGGGTACTGTTGTGAATTTGGATTCTGGGCTCCCCCGGTGGCTACTGGTGGAATTGAACTTGTGACATCATCTTCCCTGTTCACCTGTTCTGATTAGATCTGGGTGTCGCTATATAACCTGGCTTCTCTGTTAGATGCTTGCCGGTCAACAATGTTATCAGAAGCCTCTCTGTGCTTGTTCCTGCTCCCAGACATCTACTAGATAAGTTGGACATTCGTCCATGTTTTGTTTTTGTATTTTGGTTCCAGTTCACAGCTGCAGTTTCGTTACTGTGTCTGGAAAGCTCTTGTTGATCAGGAATTGCCACTCTGGTATTATGAGTTAATGCCAGAGTCCTAAAGTAATTTCTGGATGTGTTTTGTTAGGGTTTTCTACTGACCATGAAAGTATGCTTTCTGTCTTCTGCTATCTAGAAAGCGGACCTCAAATTTGCTAAAACTATTTTCCTGCTGCGTTTGTTGTTTCATCTCATATCACCGCCAATATATGTGGGGGGCCTCTGTCTCCTTTTTGGGCATTTCTCTAGAGGTGAGTCAGGTCTTATATTTCCCTCTGCTAGCATTATTTAGTTCTCCGGCCGGCGCTGGGCATATAGGGATAAAAAGTAGGACATGCTACCTGGCTACTTCTAGATGATGCGGTAGGTTTAGTTCATGGTCAGTATAGTTACATCTTCCAAGAGCTTGTTCCTATAGAGGCTTATGCTAGTTCTCTGGCCATGGAGATCATGACAAGGACCTGAGAATAACGTCACCGGCTTGTGATTGGTCGCTCAGCGGTCACGTGGGCCGCCGCGACCAATCACAAGCCGTGAAGCATTCGAAAGGTCTTTCAAGCGCCATTTTTAGGAACGGAAGATGCCGGTTACCAGCGGCGATGTCCAGGCTGCGTCGGAGAGGTGAGCATATCAATATTTTTTATTTTAATTCTTTATTTTACCCTTAAATGTGGATTCTGATACCGATTTCCGATATCGCAAACATATCGGAACTCGGTATCGGAATCCCGATACCAGATTCAGAAGATCGCCGACCTCATGGCTGACCCCACACAGGGGTCGGGTCGGGTTTCATGAAACCCGACTTTGCCAAAAGTCGGCGACTTCTGAAAATGGTCGACCCGTTTCGCTCAACCCTAGTCGGGACATGTCAGCTTTTGATGTCAATCAAAAAATCTTATCTGCACCAAAATGGTATCATTAAAAATGTCAGCTCAGCATGCCAAAAATAAGCCCTCACCCATCCCCAGATCACAAAAAATGGAGACGCTAAGGGTATTGGAAAATTCCGCAATTTTTACTTTTTTTTTAGCAAAGTTTGGAATTTTTTTCACCACTTAGATAAAAATGAACCTAGACATGCTTGATGTCTATTAACTAGAAATGACCTGGAGAATCATACTGACAGGTCAGTGTTAGCAGTTAGTGACCATAGCAAAAAACAAAAACAAAAAACAAGTGTGGGATTGCAGCTTTTTTGCAATTTCACCGCGCTTAGATTTGTATTCCCATTTTCTAGTACACGACAAGGTAAAACCAATGGTGTCATTCAAAAGTACAACTCGTCCCACAAAAAATAAGCCCTCACGTGGCCATATTAATGGAAAAATAAAAAGTTATGGCTCTGGAAAGGAGGGGAGCGCAAAACGAAAATGCAAAGCCGAAAAAAGCTCCGTGCGTTAAGGGGTTAATAACCACCCCCTTTTTCTTATCGCTGAGTCATTTTTTAACCCAACTACAAATATTTTTCCCTAGCTCATTTGCTCTCAGCTTACGTGCCAACCTTTTAGATTGTACTATATCAATTGAATACTGAATAATTCTACCAATCCAAAATATTGATTTGCCAGCAAGGTAGTCGTGGTAATGAATAATAATAAAAATTAACTTTTAATGATAATATTATTAAAAATCTAGTTAAAGACAAGAACAACAAACCGACATAAACAACTGGAAGACACCCAATAAACCCAATTAATTACTGGTAAGTATGGGCATAAAATATTGCTTAATCAAATCCTAATTATCCCTTGGAGGATAACTTGATCTATACTTGATTATCTCTAAGCAATATAAGAAAAGTGCTCTTTTTATCATGCTGATTCTCACTGAACCATGTGTAAATCATACCAGATGTCTACAAATAACTACAGATGTCCGATATCGCCCTACACAGGCCTTATGTATAATGCATCTGTAACACACTGCTAGATATATAGCCGCATGATGATTTCAAAAAAAGCATCTATAAAAAGGAACAATCTCACCCGGTTCTTATGTTAGACAGACTCTCCCGGTCTTGAGAGATGCTCCATACAATTCCTCTGTTTGTCCGTAGATGGGGGATGGACGTGCACACCATCAAACTTTCAACCCACCAGACCGGTCCTCAACTCGAGGTAATTGTTAACCCCCTGGCCTCCCGACGCGTTTCCTTTCATCATCAGGGGAGGATTAAATAAACTGCCAACTCGGGGAGAAGGTGATTTCCTCACAAGGAATAAGCAACCTTCCTATTTAGATTCATCTTGGCAAGATGAATCTAAATAGGAAGGTTGCTTATTCCTTGTGAGGAAATCACCTTCTCCCCGAGTTGGCAGTTTATTTAATCCTCCCCTGATGATGAAAGGAAACGCGTCGGGAGGCCAGGGGGTTAACAATTACCTCGAGTTGAGGACCGGTCTGGTGGGTTGAAAGTTTGATGGTGTGCACGTCCATCCCCCATCTACGGACAAACAGAGGAATTGTATGGAGCATCTCTCAAGACCGGGAGAGTCTGTCTAACATAAGAACCGGGTGAGATTGTTCCTTTTTATAGATGCTTTTTTTGAAATCATCATGCGGCTATATATCTAGCAGTGTGTTACAGATGCATTATACATAAGGCCTGTGTAGGGCGATATCGGACATCTGTAGTTATTTGTAGACATCTGGTATGATTTACACATGGTTCAGTGAGAATCAGCATGATAAAAAGAGCACTTTTCTTATATTGCTTAGAGATAATCAAGTATAGATCAAGTTATCCTCCAAGGGATAATTAGGATTTGATTAAGCAATATTTTATGCCCATACTTACCAGTAATTAATTGGGTTTATTGGGTGTCTTCCAGTTGTTTATGTCGGTTTGTTGTTCTTGTCTTTAACTAGATTTTTAATAATATTATCATTAAAAGTTAATTTTTATTATTATTCATTACCACGACTACCTTGCTACTATATCAATTGCTTTGAAAAGTCCAGGTAGAGAACATTCACATGAATAAAGGATTGAACATCGCAGGCTTAAAATAAGTGCAAGTTTAGTCATTAAATGTAATTACTAATTTATATAAAAATACTTTTTTTGCAATAACCATGTTGGTGTTTCAGAGGCAATACCCACTTTATACTCCAATCATCCCACAGATTGTCTGACCTGTTGAGCTAGCCAATTAAATGAGGCTGTTGTCAAATCACTAAGAAACTTATGTGTGCACACTTATGTTTCTACATTATTTTAATTGCCAAATACCCCTTGACAGGTATCACTGAAAAAAGTTAATCAATGTTATTCACTTTGCATGTCAATACTTTCAAACTTACAATTCCAATTAAAATTATTCAGCATCCATTGTAAATTAATCTTATTACTAAAATTTACAAACCATCTGCTGTTTGAAATACATTTTAGAAACAAAAACAATTTAAAGGGAATCTGTCACCACATTTGACCTATCTAATCTATTACTATGGGCATGCAGGATATAAACTGCTGACAATAGTCCTCCCTGTGTCTCATATCAGCTGTGTTGTTGCTGAGAAATCCTCTTTTATCACTTTATACACTACATTCAAAAGTTTAGGGTCACCCAGGCAATTTTGTGTTTTCCATGAAAACTCATACTTTTATTAATCAAATGACTTGCCAAATGAACTGAAAATCAAGTCCAGACATTGACAAGGTTTTAAAAAAAAAAGATTTTATTTAAAATAATAATTTTCTCCTTCAAACTTTGGTTTTGTCTAAGAATGCTCCCTTTGCAGCAATTACTGAGGTAATCTGGAGAATTTTCACCCCATGCTTCCAGAAGACCCTCCCACAAGTTGGTTTGGCTTGATGGGCACTTTTTGGGTACCATACGGTCAAGCTGCTCCGACAACAGCTCAATGGGGTTGAGATCTGGTGACTGCGTTGGCCACTCCATTACAGATAAAATACCAGCTGCCTGCTTCTTCCCTAAATAGTTCTTGCATAATTTGGAGGTGTGCTTTGGGTCATTGTCCTGTTGTCGGATGAAATTGGCTCCAAACAAGCGCTGTCCACAGGGTATGATATAGCATTGCAAAATGTAGTGATAGCCTTCCTTATTCAAAATCCCTTTTGCCTTGTACAAATCTCCCACTTTACCAGCACCAAAGCAACCCTAGACTATCACATCACCTCCACCATGCTTGATAGGTGGCGTCAAGCACTATACCAGCATCTTTTCAGTTGTTCTGTGCCTCACAAAAGTTCTTCTGTGTGATCCAAACACCTCAAACTTGGATTCATCTGTCCATAACACTTTTCTCCAATCTTCCTCTGTCCAAAGATTGTGTTATTTTGCTCATATTAATCTTTTCCTTTTTTAGCCAGTCTCAGATATGGCTTTTTCTTTGCCACTCTGCCCTGAAAACCAGCATCACCGAGTCGCCTCTTCACTGTAGACATTGACACTGGCGTTTTGAGTCTACTATTTAATGAAGCTGCCAGTTGAGGACCTGTGAGGCGTTGATTTCTCAAATTACAGACTCTAATGTACTTGTCTTGTTGCTCAGTTGTGCAGCGGGGCCTCCCACTTCTCTTTCTACTCTGGTTAGAGGTTGATTGTGCTCTCCTCTGAAGGGAGTAAAACACTATTGTAGGAAATCTTCAGTTTCTTCGCAATTTCTCGCATGGAACAGCCTTCATTTCTAAGAACAAGAATAGACTGTCGAGTTTCACTTGAAAGTTCTTTTCTTCTGGCCATTTTGAGAGTTTAATGGAACCAACAAGTGTAATGCTCCAGATTCTCAACTAGCTCAAAGGAAGGTCAGGTTTATTGGTTCTCTAATCAGCCAAACTGTTTTCAGCTGTGCTAACATACTTGCACAAGGGTTTTCAAGAGTATTCTAACCATCCATTAGCCTTCTTACACAGTTAGCAAACACAAAGTACCATAATAACACTGGAGTGTGTCATGGTTCTCAATGGCAAGAGACCGTAGTAAAGCATACAAAAGGACTAGCTCTTGGAAGATGGGAACTCGAGCTGACTGTGAGCTAAACCTACCGCACAACTAACAGTGGCCGGGTAGCGTGCCTACGTTTTATCCCTAGATGCCCAGCGCCAGCCGGAGAACTGACTGACCCTAGCAGAGGAAAATACAGACCTGTCTTACCTCTAGAGAAATTTTCCCCAAAAGGCAGACAGTAGCCCCCACATATAATGTCGGTGATTTTAGAGGAAATTGACATACGAAGTATGAAGATAGGTTTAGCAAATTGAGGTCCGCTTACTAGATAGTAGGAAGACAGAAAAGGGAACTACACAGTCAGCTGAAAACCCTTTCAAAACACCATCCTGAAATTGCTTTAAGACTCTAATATCAACTCATGACACCATAGTGGCAAGTTCAGCTCACAAGAGCTTCCAGCCTCAGAAATATTCAAACACAGAGAACTGGAACAAAAATGCAAAACAAACTTAGGACTACAAGTCCAACTTAGCTGATAGTAGTCTAGGAGCAGGAACATGCAACAGAAAGGCTTCTGGTAACATTGTTGGCCGGCATAGAAATGACTGAAGAGCAAGGCTAAATAGACAACTCCCACATCCTGATGGAAACAGGTGAACAGAGGCGATGAAGCACACAAGTTCAGTACCACCAGTGACCACCGGGGGAGCCCAGAAACCAAATTCACAACAGTACCCCCCCCCTCAAGGAGGGGGCACCGAACCCTCACCAGAACCACCAGGGCGATCAGGATGAGCCCTATGAAAGGCACGGACCAAATCGGAGGCATGAACATCAGAGGCTGTCACCCAAGAATTATCCTCCTGACCGTAGCCCTTCCACTTGACCAGATACTGAAGTCTCCGTCTGGAAACACGGGAGTCCAAGATCTTCTCGACAACGTACTCCAACTCACCCTCAACCAACACCGGAGCAGGAGGCTCAACGGAAGGCACAACCGGTACCTCATACCTGCGCAACAATGACCGATGGAAGACAATATGAATAGAAAAAGATGCAGGGAGGTCCAAACGAAAGGACACAGGGTTAAGAATCTCCAATATCTTGTACGGGCCGATGAACCGAGGCTTAAACTTAGGAGAAGAAACCTTCATAGGGACAAAACGAGAAGACAACCACACCAAGTCCCCAACACAAAGACGAGGACCAACACGACGACGGCGGTTGGCAAAATGCTGAGTCTTCTCCTGGGACAACTTCAAATTGTCCACCACATGCCCCCAAATCTGATGCAACCTCTCCACCACAGCATCCACTCCAGGACAATCCGAAGACTCCACCTGACCGGAAGAGAAACGAGGATGAAACCCCGAATTACAGAAGAAAGGAGAAACCAAGGTGGCAGAACTAGCCCGATTATTGAGGGCAAACTCCGCCAAGGGCAAAAAGGCAACCCAATCATCCTGATCCGCAGACACAAAACACCTCAAATAAGTCTCCAAGGTCTGATTAGTTCGCTCGGTCTGGCCATTAGTCTGAGGATGGAAAGCAGACGAAAAAGACAAATCAATGCCCATCCTAGCACAGAACGCTCGCCAAAATCTAGACACGAATTGGGTTCCCCTGTCAGACACGATATTCTCCGGAATACCATGCAAGCGAACCACATTTTGAAAAAACAGAGGAACCAGCTCGGATGAGGAAGGCAATTTAGGCAAGGGAACCAAATGGACCATCTTAGAGAAACGGTCACACACCACCCAGATGACAGACATCTTCTGAGAAACAGGGAGATCAGAAATAAAATCCATGGAGATGTGAGTCCAAGGCCTCTTCGGAATAGGCAAAGATAACAACAATCCACTAGCCCGAGAACAACAAGGCTTGGCCCGAGCACAAACATCACAAGACTGCACAAAACCTCGCACATCTCGCGACAGGGAAGGCCACCAGAAGGACCTAGCCACCAAATCCCTGGTACCAAAGATTCCAGGATGACCAGCTAACGCAGAAGAATGGACCTCCGAGATGACTCTACTGGTCCAATCATCAGGAACAAACATTCTACCAGGCGGGCAACGATCAGGTCTATCCACCTGAAACTCCTGCAAGACCCGTCGCAAGTCTGGGGAAACAGCAGATAATATCACTTCATCCTTAAGGATACCTGTAGGTTCAGAATTACCAGGGGAATCAGGCTCAAAACTCCTAGAAAGGGCATCCGCCTTCACATTTTTAGAACCCGGTAGGTAAGAAACCACAAAATTAAACCGAGAGAAAAATAACGACCAGCGCGCCTGTCTAGGATTCAGGCGCCTGGCAGACTCAAGATAAATCAAATTCTTGTGGTTGGTCAATACCACCACCTGATGTCTAGCCCCCTCAAGCCAATGACGCCACTCCTCAAAAGCCCACTTCATAGCCAAGAGCTCCCGATTACCAATATCATAATTTCGCTCAGCGGGCGAAAATTTACGAGAAAAGAATGCGCAAGGTCTCATCACGGAGCAGTCGGAACTTTTCTGTGACAAAACCGCCCCAGCTCCGATCTCCGAAGCGTCAACCTCAACCTGAAAAGGAAGAGTAACATCAGGCTGACGCAATACAGGGGCGGAAGAAAAGCGGCGCTTAAGCTCCCGAAAGGCCTCCACAGCAGCAGGGGACCAATCAGCAACATCAGCACCCTTCTTAGTCAAATCAGTCAACGGTTTAGCAACATCAGAAAAACCAGTTATAAATCGACGATAAAAATTAGCAAAGCCCAAAAACTTTTGAAGGCTCTTAAGAGAAGAGGGTTGCGTCCAATCACAAATAGCCTGAACCTTGACAGGGTCCATCTCAATGGAAGAGGGGGAAAAAATGTACCCCAAAAACGAAATCTTTTGAACCCCAAAAACGCACTTAGAACCCTTTACACACAAGGAATTAGAGCGCAAAACCTGAAAAACCCTCCTGACCTGTTGGACATGAGAGTCCCAGTCGTCCGAAAAAATCAAAATATCATCCAGATACACAATCATAAATTTATCCAAATATTCACGGAAAATGTCATGCATAAAAGACTGAAAGACTGAAGGGGCATTTGAAAGACCAAAAGGCATTACTAAATACTCAAAATGGCCCTCAGGCGTATTAAATGCGGTTTTCCACTCATCCCCCTGCTTAATTCGCACTAAATTATACGCCCCACGAAGATCAATCTTAGAGAACCACTTGGCCCCCTTTATTCGAGCAAACAAATCAGTAAGCAGTGGCAAAGGATACTGATATTTAACCGTGATTTTATTCAAAAGCCGATAATCAATACACGGCCTCAAAGAGCCATCTTTTTTAGATACAAAGAAAAAACCGGCTCCTAAGGGAGATGACGAAGGACGAATATGTCCCTTTTCCAAGGACTCCTTAATATATTCCCGCATAGCAGCATGTTCAGGCACAGATAGATAAAATAAACGACCCTTAGGAAACTTACTGCCCGGAATCAGATCTATTGTACAATCGCAATCTCTGTGCGGAGGTAGTGAACCAAGTTTAGGCTCCTCAAAAACGTCACGATAATCAGATAAAAATTCCGGAATCTCAGAGGGAATAGATGACGAAATGGAAACCAAAGGTACGTCCCCATGAGTCCCCTGACATCCCCAGCTTAACACAGACATTGCTTTCCAGTCGAGGACTGGGTTATGAGATTGCAGCCATGGCAATCCAAGCACCAACACATCATGTAGATTATACAACACAAGGAAGCGAATAATCTCCTGGTGATCCGGATTAATACGCATAGTTACTTGTGTCCAGTATTGTGGTTTATTACTAGCCAATGGCGTGGAGTCAATACCCTTCAGAGGTATAGGAACTTCCAGAGGCTCTAAATTAAACCCACAGCGTTTGGCAAAGGACCAATCCATAAGACTCAAAGCGGCGCCAGAGTCGACATAGGCGTCCGCGGTAATAGACGATAAAGAGCAAATCAGGGTCACAGATAGAATAAACTTGGACTGTAAAGTACCAATTGAAACAGACTTATCAACCTTCTTAGTACGTTTAGAGCATGCTGATATAACATGAGTTGAATCGCCACAATAGAAGCATAACCCATTTTTTCGCCTAAAATTCTGTCGTTCGCTTCTGGACAGAATTCTATCACATTGCATAATCTCTGGCGCCTTCTCAGTAGACACCGCCAAATGGTGCACAGGTTTGCGCTCCCGCAAACGCCGATCAATCTGAATAGCCATTGTCATGGACTCATTCAGACCTGCAGGCACAGGGAACCCCACCATAACATCTTTAATGGCATCAGAGAGACCCTCTCTGAAATTCGCCGCCAGGGCGCACTCATTCCACTGAGTAAGCACAGACCACTTACGAAATTTTTGGCAGTATATTTCAGCCTCATCTTGCCCTTGAGACAGGGCCATCAAGGCTTTTTCAGCCTGAATCTCTAAATGAGGTTCCTCATAAAGCAACCCCAAAGCCAGGAAAAACGCATCCACATTGAGCAACGCAGGATCCCCTGGTGCCAAAGCAAATGCCCAATCCTGAGGGTCGCCCCGGAGCAAGGAAATTACAATCCTGACCTGCTGTGCAGGATCTCCAGCGGAGCGAGATCTCAGAGACAAAAATAATTTACATCTATGTTTGAAATTCTGGAAGCGAGATCTATCCCCGGAGAAAAATTCAGGCTAAGGTACTCTAGGTTCAGATATAGGAGCATGAATTACAAAATCCTGTAAACTTTGAACCTTCATAGCGAGATTATTCAAACCTGTAGCTAAACTCTGAGGATCCATTTTCATCAGGTGAAATCAGAACCATTCAAGGATTAGAAGGAGAGAGAGACGAAGGCTGCAGTAAGCAGAGATGCTAGTGAATCAACTAATGAGCAAACTCAGGAAAAAAAAAAAAAAAAATTCTCTGCAGACTTCTTTTCTCTCCTTTCTTCTGCCAATTATTTTAACCCTTGGCCGGCCAAACTGTCATGGTTCTCAATGGCAAGAGACCGTAGTAAAGCATACAAAAGGACTAGCTCTTGGAAGATGGGAACTCGAGCTGACTGTGAGCTAAACCTACCGCACAACTAACAGTGGCCGGGTAGCGTGCCTACGTTTTATCCCTAGACGCCCAGCGCCAGCCGGAGAACTGACTGACCCTAGCAGAGGGAAATACAGACCTGTCTTACCTCTAGAGAAATTTTCCCCAAAAGGCAGACAGTAGCCCCCACATATAATGTCGGTGATTTTAGAGGAAATTGACATACGAAGTATGAAGATAGGTTTAGCAAATTGAGGTCCGCTTACTAGATAGTAGGAAGACAGAAAAGGGAACTACACAGTCAGCTGAAAACCCTTTCAAAACACCATCCTGAAATTGCTTTAAGACTCTAATATCAACTCATGACACCAGAGTGGCAAGTTCAGCTCACAAGAGCTTCCAGCCTCAGAAATATTCAAACACAGAGAACTGGAACAAAAATGCAAAACAAACTTAGGACTACAAGTCCAACTTAGCTGATAGTAGTCTAGGAGCAGGAACATGCAACAGAAAGGCTTCTGGTAACATTGTTGGCCGGCATAGAAATGACTGAAGAGCAAGGCTAAATAGACAACTCCCACATCCTGATGGAAACAGGTGAACAGAGGCGATGAAGCACACAAGTTCAGTACCACCAGTGACCACCGGGGGAGCCCAGAAACCAAATTCACAACAGGAGTGGTGGTTGTTGGAAATGGGCCTCTATATACCTATGAAGATATTGCATTACAAACCAGACGTTTGCAGCTAACATAGTCATTTACCACATTAACAATGTATAGAGTGTATTTCTGAATCATTTAATGTTAGCTGAATCGGAAAAAAACTGTGCTTTTTTTTTCAAAAATAGGGAAATTTGTAAGTGACCTTACTTTTGAATGGTAGAATATAAGTCACCTTTTCCAGGCTCCGGGGTGAATGGTGCCTGGAGATAACTCTGCCCCCAGAGCTTATTTTAAATATAAGGGCAAGTTACAAGAGCGATGTGACATGGTTACCAGGGTGATGTGTATTTGCCGCTCTTTACTCTCCTGATAACTGACACATCTGCAGGTTTCTCTCAGCTTCAGCTTCCATCTCACAGGCAGACTGGGCTGCAATATTGTTGCAATACAGCAGAACTGAGAGAGAAGCATAAATTTGTTTGATAGAAGACAGATTTACTTTTTCCTGGTCTGTATTGGTTACTTGTCTCACACACTGGTAACACCTCCTTCATGTAAAATAATCTCTGGAGGCAGAGTTATCTCCAGGCACCATTCACCCCGGAGCCTGAAATAGGTCACTTATATAAAGTGATAAAAGATGATTTCTCAGCAACAACACAGCTGATATGAAACACACAGGGAGGACTATTGTCTGCATTCCATAACTTGTATGGCCATAATAATAGTTGAGATAGGTCAAATGTGGTGAGAGATTCCCTTTAAATATCTCAACCCAATTAAATCCTAAACACAAATGGCAACTTTTAATGACTACTGAAATCGTAGTTATTCAGCCAATTCAGGACGTGTCACTAGTACTTAGCAGAACAACTTAATAATAATAATCTTTATATAGTACCAACATATTCAACAGCGCTTTACAATTCAGAGGTTCATATTCAAGTCATAAGTAACATAGTTAAAGATAATACAGTAATTTAAGCGACCCTGCTCCTAAGGACTTACAATCACAATGTACTTATTTACAATGATGGCCCAGCCATCTTGAGGAAATGGGGAATAGATAATGGCTGCATGAGCTAGCCACCAGATAATATTTGTAGTGCTTTTGGGTGCGATGTAGTTTGATGAAGAATTATGCTCAGAGAATGGGCTATATATAAAAAGGATTTTGATTAGGGAACATTATAGGCTGCCCTAAATAGATGTGTTTTTAGGGAGCGCCTAAAACTGTATAAGTAGTTATTTTTCCAAATTTTTGGGGGTACAGCATTCCAAAGAATTGGTGAAACTGGGGAGAAGTCTTGGACCCAGGAGTGGGAGGTACAGATCAGTGAGGATGTTAGCTGAAAGCTGGTTGCAGAGTGTAGAGAATGGGGAGAACGATAAACAGAAATAAGGGAGGAGATATAGGGGGGTGCTGCACTGTGGAGAACTTTGTTGGCGAGAACAAGCAAATTAGTTTGGATCATATAATGTATGGGCAGCCAATGTAATGACTGGCACAGAGCGATTAACGATTAGCCAGACCTACAGTATGACCCTTGCTGCTGCCATAACGATGGACTGGAGAGGGGAATGCTGAGTGAGGGGGAAGTCACTTAATAGAGAATTACAGTGATCAAGGCGAGAGTGGACCTGTGCAACAGTGAGGGTTTTTGTTGTTTCCATGGTGAGAAAATGGCGGATTTAAAAGATACCTTCAGATGAAAGTGACAAGAGTGGGCAAGAGATTGTTAATAGAAGTTGAAGGAAAGATTGGTGTTAAACATAACATCCAGACAGCAAACCTGGTACCTAGGCATTATTGTGATGCCCACACAGAGAGGGATGTGTTAAATTTAGAGAGATAAGTAAATGGCAGAAGAAGTTCAGTTTCGAAAAGGTAAGTTTCAGATAGAGAGTGGACATGATGTTGGAAATTGCAGACAGTCACTGGTGTTCACTAATACAGCGGTGGTAACATCAGGGGATGAAGTGTATAGTTGTGTGTCATCAGCATAAAGATGGTGCTGAAAGCCAAATTTGCTCATGCTCTGTCCAAATGGGGCTGTGTAGAGAGAGAACAGAAGAGTGCCTCGGACTGAATTGTAAGGGACCCCAATAGTGAGAGGAAGAGGAGAAGAAGTGGAGTCAGCAAACCTTACACTGACAGAAAGGTCAGAAAGACAGGAAGACAACCAGAGACAAATGTCCTTTATGACTATTGAGTGAAGCATAGAGATGGTGGTCAATAGTGTCAAAAGCAGCAGAAAAGTCAAGAAGAATAAGCAGAGTGTAGTCACCATTACTTTTGCTATCAAACGGTCATTGGTCACATTTTTAAATGCAGTTTCTGCAGACTGTAGAAGGCAGAAGCCACACTGTGATTAACCCAGAAGGGATTTAGTGGAGAGGTGACGAGTAAAGTGGGAGTAAACCAGGCGCTCCAAAAGTTTAGAGATGAAGGGGAGATTGGAGCCCAATCTGTAGTTATTTGTGCAGGATGGGTAAAAAAGTTTTTTTTTAATAATGGAGTAATAATAGAGTGTTTAAAGGAGGATGGGAAGATACCAGAAGAGAGGAAGAAATTAAAGATTGTAGTTAGGTGAGTTGTGACGACCGTAGAGAGAGACTGGAGTAGATGTGACGGAATGGGGTCAGTAGTGCATGTAGTAAGAAAAAAAGGAGAGAGGAGCCTGGATACTTCTTCTGTGACTGGGTCAAATGTAAAGAGTGGGACGGAAGAGATGTGGGTAGGAATGGGAGTAACAGCACTTTGTGGCTGGGAGATGATTTCCTAATGGATATTTTCTATTTTCTCTGTATAATAGGAGGCCAGCTCATCAGTAAAGGTGTCTGTAATAAGGGCTTGTGCTTTAGGACTAAAGAGGGAGTTAAAGGTGTTGAAAAGTTTTTTGGATGGCTGGATAGTGAGAAGAGCATGATGGTAAAGTAGGTCTGTTTGATGAGATGAAGGGGCAGAGTTATAAGTCCTTAATATAAAGTTATTGTGGATAAAGTTTTCCTCCATAGGGGTTAAGCACTACCAGAGCACCGCTGGAAAAACAGAGTTTGCAATCTGAGTCAGGGCTGTTTTACTGTATGTTTGGAGGTTCTGAGTTTGAGGGCTGCTACTTGGTCCATGCTGCTCCTGAGAGTGTCATTGTAGTGATATACAGCCAGATCAGGACAGGAGACAGAAAAAATAGGAGATTGGGAGTCAGTGATGAGTATTGTAAGTCTGTAAGTGTATTATTGTTAATGGCTTGTAGATTTCTGAATGTGTGATATGTAGGAGTGTTCTGGAGTGGGTGAGAAGCTGTGAGTGTGAAGGATAGAATGGTTTGGTCAGACAGGGGAAAAGGTGAGTTATCTAGGTAGGAGATTGAACAGAGCTGGACAAAGACCAGATCTAGGGTGTAAAGGTACCTTCACACTAAACGACTTTGCAACGATAACGATAGCGATCCGTGACGTTGCAGCATCCTGGATAGTGATATTGTTGTGTTTGACACGCAGCAGCGATCTGGATCCTGCTGTGATATCGCTGGTCGGAGCTAGAAGTCCAGAACTTTATTTGGTCGTCAGATCGGCGTGTATCGTCGTGATTGACAGCAAAAGCAACAATGCCAGCAATGTTTTACAATGGTAACCAGGGTAAATATCGGGTTACTAAGCGCAGGGCCGCGCTTAGTAACCCAATGTTTACCCTGGTTACCATTGTAAACGTAAAAAAAAAACAGTACATACTCACCTTCTGATGTCCGTCAGGTCCCTGGCCGTCTGCTTCCCGCACTGACTGTGAGCGCCGGCCGGCCGTAAAGCACAGCACAGCGGTGACGTCACCGCTGTGCTCTGCTTTTACTTTACGGCCGGCCGGCGCTCACAGTCAGTGCGGGAAGCAGACGGCCAGGGACCTGACGGACATCAGAAGGTGAGTATGTACTGGTTTTTTTTACATTTACAATGGTAACCAGGGTAAACATCGGGTTACTAAGCGCGGCCCTGCGGTTTGTATCCCGATGTTTACCCTGGTTACCCGGGGACCAGCATCCTTGGTCGCTGGAGAGCTGTCTGTGTGACAGCTCTCCAGCGACCACACAGCGACGCTGCAGCGATCGGCATCGTTGTCGATATCGCTGCAGCGTCGCTTAATGTGACGGTACCTTAACTGTCTTTGTGTGTCTTAGAGATTTCAGAGATTAAAAGTTGTGAGTTGCCAAGAGAAGTTGTTGCAGATAGAAGCTGGGATGCAAATAGGGAGGTGGGAATGTTTATGGAGACATTGAAATCTCCCAGGATAAAGGTTGGTAATTCTGAGGACATGCAGTGCGACAACCAGGCCGAAAAATAATCTGGGTGGGTAAACCTGGGGAACAGTATGTGACTGCTGAGGGAGAGCGGGGTGGAAGAGCCTGATGGTGTGGACCTCAAATGGAGGGATTGAGGATGATGGAACTGGGGGATGTTCACAGGTTTCGGGA
This sequence comes from Ranitomeya variabilis, assembly GCF_051348905.1. Taxonomy (NCBI): domain Eukaryota; kingdom Metazoa; phylum Chordata; class Amphibia; order Anura; family Dendrobatidae; genus Ranitomeya; species Ranitomeya variabilis. The sequence continues at coordinate 928,470,734 of NC_135232.1, read as the reverse complement.
CTGGGAAAAATGTAAGCCGCCATGAGTACCAGCAGAAGGGGAGACAGTGTCAGAATCCTGAATACAGGTTTTGATGTGGGCCAGCAGATTAAGAGAGTTGTTTAGAAAGAAATTGTGCAGGGAAGGAAGTTTGTTACATACAGACCATGGATTCCAGAGTACACAATTAAAAGAGGAAGATGAAGGAGTACAACTAATGTTAATAAGATTAGTAGGGTTGTGATGTGAGATGGGGGAGGGGTTGAAGCTGATGGAGGTGGATCGGGCTTAGGAGAGATATCTCCTGAAGTAAGTAGTAGCAGTAAAAAGAGAAATAGCAATTGGTTCTTGCATTTGCTATTGTGCTTTGGACAAGATTGACTGAGATTATTCAGGAAGGTGAAAAGAGCATAGGTGCTGTACATGGAAGGGGGAAGGAAAGAGGGGGTGATGTGGATGAGTGGTGAGGGAAGGGGGATAGGGCGGTGAATGTGGATGACAAAAGCACACAGGAAGATGGTCTTATAAATTCAGCACATAGTTAAATTGGATTACAAAGTGTGGGTTACCAGACTCCTGCCCAGAGTAACTGCCATTGAAGCAACTGCCAGACACTTCGTGACAAGGACACTTTGCGTAAGAGAACACATGCATGCACCCCACATACCTGCACCCCTTATGATGCATCTAGATTTATAGGACTGACTAAAGGATCAGGTAAGAGGGATTGTAGGAGGCCAGCTGGTTTAGGATAAATTAACAGCTGGTCAACACACCAGAGGGGATAAATAGCTGATCAAAAACAAACAAACCAATCATAAGACTATGCCTGACTCCATCTACACAGTATCACATTTTTCACCATCAGATAACATCTACAATGAGGGAAGGACAGACATATATGAGTGAGTTTTGATTTTAATTGAATTGAATTCAATATATAACAAACAGCAGAGGTACAGCAAGCAGAGTTGCTATACCATGAAATTGTTTCAAGTAGGGTTGAGCGACCTTTACTTTTATAGGATCGGGTCGGGTTTCACGAAACCCGACTTTTTCAAAAGTCGGGTCGAGTGAAATCGGCCGATCCTATAAAAAAGTCGGGGTCGGGGTCAGCCGAAACTCGAAACCCAATGCAGTGCATTGGGTTTCCAATGGTTCCCAGGGTCTGAAGGAGCGGAAACTCTCCTTCAGGCCCTGGGATCCATATTTAAGTGTAAAATAAAGAATTAAAATAAAAAATATCGCTATACTTACCATCTGATGCACCCTGGTACTAACCGGGAACCTTCCCTCCTTAGAATCAGCCTTCCAAGACCTGCGGTGACGTCACGGTGACGTCGCGGCTTGTGATTGGTCGCGCGGCCCCCATGTGACCGCTCGCGCGACCAATCACAAGCCGCGACGTCACCGTGACGTCACCGAAGGCCCTGGAAGGGCTGATTCTTAGGAAGGAAGGCTGCCGGAATGAAGCCGAGGGTGAGTATATTCCTATTAGGTATATACTCACCCTCGGACACGCCCTGCTTCTTTCCGACAGCCTTCCTTCCTAAGAATCAGCCCTTCCACGGCCTTCGGTGACGTCACGGTGATGTCGCGGCTTGTGATTGGTCGCGCGAGCGGTCACATGGGGGCTGCGCGACCAATCACAAGCCGCGACGTCACCGTGACGTCACCGCAGGTCTTGGAAGGCTGATTCTAAGGAAGGAAGGTTTCCGGTTAGTACCAGGGCCCGTCAGAGTGTAAGTATAGCGATATTTTTTATTTTAATTCTTTATTTTACACCTAAATCTGAATTCCGATACCAATTCCCGATATCTTAAACATATCGGGAATAGGTATCGGAATTCCGATTCCAGATTCAGAAGATCGCTGACTTCATGGCCGACCCCACACAGGGGTCGGGTCGGGTTTCATGAAACCCGACTTTGCCAAAAGTCGGCGACTTCTGAAAATTGCCGACCCGTTTCGCTCAACCCTAGTTTCAAGATGTTATACTTTTGAACTGCATTTCAGATAATTTTGGTTTCATTAGTATAAACAATTTAGCCCTTTCTGTCCTTCTATATACAGCTCTGGCAAAAATTAAAAGACCACTGCAAAATGTTCAGTTTGTCTGATTTTTCTCTTTATAGGTATATTTTTGAGTAAAATTTATTTTTTTTCATTTATTCTATAAACTACTTGCAACATGTCAACGAATTTCCAAGCAATAAATTTTGTATTTTTTTTCTGAAAAGGAGAAAAGGTGAAAATTACAAAAAAACAGTGCTTTTAGACCTCAAATAATGCAAAGAAAACAAGTTCATAAAAATGTAGAAACAACAATACTAATGTTGTAACTCAGGAAGAGTTCAGAAATCAATATTTTGTGGAATAACCATGATTTTTAATCACAGCTTTCATGTGTCTTGGCATGCTTTCCATCAGCTTTTCACAGTAATTCTTCTTTCTACATTCCAGAGGTTTTCAATGGGGTTCAGGTCTGGAGACTGGGCTGCCCATGTCAGGGTTTTCATGTGGTGATCTTTTAATTTTTGCCGGAGCTGTATAGTGACCGCACACAAGGAAAAGTTATCACCTGGTCATACATGCGGCTGGCAACTGTCCACTGTACAAAAGCTACACCAATTAGGAAACAGATTTTCCAGCTAATATGCCTGTTCCACCACCTCAAAAACTTCTGAACAATTTTGGAAAAAAATTGTTACCTTTTTTTTAAAGAAGTTTACAGTCATTGAAGGCAAAGAATTTTGGCGTGATAATTATTTTTTCAACAAATTTTGCCTCTTCTGACAATTTTTCTGACCTGTTGTGCACAAGGACTACACACACAAGGAAGTGTTGACTCTCCAGGAAGCAGAAAGAGTTATTTTGTTCCAGCATATGGTAATATACACTCCTCAATATTGAAATTGTAACAATAAGACGGGAAAGTTATAGAATTAGGACAATAACAGGATCAAAAGACATGTTAATGATTTGCAAATGATGAAAACATGGAAACAAAACTTTTCAATTATTCAATATCGATTATGAGCACCACTTGCATGTTTTGGTATGCTATCTATAAGGCTATTACAGTAATGGTTGTTTGAAGAATGAACTGCAGCGCTATATGCATTTGTGGAAGCAAATCATCAAGATCTGATACTAATAGCTCCCTTTACAATTGCTGACTAATGATGTCCCTTATTTGCTTAGGCTTCTTTCACAGTTCCATCTTGAGACGGCCGTCATAATACGTTGGCGCGACATATCAACGGACGTTGTAAAAACATTGGCAAACTGATGTAATGCATCCAGTAAACTGACGGATCCATCGAATTCGGTAGTACCTGAATTTTAATGCATACAATTCTGGAGAGAGAGAGAGAGACTTTTCCCGGACTCGAAAATCCTTGCAGCCATGCACAGAATGAAAAAACGGGATACGTCGCTGGATTCCTGTGTTTGATGGTCAGCGACGGATCCTGCCTCCATAGGCTTCCATTATAGCCAACAACGGACAGTGCAAAAAAAGGTTCCTCTGAACATTTTCTCCGCCCAAAGGACCGCTATTTTCTGACGAATCCAGTGCATGACGGATGAAACGGATGGCCATCCGTCACAATCCATCACTAATACAAGTCTATGGGAAAAAACAGGATCCTGCAGAAAAATTTACAGGATCCTTTTTTCAAAAATCAACGGATTTTGACGGGAGGAAAAAGATGGAAGTGTGAAAGAGGCCTTACTTGGAGACAATTCAATAGGTGCTGGAGGACATGGTAGCACTTTTAGGCCATGTAGGCTCCTCACTAAAACATGCAGCATTGAAAAACATTTTGGAGAAACAGCTGTACCTTTGGTTCTGTGACTAACCCAAGCTATTAGTGTACCTGGAATGAAGATTAGAGATGTCCAACTACTATGCATTTTGCCATTCCATACTATAACCAAGAAGCAATATTTGTGTTGTTCTTTAATAATAATAATTTTATTTATATAGCGCCAACATATTCCGCAGCGCTTTACAAATTATAGAGGGGACTTGTGCAGACAATAGACATTACAGCATAACAGAAATCACTTTAGTGTAAACCTCTTCATGAAATTGCCAACTTTGCCTCCTCAGGATCAAGGAATTGTGTTTAGTGATTAATTTTAGACTGCAAGTGGAATTAGAATTCACATAACAAGCCTGACATCAATCAATGTCTAAACATACCATTAGAAGATGTTTGTGTAGACATTAGGCTACTAGCCAAACATCCAGCTCCAGGTGTTTCATTGACATCATGCCATGGCTCTCAAGGGCAGTTGTCTGAATTCTTCCTGGAAGTAATCAGACATGTTCATGATAACTGCAGCTTCACCTTTATCTGCTGTATAATGATATTGTAACTAGATTTTAAGGATTGTATGGCTTTTCTTTCATCCATGCTGATATTGTTTGGTATTCAACTCTTGGATAGAAAATACTACACTCCGCTTCAGGAAGATTACACCAAAAAGTACATGGAGGAACTAACACATATCACTGGGATGGACTCTACGTCATCCTCACTACTGGTCCTAATACCAGACAATCCCCAAACAGGTACCTTGAGCGTGTTAGATAAAATATGTAAGGAAGGTAACCCTGGGAGGCCAATCATTTCTAGTATTGGGACATTAACTGAGAATATCTAAGGGTACCGTCACACAGTACCATTTACATCGCTACGACGGCACGATTCGTGACGTCGCAGCATCGTATGATTATCGCTCCAGCGTCGTAGACTGCGGTCACACGTTGCAATCACGGCGCTGGAGCGATGCCGAAGTCCCCAGGTAACCAGGGTAAACATCGGGTTACTAAGCGCAGGGCCGCGCTTAGTAACCCGATGTTTACCGTGGTTACCAGCGTAAAAGTAAAAAAAAACAAACAGTACATACTCACCATCTGATGTCCGTCAGGTCCCTTGCCGTCTGCTTCCTGCTCTGACTGAGATCCGGCCGTACAGTGAGAGCAGAGCGCAGCGGCGACGTCACCGCTGTGATCTGCTCTCACTTTCCGGCCGGCAGACAGTCAGAGCGGAAAGCAGACTGCAAGGGACCTGACGGACATCGGATGGTGTGTATGTACTGTTTTTTTTTTTTTACTTTTACGCTGGTAACCACGGTAAACATCGGGTTACTAAGCGTGGCCCTGCGCTTAGTAACCCGATGTTTACCCTGGTTACCAGCGAACGCATCGCTGGATCGCTGTCACACACAACGATTCAGCGATGACAGCGGGAGATCCAGCGACGAAAGAAAGTTTCAAACGATGTGCTACGACGTACGATTCTCAGCTGGGTGCCTGATCGCAGTAGCGTGTCAGACACTGCGAGATCGTAACGATATCGCTAGAACGTCACGAATCGTGCCGTCGTAGCGATAAAAATGCCACTGTGTGACGGTACCCTAAGGCTGGGTGGAGAACATTCTGAAAAGCTTGGTGAGATATTACTGACATTCAATGCAAATTGTCAGCCCTAGGCCTACTTCCAGAAGACACAATATTTTTCACCATGAATGTAGAGTCTCTGTGTTTCAACATTCATCATGAGGATGGGATTACTGCATGCAAATATTTCCTTCAAAAAAACAATCTGGCCACAGAACCAGCTGTTATCAGGTTTGTGCTCCATCACAACTAGTTTTCCTTTGAGAACTATTTATACCAACTGTGTATGGGCAGCGTAAATGGGAAGCAAAATGTCAACACAATATGCTAACCTATTTATGGCTAAACTAGCGGAGTTTTTTGTCATCCTTTTCTGTTAAACTTCTGCATACTTTCACTACATTGATGGTCTGCTAATAATAGTAACTTGGTCAAAAGATGATCTGCTTACTTTCCACAATATCATCAAGTTCCACCCAACCATCAAGCTCACCCTCAATTTTTCAAATTCCAAAATACATTTTCTGGACATGACCATATATATCAAGACAATACCATGCAAACATCAATTTATCATAAGCGAACAGGATGTCCGGCATTTGTCAGAGGGAACAGCTTTCATCCAAGACACACAAAAAAATCCATAATTTATAGTCAAGCTCTGAGATACATTTGTATCTGTTCAGGCAGAAAGGATAAAAAGCTACACCTGTTATCACTGAGGAATACATTCCTACAAGGATACCATACACTAGATGTAGATAAACAGATCCACAGAGCTGCAAGGATCCCAAGAAGCAGCCTCCTGGACTATAACAGAGGGAGGATAACAACAGGGTGTCTCCTTTGGTCACATACAACCAACACATGAGCATTAAGCCCCCGTCACACTAAGCGAGGTCGCTAGCGAGATCGCTGCTGAGTCACAAGTTTTGTGACGCAACAGCGACCTCAGTAGCGATCTCGCTATGTTTGACACGTAGCAGGCCCCTGCTGTGAGATCGCTGGTCGTGTCGGAATGGCCTGGACCTTTTTTTGATCGTTGAGGTCTCGCTGGGTAGCACACATCGCTGTGTTTGACACCTTACCAATGACCTCGTTGACTACAACGTCACACAGGACGTCCCTCATCGAGGTCTGAATCGTCATAATAGTGGCCATGTGACAGGGTCACAACGACCAACGACATCGTTGTACAGGTTGCTACAGGTCGCCGCATCACTGCTGCGTCGTTGGGAAGATCTCACTGTTTGACGGCTCACCAGCGACCTCATAGCGACGCAGCAATGATCCCTGACAGGTCGTATCGTTGTCGGGATCGCTTTAGCGTCGCTAAGTGTGACGGGGCCTTTATAAGGAAGATTGGTAGTGATCTTCAACCTATATTCCACAGGAAGCACAGACTGAAATAAATATTCCTGGAATTATCACTTTTCCACTAAAAACAGCCCCCTGAAGTGATCTCACTGAAGTGATCGCCTTGTCAGAAGTGCCCTCTTTTTACTATCAAATGTGGGCACATTCCCAAGCAACAATAAAAAATGCAAGACTTGTAACCACATATTACCAACCAATACAGTTCACGTATTCATCTAATATAAGGAGTAGAGTTGATAAAATAGCTTTGGATAAGTGCTCATCTGAATAGCTATAGCGCTTACTGAATAGCTGCCTCGGTAAGCTGGATACCTGGAGCGCTCCCGATAATCAGCTGTTCGGCGCCGCGGCTTCATGTGTCGCAGCAATGTGACAGTCACAACACATGCACGGAGAGCCCACTTATTGTGGGAGGCACAACTAAATAACACAGGGCAAGTTATTTGTGAGGGCTAGCTGTGGACTGCCCTTGTAAGGGTTGGAGCAATGGGATCAGGGTCTACTTAGTAATATGAGGGCTAGTGTTGAGCATTCCGATACCGCAAGTATCGGGTATCAGCCGATACTTGCGGGTATCGGAATTCCGATACCGAGATCCGATACTTTTGTGGTATCAGGTATCGGTATCGAAACAACATTAATGTGTAAAATAAAGAATTAAAATAAAAAATATTGCTATACTCACCTCTCCGACGCAGCCTGGACCTCACCGAGGGAACCAGCAGCGTTGTTTGCTTAAAATGCGCGCTTTTACTTCCTCCCGTGACGTCACGGCTTGTGATTGGTCGCGTCGCCCATGTGACCGCGACGCGACCAATCACAAGCCGGAACGTAATTTTAAAATCATGAATGCCTAGAATTAGGCATTGAGGACCTGAAAATTACATCACGGCTTGCTATGATTGGTCGCGTCGCGGCCACATGGGCGGCACGCGACCAATCACAAGCCGTGACGTCACGGAAGGAAGTAAAAGCGCGCATTTTAAGCAAACAACGCTGCCGGTTCCCTCGGTGAGGTCCAGGCTGCGTCAGAGGGTGAGTATAGCAATATTTTTTTATTTTAATTCTTTATTTTACACATTAATATGGATCCCAGGGCCTGAAGGAGAGTTTCCTCTCCTTCAGACCCTGGGAACCATCAGGAATACCGTCCGATACTTGAGTCCCATTGACTTGTATTGGTATCGGGTATCGGTATCGGATTAGATCCGATACTTTGCCGGTATCGGCCGATACTTTCCGATACCGATACTTTCAAGTATCGGACGGTATCGCTCAACACTAATGAGGGCAATATAGGGCCTCAATGGATGTACCTGTAAGATGGATGTTTTTGGCTGTATATGATTCCAGAAGGATCAACAAATGGGTGAGATCATTCCTTTTCTATATATTCTGTATATTTTGTATAATGTTCATAGGGTGCAAATTGTCTTGAATGAACTAATTGCATCAGTTATCCTGAACTTATGGTAACACTGAGACGAGTGTCATATGTGTATAACGGATTATTGAGAAAACTGTTTACAAGTGTCTAATAGCCTTAAGTACCTTACATTAATATACTGTTGGTGGTTAAGATACAGATATATGAGGGCCTTGGATTGGCCTAAAGATAAGAGCAAATATCTAGGAAGATAAAACTGTGAAAAGGAAGGTCTTATCGCCTGGATCATAATTGTGGTCCAGCAGTGTGTTTATGTTGTCTTTTTGTCATTTATTCTATTTGTCACTTTTTTAATTGATAGGATTAAAAGTTATATTTTAATTTTAGCCTCACTAAATTGCTGATATATATATTGGGGAAACAAATCAAAAACTACAAATTAGGATGAATCTACACAGGCACACAGTTGAGAATGAACTGGACATGCCTGTGGGAAAACATTTCTGGACCCTGTATGCCTGATTTGAAAGTCATAATACTTAAAGGTAATTTTAAGGATGACAGAGAGAGGAAAATCTGGGATTTCAAACTGATAAGGATGTCCAACTCTTTGACAATGAGACTCAATTTTAAAACCTGTATTTATAACTCACTATATCTGCGTTTCTCAACTTCAGTCCTCAAGACCCACCAACAGGTCAAGTTTTCAGGATATCCTTAATATTGCACAGATGATAATTTCATCACCTGCCTAAGCATTAATTCCATCACCTATGCAATGCTAAGGAAATCCTGAAAACATGACGTGTTGGTGGGTCTTGAGGACTGGAGTTGAGAAACACTATACTTTATGGACACAGTTCACACCTCCACCAGATTGACTCCAGATCTCTAAGCTTTCACTTCCACCTGTTCCACCTCCATTTGTGACAAAAACCTTAGTTTGATTTCCTTGGCTTATCTTTAGGAAACATCACCCCATCCACCATATGCACAAATGTCCTGTTATAATATTTTGATGTGCTCTTGTCTCAATAATTAATTTGTAGACTTCATGAAGAACAAGCCTCTATGCTCTGAAAGCTTGCAAACATAATTCTTCTGGTTAGCCAATAAAGGTATCACAAATAGTATACTTTTGTCATTTTTGGCCATAAAAGTATTTATAAAGAAGTACAAGGAATCCAGGAAGTGATTACATAAATCCCAAAAGCAATGATCTTAACTCTATCAAGTCTGTGTGGGATCACATGAAGAGGCAGATAGATTTGTGCAAGCATATTTTCACAAAAGATCTGTGGTTAGTTCTCCAAGATGTTTGGAACAACCTCCCTGCTGAATTCTTTCAAAAACTGTGTGCAAATTTACCTAGAAGAATTGATGTGTAGATCATGTTTTGAAAGCAAAAGGTGGTCATACCAATTATTGATTTGATTTGGAGTTATCTTTCATTTACTCATTTTGTATTCTGTTAAGTAATACAAATAAATTATTATCACCTCTATTTATGGAAGTATTCTTATATTCTAGCATTTTTCCAAACATACATAATACTTCTGCACAGTACTGTAAATATATGTACAAAAATGTTTCAAACATATTTTATTCAGGATCATGTAATCATGTATGAGCCGAAATACACACATTACATACCTTGGCATGCTATTTGTAAGCTAATCAATGGTTGTTTGATGAATATTTTGCCACACTGAATGTTCTTGAGCATTCAAATCATCAAGATCCACTGGTGGCAGATCCCCAACTAATGACGTTCCACGTCTGCTTTATAAGAGAAAAGTCTGGAGACATTGCAGGCTGTGCTAGTATGTTTAGGCAATTCAGGCTGCTCACAGTAGATCAAGCAACAAGTGACCTATTGTTCTCATGTTAATTGCTCCTTCAACACTTTAGAGAAATGACCATATCATTGGTTCATACATTAAGTACTTTTAGTGAAATTAGATATCACCTACCAAACTAAGGGTATGTGCACACGTCAGGATTTCTTGCAGAAATTTCCTGAAGAAAACCGGAAATTTTCTGCAAGAAATCCGCATTTTTTTTTTTGCGTTTTTTTCCCGTTTTTTTTGCGTTTTTTTAGCATTTTGCAAGCGTAATTAGCTTGCAGAATGCTAAAGTTTTTCAAGCGATCTGTAGCATCGCTTGGAAAACTGACTGACAGGTTGGTCACACTTGTCAAACATAGTGTTTGACAAGTGTGACCAACTTTTTACTATAGATGCTGCTTATGCAGCATCTATAGTAAAAGATAGTTTAAAAATAATAAAAAAAATAAAAAAATGGTTATACTCACCCTCTGCAGACAGCCGGTATCCTCAGCGGCGTCCGTTCCTATAGATGGTGTGGTTCAGGACCTTCGATGACGTCGCGGTCACGTGAGTGGTCACATGACCGGCCTTGCGACCAATCACAAGACAGCGACGTCATCGCAGGTCCTGAACCACACCATCTATAGGAACCGAAGCGGCAGCATGCAGCGGTGAGAGGCGGGAACACTCCGGGGGCCATCGAAGGTGAGTATATGACTATTTTTTATTTTAATTCTTTTTTTTGACCAATTATATGGTGCCCAGTCCGTGGAGGAGAGTCTCCTCTCCTCCACCCTGGGTACCAACCGCAGATAATCTGCTTACTTCCCGCATGGTGTGCATATCCCCGTGCGGGAAGTAAGCAGATCAATGCACTCCTAGGTGTGCGGAATCCCCGCAATTCCGCATTTTTAATGAACATGTTGCTTTTTTTTCCGCAATGCAATTTTTTCGTGGAAAAAAATGCAACATTTGCACAAAAAATGCGGAATACACTGTAAATAATAGGAGGCATATGTTAGCGTTTTTTTCGCATTTTTATCACGTTTTTATAGCGAAAAAACGCGAAAAAAACGTGAAAAATACTGAACATGTGCACATGGCCTTAGTGTTAAAAGTATCTATACAAACCATCAGAAGGTGTTTGCATGACATTGGGCCACCAGCCTTATGTCCATCTACAGGTGTTCCACTGACCTCATTATACCGTTTTCAAAGCCTAACTTGGTACAAAGCAAGACAGCAATGGATGCTTTAATGTTAATTGAAGTCAATCCTCTTCATCGCTTTTATTGTTGATGCAATCATAGTTATTCATTTTTTCTGTGACTATGTGGTTAGTTGAATGAAGCAGCCCTAACAAGGGAACGTCACAATGATCCCACTCCTTGGATTAGAGTATGCTGTGGCATAATTTCCGATACCTGGATCACACTATCCTTGATTCCAGGCACTCTAACATCTTGGTGTTAGATTGATTTGATAGTTGACACAGCATGTGATATCCATTTTCAATGTCAGTGCAGAATGGCTCAATTCTGAATCAATTGTAGAGGCAACTTGTTAAAATTGGGCCACATGTTGTGTGTGCTTCTATAACTGAGCATATCTGAGATGTCATTGGTTGGCAACCGCAAAGACAGCTGCCAATAGCGTATCTTGATGATTTGCCTGTTTATCAGTTTATCTTCCGTACTTATAGCTTTACTTGGCAGTGTAACAATTTTCTCCAGTCATCTGTCTTCTTATAAGAGGCAGCACTAGAATTATATAACAATAGCATTAAATAAGCCACATGTGAACCAATTATAATAAAATTTTGAAACGTAACAAGGCTTATATAACTCACTCCAATTACCAACATGACATGATTTGGAAAAAGCAACTCTCATAAGACTAACAAATATAACCGCTTACATACTAGTAATCCTGATTAGAGATTACTATAGAAAAAGTAGGATTGTCACTAGGAAATGAGACACGTAGAAAATGATCTAAGGGCTCTGGGTAATCTGAATAAATCCACATGATACTGTCTGTACACTGGAGCCACGGTGATGCAATACGTTAAGTACCAGTAACCATGGTGGTTAATAGGTTTATCTAACTTATCATTACATGCATTTTCTTCTTGATTGTTAATAAATGATTGGTTTTTGCTTTCATGTAAGATGCTGGTTAGACTGAAAATTAAAATATTCATCAGGAAAATTGACCAAAAATTTGAATTAAACAATTAAATACAAAAATTTGTTTATAGATTTAATAATGTAATTTATATAAACTTATACTTATGGCAAACGCATAAAAATTATTTTGTTAACTTGATGAGTTTGTTAAGCCACATAAATTGCAATATGTGAGCAGCTGTCATAATTTTTATGTATGTTTCTAAAGAGAGCAAAGGACTAAAGAGTAAGAAGTTCCCGCAGAAATGATTTATATTAATAACTTGCTGTTCAGTTGCACAATTGTCATTGATAACCTCAGCTAATATGAATGGAATAGGAATATTTTCTCTGATAGGAGACATCTAATATGTTTATCTGCAGTAAGGCAATCTATGTTTTATTACCAAATAGATTGCTCATAAGTCTACAGAATATTGTCAGAGACAGTCATAAGATGTTTGTAGAACATGTACAATTTCTTGCTTCTACAGTACATAGCATTCCCCTGTACAATAAAAACAGTCAAGACATAAGAGTTTGAAGGACAATTGCATGATGTCACTTATAGTATTCTAAGACACAGAAACGGGTAAAATGAGATGGTCAGCATGCAATACAATAGCTGTTGGCTAGAGTAGGACTTGACATTGAATAGAACTAGAATAGCTTGAAGATTCTGGACACCAATTCTGAATGCAGATGTCATTAATAGTAGGGTTTCCTCATGGAGTACAGGGTTTTTTTAGTCTCCAGGACATTGATGCAGCGTCATTCTCCTCACAGTCAACAGCTAGTCACCTCATAAACAGCATACAGCAGCAACTGACAATGTCAGGTGGCACTGCTAACCAGGCAAGACATAGACAGCAGTGAAGAAGAATTAGCAATGCAGGTAAAGTTAGAGTCAAGCACAGATAAGTATAGGGAATCCCCAGTCAGTGCAGTGATTTCCTTCTAAATATCAGGCAACACCGAATTGAAGAGATATAAGTTGTGCATGATAGAATTAGGCTAAGGTTATATAAGTGTATGTTCTGTCATAAGAAGGAATCAGGTCATTTACACAAATCACACTCACATTAAACTCTGATCAGAGCTGGATCAGAATGTGATCATAGTGCGATCTGATTTTCTTGGATGCTTAGAAGATGGAGAAAAAAAATTCTGCATCTTCTCCGTTCTGGCAATCTATAGAAATCGGACTTCCCTCAGATGTCCATGCAAGTGCAGTCCGTTATTTTCCAATAACTCATTGATTTGCATTGATTTGCATGGCCAAGGGCGATCTGAATATCAAATTTGAGCATGCTGTGATTTTTTTCCCTGGACTGGCTCTATCTGTGGAAAAATATTGGACATGCTGCACAGCCCCATAGTATTACAATGGTCCAGGTGCGATCCGATGTTTTGTCGAAAACTAATGTATTCGCTCATTAAGTTCAAACTTTCTCAGATCAATTACATTAGAATTGTGTCTGCTATTAGCACCTTGTGAGGTATAGAACTTGACTGTGATGCTGAATCACTTCTCACGGACAAGCCGATAGTTGGGATAGTCAAGGAGCCCTGGATCAATAGCCAGCAGAGTACGTCATAAACAGAGGGAAGTGACAAAGTCATAGTCAGTTAATGGTCGGAGATCAAAATACCAGGAGGATAAAAGATCAGAGCAAAGGGGTTAAGCAGATGGATGGTCAGAATGAGGTCCACGATCAAGCAGAGATAGAGCAATGATAACAAAATAGAAGGCACAGAGTAAACCAACCACACTTAGCTGAAGCTACAGCTGACAGCTTTCTGGGACAGCCAGCTCAGTTAAATACCTGAGCAACTATGGGAACTGAGACCACCTGACAAGAGTTCTGCATCTCCCAATCTCAGATTGGATGGCCAAGCTGTCAATCAAAACACAGGCACCTCAGCACGCCCCTGCACAAGACTGAACAACTGCATACCAGTGCCTAGGAGGAATCATGGACACCTGCTAGGCTACTACATGAGACAGTTATTGGTTATACTAGAAATAGGCCTGATGCTATCGCATCGGGAGTGCGGTAAAATTAACATCTGTAGATGTCACCGCTATTCCCCATGCAGGCGCAGTAACAGCCGCATGTAGAGCGGGTAGAGAGCGCAGTTGTGGCTGGAATAGCGGTGACGTAAATGTCACTTGCACTTGCGCAGTTGCGGCCATGAACTGTGCCTGCACAAGTGACACTGCCTCAGTGCCTTATGGGATTGGGGACAGTGGTCGGAAGTCCCAACTGGTGAATATTATATAGGATGCTTGAAGGCTGCCCTCATAGTGATTCTAACCATCACAGCAACAAGGGTAGTTGCAGTGTAAGTTCAGTCATCCACCAGTCAGTGAATATATCACTGTTGCCCAGTGGCATGCTAACACTTTACTGCCAGAGCAAAGGTCATGATGGAGATGATCCTCTCACAGTCATTCAGTTACCCTCAGTTACTAATAATGTTTTATAAAATTAACTTACCATATTTTTTGGACTATAAGATTCACCGGACCATAAGACGCACCCCAAATTTTCAGAAGTAAAATAGGGGAAAAAAATAATGTGTCAAATGGGGGTCCGTCTTACAGTCCAAATTCAGCTTACCAGGGAAGGGATCGGCACAGGTTGAGGCATTGTCACAGGGGTCGTTCGGTGGTCCAGGTTGGTGCAGTGGCTTCTGGGAAATCCCATCCCAAGCTGGTGTAGTGGCGGTGGCTCTGTGCTGGGGCAGGGGTGGCGGCTCTGTGCTGGGGCAGGGGCTCTGTGCTGGGGCAGGGGGGCTGTACTGGGGCAGGGGCTGTGTTCCGGGGCAGGGACTGTTCTCCTTTGCAGTTGCAGCAGCTCTCTGTGCTCCGTGGGGGGCTCTGCCGGCATTTCATCAAAGCCCAGAGGCCCCTGCACATCCGTTGCTGCCATGTTGCAGTGGCCTCTGGGAACATGGCCTCTGGGAATATGGCCGCCGGGCCCTGTGATGTGATGGTGGCAAGATGTGCTGCGGGGCAATGGCAGCAGTTCTCTGTGCTCCATGGGGGGGCTCCGCCAGCATTTCGGCAAAGCCCAGAGGCCTCTACACATCCGTTGCTGCCATGCTGCTGTGACATCTGGGTGGGAGCATGGCCGCCAGGCCAGGGGCGGCGCATGCTCAGATTCAAATCTCGGCAAGGAGATCTCGTGACAAGATGTGAATCTGAGCATGCGCCGCCCCCGACCCAGCGGCCATCTTTCCGGAGGCCATGTTTGGGCATGTCCGGGCTTTGACAAAATACCAGCAGAGCCCCCCATAGAGCACAGAGAGCTACTGCCACGGAGCACAGCCCACCACCACCACACCACAGAGCACCACCGCACCGCCGCAGCCACAGGATTAGTAAGTATTTTGTGACCATAATATGCACCCCCATTTTCCCCAAAATTTTTGGGGGTAAAAAGTGCGTCTTATGGTAAATAAAATACGGTAATTCACCTAAGACCACATTCACACCTTCTGCATTTGGTCAGTATTTTACCTCAGTATTTGTAAGCCAAAATTGGCATAGGGACAATCAGAGAAAGTATAATAAAAACATGTCACTACTAGGGTTGAGCGACTTTCATTTTTTTAAGATCGAGTCGGGTTTTGCGAAACCCAACTTTGTCCAAAGTCGAGTCGAGTGCAGTCGGCCGATTATCGCTAAAAGTCGGGGATCGACCGAAACACGAAACCCAATGCAAGTCAATGGGGAAGCATAGTCGGCAGTGAGTGGAGTCCAGGAAAACACCTACAGTGCCCATTTTAATGCCAAAAACATCCATTCATGTTTCTGAAGCTTGTCAATATTAATTAACTTTATAATAATTGTTGGGCATTGGAAATTGGGGGTCATTTGGCAAAAGTTGTGGGGGGGGTAGGGCTGGTTCAAGGTTTTAGTGGGCCCAGGAAACGTGGACTTCTTCACGGCGGTGGAGCAGTGAGAGGTAAGTATGTCAAGTTTGCAAGTGCTGTGATCCTAAGCAAGCAGGGGGGGCCCACTCGTTGGCATTGGCACTGGCACAGGGCCCCTCAAAGTACAGCGGTGTGTTTGCACGGCGGGGGCGCCTCCCACCAGCAGCGACACTTTTTCGTACTCTGAGGGGCCCTGTGCCAGTGACGTCGCCAACGAGTATGCCCCCCCACCTGATGAAGGAACCTGCACTTTCATCTGCACCTTCCTCTTTGTCCCTGTGTAAGGTGGTATAACATGCGGGAAGGGGAACCTTACTTTCAGCAGGGTCAGATTCTGGCTGTGTAGAGTGCAAGGGGAATGTAGTGGTCAAGGTCAATGTACCAGCAGACTCATCTAGCAGTGGCTGGGCAATGGGCAGGATGAGGAGTACTAAACACAGATATAGGGCCAAAGAATAAAGTAGGCTAAATGCAGTTCAAAATTGGTAACAGCACTAATCAGGCGGCATTGCTTTGTTCAGTGGAGTAGCAAACCCAGGAGCAGCAGACACTGTTTTAAGGGCCCAACCACACTAGTAGGCCAAATGCAGTTTAATATCTGCTACTATAGGCCAAAAGCCTAAAGACTGAAGCTCAGCTTTATACAGTGGAGGACAACAACATGGAGCGGCAGACACCGTTAGTAGGCCGTAACCACCAATTTTTTGTTAAAAAAGCACTTAATGAGAGCCAGAAGGTTGAAGCTCAGCTTTATACAGTTGAGGACAACACCAGGGTGCGGCAGACACCGTTAGTAGGCCGTAACCAAAGTTGAAGGCCAAATGCAGTTTAATATCTGATACTATAGGCCGAAAGCCTAAAGACTGAAGCTCAGCTTTATACAGTGGAGGACAACACCAGGGAGCGGCAAACAGAGGTATTAGGCCCCAACCACCAATTTTTTTTAAAAAAAGGACTTAAGGAGAGCCAGAAGGTTGAAGCTCAGATTTATTCTGTTGAGGATAACACCAGGGAGCGGCAAACAGAGGTATTAGGCCCCAACCACCAATTTTTTTAAAAAAAGCACTTAAGGAGAGCCAGAAGGTTGAAGCTCAGATTTATTCAGTTGAGGACAACACCAGGGAGCGGCAAACAGAGGTATTAGGCCCCAACCACCAATTTTTTTAAGAAAGCACTTAAGGAGAGCCAGAAGGTTGAAGCTCAGATGTATTCAGTTGAGAACAACACCAGGGAGCGGCAAACAGAGGTATTAGGCCCCAACCACCAATTTTTTTTAAAAAAGCACTTAAGGAGAGCCAGAAGGTTGAAGCTCAGATTTATTCAGTTGAGGACAACACCAGGGAGCGGCAAACAGAGGTATTAGGCCCCAACCACCAATTTTTTTTAAAAAAGCACTTAAGGAGAGCCAGAAGGTTGAAGCTCAGATTTAGACAGTGGAGGAAAATTTGAATTAGGGACTGCAGACAGACTTATTAGGCTGTCCCCTGTGGACCATGCATCCACCACATTAACCCATTGCGCCGTAATGGACACGTAACCTTCCGTGGCCATGCCTACAGGTCCATGCGTCTGTCGTCAGGTGCACCTTTGTATTCACAGATTGCCAGAGTGCATGGACAATGGAGGTGGTGCTGGTGGAGGGCTGGGATGGCTTTTCTTGCAAAAGAAGTGTCGACTGGGTAGCTCGTAGCGTGGGACAGCGTAGTCCATCATGGCTTTTTTAATATTACATAAAATAAAGAAATAGGCTCTTTGCACTTTAAAATAGGTTCCAGGGGTACACAGGCAGCATTGTGGTCAGCGGAGGAGGAGGATTGCAAGGAGGGGCCGCAGACAGGCGTACTAGGCCTAAAATAACTAAAAATAGGCTCAAGGCAGTTTTAAATCGGTTACATGGATACACAGGCAGCATTGTGGTCAGCGGAGGAGGAGGATTGCAAGGAGGGACCGCAGACAGGCGTACTAGGCCTAAAATAACTTAAAATAGGCTCAAGGCAGTTTTAAATCGGTTACATGGATACACAGGCAGCATTGTGGTCAGCGGAGGAGGAGGATTGCAAGGAGGGACCGCAGACAGGCTTACTAGGCCTAAAATAAATAAAAATAGGCTCAAGGCACTTAGAGTTATCAAGCAGGGGTACACAGGCAGCATTGGTGTGGTCAGCGGAGGACGATTGCAAGGAGTGTCTGACACAGTTAGTACTCACAAAAAATAAATAGATGTTAATGTCTCGCCAAAAAATAAAAATAAAAAATGTGGCATACTTAGGTACAGGGGTGGGCTCATCTGCTGAGTTTCTGATATAGTAATTTGGCAGTAAGTATTTACTGGTGTCAATATAGGACACTGACCCAGACTATAGTAACTAGCATCATAGATGTCAACAAATTGGTATTGTCAGTGCCAGGCATTGAATGATGTCAGCGCATAGACTAAACATTGGTAGAGCTGTGAGAGATAATCTTGCACGTGGTAGAGCACAGTTTGAGCTGGGGGGGTGAACTCTCTTGTGGCCGGCGGTACCGTCCCAGGGCCCCTCATGTTACAATGGTGTGTCTGATGTTGGGTGCGCACCACCACCGCCAGAGACACTTTATTGTACTATGAGGGACCCAGTGGCAGTGCTGTTGACCAAAAGCGGGCACACCCACCTCTTCAGACAAACGGCACTCTAACGGGTGCTTGCGCCAAGTGGCGAGACCACGGCCCCGTGGGGGGAGTTTTCCCATTGAGGGAGGTGTAAACATGTCGTATGCTGGACAAACAGCTGCTGCAAATTAAGAGATTGGAACACTCAGTAAGACCAGTCCACAAGCAAGACCTTTTTATAGGAAAGTTAGGTGTCAGCCGGGAAAGGTGGGGCAAAATAATTTGAAATCCAGGAGTGGTTCATTTTAATGAAGGTTAGATCATCCACATTTTGGGTAGCCAGACGAGTCCTTTTTTCGGTTAATATTGAACCAGCAGCACTGAATACTCTTTCTGATAGCACACTAGCTGCTGGGCAAGCAATCTCCTGCAATGCATATTCTGCCAATTCAGGCCAGGTGTCTAATTTGGATTCCGAGTAATCAAATGGGAATGACGGTTGAGGGAGAACATCGATAAGGGATGAAAAATAGTTAGTAACCGTACTGGACAAACGTTGTCTCCTGTCACTTTAAATAGATGCTGCAGTACCTGTCCTGTCTGCGGTCATTGCGAAATCGCCCCACAACCTGGTCAGAAAACCCCTCTGTCCAACGCCACTTCTGATTTGTGTACCTCTAACACCTCTGCCCTGTAGCCCCCTGCAGCTTGTGTGAGAACCATCACCGGCGCTGTGTGCTGGGAATGCCTGAATCAAACGGTCTACAAGAGTAGCTTGTTTGGTTGCTAATATTTGTTCGAGATTCTCATGTGGCATAATATTTTGCAATTTGCCTTTATAGCGAGGGTCAAGGATGCAGGCCAACCAGTAATCGTCATCGCTCATCATTTTAATAATGCGTGAGTCCCTTTTGAGGATACGTAAGGCATAATCCGCCATGTGGGCCAAAGTTCCAGTTATCAAATCTGCGGTTGTGCTGGTTTGAGGGGCAGTTACAGGCAAATCTACGTCACTTGTCTCCCTTAAAAAAAACAGAACCCGGCCTTGCAACGCCACTAATTTCGGTTGGCCCAGGAGAAGCTTCCTCATTAAAAAAGTACTCATCCCCATCATCCTCCTCGTCCTCCTCTTCGCCCGCTACCGCGTCCTCTACACGGCCCTAACCAGACAATGGCTGACTGTCATCAAGGCTTTCCTCTTCCTCGGCTGCAGACGCCTGCTCCTTTATGTGCGTCAAACTTTGCATCAGCAGACGCATTAGGGGGATGCTCATGCTTATTATGGCGTTTGTCTGCACTAACCAGCCGTGTGCATTCCTCAAAACACTGAAGGACTTGACCCAGGTCTTGTAGCTTCGACCACTGCACACCTGACAACTCCATGTCTGCCATCCAACTGCCTGCCCGTGTATGTGTATCCTCCCACAAAAACATAACACCACGCCTCTGTTCGCACAGTCTCTAAAGCATGTGCAGTGTGGAGTTCCACCTTGTGGCAACGTCGATGATTAGGCGATGCTGGGGAAGGTTCAAAGACCGCTGATAGTTCTGCTTACGGCTGGAGTGTAGGGGCGAACGGCGGATATGCGAGCAAAGTCTGCGCACTTTGAGGAGCAGGTCGGGTAACCCCGGATAACTTTTCAGGAAGCACTGCACCACCAGGTTAAGGTGTGAGCCAGGCAAGGAATGTGTTTCAGTTGGGAAAGGGCTATGGCAGCCATGAAATTCATTCTGTTATCACTCACTACCTTGCCTGCCTCAAGATGTACAGTGCCCAGCCATGACTGAGTTTCTTTCTGCAAGAACTCGGACAGAACTTCCGCGGTGTGTCTGTTGTCGCCCAAACACTTCATTTCCAATACAGCCTGCTGACGCTTGCCACTAGCTGTCCCATAATGGCACACCTGGTGTGCAACAGTGGCAGCTGCGGATGGAGTGGATGTGTGACTGCGGTCTGTGGACGAGCTCTCGCTTCTGCAGGAGGACGAGGAAGAGGAGGAGGGGGGCGAACGCCTACAGCCAACTCTTTCCTTGACCGTGGGCTAGGCAGAACTGTCCCAACATTGCTGTCCCCTGTGGACCCTGCATCCACCACATTCACCCAGTGTGCCATGATGGACACGTAACATCCCTGGCCATGCCTACTGGTCCATGCATCTGTTGTCAGGTGCACCTTTGTAGTCACAGACTGCCTGAGTGCATGGACGATGCGGTCTTTAACATGCTGTTGGAGGGCTGGGATGGCTTTTCTAGAAAAGAAGTGTCGACTGGGTAGCTCGTAGCGTGGTACAGCGTAGTCCATCAGCGCTTTGAAAGCTTCGCTTTCAACTAACCGGTAGGGCATCATCTCTAATGAGATTAGTCTAGCAATGTGGGCGTTCAAACCCTGTGTATGTGGATGCGAGGATGAGTACTTCCTTTTCCTAACGAGAGTCTCATGAAGGGTGAGCTGGACTGGAGAGCTGCATACAGTGGAACTAGCGGGGGTGCCGGTGGACATGGGTGACTGAGAGAGGGTTGGAGATGGTATTCTTGCCGGTGCCCTACATGCAGTGTTTCCTACTACTAACCTGGTGATTCCCTGACTGCTTTGGCCTGGCGACGAAAGCTGCACAGATACTGCAGGTGGTGTGGGAAATGGTGGGCTTACAGAGAGGGAAGGGATGTAGCGTTGCTGACTAGCTTCATTGGCCGAGGGTGCTGCAATCTTTAGGGATGTTTGGCAGTTAGTCCAGGCTTGCAAATGCATGGTGGATAAATGTCTATGCATGCAACTTGTATTTAGACTTTTAATATTCTGACCTCTGCTTAAGGTAGTTGAACATTTTTGACAGATGACTTTGCGCTGATCATTTGGATGTTGTTTAAAAAAATGCCAGACTGCACTCTTTCTACTATCGGATACCTTTTCAGGCATTGCAGACTGAGCTTCTTTAACTGGATGGCCACGCTGTCCTCCAACTGGTTTTGGTTTTGCCAAGTGTTTTTGGCCAGATACGGACCCGGCAGATGGAACCTGTTGTGATGTTGATGCCTGCTGTGGCTCCTCCTCCTCCGCTTCAGAACTACTGCCGCCTGCACCCTGTTCCCCAATGGCTGCCAATCAGAGTCAACAACTGGGTCATCTATGACCTCCTCTTCTATGTCGTGTGCAACTTCGTCTGTGTCACCGTGTAAGCCGGTGGTATAGCATTCGTGACGGGGCATCATAGTCTCCGCTGGTTTTGATTCTGCCTCAGTACACTGCGAGGGCAATGTTCTGGTCTGAGTCAAAGGAACAGCATAGTAATCTGGCTGTGGCTGTGCATCTGTGAACTCCATGTCCGATTCAACTTCTAATGGGCATGCCCTGTTAACTGTTTCACTGTCTAACCCAGGAACGGTATGTGTAAAGAGCTCCATGGAGTAACCTGTTGTGTCGACTGACGCATCCTTCACTGTTGTTCTGGGTGAAGGACACAAGGAAGCAACGTGTTCCTGACCCGGAGCATCCACTGACGATGCACTGCTCTGACGTTTGGCACTTTCCGAGGAGGAGGCGAAAGAGCTAGAGGCAGAGTCAGCAATGAAAGCCAATACTTGTTCCTCCTGCTCCGGCTTCAAAAGTGGTTTTCCTACTCCCAGAAAAGAGAGCGTTTGAGGCCTTGTGTAGCCAGATGACGAACCTGGCTCAACAACTTGAGACTTAGGTGCTGTACTGCTTTTACCACGACCACCTGATGCTCCACCACCACTACCATCATTACCAGCTGACAATGACCGCCCACGGCCACGACCTCTTCCACTAGACTTCCTCATTGTTTGCAAAACGTAACCAAAGTAACGGTATTTGTTACTGTAAAACAACTTATAAGGTGAACTCAAACTTCTGTAGGATTTATATATACCTTTATAGGTGCCTGACACTGAAAGGAAAATCAGGCCCAATGTTACACACTAGGTTTTCTGTGCCCCAATAATTTGAGACAGATGGCACACACAGGACCGGCACTCAAACAGAAATGCCAATCTTAATCTCCCACTATTTTGTTTTTACAGGGAGAATTTAACCCCCAAAAAAATGGCCCAATATTACACACTGGTTTTCGGTGGCACACAAGGAGAGACAGATGCCACACACAGGACTGGCACAGAGGCAGACTTGCCAATCTTTATCTCCCACTATTAATTATTTTTTTTACAGGGAGAATTTACCAAAAAAAAAAATGGCCCAGTATTACACACTGGTATTCGGTGGCACACAAGGAGAGACAGATGCCACACACAGCACTGGCACAGAGGCAGACTTGCCAATCTTTATCTCCCACTATTAATTTTTTTTTTACAGGGAGAATTTACCCCCCCCCCAAAAAAAAATGGCCCAGTATTACACACTGGTTTTCGGTGGCACACAAGGAGAGACAGATGCCACACACAGCACTGGCACAGAGGCAGACTTGCCAATCTTTATCTCCCACTATTAATTGTTTTTTTACAGAGAGAATTTACCCCCCCAAAAAAAATGGCCCAGTATTACACACTGGTTTTCGGTGGCACACAAGGAGAGACAGATGCCACACACAGCACTGGCACAGAGGCAGACTTGCCAATCTTTATCTCCCACTATTAATTATTTTTTTACAGGGAGAATTTACCCAAAAAAAAAAAATGGCCCAGTATTACACACTGGTTTTTGGTGGCACACAAGGAGAGACAGATGCCACACACAGCACTGGCACAGAGGCAGACTTGCCAATCTTTATCTCCCACTATTAATTGTTTTTTTACAGAGAGAATTTACCCCCCCAAAAAAATGGCCCAGTATTACACACTGGTTTTCGGTGGCACACAAGGAGAGACAGATGCCACACACAGCACTGGCACAGAGGCAGACTTGCCAATCTTTATCTCCCACTATTAATTATTTTTTTACAGGGAGAATTTACCCCCCCCAAAAAAATGGCCCAGTATTACACACTGGTTTTTGGTGGCACACAAGGAGAGACAGATGCCACACACAGCACTGGCACAGAGGCAGACTTGCCAATCTTTATCTCCCACTATTAATTATTTTTTTTACAGGGAGAATTTACCCCCCCCAAAAAAATGGCCCAGTATTACACACTGGTTTTCGGTGGCACACAAGGAGAGACAGATGCCACACACAGCACTGGCACAGAGGCAGACTTGCCAATCTTTATCTCCCACTAATATTTTTTTGTACAGGGAGAATTTACCCCCCCAAAAAAATGGCCCAGTATTACACACTGGTTTTCGGTGGCACACAAGGAGAGACAGATGCCACACACAGCACTGGCACAGAGGCAGACTTGCCAATCTTTATCTCCCTCTATTAATTATTTTTTTTACAGGGAGAATTTACCCCCCCCAAAAAAATGGCCCAATATTACACACTGGTTTTTGGTGGCACACAAGGAGAGACAGATGCCACACACAGGGCTGGCACAGAGGCAGACTTGCCAATCTTTTTCTCCCACTATTAATTATTTTTTTTACAGAGAGAATTTACCCCCCAAAAAAAATGGCCCAGTATTACACACTGGTTTTCGGTGGCACACAAGGAGAGACAGATGCCACACACAGCACTGGCACAGAGGCAGACTTGCCAATCTCTATCTCCCACTATTAATTATTTTTTTTACAGGGAGAATTTACCCCCCCCAAAAAAAAAATGGCCCAGTATTGCACACTGGTTTTCGGTGGCACACAAGGAGAGACAGATGCCACACACAGCACTGGCACAGAGGCAGACTTGCCAATCTTTATCTCCCACTATTAATTATTTTTTTTACAGGGAGAATGTACCAAAAAAAAAAAAGGCCCAGTATTACACACTGGTTTTCGGTGGCACACAAGGAGAGACAGATGCCACACACAGGACTGGCACAGAGGCAGACTTGCCAATCTTTATCTCCCACTATTAATTTTTTTTTTTACAGGGAGAATTTACAAAAAAAAAAAAATGGCCCAATATTACACACTGGTTTTCGGTGGCACACAAGGAGAGACAGATGCCACACACAGCACTGGCACAGAGGCAGACTTGCCAATCTTTATCTCCCTGCAGTAATCTCAGAAATGTATGGCAGGCAGCTATAAAAAGGACTGCTGCACACAAAAGTGTGGACAAACAAACAAGATAGCTGTGCAGAAAGGAAGGAACAACAGGATTTGTGCTTTGAAAAAAGCAGTTGGTTTGCACAGCGGCATACACACACAGCAACGCAGCTATCAGGGAGCCTTCTAGGGCAGCCCAATGAGCTACAGCGCTGAGGAAAAAAAATGTAGCTTCCACTGTCCTGCAAACAAAAGGTGGTGTTGGACAGTGGAAATCGCTACAGCACAAGCGGTTTGGGGGTGAATGTACCCTGCCTAACACTGTCTATCCCTGCTTCTGACAAAGCGGCACCTCTCCCTACGCTCAGATCAGCAGCAGTAAGATGGCGGTCGGCGGGAACGCCCCTTTATAGCCCCTGTGACGTGGCAGAAAGCAAGCCAATCACTGCAATGCCCTTCTCTAAGATGGTGGGGACTGAGATCTATGTCATCACGCTGCCCACACTCTGCGTCCACCTTCATTGGCTGAGAAATGGCGCTTAGAGCGTCATTGAAACGCGACTTTGGCGCGAAAGTCGCGTACCCCTGGCCGACCCCACACAGGGATCGGGTCGGGTTTCATGAGACACCAACTTTGCCAAAAGTCGGCGACTTATGAAAATGAACGATCCGTTTCGCTCAACCCTAGTCACTACTTCTGTATTTATCACCCACTCCTGATTTTGGCTTACAATTACTGATGTAAAATACTGAACAAATACTCAACATGTGAATGTGGCCTAAAACGCTAATATGCTCTTCAATATACATCAGTCTATAGGAGGCTGTAAATGCATAATTTTTAAGCCGAAACAGACACATATGATGCAGCTAAATATAAGCTGTGTAAGAGCTATATTCTTTGAACTATGACTAGCCATAGGCTAGTTTTACAAGAAGCTCCTATGAGACCAAGGAGTTAAATATATCATTGTAACAAGCCTGGGTTCACAGGGACTTATTAGGTTCAGTGTTATCAGAGGATAACAAGCAACAAGTCAAAAGCCACTTAGTGCCATATAACCTACTATTAATGCTGCAATTTAGCCCATGAAGGTTATTTATGTGATATGGTTTAGCATGACAATAACTACACAACTACAGAAAGACTAATCCTGAGCGGCAAGAGACCATAGATATTTTACTATGCAGCTATAGTTGTGCTAGCAATGGGGAAAAAAAAGAGATGAATAATGGTGGCGACTAGAGATTGCAGTGGTAGCGTTATTATCCACTATCTCACAAATGTAAATAGATCTCTGATCTCGACGAAAAAACCATAATAATAACAAGGATGTATTGTCATTTCAATTTCGTGTTAAATGTGTTTTAGATTGGATTCATGTTTAAACAGATTGGATTTGTGGTTAAATAAGATTGTAAAGCGGTAGTAATATTCAGTAGCTCCTTGCATGACATTTCAAGAAATGAAATTTTATATTAAAAAAAATCTTTTAATGAGAACCACTCGCACTACCATTTCCGACATCGTTTTTTTTTTTTTTTTAACCAATGATCCCTTGTGTGTTTTCTTCTCACCACCAACTCATTTGTTTGGGAAAAAAAATAAAGTAACCCAATTATTTCATTACTTGCAGATTTCATTATGCAATAAAATATCCATTCAGCAGTTTCTCTTTGCTAATGCTACAAAAACTCATCTACTCAATGAAACCTATTACAGTTGTTTTTTTTCCCCATGATCACGAACGATTGCTGAACATTTTCTAGTGAGTCTTTATTTGTCTGGTAATGATAGCTGGGGAGTTTAATTCTAATTTACATATTACATTGTTTTTCATTTATTTAGATGTTGAGCTGAAATAATTTCTTGCTATTAAGAGATACACAATGAACTCCGACTCATTGCGGCGTATTCTGCTGGGTTTATTACACTTGGTTAATGGTCTTCCTTGTTACAAGTGTATAAAGTTTTCTTGGAAGTCCTCCTGTGGATTGTAGACAATGAAAAAGTTTGTGGACACAAACTAATTCAATATAAAATCTGTATATGTGGCTGGAATAGCAAGAATTAGCTCAGTAATAACAATGCAAATGCAATGTAACCAAGACCCGTCCCCAACACACATTACACTAATGTCAGATGAGCCCATTTATATCAAGTGTTCATCTGACAATCTAACAGGCATGGGGACACTGGAAAGATTTCATTTGGGCATCTAAGATTTTGGTCTACCAATCATATTGCTCTACTGGAGATTTGCCAATGGCCGGCATGTCAGCCAGTGGCTTTCTCATTTAGAACACAGAAACACTAGGCCAAATGAGCTCTCCCAGTTGATTGGCTGAAACATTATTCATCTGACAGCCATCTAATGTGTATGAAGGCCTATAGACTGAGAACTCCAGATGCAATCGGGTTGATTACACAACTGGACATTTGCCCAAGTCCTGAGTGACTAACAGTTAGCTGGTAGTAATTCCAGCCACGATTTTGTTTGCCAAGTAGCACGTTAGTGGTGCGAACACTTATTGTGTCACAACAAACAATAGATTATGTTATTTCATTTTACACTCATTATGTTTTCATAGTTTGTAATTTGAAAACATGTAAATCAATGTAATGCCAATCATAATGCCAGTCACTCTCTTTACAGGTTTTGTATTTGCTTGATGATTATCATGATTTGTTCTGTGAAAAAAAATAAAAAACAACAGATGATTACCCCACTGACACAATATAGAAATAATGAAGTGTTATTTGGATAATTGGAATATGTGCAAACTTTGCGTGCCTAATGTTAATAGAAATTCAAGTATAGTGTGCATCTACTTTGACTCTATTTTTCTTAAAGAGGCTGTTTGGTTTAAAAAACCATTTTGAAATACCCTTGAAAAGTACAGAAAAAGCCTTTCTTAAAATGACAAAGATATCACAATGTAAAAAGTTATTTCCTGATTCAGAAAGGTGTAACTTAACATCTAGCTACATAAATTAAATGGCTTTTGTTGTGTTAAGTGTTATGAGTTGGCTTTCTGCATCATGATTTCTTTCTCTTGCTAGTTTGCCAGCATATTTGTTTAATGCAGTGCTGGAATGGTTGTTCTAATCTAAGTTTCCGGCACCTATTATTATACTCACCGAGTCAAGAGACGCCATCTTCATCTGTTTTTTGGCTCCGCCCTGGATGTATTTGCTGAGATTCAATGTAAGTCTATGAGAGTCATAATGAGGCTAGAACAAGGTTCTCATAGACTTACATTGAGAGTTTGTGACTGTTACCTATGACTCCTGGTCAGTCAGAAGTTGCTGTCACAAGATGGTCCCATAGGTCAGGAACGTTGCTGAGAGCAGCTGATGATGGCGAATGGTAAGTATAAGAATAGGCTCAGATGACTTAAATTAGTTGCACCACTCCAATGCTGAAATAAAGAATAGCTCTGGAGCAGAGATTTAAGTCAGCTTTTTATTTTATTCTATTTCTGCTGCTCCCTTGAGTTTTTAATTAGTTTATTTATTTAAATCTGCCATATATAGTTCTAGAAAAATTGGCCTTCTTCTTTAGTGTGCTTCATATGCTAATTTTTTTGGTCTTTGCTAAGGGGGTTTGGCCAAAAGGTGATTATGTAGAGCAGCCCAAGGGAGAGTGGACACTTATGTCTTTGTCATTTCAGATAAATCTTCTTCAATCAACATCTCTCATTGTGGCATACACACTGAGTGTCCATTATTTTTAAATTAAATTGTGTAATGCTCTATATCTCTTGCAGTGGTGATGCAGGTTATATGAACACTTGTTCTCGGGATCGCTTATATATTACTGTTCATCCTGGCAGGAAAGCTTGTGATCAGATTGTTGGGAAACCTAAGAAACCAGGATTGTCTAAAGAATGCACAATCCCTTCAAGGAAGTCTTTAAATTTCAATGGTCCTTTGAAACTTCATTTTCCGGCTGTGCAGCTTCAGGAAAGTTATTTCATAGCAGCTTTTCAGAAGGTCTCTCAGCAGCAGAACCATGTTATTATCTGTGGGGGATGCACAATATGAAGAAAAACTGTCTTTGGTTATGAAGTTCTCCAACATATCTCACTTGGATTCATTATTACCCACCCTGTCCAACTGACCTAAACAAAAGCACCTGCATTCTGGAAGTCATATGTTGTCCACAGTATACTGTTAACTTTATTCTTCTCTGTTTATAAATTTCTCTGGCAGAAAGGTCAGCAATTTTATATTACTCCAAACTCAAGGATTTTAATAATAGAATTGTATATCTGAATTTCTTATATGGAAAGGGGTGATCAAAAAATAGTGTTACAAAAAAGTTAAAATTCAGATTATTGTTTGCATACAGTAAATTGAAATTTTATCTGTTGATGCATCTCCTGAAATCATCTTTTTCAATGACGTGCATCGAATAAAAAGCATTCAATGTGGCAAAATGCATATACAAGTGGTTGAAAATTAGGTCATATTTATAAAAAAATATGCATCTTTAGTTCCTTGAAATATGATTTTGGTCAGCGATCCTAGTTGTAGGAGATAAAATAGTATCTTACCAAAACTAAATCAAGATGACTACTAAGAAACCGAAAAGCATTAGTGCACATGCGCCAGTGCACTATGTCCCGGAACACAGCGAAATACTTCCGGGACATAGTGTGCCGGCGCATGCGCACTAATGTTTTTTGGCTTTGCCCACAGTTGGGCAAAGCATATTGCATGCGCGCAAGGCAAGATTGCATTGCACACGCGTGTACTATGGAGGAAACAAATCAAATTCAAGACAATATTGCGGCCAGCGGGAAAGGAAGGGGTGCATGAAAGAACAGAAAACACCGCCCATTGTACCGTAAACAGAGCCCGTCAAATTCAGGTGACAGAGTCCCTTTAAATCACATGCTGTCAATTTCCTTGTTATCCTCCTTCAGATGGTTCTACTCCTTCATTGGAGTTCAGCTATGTTTAAATAAACTGATAGGACTTGATTTGGAAAGGCACACACCTGTGTATATAAGACCTCACAGCTCACAGTGCATGTCAGACCAAATGAGAATCATGAGGTCAAAGGAACTGGCCAAGGAACTCAGAGACAGAATTATGGCAAGGCACAGATCTGGTCAAGGTTACAACTGAATTTCTGCAGTACTCAAGGTTCCTAAGAGCACAGTGGTCTCAATAATCCTTAAATGGAAGATGTTTGGGACCACCAAAAGTCTTCCTACACCTGGCCGTCAAGCCAAACTGAGGAATCGTGGGAGAAGAGCCTTGGTGAAAGAGGTAAAGAAGAACCCCAATATCACTGTGGCTGAGCTCCAGAGATGCAGTAGGTAGATGGCAGGAAGTTCCACAGAATCAACTATCACTGCATCCCTCCACCAGTCTGGCCTTTATGGCGGAGTTGCCCGCAGGAAGCCTCTTCTCAGTGCAAGACATATGAAAGCCCGCATAGACTTTGCTAAAAAAAACACATGAGGGACTCCCAGATTATGAGAGAGAAATAAGATTCTCTGGTCTGATGAGACGAAGATAGGCCTTTTTGGTGAGAATTCTAAGTGGTATGTGTGGAGAAAACCACATACTGCTCGTCACCTGCCCAATACAATCCCAACAGTGAAACATGGTGGTGGAAGCTTCATGCTATGGGATTGTTTTTAAGCTACATGGACAGGATGATTGGTTGCCATTGAAGGAAACATGAATGCGGCCAAGTACTGTACAGATATATCTTGGATTAAAACCTCTTCCAGAGTGCTCTGGGCCTCAGAGTTGGCCAAAGCTTCGCCTTCCAAGAAGACAATGACCCTAAGCACACAGCTAAAATAACAAAGGAGTGGCTTCAGAACAACTCTGTGACCATTCTTGACTGGCCCAGTCAGAGCCCTGACCTAAACACAACTGAGCATCTCTGGAGAGACCTGAAAATGGCTGTCCACCAACATTCACCATCCAACCTGATGGAATTGGAGAGGATCTGCAAGGAAGAATGGCAGAGGATCCCCAAATCCAGATGTGAAAAACTTGTTACATCATTCCCAAGGAGACTCACGGTTTTACTAGCTCAAAAGGGTGCTTCTACTCAATACTGAGCAAAGAGTCTGAATACTTATGACCATGTGATATTTCAGTTTTCCTTTTTTAATAAATTTGCAAAGATTTCTGCATTTCTGTTTTTTTTCAGGCAAGATGGGTTGAAGAGTGTACATTAATTAGAACAAAAATGAACTTTTTTGAATTTACCAAATGGCTGCAATGAAATGAGGAATGAAAAATTTATAGGGGACTGAATACTTTCCATATATATGTATATATATATATATGTATATATATATATATATATATATATATATATATATATATATATATATATATATATATAGGGGGCAAGGGGGAGGGGACACGTAGGGGATATTACACCTGCATAAATATATATTTGCATAAATGGCTAGCATGTGTATATGTATACATATATATATATGTACATATATATGTATATACACTCACTGGCCACTTTATTAGGTACACCTGTCCAACTTCTTGTTAACACTTAATTTCTAATCAGCCAATCACATGGCGGCAACTCAGTGCATTTAGGCATGTAGACATGGTCAAGACAATCTCCTGCAGTTCAAACCGAGCATCAGTATGGGGAAGAAAGGTGATTTGAGTGCCTTTGAACGTGACATGGTTGTTGGTGCCAGAAGGGCTGGTCTGAGTATTTCAGAAACTGCTGATCTACTGGGATTTTCACGCACAACCATCTCTAGGGTTTACAGAGAATTGTCCGAAAAAGAAAAAAAATCCAGTGAGCGGCAGTTCTGTGGGCGGAAATGCCTTGTTGATGCCAGAGGTCAGAGGAGAATGGGCAGACTGGTTCGAGCTGATAGAAAGGCAACAGTGACTCAAATCGCCACCCGTTACAACCAAGGTAGGCCTAAGAGCATCTCTGAACGCACAGTGCGTCGAACTTTGAGGCAGATGGGCTACAGCAGCAGAAGACCACACCGGGTACCACTCCTTTCAGCTAAGAACAGGAAACTGAGGCTACAATTTGCACAAGCTCATCGAAATTGGACAGTAGAAGATTGGAAAAACGTTGCTTGGTCTGATGAATCTCGATTTCTGCTGCAACATTCGGATGGTAGGGTCAGAATTTGGCGTAAACAACATGAAAGCATGGATCCATCCTGCCTTGTATCAACGGTTCAGGGATGTGCAGCCGACAAATCTGCGGCAACTGTGTGATGCCATCAAGTCAATATGGACCAAAATCTCTGAGGAATGCTTCCAGCACCTTGTTGAATCTATGCCACGAAGAATTGAGGCAGTTCTGAAGGCAAAAGGGGGTCCAACCCGTTACTAGCATGGTGTACCTAATAAAGTGGCCAGTGAGTGTATATATATATAGCAGAAGGTGATGGTCCATTGCTCCACAACAGAGATACAAAAATCAAGAAGGTAACTGAGCTAATTGCAAATAATAATCTTTATTTTTATATAGCGCTAACATATTATGCAGCGCTTTACAGACATTATAATCACTGTCCCAAATGGGGCTCACAATCTAAATTCCCTATCAGTATGTCTTTGGAATGTGGGAGGAAACCCACACAAACACAGAAAAAAATGCCAAAGCCATCCCATCAGTTCATGGTGAGCCTGATTGGGACAGTCCTAACTCTAATATTAAAGTTAAGACTATCCCATTTAGGGTCACCATGAAGTGGAGGGATGACTTTTGCATTTTTTTAATCAAAAAACATATTAACTAAGTACCCTATATTATTTTCATACACTATTGCTGTTTATTTATCGCACGATATTCAATCACTATGTTTCTGTCTTTGTTTTTTTCTGTTCAGTGGCCAGTGTGAATGTACACTTACATGCAAACCAGTCTATATCCTAATTCATACCTTTTGGTTTTTGTTCATTGAACTATGTGAATTTACTGTATTCAATACATTTCTAATGATGTAATTTCTCTTGCGGAGACTAGAACTTGACATGTTGCGTTCTTCATAGGCGTGTCAGTGTTCCGCAGACAACTACAGTATGTACGCATAGTGGACATGGGATTTCTAGAAGTTTTATGCACTATGCTGTTGCAGCATAAATACACAGCAGTTACTGATCAAAGGTACATACCCTAACACGGGATTTACAGCAAGCTGAGTTCTGAAACCTTCCCAAACATGTTGCGCAATGTCTCCAAGTTTACGGCATAAGAGAGAAAAGACACCACATATAGATGTGCAATCCTAATTATTCTATGCTATTATTATAATATTATTATATAATATACAAAGGTTTATTGAGTAACACAAAGAAAAACATTTAAAATAATTTAAACCAAGAAACATACATAAGCAACTCCCCTCGCTCAGGTATGTCCATCAGATTAGCAGTGAATACATGTATCAATATCACATAGATTATCTTGACCTTGCACAATAATCCAGATCTGTGCAACCTTCATTAATTGGAAAATAATGTCAGTCAGTAAGCAAAATTCTATGACAATAAGCAATGTGTTGCCATCACATTGTATTAATAACAGTATATGGTCATATCTTGAATGAAAAGACACATGTTTAAGCAGACACCCGTATATATGCAGATAGGATAGTAAGATGACCCCCTGATACAGAGCCAGGACATGTAGCCAACTAGATGCTTTAAAAGTAGAGGGGAGTGTAGGGAAGACCCCACACGTGTCGCTGTGACATGAACAGCTTCATCAGGGAAATATGGTCTCTGTACAACTTGCCAACCTTATATACATTTATTTAAATAAGCTAAGCACATACCGGTGATAAATCATGTGGTAACAATCCCATGAACTGACAGATGTCATGTGCTTCCCATAAATATAATACTCAACTGCAAACCAAATGCAGTACATGTCGTGCAGGATGAAGAGACCAGTAATCAATCCCCAAGCATTACATGTGTGAAGGGGCAAGGCTAGGTATTAAGCTCAGACAGCGGAAATGCGTTTGCGCACTATAGAGTGGCCAAAGATATTATGCATACATATGATCCCACAATCAAGAATACCAGGGGTCCACGCATGCACATATCGGTGGAATCCTGCCGGCGGCATCATGCTGGTATCCCGGATACCATGCATGTGCAAGAGGGGAGGAAGATGGAACCTCCCCTATAGTTGAGTTTAAACAAACTGCACACATGTATTATAGGTAGCGCTAAACAGGAGCAGCACAGTAAGAATATAGCTAAAAAAAAGTACAAATAGTACAGCATAGCACTAGGACACAGTCAGCCATGTGCTATAAGAAGTACCACGAAAAAAAGCATAAGAAAAAGCATAAGTGTGCTGTATATAGCTTGCTCAAGCGACATGATAAGTGTGGCAAAACAAAAGGATATATGTATAGAATTGCACAAAAGATGCATGATGATTGGCATAATAGGTATAACGATAGCCTAAACTATCATGTCACGTGAATGGAGACATGAGCAGAAATGTCTCATATGTCCCAATTCCCTCATCACATAAAAGACAGCCTTATGGATCATGTCACCAGATACCAGGTCTCTCTATCAAGGGGAATGATCCAAGGTATCAAGTAGCCTAATCACATTGTTTTGCTTCATAATACCATTATTTATTATACTGTAGATCAAAAGACATAGTCCCTGATACTGAGCCTCCTAGTTACATTGGTATATGACGTAGATCATAACACACTCACCTTCAAGTGGTGTGAGTCCAAATATTCTAATGACATTAGCTTAGATCAAATGTAATAATTAATGCATTGCCCATGAAATGAATCCAGATGTTAGGGGTCGAGTTCCCGCCTCTGCACAGGGGGAATCTCGGTCCATCTCCGCTGCGGTCTCCCATTCTTCTCCTGCCGCCTGCTCAGCGGAGACGTCGGTCCCAGCGTCTCGCTCAGTCTGACTCTGTACAAAGAGTTACTGCTGCTTTCTCTGCTCCTGCCATTGAAATCAATGCTGGGCAGTGGCGAGCAGACGCTTCTGGGACTAAGTCCTGCTTTTCTCGTTCTGAGCATGCCCTAACACCAGATACCAGGTATTATGGCAGCACAGATAATCCCCAGTACCGGGCGATTTCATTATGGAGACTGAACCCCAAGGGGATGAGGATAGTTTTCACAAACAAGTTACTGATAGAAATACCCCTCGGTATAGTCATTATCTCGGTAAATTAGAAATATTAACAAAAAACACCTGCAAGGGCTTTCTATGTGTTTAAAAAGGTCCCTTAATCTGTTTCAGTAGGCTCCACAAGGGGAAGGCTGCCGACTTGATAGATGTCCAGAAGGCAGTCATTGACACACTCAACAAGGATGGGAAGCCACAAAAGGTCATTGCTAAAGAAGCTGGCTGTTCACAGAGTGCAGTATCCAAGCATATTAATGGAGAGTTGAGTAGAAGGTAAAAGTGTGGTAGAAAAAGGTGCACAAGCAACCGGGAAAACGGAAGCTTTGAAAGGATTGTTAATAAAAGTCAATTCAAAATTTGGGGGAAATTCACAATGAGTAGACTGCTGCTGGAGTCATTGCTTCAAGAGCCACCACACACAGACTTATCCAGGACATTCCTTGTGTCAAGCCACTCAAGACCGATAAACAACGCCAGAAGCATCTTACCAGGGCCTAGGGGAAAAAGAACTGGACTGTTGCTCAGTGGTCCAAGGTGTTGTTTTCAGATTAAAGTAAATTTTGCATTTCATTTAGAAATCAAGGTCCCAGAGTCTGGAGGAAGAGTGGACAGGCACACAATCCAAGCTGCTTGAGGTCTAGAGTGAAGTTTTCACAATCAGTGATGGTTTCAGGAGCCATGTCATCTGCTGGTGTAGGTCCACTGTGTTTTATAAAAACCAAAGCACAGCCGTCTACCAGGAAATTTTTTGAGCACTTCATGCTTCCCTCTGCCAACAAGCTTTATGGAGATGAAAATGTCATTCTCCAGCAGGACTTGGCACCTGTCCACACTGCCAAAAGTACCAATACCTGGTTTAAAAACAGCAGTATTACTGTGCTTGATTGGCCAGCAAACTCACCTGAACTTAACCCCATAGAGAATCTATGGGATATAGTCAAGAGGAAAACGAGATACACCAGACCCAGCAATTCAGACAAGCTGAAGAAATGTGGGCTTCCATAACATGTAAGCAGTGCGACAGGCTGATTGCCTCCATGCCACGCTGCATTGAGGCAGTAATTGATGCAAAAGGAGCCCTGACCAAGTATTGAGTGCATTTAAAAAAAATTAAAATTTCAGTAGGGCAACATTTCGGATTTTAAAACAATTTTTCAAGCTGGTGTTACAATGTATTCTAATTTGCATAGATAATAACTTTTGGGTTTTCATTGGCTGTAAGCCATAATCATCAACATTAACCCCTTCATGACCCAGCCTATTTTGACCTTAATGATCTGGCCGTTTTTTGCAATTCTGACCAGTGTCCCTTTATGAGGTAATAACTCAGGAACGCTTCAATGGAACCTAGCGGTTTTGAGATTGTTTTTTCGTGACATATTGGGCTTCATGGTAATGGTAAATTTAGGTCAATAATTTTTGCGTTTATTTGTGAAAAAAATGGAAATTTGGTGAAAATTTTGAAAATTTCGCAATTTTCAAATTTTGAATTTTTATTCTATTAAACGAGAGAGTTATGTGACACAAAACAGTTAATAAATAACATTACCCACATGTCTACTTTACATCAGCACAATTTTGGAAACAAATTTTTTTTTGGCTAGGAAGTTATAAGGGTTAAAATTTGACCAGCGATTTCTCATTTTTACAACAAAATTTGCAAAACCATTTTTTTTAGGGACCACCTCACATTTGAAGTCAGTTTGAGGGGTCTATATGGCTGAAACACCCAAAAGTGACACCATTCTAAAAACTGCACCTCTCAAGGTACTCAAAACCACATTCAAGAAGTTTATTAACCCTTCATGTGCTTCACAGCAGCAGAAGCAACATGGAAGGAAAAAATGAACATTTAACTTTTTAGTTACAAAAACGATATTTTAGTAACAATTTTTTTATTTTCCCAAGGGTAAAAAGAGAAACTGTACCCCAAAAGTTATTGTACAATTTGTCCTGAGTACGCCAATACCTCATATGTGGGGGGAACCGCTGTTTGGGCACACGACATGGCTCGGAAGGGAAAGAGCGCCATTTGACTTTTTCAATGAAAAATTGGCTCCAATCTTTAGCGGACACCATGTCGCGTTTGGAGAGCTCCTGTGTGCCTAAATATTGGAGCTCCCCCACAAGTGACCCCATTTTGGAGACTAGACCCCCCAAGGAACTTATCTAGATGCATAGTGAGCACTTTGAACCCCCAAGTGCTTCACAAATTGATCCGTAAAAATGAAAAAGTACTTTTTTTTCACAAAAAAATTCTTTTAGCCTCAATTTGTTCATTTCCACATGGGCAACAGGATGAAATGGAGCCTAAAATGTGTTGGTCAATTTCTCCTGAGTACACCGATACCTCATATGTGGTTACAAACCACTGTTTGGGCACACGGCAGGGCTCGGAAGGGAAGGAGCTCCATTTGACTTTTGAATTAAAAATTAGCTCCAATCGTTAGCGGACACCATGTCATGTTTGGAGAGCCCCTGTGTGCCTAAACATTGGAGCTCCCCCACAAGTGACCCCATTTTGGAAACTAGACCCCCAAAGGAACTTATCTAGATGCATAGTGAGCACTTTGAACCCCAAGGTGCTTCACAAATTGATCCGTAAAAATGAAAAAGTACTTTTTTTTCACAAAAAATTTCTTTTAGCCTCAATTTGTTCATTTCCACATGGGCAACAGGATAAAATGGATCCTAAAATTTATTGGGCAATTTCTCCTGAGTACACTAATACCTCACATGTGGGGGTAAACCACTGTTTGGGCACACGGCAGGGCTCAGAAGGGAAGGAGCGCCATTTGACTTTTTGAATGAAAAATTAGCTCCAATCGTTAGCGGACACCAAGTCGCGTTTGGAGAGCCCCTGTGTGCCTAAACATTGGCGCTCCCCCACATGTGACCCCATTTTGGAAACTAGACCCCACAAGGAACTTATCTAGATGCATAGTGAGCACTTTGATCCCCAAGGTGCTTCACAAATTGATCCGTAAAAATGAAAAAGTACTTTTTTTTCACAAAAAATTTCTTTTAGCCTCAATTTGTTCATTTCCACATGGGCAACAGGATAAAATGGATCCTAAAATTTATTGGGCAATTTCTCCTGAGTACACTAATACCTCACATGTGGGGGTAAACCACTGTTTGGGCACACGGCAGGGCTCAGAAGGGAAGGAGCGCCATTTGACTTTTTGAATGAAAAATTAGCTCCAATCGTTAGCGGACACCAAGTCGCGTTTGGAGAGCCCCTGTGTGCCTAAACATTGGCGCTCCCCAACATGTGACCCAATTTTGGAAACTAGACCCCACAAGGAACTTATCTAGATGCATAGTGAGCACTTTGAACCCCAAGGTGCTTCACAAATTGATCCGTAAAAATGAAAAAGTACTTTTTTTTCACAAAAAATTTCTTTTAGCCTCAATTTGTTCATTTCCACATGGGCAGCAGGATAAAATGGATCCTAAAATTTATTGGGCAATTTCTGCTGAGTACACTGATACCTCACATGTGGGGGTAAACCACTGTTTTTGCACACGGCAGGGCTCAGAATGGAAGGAGCGCCATTTTACTTTTTGAATGAAAAATTAGCTCCAATCGTTAGCGGACACCATGTCGCGTTTGGAGA
The DNA here is from genome assembly GCF_051348905.1 of Ranitomeya variabilis. Lineage (NCBI taxonomy): Eukaryota > Metazoa > Chordata > Amphibia > Anura > Dendrobatidae > Ranitomeya > Ranitomeya variabilis. The sequence goes on along the minus strand of NC_135232.1, from coordinate 928,432,216 downwards.
GACCCCGTGTGCCTAAACATTGGAGCTCCCCCACATGTGACCCCATTTTGGAAACTAGACCTCCCATGGAACTAATTTAGATGTGCGGTGACCACTTTAACCCCCAAGTGCTTCACATAAGTTTATAAAGCAGAGCCATGAAAATAAAAAATCTTTTTCTTTCCTCAAAAATTATTTTTTAGCCCACACTTTTTTATTTTCACAAGAGTAACAGGAGAAACTGGACCCCAAAAGTTGTTGTCCAGTTTGTCCTGAGTACGCTGATACCCCATATGTGGGGGGGAACCACTGTTTTGGCACACATCAGGGCTCGGAAGGGAAGTAGTGACGTTTTGGAATGCAGACTTTCATGGAATGGTCTGCGGGCATCATGTTATGTTTGCAGAGCCGCTGATGTGCCTAAACAGTAGAAACCCCCCACAGGTGACCCCATTTTGGAAACTAGACCGCCCAAGGAACTTATCTAGATATGTGGTAAGCACTTTGAACCCCCAAGTGCTTCACAGAAGTTTACAACGCAGAGCCGTGAAAATAAAAAATAATTTTTCTTTCCTCAAAAATTATGTTTTAGCAAGCAACTTTTTATTTTCACAAGGGTAAAAGAAGAAATTGGACCCCAATAGTTGTTGCCAAGTTTCTCCCGAGTATGCTGGTACCCCATATGTGGGGGTAAACCACTGTTTTGGCCCACATCGGGGCTCGGAAGGGAAGTAGTGACATTTTGGAATGCAGACTTTGATGGAATGGTCTGCAGGCATCATGTTACGTTTGCAGAGCCCCTGATGTGCCTAAACAGTAGAAACCCCCCCCAAGTGACCCCATTTTGGAAACTAGACCCCCAAGGAACTTATCTAGATATGTGGTGAGCACTTTGATCCCCCAAGTGCTTCACAGAAGTTTACAATGCAGAGCCGTGAAAATAAAAAAACATTTTTCTTTCCTCAAAAATTATGTTTTAGCAAGCAACTTTTTATTTTCACAAGGGTAAAAGAAGAAATTGGACCCCTATAATTGTTTCCCAGTTTGTCCCGAGTATGCTGGTACCCCATATGTGGGGGTAAACCACTGTTTGGGCGCACGTCGGGGCTCGGAAGCGAGGGAGCACCATTTGACTTTTTGAACGCAAGATTGGCTGGAATCAATGGTGGTGCCATGTTGCGTTTGGAGACCCCTGATGTGCCTAAACAGTGGAAACCCCTCAATTCTAGCTCCAACACTAACCCCAACACACCCCTAACCCTAATCCCAACTCTAGCCATAACCCTAACCCCAACACACCCCTAACCACAACCCTAACCCCAACACACCCCTAACCCTAATCCCAACCCTAATCCTAACCCTAATCACAACCCTGACCACAACCCTAACCCCAACACACCCATAACCATAACCCTAACCACAAGCCCAATCTTAACCCTATTTCCAACCTTAGCCCTAATTCCAACCCTAACTCTAATTTCAACCCTAACCTTAAGGCTATGTGCCCACGTTGCGGATTCGTGTGAGATTTTTCTGCACCATTTTTGAAAAATCCGCAGGTAAAAGGCAATGCGTTTTACCTGCGGATTTACCGCGGATTTCCAGTGTATTTTGTGCGGATTTCACCTGCGGATTCCTATTGAGGAACAGGTGTAAAACGCTGCGTAATCCGCACAAAGACTTGACATGCTGTGGAAAATACAACGCAGCGTTCCCGCGCTGTATTTTCCGCACCATGGGCACAGCGGATTTGGTTTTCCATAGGTTTACATGGAACTGTAAACCTGATGGAACACTGCTACGAATCCGCAGCGGCCAATCCACTGCGGATACGCAGCCAAATCCGCACTGTGTGCACATAGCCTAATTCTAAGGCTATGTGCACAAGCTGCGGAAAACGCTGCAGATCTGCAGTGTTTCCGCAGCTGCGTGTGCGCAGCAGTTTCCCATGAGTTTATAGTTCAATGTAAACCTATGGGAAACAAAAAACGCTGTGCCCATGCTGCGGAAAAAAATGCGCGGAAACGCAGCGGTTTACATTCTGCAGCATGTCACTTCTTTCTGCGGATTCCGCAGCGGTTTTACACCTGCTCCAATAGAAAACCGCAGTTGTAAAACCGCAGTGAAATCGGCAGAAAAACCATGGTGAATCCACGATAAATCCGCAGCGGTTTTGCACTGCGGATTTATCAGATCCGCTGCGGAAAAATCCGCAGAGGACCAGAATACGTGTGCACATACCCTAACCCTAACCCTAGTTCTAACCCTAACCCTAGTTCTAACCCTAGCCCTAACCCTAGTTCTAACCCTAACCCTAACCCTAGTTCTAACCCTAACCCTAACCCTAGTTCTAACCCTAACCCTAACCCTAGTTCTAACCCTAACCCTAACCCTAGTTCTAACTTTAATGGGGGGAAAAATAAAAAATATATATTTTCTTTATTTTATTGTTGTCCCTACCTATGGGGGTGATAAAGGGGGGGGGTTAATTTATTATTTTTTTTATTTTGATCACTGTGAAACCTATCACAGTGATCAAAATGTACATTGAACGAATCTGCCGGCCGGCAGATTCGGCGGGCGCACTGCGCATGCGCCCGCCATTTTGGAAGATGGCGGCGCCCAGGGAGAAGACGGATGGACACCGGGAGTCTCGGTAAATATGAAAGGGGGGAGATCGGAGCACGGGGGGGATTGGAGCACGGGGGGTGGATCGCAGCACGGGGGAGCGGACAGGAGGACGGGGGAGCGGACAGGAGGACGGAGGGGAGCGGACCACCGAACGGAGGACTGGGGAGTAGATTGGGGGCGGTGGGGGGGCAGACCAGTATTTCCAGCCATGGCCGATGATATTGCAGCATCGGCCATGGCTGGATTGTAATATTTCACCATTTTCATAGGTGAAATATTACAAATTGCTCTGATTGGCTGTTGAAAGTGCAACAGCCAATCAGAGCGATCGTAGCCATGGGGGGGTGAAGCCACCCCTCCTGGGCTAAAGTACCACTCCCCCCCTGCAGATCGGGTGAAATTGGAGTTAACCCTTTCACCCGATCTGCAGGGACGCAATCATTCTGTGACACAGCATATGCGTCACAGGTCGGATTGGCACCGACTTTCATGACGCATATGCTGTGTCACAGGTCGGGAAGGGGTTAACAGAAATAAACACTTGAAATAGATCACTCTGTTTGTAATGACTCTATATAATATATGAGCTTCACTTTTTGTATTGAAGAACTGAGAAAAATTAACTTTTTGATGATATTCTAATTTTGTGAGAAGCACCATTTTATAGAATCGTGGTTATTAAGCGCCAGATCAGTTAGGATATATTATAAGATAAAGGTATGATGCAAATTTCCAGGATCAGGGGTTCCTCCAAAAAGCATGGGAGTAAACACATCTAAGATAATGTGTGTGCACATATATGGATACTCAGAAAGAATAGATATACACTGCACAAAAAATAAAGGGAACACTTAAAGGGAACCTGTCACCCCCCAGGCGTTTGTAACTAAAAGAGCCACCTTGTGCTGCACTAATGCTGCATTCTGACAAGGTGGCTCTTTTAGTTCGGGTCCCTGGCACTGCTGCAATAATCGCTTTTGAAATTTGTCCCTCATACCTGTGAAATCCCCAGGGGGCAGTTCTTTCCCCCCTAATCCAGACGCCTCACAGCCGTCACTCAGGGTCTCTGTGTGCTGGGCGCCACATCCTCTTCCTTCATTAGTGTCCCCGGCGCTTGTACTAAGTCCAAAGGGCAGCGCAAGTGTGCATGCCTGAAAAAAAAAATTACAGCGTAGGCACCGGGGATGCTAATGAAGGAAGAGGAGGCGGCGTCCGATGCGCAGAGGCCATGAGTGACAGCTGTGAGGCGTCTGGATTAGGGGGGAAAGACCTGCCCCCCTAGCGATTTCACAGGTATGAGGGCAGATTGTCAAATGCGATTATTGCAGCAGTGCCAGGGACCCGAACTAAAAGAGACACCTTGTCAGAATGCAGCATTAGTGCTGCACAAGTGGCTCTTTTAGTTACAATCACTTAAGGGGTTACAGGTTCCCTTTAAACAACAGATTATAACTCCAAGTAATTCAAACTTCACTGAAATCAAACTGTCCACTTAGGAAGCAACACTGTTTGACAATCAATTTCACATGCTGTTGTGCAAATGGAATAGACAACAGATGGAAATTATTGGCAATTATCAAGACACTCTCAATAAAGCAGTGGTTCTGCAGGTGGGGACCACAGACAACATCTCAGCATCAATGCTTTCTGGCTGATGTTTTGGTCACTTTTGGATGTTTTTGTACTTTCACACTTGTGGTAGCATGAGACGGACTCTACAACTCACACAAGTGGCTCAGGTAGTGCAGCTCATCCAGGATGGCACATCAATGCGAGCTGTGGCAAGAAGATTTGCTGTGTCTGTAAGCGCAGTGTCCAGAGGCTGGGGGTGTCCAGGAGACAGGCCAGTACACCAGGAGACATTGAGGGGGCCATAGGAGGGCAACAACCCAGCAGCAGGACCGCTACCTCAGCCTTTGTGCAAGGAGGAACAGGAGGAGCACTGCCAGTACCCTGCAAAATGACCTCCAGCAGGCCACAAATGTGCATGTGTCTGCACAAAAAGGTTAGAAACCGACTCCATTAGGATGGTCTGAGTGCACAATGTCCACAGATGGGGGTTGTGCTCACAGCCCAACACCATGCAGGACACTTTGCATTTGCCACAGAACACCAGGATTGGCAAATTCGCCACTGGTACCCTGGGCTTTCCACAGATGAAAGCAGGTTCAGACTGAGCACATGTGACAGACGTGACAGAGTCTAGAGACGCTATGGAGAGGGATCTGCTGCCTGCAACATCCTTCAGCATGATCGGTTTGGCAATGGGTCAGTAAATGTGTGGGGTGGCATTTCTTTGGAAGGCTGCACAGCCCTCCATGTGCTCACCAGAGGTAGCATGACTGCCATTAGGTACCATTAGGTACCGAGATGAGATCCTCAGACCCCTTGTGAGACCATATGCTGGTGCAGTTGGCCCTGGGTTCCTCCTAATGCAGGACAATGCCAGACCTCATGTGACAGGAGTGTGTCAGAAGTTCCTGTGAGATGAAGGCATTTCCGACCTGAATCCGATTGAACACATCTGGGACATCATGTCTCGCACCATCCACCAACATCACGTTGCACCAGAGGCTGTCCAGGAGTTGGTGGATGCTTTAGTCCAGGTCTGGGAGGAGATCCCTCAGGAGACGATCCGCCGCCTCATGAGGAGCATGCCCAGACGTTTTAGGGAGATCATACAGGCACGGTGAGGCCACACACACACTACTGAGCATCATTTACTTGTCTTGAGGAATTTCCACTGATGTTGGATTAGCCTTTAACTTCATTTTCCACTTTGATTTTGAGCATCATTCCAACTCCAGACATCTGTGGGATATTAGTTGTGATTTATGTTGATCATTTTTAGTTTTTATTGTTCTCAACACATTCCACTATGTAATGAATAAAGATTTACAACTGGAATATCTAGGATGTGGGATTTTAGTGTTCCCTTTGTTTTTTTTAGCAGTGTATAAACCATAAGTGTAACCTTATCAAGAACTGATTTTCCCCTATCAGTATGTGACCTTGCTTGATGAAAAATATATTGACTAAACTACGCCAGGCTACCAGCAACATACACAAACACATTTATATATACAGTATATATATATATATATATATATATATATATATATATATATATATATATATATATATATATGGCCCTTATATGAAACCATGCCATATACCGTGCCACCCATCCTGCTACCTATCGATACCTATATCCAAAATACCATCATTTAGGACATATTGGCAAGAAGTCCATATCCACTCCAGTATCTTCAAAAAGTGCCTTATACAGGATGGTCTGATGTTACTTAAGGGACAATTCCTCATCTCTTCCCAATTTCCCATTATTCCTCCTTATATTCTCAAATCCTGATAAATTGAATATGTTTTTACAGTTGAACTTAGAAGAAGTTGTCTATAGAGGGGGGATCCAAGAAGATATAGTGAGGGTAAAATCATAGGTAAAAAGGCATGCTATCCCTGAAAACCTGCAAATAATAATTCCTCATAGAGGCCGGAAGGAGCAATTGACTGGAGTTCAAATATTTTCCATGATTCATTTTGTAGGAGCTTCTTTTTCAGACATCCACTTCCATTAGTGCCCACGACTATCAGTAGGCCTAGTGTATGAATGTTTCGGCAAATACTTTGATGCCGTTCAAGAATGTGTGAGGCTATCAAAGTTAGTGGCTTACCCTTTTTGTTGTCTGTGGCTGCCAGATTGATAGTGAACAGGTGTTTCAGTATCCATCGCCTTAATTCTAGTGACACCTGTTCCACATAGACCTGGTTGCAGGAACAAATAATGGCATGTATTATGCATTTGGTCTGCCAATTAATGTAACACCTCAGTGAATGCCCCCAAGTTTCTGTGTTTCCGTGATGATCTTCCATATGGATGACAGTTGAGGAGCTATGGTATCTGCCAATTGATGTATAGAAATGTTGCAAGAGACCGGGTAAAGTTTGACCAGTTGTAGACCTTCAGATTCGTATGGGACCCTTACCACTATCACACATACTTGACCTATATACCTAAACTGGTACCTCTGATCACTATCTCCAACCTGTAACGCTAGGATCCAAACCTTCTCCAAAGAGGCTGAGCCTGCTATAAGCATGCTTACCAATAGCTTCAAAACCTGAAGATATACCTTGTTCAGGTGATCCCTATTCCTATGGTTATGTGATTTTGTTTTGGACTGCCAACCAGTGATCTGTGCTTTGAATATGATGTTAAATGTATGTGTTTATGCATTGAATGATGATCTTAGGGATCCACCTTTGACCTACGAACGCTCCCCTTCACACATCTCTATTTGTTAATAATAATAATAATAATAAAAATAATCCTTATTTATATAGCGCCAACATATTCTGCAGCGCTTTACAGTTTAACAGTTTCAAACGCAAGTCATAAGTAACAACATTAACAGTACAATAATTAAAGCACAATAAGATGACCCTGCTCGTGAGAGCTTACAATCTACAATTAGGCGGGGGAGATACAAAGTACAGGAGCTTATTTATAATGATGTATTTACAATGATAGTCCAGCCATCTTCAGGGTGTGGGGGATAGATGGAGATAGTGAATTGGGCTACACACGCGCCCTTACACACTAAATGACTTTTATAAGGGAAAGTGATAGGCCGCTCTGAACAAATATGTTTTGAGGGCGCCTAAAACTATGCAAATTGTGAATGGTCCTAATTTCGTGGGGTACAGCTTTCCAGATGATTGGTGCAGCGTGGGAGAAGTCTTGGAGACGGGGGTGGGAGGTACGGATTAGTGCAGAGGTTAGTCGAAAGTCATTTGCAGAGTGCAGTGGTCGGCTAGGCCGATAGACAGAAATAAGGGAGGAGATGTTAGGGGGTGCTGCACTGTGAAGAGCTTTGTGGGTGAGAAGAAGAACTATGTATTGGATCCTATAATGAATGGGCAGCCAGTGTAATGACTGGTGAGGAGCGGACACGTCTGAATACCGATTAGCCAGGTAGATGACCCTGGCTGCTACATTAAGGATAGACTGGAGAGGGGAAAGTCAAGTGAGGGGAGGCCAATTAATAGAGCATTACAGTAATCCAGCCGAGAGTGCCTCTAGGCGAAAGTGAGGGTTTTTGTTGTTTCCAAGGTGAGAAAAGGGCAGATTCTAGAGATGTTCTTTAGGTGTAAGCAGCAAGAGTGGGCAAGAGATTGTATATGGGATGTGAAGGAGAGATCGAAGTCAAACATAACACCCAGACAGCGCGCCTGCTGCTGGGGTGTTATTATGGTGCCACCTACAGAGAGAGAAATGTCAGGTTTAGGGAGGTTAGTAGATGGTGGGAGCAGAAGAAGTTCAGTTTTGGAGAGGTTGAGTTTCAGATAGAGAGCGGACATGATGTTGGAGACTGCAAACAGACAGTCACTGACGTTCTGTAGTACAGTGGGAGTAAGGTCAGGGGAAGACATATATAGTTGTTTGTCATCGTCATAAAGATGGTACTGAAAGCCAAATCTGCTAATGGTCTGTCCAATTGGGGCCGTGTAGAGGGAGAAGAGAAGTGGGCCAAGGAATGAGCCCTGAGGTACCCAGACAGTGAGAGGAAGAGGTGACAAAATGGAGCCAACGAGCGATACACTGAAGGAGCGGTCAGAAACATAGGAAGAGAACCAGGAGAGAGCAGTGCCCTTAATGCCTAGTGACTGGAGCCTAGAGAGTAGGAGATGGTGGTCAACAGTGTCAAAAGCTGCACAAAGGTCGAGAAGAATGAGCAGAGAGTGGTCTCCGCTACACTTTGCTGTCAGAAGGTCATTGGCCACTTTGATGAGGGAAGTTTCTGTCAAATGTAGGGGGTGGAAGCTGGACTGTGAAGGGTCTAGGAGGGAGTGAGTGGAGAGGTAACTGGTAAGGCGGGAGTAGACCAGGCGCTCCAAGAGTTTAGAGATGAAGAGGAGATTGGAGACTGGTCTGTAGTTATTTGTGCAGGATGGATCGAGAGAGGGTTTCTTTAGTAATGGAGTAATGATAGAGTGTTTGAAGGAGGAGGGGAAAATGACAGAAGATAGGGATATATTAAAGATTGCAGTTAGGTGAGTTATGATGACTGGAGAGAGCGACTGGAGGAGGTGTAATGGAATGGGGTTAGTAGTGCATGTAGCCGGACGGGAAGAATAGAGAAGCCTGGAGACTTCTTCTTCTGTGATGGGATCAAATGTGGAGAGTAAGCCAGGGGAGATGCAGGGAGGGATGGGAGTCACTGCACTTGATGGCTGGGAGCAGATTTACTGATGGATATTATCTATTTTCTCTATAAAGTGGGAGGCCAGGTCATGAGCACAAATGTCTGTGATAGGGGCTTGTGCTTTTGGCCTGAGAAGGGAGTGAAAGGTGTCAAAAAGTTTCTTGGGGTTGTTGGATATTGAGGAGATCAGGGTGGTGAAGTAGGTCTGTTTGGCAAGGTGAAGGGCAGAATTATAGGTTCTTAACATAAATTTGCAGTAGAAGAAGTTTTCTGGTGTGCGAGTTTCCCTTCATAAGTGTTCAGCACTTCTAGAGCATCGCTGGAGAAGCCAAGTTTGCGATGTGAGCCAGGGCTGTTTTACTCTCTGCTTGGAAGTTCTGAGGGTGAGGGGTGCTACTTGGTCAAGGATACTTCTAAGAGTGTCATTGTAGTGATGTGCAGAATGTGTAGTAGGTAGGATTGTGCTGGGGTGGGTGAGGAATTGTGAGTGTGAAGGAGAGAATGTTGTGGTCAGAGAGGGGAAGCAGTGAGATATCTAGGTAGGAGATTGAGCAGAGCCGGGTGAAGACCAGGTCAAGGGTGTTACCGTCTTTGTGTGATTCAGAGGTTGAGAGCTGTGAGAGGCCGAGAGAAGTGGTTAGTGATAGAAGCTGGGATGCAGATGTGGAAGTGGGGCTGTTTATGAGGATGTTGAAGTCTCCCAGGATAAGGGTTGGGAGTTCTGAGGACATGAAGTGTGGCAGCCAGGCAGAGAAATGGTCCAGGTAGTGGGTGGGCGAGCCTGGGGGCCGGTATATGATTGCTTCTCTGAGGGAGAGGGGACAAAAGAGCCTGATAGTGTGGACCTCAAAAGAATGAAATGAGTGTGATGGAACAGGGGGGATGACCTCGAAGGTGCATTGTGGGGACAGGGGTATGCCGACTCCACCACCATGTCTGTTTGTGGGTCTTGGGGAATGGGAGAATTGTAGGCCACCATGGGAAATGGCAGCAGTGGAGACAGTGTCAGAATCCTGAATCCAGGTTTCAGTGAGGGCCAACAGATTCAGAGAGCTGTTCAGAAAGTAATTGTGTGGAAAAGGAAGTTTGTTACATACAGACCGTGGATTCCAAAGGGCACAATTAAAAGAAGGACATGAAGGAGTGCAAGCAATATTAATAAGTTTAGTGTGGTTATGATACGAGGTAGGATAGGGGTTGAGGTTGAGGGATGGTGGACCAGGGTTGGGGGAGATATCCCCCGAGATCAGAAGGAGTAGGAGGATAAAGAGCAAGTACTTTTTGGAATTGTACGAAGTTTTTTGTGCAGTGTGTCAGGGCAAGATGGGCTGAGGTTTTTCAGGAAGGTGAGAAGTGCATGGGAGCTGTACATGGGAGAGGGAAGGAGCAAGTAGCTAATGTATATGAGTCGTGATGGAGGGGGGATGGAATGGTGAATGTGGATGGCAAGGGAACATAGGAGGATAGGAATATAGCACATGGATAGAAGGGAGAGCAGAGTGTGGGTTACCTGACTCCTACCCTGACTGTCTGCTGTGGAATAACTGCTTTATCTCGATGCTTATCTTCAGGATGCTTTGCTTTGGGGATGCTCATGTGCACCCCCACATACGTGCACCCCTAAGGATGTTTCTAAATTTATAGTCCAGAATGCTGGGTCAGAAGAGAAGGATTGTGGGAACTGATTAGGGATAATTTGGCAGCCGGGGCCAGGACACCAGGGGGTGGATAGATGATCAAAGACATTGGGGCTGGCTACATCTATATGCTATAACACCTTCCACCAAATAACATCTAGAGTGACCACAGTCATGGATATACATCAAACAGTGAGTAAAACATACAGTGCAACAAATGAATTATACCAATCATTAAGAAGGCACATTAAAATATGTTGCTTGATGGTAAAGTGGCAGATGACAGACAGCAGAAAGCAAGCAGAGGTCGGAGGTTGTACAATTAGAGTCTATTGCAGCAGATGCAGCAGCAAGCAAAGGTGGGAGGTTGTACATTAGAGTCTATTGCAGCAGATGTGACAGCAAGCAGAGGTGGCAGGTTGAACCATTAGAGTCTATCGCAGCAGATGCGACAGCAAGCAGAGGTGGCAGGTTGTACCTGTGTGAAGAGAGAAGATGGATGTTAATTCCTTGCCATAGAATAACTTCTTTATCTTGATGCTTATCTTCAGGATGCTTTGCTTTGGGGATGCTCGTGTGCACCCCCATTTGCATGCACATTTGTTAAGCTATTATTCAGTTGGGGAGGCTCAGTTAGCATTTGCTTGGTCGATTTGGATACAAAAGTTTTCCTGATGTCTTCAGGATTTCTTCTTTGATGTCATTGGCTTACTTCAAGGACCTGGTAAGGTCCTTTGCAATTGGCATCTCGTGAACCAGATCGGCAGAAGATAACATTTTCCCCTACAGAGGGCATAGGTGTCTCCCCCTGTATGAGACAGTAATTCTTTCAGATTCTGTTGAACCTGTTGAAGAAATGGAAATGTGTCTCTGACAATGACATTCTTCATTGGTCTGAATATTTGGGGTTCATTGGGTAGACACTAAGGGAATTTTGCATCTGGGCATCAACTCAAATGAAGTGTTACCAGTACTGGTCGTCTCTGTCACTCAGATATCAATCAGCACTGCCAAAAGGATGTTACACAAAAAGAACCCCTCTCAAACAGTGCTTTAGACAGCCATGTTTTGAGTTCATTTGCTTCATAATACCCACTGACTGATGGTGGTAAGGGACATGAAAGCTCTGCAGTATAACCAGAAGTCCACAAAGCGCTTTCATCACCTTACCTATGAAGTGTATTCCTTTGTCTGATTCTATCACTCTGGGGATGCCCCATAGTGACAGAACCTGTTCCCAGATAACCTGGGTAGTAGCGGTAGATTAATTGATGACCTTGGGGATGAATTCTACAAATCTGGAGAAGACATCCACCACCACCAATGTGTAATGGCAGCTACGACTTCCTGTTGGTAATGGTCCTATGTATTCGATCTGGATTGTGGACCATGTACCCTCTGCTGGTGGATCTCGCTGCAACACTGGCTTAAAGGCCGATGCAATTGAGTTAACCTGAGCACATACCAGGCATTATTGGGTGATCTCTTTTACCATTTTGGACACCTCAGACCATTGTAGTTTGTCCTTGAGGAGGGACAGTTGCTTGTCATGTCCAAGGTGTACAAACAATTGATGGTTTAGTCTCGTCAGTTCTGCCTGCAGATGCTGCAAGACTACTGGCACAGAAAGTTGTGTACCAGTATCATAACACAGGATCCCTTCATGTATTGTCCAGGAATACTGTGGAGCTGTGATGAGTGTCATAAGAAGAAAATCTTTTGCTTGTTCCTCGACAAATGACACAGGGCCTTTGAGCTTGATCTGTCTCACTGTAATCTGGAATGCAGAAATTTGTTCAGTGCCTAGTTCTCAAAGAATCCTGAATACTGCGGCAAATGTGGCCAATTTGTCAGCGTTGTTGTTCCCCAAGTTCAAAGGCTGCTCTTCTCTCTAGTGTGGGACATTAAGTATTGCTGCTTCTGCCACATGAGCCATGCCCCATTCCCACAATTCCTTCAGGATCATTACATGAGCCAGAGGTCTATTCTGGCTGTTCATGAATCCTCGTCTCTTCCATGTGTCCAGGTGCCTCCACGTCAGTCTTTTGTGCTGACATGTGAACTGGCAAACTGACAAGACTCTAGGTGCCTGTGGTCACATCCAGCACTGCAAATCCTATCGCATAGATGCCATCCAGACAGAATCGAGATCCATCAACAAAGATGATTCTGCCTTCCGGATGGCCTTTGGTCCTGAACATTTGTGGTAGAGTGATCTGTGATGATTGACCAAAATCATATTACTTTCCTGTCATGTTCAACAACTTGGACAGAACCTACTTCACCCTTGGGGTGTACTTTCAGGTTCCAACCACTGAGGACCATAATTCATGTCCTGAATCTCTGTTGGGAGACTCATGGGAGTGTATTTCAGAGCAAAAGAGGCAAAGGGAAATGCGGAGTCTGTAAAGTGAGGGGTCTGAAGCCTTAAGTATGCTATTTGGTTTTGACAGCATAATATTTGGCAGCCAAGTTGTTTGGCACATTCGTCAAACCCTTGTTCGACAGGCGAGAGTTGCTGGGAATGCTAATCCAGTGGTCTATTGTTGTCTCCTTTTTGCTGTAGAAGGACAACCGAGATAAACTCAGTCCCAGCATGTACCTGTATGGCCATTTCCCCATTTGATTTTGGGGCGGTTGATACTGGTGCAAAGGAGAGGTCTCTTCCTGTAGTTCCAACCAGCCCTTAAGTGAGAACTATTCTCCTCTGAGGAGTTCTTAGAGTGGATATGCTTTGGCAGCAAGTCCTGCAGAGAACCAGGCCGAGGTAACTTAACCAAGGCTTCCACCCAGGACAGAACAATTCCTTTGGCTCCAAATTAAATCTGGACTCCAAAAAAAGTCACCTCTGCCCTGACCAAATTTGCATTGTGAGGACTCAGCTTGAGTCCACCTTTATCTTGCAGTCCCAACAGCTCCCTTAACAGAGCAAAGTGTTCTTCCATGATTTCTGTGTGCAGGAACAAGTCATCCATGTAGTGCAGGAGACATTCTGGCTGAGAAAACACACACTCAGTATGGCCGCCAATGTCTGGTGAAAATACATAGGACTGTTGTGGAATCCCTGGGAAAGTACTCCAAATATACACTGTGTGTCTACCTGTGTAAAGGCATATTTGTACCTACAATTGTCTGTGAGTTCAATTGAAAATAGCCTGTTAGTGACATGAATGGTCAAGAATTCAGTTTTTGACACTTATCCTTGCTATTATGTTGGCAGTCTGTGCATTGCAAAGGCAGACATCGGGGTCTGTTTGTTAAGGACATGTAGGTCTACAGTGAGACGCCATGCATTATTGTCTTTCTTCTTCACCGGCCATAGAGTGCTGTTACTCTTTGAATTCTCCTCTCTGACCACACACTTTGTCTCCAATTCCAGGACAATATTGTGTATCAACTGGGTTTCTTCTAGTGGGAAGGGGTATAGGAGTTGTGAGGGTGGGTAGGGCCTTGCATGTCTACTTGAACACCATTCAACCTGCCACAGTCGTTTTTACTGTGGGCCCACAGATCAAGATGTTCATACACAATGGGTTTGAGATCTATGTTTTACGAGACCTCTGGCCATATGTGTTCAAGTGCATGTGCTGAGCTTTCCATTGCTGGAAATGGTGGTCCCAGACACTGGCGTTATATGACACATATTGGATTTTCTGGGAAACTTCCATACAGTACAGTTTGAAAAATCTAGGACCTATACTTTTTGGGTCATTACATCAGTTCTGATAATGTTGCAGGAACTGGGGTAATACCACATTGGGATCCTGAAGTTTATGGATTTGGGAACCAGGATGACAACTTCATTGATTCTCTGGGCCTTCACTCCCCAAATGCGACCATCCAGGCTGAGAACCACTGGTGACTGAACTGCTGTGAACACAGCGACAGTGACCGGTGGTGATGTAATCAAGGTTACCACCGGTCACTGAAGCTGCACCGGGCTGAACTGCTTTGACCTCAGTAAGATCCACGCTAGCACCGTGAGAAAAACTCTGATGTTGCTAGCGAGGATCTCACCGAGGTCACGGCAATTCAGTCCAGCAATGAACGCAGCCTCAGTTACCAGCAGTAACCTCGATGATGTCACAGCCGGTCATTGAGGCTCCGATCGCAGAAGTTCAGTCACCAGTGGTTCTCATCCTAGACGGCTGCATCTTGGCACCATTCAGGTTGAAAACTAATTTCCCCCAGTCATGGATTACAGCTTGGATAGGTGAGGGATATTGTTATTTTTTATTTTTGGTTTATTACAGGAGAATGAGGGCTTCGGTGGAATAGGCGTTAGGTGAGTATAGCTGTGTTTGTTATTTTTATATTAAAAAGCAAAAGTGTGTTTTGTTTTATTTCTAATAAAAGACTTTATTCTCACTGTGTCTTTATTTACCATACCACTATAAGATTAGTAATGGATAGGTGTCTTATAGACGCCTCTCCATTACTAATCCATGGGCTTGATGTCACCTAACAATACAAATGTGACATCAACCCCACAAATATTAACTCCACTTGCCACTGCTACAGGGCAAGTTGGAAGAGCTGGGCAAATAGATGTGTCTATTCTGGGCAGTGCAGGCTGCAATTTTTAGGCTGGGGGCAATATCCATGGCCTCTTACCAGCCTGAGAATACCAACCCCCAGCTGTCTGCTTTAGTAAGGCTGATAGTAAAATGAGGGGAAGCCCACACCATTTTTAAAAATTATTTAAATAATTTAAAAAAACAGCGTGGGGACTCCTTTTTTCTTGATAACCAGCCTTGTTGAAGCTGACAGCTGAGGGTTGCAGCCCCCAGTTGTGAGTTTTGCCTGGCTGGTTGTCAAAAAAATCAGGGAACCCACACTGTTTTTTTTAAATATTTATTTACAGCGCAGGAGCAGCAAATGAATAGACCCATTAGACACTCCTGCTCTCACTGTTATTATCCCATCAGCTGACACCAGTGACCGAAGGTAATCTTTATACCTCCGATCACAGCTGTGTGCTCACACTGTCTTTGGACACCATGGAAACCCCAGCTTTCTGACCGGCAGAGATGATTTCACCGCCAATCAGAAGCGATGTTTGCCGTGTTGTCATGCACATGACAACGTAACAAACACCCGATGTTTGGGCTGCATAACCCGAACAGTAACACGAACTTGCTGGCAAAGTTCGTGTTCGGTGTCTGTGCCAGACACCGAACTTTACTGTTCGTTTTCACCCATCTCTAGTCAAGATCAAAGCTGTAACTACAAGGTACTACAGTAGAAGAATGTACATTTTCAACCTTATTTTTTCAGAAGAGGAAGTTTGGCCTGGATTTGCAAAAACAGACTTATACGCCACAAAGGAAGGAAAAAAAACTCAAAATGCTTCATTGCATTTTTTAAGAAGACGCTGAAAGCATTACAATCCTTAAAACCAGTAGAGAGTTTTATAGCAGGAATACTACAGATGATAAACAAAGTTTGATCTCTCAGTATATTATAGCTCCTCATTATTTGCTTTCTGAAAAATGATACAGCAGTCGACACTTTTCCATGGAGAAATCAATGCAATTTTATTTTGTTAGGCAATAAGAGCTTTATGGGCAAATTTAAATTTTTCTTTATGTAGCACCTGTGTCTTAAGCTAGATATAATAGTATATATTTGGAATTGTCTCTGAGATATAAAATATAGAGGAAAAGGGGATGTTATAGTCTGCACACATAAGAGTCATTTCTATTTCAATGAAACCTTCTAAAAAACTGTATTAGCCAACTATAATAATTTTGCTTTAGAGAAGACTTGAAATATAAAGATTAAAGTGCTTAGTATTGTTGTCAGCCATACATATTTATGTACTTCATGTAACATTATGGTGGTTTAAAATTTTTAAAAACCGCCTGGCCTTGTACAGTTGACGAAAGATTTTTGCTACAAAAATGACTCATTCATAGAGTTTCACCTGCTTTGTAAGAAATTTCGGTGTTTAAAATTAAAATGAAAAAACTTATCTTTGTCTAGGGTCTAAGGGGTAACATTTCTCCTTATGGAGAGTGACATACCAGCTGGCTTGTCAAGGTAAGGAGGCTTAATCGCCATGCAATGTTCCTCTGGGAAATTAAATATGCAAATTGCTTCTTCTGAGAAAAAGAGGACTTAACTCTATAGCGCCACCTGTTGGAAGTAGCGATCCTACAAGTCACAATCAACCCTTTAACGAGTCATGCAATATGACTTAGGATAAAAGCCAAATCAGTATCTCAATTCGCAGACACGGTGTTTCGGGCTGTTGGCCCTCGTCAGTGCGAAGCATGAGAACTGATTTGGCTAGGTGAGAGGCTCTGGACTGGGATCTAAGAGGTAACGTTTCTCCTTATGGAGAGTGACATACCAGCTGGCTTGTCAAGGTAAGGAGGCTTATTCGCCATGCAATGCTCCTCTGGGAAATTAAATATGCAAATTGCCTCTTCTGAGAAAAAGAGGACTTAACTCTATAGCGCCACCTGTTGGTAGTAGTGATCCTACAAGTCACAATCAACCCTTTAACACCGTGTCTGCGAATTGAGATACTGATTTGGCTTTTATCCTAAGTCATATTGCACACACATAAGATACAGAAGAGACAAAGGTACACTGTCAAATGCCTGAGACAATTTCATGACACCCTCACAGCATCCAGGCCCTGATGACAGGGTAATTTAGACAATGAGAGAAAAGTTTTTAAAGATGATCAAGCAATACCTGGCCGACCAAACCAGCATACTCCCTAATTCCCATGCAGCCTTCAACTATTGGGTCTCAAAGCTGAATACCTGGCATGAGCTGTGCCTCTATGCCTTGGAGGTGTTGTGCTGCCCTACTAGTAGAGTAGTGTCTGTGTGGGTTTTTAGCACTGCCGGGGGTCATAACAAACAGGAGGTTTCGCCTGTCAAACAGAAAATGCTGACAGGCCGACACTGATAAGCATGAGCAAACTCTGTATTAGACCCAACTTTTCCACACCATCAGATGATAAAGTGTTTTTAATCTTCAATATTTGAATCAGGTCCCCCAGTTGATGCTTTAATGGAGTATGGCTGACCCTCCTTCCTTTTTGTTTCTGGCTTTGCATTGTGCAGATCCTTTTTCTGAATGTAGAAGTACCACAACTATACTTTCTTAATTATTTTAAGATGCACTCCAGTTGGTGCTTTCAACGGCGTATGGATGACCCACTTCACAATTTGTTATGGTGTGCACTGTGTGCTGACTTTTTATGAGTGTAGAGTTGCCACAACACTTTATTGAAAATATTTGAATGAGGTACTACAGTTAGTACCTTGAAGGCTGTATGGATGACTCTGCTTGTAATTTTTGGCAGGCTTTGCAATTAATAAATAGCCTTTATGAGTCTAGAAGCAGGCCCAGAATGATAATCTGCCCAGGCGGGAAGATGGCTGTGGGGCCAGTGGCTCTGAGCTTCAAAATGGGCCACCGGCCCTTTAAATCTCCTGCAAGGCGCTGGTGCAAGCGTACTCTCTTTGTGCATGCGGTGACCAGGAACACGGCAGCCTGCATCAGCTCTTGAGGGTGGCCCTCGTCAGAGCAGACAAGCAGGGGAGCATGCACCAGGGCCTTGGCAGAAGTTTGAAAAGCCCGCTGCGGCGCGCACAGGACACCTGACATGTACCGGTCCAGACGCTGGAAGCAGAGCTGCACTGCTGGGGAGCAACTGTGAGGTAAGTATACAAGCTTTTTTCTGTACAAAATGAATTATATGGGTGAGGGGGAGGAGGAGGAATTGTACATAATGATGGGGAAGGGGGACTGCACATGATGTGGGGAGGGGCGTTAAAGGGGGACTGCAAATGATGATGTGGAGAGGGGGGTTAAAGGGGGACTGCACATGATGATGTGGAGAGGGGGGCTAAAGGGGGACTGCACATGATGATGTGGAGAGGGGGGCTAAAGGGGGACTGCACATGATGATGTGGGGAGGACGGTTAAAGGGGGACTGCACATGATGTCCGGAGGGGGATTAAAGGGGGACTACACATGATGATGTGGGGAGGAGGTCAAAGGGAGACTGCACATGATGATGTGGAGTGGGGGGTTAAAGGGGGACTGCAAAGGATGATGTGGAGAGGGGTTAAAGGGGAACTCCACATGATGTGGGGGTTAAAAAGAACTGCAAAGGATGACATTGGGTAAAGGGGACTGCACATGATGTCTGAAGGGGGATTAAAGGGGGACTACACATGATGATGTGGGGAGGAGGTCAAAGGGGGACTGCACATGATGATGTGGAGTGGGGTTTAAAGGGGGACTGCAAAGGATGGTGTGGAGAGGGGGGTTAAAGGGGGACTGCACATGATGTGGGGGTTAAAGGGGGACTGAACATGATGATGTGGAGAGGGGGTTAAAGGGCAACTGCACATGATGTGGGGGTTAAAAAGAACTGCAAAGGATGACAATGGGTAAAGGGGAATGCACATAATGCTGTGGGGGTTAAAGGGGGACTGCGCATGATGATGTGGGGGTTAAAGGGGGACTGCACAGGATGATGTGGAGAGGGAAGTTAAAGGGGGACTGCATATGATTTTCTGTGGAGTTAAAGGGGGGCTGTATATGATGATGTAGGGAGGGGGGTTAAAGGGGGACTGCGCATGATGATGTGGGAGTTAAAGGGGGACTGCACAGGATGATGTGGAGAGGGAAGTTAAAGGGGGACTGCACATGATGATGTGTGGAGTTAAAGGGGGACTGCGTATGATGATGTGGGGAGGGGGGTTAAAGGGGGACTGCACATGATCATGTGGAGAGGGGGGTTATAGGTGGACTACACATGGTGATGTGGAGGGGGTAAAGGGGGACTGCACATGATGTGGAGAGGGGGTTAAAAGGGGACTACACATGATAATGTGTAGAGGGGGGTTAAAGGGGGACTGCAAATGTTGACGTGGAGAGGTGTCAGGACTCTGAACATTTTTTACCTTTTGTGCATTACTGCCCTTTTTCAAGATGTCGTCTTTGGTCTCATGTGCACTGTGTCTCCTGCTATAAAACTCCACCCCAGCCTTCAGTCTGTGCTAGAGTATTCTGCCTTGCATCTGCAGTGCCCCAGAGACCTGGTCGTTGCAGTAACATCGCTCTGCTGCTAAGGGGAGTGATGGTACGTCTGATGGCACTGAAGGAGTTCACCTGACCAGGTATCACAGACACCAATACACTTCATAGTCTGGCCTCCAAGGGGAGCTAAGGGCGCTATGTATTAGGCCACTCCTCACAATCTGGTAAAACTGGGGGTTAGATAGAAAGTTAGAGAGACAGCTGACTGGGTTGGAACCAAGCAACATCCTGTGGCAGAGGGTGTTGCAGGGGAAGATTCAGGGGGGATCCTGACAGAGGCCTAGTGAACAGGAAAAAACGTTAAGGAACCGTGCCTGCACTATATCGCGGCGGTATCTCAAGAAAGGACAAGAAGCGAGGTTTATTGTGAAGCAGTGAGATCGCAGCAATAAGGAGATAATACCAATAGGAGTCGTGCTGTAAGATCGAGGCAACATCCTATTGAGGTGCGTAGCCGGTGGCCAGAACGCCGAGGAAGTATTATGCTCCAAGCAATACTTCAAACAGAGGCAGGACAGTTGATTTTAGGTTGGCTGTCTCACCAAAATCACCTAAGAAGACATAGGGGGCAACTGTGGGAGAAGGGCGACACTAGGGTCCCGGAAGAACTCCAGGCCTTCCCGTCATACGGGTGCGTCCTATCCATATCATCTGGGGGACGGAGAAGAACATCAGAACAGACATAAGTTGTGGGAGATAACATCAGAAACAGACACAACAGTTGTGAGGACTATCCCGTGGTGCTCAGCAGGGAAGTACTAGAACACACAGGTGCTAGAAGGTAGGCACAGATTTCAACCTGCAAAGGGAACCTTGGAGGTGCCATCAGACCGGCCGGTCTCTCGCAGCCCTGTTAACCATACTCAGGATTGAGGACCTTGAAGTCTTCAGTAAAGAGGTAAAGAGACTGCAACCCTGTGTCCTCATTATTCATCGCGACCTGCACCACACACCACCACTCACAACTTTCATTGGACGCCCCTTAGCAGGGTCACGGACCGGGTCTAGCCACCGTGACAACCCCAGAACTGAGACAGAGAAGCCCGGTACCGAGTACCCCGCGACCCTGCGTCTGGGGGCGCTCCACATCCAGCTCCTGACCTCTGATTACTCCCTGACTATACACCTGCTCCTTTGAACCTGTGTGGTGATCCTGCTACTCTGCTCTGAGTTCCTGCTGCATACACAAGTCTCCAGTAATCCTCCTTCATCTGCTGTTCGTGTTTCCTTCCATTTGCATTTGCTGGTCATGTAAGCTGCTGCTGCTTTGCAATAACCTGAGACTATTAACCAGGCCTCCCTGGTTGAGCTAAGATATGATTTGAACTGCCTAATAAGCATATCTATCTGTGCCTGGACTAAGACAAGGATTTATTCGTGTCAAGTATCCTCAAGAATAACTGTGCTTCATAGACTTTCTGCTTGATTGCATTTTCCTCTGAAGTTTCCTATAGACTGCTAAGCTGCGTTTATTATTTGCACCAAGTGTTGTGGACTTGAGTTTCTCTCTGCACCTGTTTGAATCACCGTGTGCTTATATAGACTTTACCACTTATAAAACTGTGTTCTGTAGTTGTCTTGTTCCACGCAAAGAGTCTCCTGAGTTATCCCCTATAATTATTACAGGATACTCTAGCCTAAAAAAGAAAAAGAGACTGCTGGGACAATGACTGCAGAAAGCAAATTAGAGCAGGTGTTTTCCATAATTAGATCACTGCAGAAAGATGTGGAAGGTCTGCAAAAGAAGTTTGGAAGCTTTGAACACAATCAACAAGTGTTTGGACAAACTTTGCAGGACTTGAGCAACCGCATGGCAGCCCAGGAAAACAAACTTGCTGGCATAGAGTCCCAGTATTGACGGGCTTTTCAGGACATAAGCACGCAAATAGCTGCACAAGAGACTTTACACTCTGGGCAACCGCCACCAGCTGGCCCACCTAAGTTGCCCCCATTCAGATTTAATGGTGATTGCGACAAATTTTGTGGCTTTGTGAATCAATGTATGCTATATTTTGATGTGCATGCTGACCGTTTTCCTACTGATAGATCCAAAGTATTGTGTGTAATAATGCTGCTGACCTCACGAGCGCTCGCCTGGGCGAATCCGATGATTGAGTGTCGTGACCCATGGTTAAATGACTTGGATGATTTCTTGGCCACTATGGCATTAATGTTTGATGACCCTAATCGCATTGCAACTGCTGAATCTGCTTTGTTGTCTTTACGCCAGGCTAAACGTTCTGCTATTGAGTATGCCACTGAATTCAGGAGATTGGCGGTAGATACCAATTGGGACAGTTATGCACAATTGCCTATTTTTAAAAGGGGTCTGTCTAGTATTGTAAAAGATGAACTAGCCCGCTCTGAGTCACCACAAGAGCTAGAGACATTTATACAGCATTGTGTGCGCATAGACATTCGCCTTACTGAGCGTAGGCAGGAGAAATTTGCTGCATATAACCGTGTTTCTAACTTTTCCCTTCCTTCCAGAGAGCCTGCAGGTAAAACCTCTTGGGAGGTGGAGGAGGTGCCCATGCAAATTGATTCCGTTCAGAGGCGCGAGATCAATGAGCGCTGGGAGCACAGCCTGCATGAAAGTCTATGTTTCTACTGCGGCCAGTCTGACCACTTCTTGATCAATTGTCCTAAGTGTCCTAGATGGCCTAACAATGTGCTAGTAGCAATAGGGGAGCATGACAACTGTGATGATGAATCTGACATCTCTGAATGTAGCCTGCCTTTAAACGCTGTATTCCATTCACTTTCTATGATTTCACCCCCCAAGGAGCTGAAGGAAAAGAACTCTCACTGTTCTCTCCCTGTTAAGATCCTGTGTTCAGGACAATGGATTTCCAGTGCAGCTATGATTGACTCTGGTGCAGGTGCAATTTCATGGATATCGCATTTGCCAAGGAACATGGTATTAAAACCGTACCCCTTGAAATTTTGTTGGAGCCTAATCATCAGGAGCAACTTTCTTTCTTGCTAATTTCTTCTCCTCATTTTCCTGTGATTTTAGGCATTCCTTGGTTGCGTTCTCAGAACCCAATTATCAACTGGGAGACCAAGGAGATTATCTTTCCAACAAGGAGCAACTCAGCGTTAACAGAAGCTGTCCTTGAGTCCACGGCTACGGAACCACATGTACAGGTATTTTCTTTACCTCCAGCTTATAAAGAGTTCTCTGACATCTGTGACAAGAAGAATGCAGATCAGCTTCCTCCACACAGGCATTATGACTGTCCCATTGAGCTGCTTCCCGGGGCAGCCTTTCCTTTTGGTAACGTATACCCTTTGGCGGCACCTGAGCTTCAAGTCTTAAAAGAGTATATTGATGAAAATCTGGCCAAAGGCTAAATACGTCCTTCTTCCTCACCAGCAGGGGCACCTATCTTTTTTGTAAAAAAGAAGGATGG
The DNA here is from genome assembly GCF_051348905.1 of Ranitomeya variabilis. NCBI lineage: Eukaryota > Metazoa > Chordata > Amphibia > Anura > Dendrobatidae > Ranitomeya > Ranitomeya variabilis. The sequence goes on along the minus strand of NC_135232.1, from coordinate 928,409,257 downwards.
GACCCTGAGACCCTGTGTTGACTATCGAGAACTCAATAAGGTAACCGTACAAAACCATTACCCTTTGCCTCTGATCCCCGAATTACTGGAAAGAGTCCGCCATGCTAAGGTGTTCTCTAAACTAGATCTTTGCGTGGCTTATAATTTGGTGCGTATTCGTCCAGGGGATGAGTGGAAGACAGCATTCAGATGCCGGTATGGACACTTTGAATCTCTTGTGATGCCCTTTGGGCTTTGTAACACCCCTGCAACATTTCAAAACCTTGCTAATGACATTTTCAGAGATTTGTTGGACCAGTTTGTAGTAATCTATTTGGACGATATACTAATCTTTTCTGACTCTCTACAGGAACATGAAGAACATGTCAAAACTGTTTTAAGACGTCTAAAAGAGAACCATCTGTATATTAAGCCGGAGAAATGCGAGTTCCATCATTCTGAGATACAGTTCTTAGGTTGTATTATCTCTCCCCAGGGGCTGAACATGGAATCTGGTAAGATTCAGGCTATCCTTGACTGGCCGGTACCCCAGAACGTTAAGGAGGTCCAACGTTTTATTGGTTTTGCAAATTTCTACAGACGCTTCATTCAAAATTTTTCTGATATTGTCCGTCCCATTACTTCCTTGACAAAGAAGAAAAAGCCCTTTAAGTGGTCATCACAGGCTCAAGAAGCTTTTGATCGGCTTAAAGTCTGTTTCACATCAGCACCGCTGTTGATACACCCAGATCCAACACTTCCTTTCATTGTGGAGGTGGACGCTTCTGATAATGTTTTGGGGGCTATTCTCTCCCAAAGAACTGGAGAGAAGGGTCTGCTACATCCTTGTGCTTTCTTTTCCCATAGACTAACCTCAGCAGAGAAGAATTACGATGTGGGAGACAAGGAATTGCTGTCTATTATTGCGGCTTTCAAAGAATGGAGGCATCATCTGCAAGGAGCTGCACAACAGATCATAGTGCTAACTGACCATCGCAATCTAGAGTTCCTTAGATCCGCTAGATGTCTTTCTCCTCATCAGGCTCGTTGGAAATTATTTTTAAATCAATTTAACTTTGTTATCTCATACCATCCAGGTTCTCGTAATGGGAAGACTGATGCTTTATCCTGAATCCATGCTGCGGATTCAGTACCTGGAGCCCCGTCCAATACTATTATATCTGATGCCAATTTCATCAGAGTTATCCACGATCAGGACTTGTGGAAGGAGTGCAGGGAGGCCTATGAAGGTGATGTATTTCTGGCCAACCCACCTGTGGATATTAATCTTGTCTTTAAGGGTGGCATGTGGTTCAGATATCGACATATCTACGTCCCGGAGGTCGTCCGTCTGCAGATCCTCAAGTTGGTACATGACTCCAAGTTGTCTGGTCACAGGGGGTACAGAAGACACAAGAGTTCCTGAGCTGATTCTTCTGGTGGCCAACTTGCCTGAAGGATACCAAGGACTATGTTCTCTCCTGCGAGGTACGTGCCCGTCACAAGACTCCTCATGTGGCACCTACGGGTCTTCTACAACCATTACCTGTTCCGTCCCGCCCTTGGGGGTCTATATCAATGGACTTTATTGTGGAGCTGCCTACATCGGGGGGCATGAATACAATCATGTTGGTAGTTGATCGCCTGACTAAAGCTGCTCATTTTGTTCTGTGCACCGGCCTCCCCTCAGCTAAAGATACAGTGAACTTGGTTATACAGAATGTCTTTCGGTTGCACAGGGTTCCGGATGAGATCATCTCTGACCGTGGAGTACAGTTCACTTCAAGATTCTGGAAGGGGTTTTGCTCTGCACTCAATATTAATGTCTGTCTCTCTTCTGCTTACCATCCCCACACAAATGGTCAGACTGAGCGTACCAACCAGACGCTGGAACAATATCTAAGATGTTATGTCAGCCATCTCCAGGATGATTGGTTGGAGTTGTTGCCGTTAGCCGAATTTTCATATAATAAGTCTCAGAGCGCCTCCACTAAATTTACACCTTTCTTTGCCAATCTGGGTTATCATCCATCTATTTTACCTAGGTCTCCAATTAATTCTCTGGTTTTGGCAGTGGAGGAAAGGCTGACTGCGATGAGACAGAATCTGGAGGTTCTGAAGGAATCCCTGACCACAGCTCAAGAACGTTATAAGAGATCGGCTGATAGATTCTGTAAACCTGCACCCATGTTCAAGGTAGGAGATTCCGTGTGGTTAGCAACTAAGAATCTGAAGTTAAGCATACCTTCACAAAAACTTGGACAGAAATTCATTGGCCCTTTCAAGATCAACGGTATTGTGAGCTCTGTGGCCTGCCAACTGAAGCTGCCTAGGACAATGAAGGTACACCCAGTTTTTCATGTATCTTTACTAAAGCCTGTATCTCCTAATACCTTCCAGGGATGTGTTGTGCCACCTCCGCAGCCTGTGGTTATTGATGGGCAAGAACAATTTGTGGTGGAGGAAATTATTGATTCCAGGATTCACAGGAATCGGCTCCAATATCTGATAAGATGGCAGGGATATCCCCCTGAGGAAGACTCTTGAAAACCTGTAGAAAACATCAATGCCCAAGAGAAGATTTCTCATTTTCATCAGAGATTTCCTGAGAAACCAGGTCCAGGATCGTCCTGAGGCAGCTTCTAAGGAGGGAGTAATGTCAGGACTCTGAACATTTTTTACCTTTTCTGCATTACTGCTCTTTTTCAAGATGGCATCTTTGGTCTCATGTGCACTGTGTCTCCTGCTATAAAACTCCACCCCAGCCTTCAGTCTGCGCTAGAGTATTCTGCCTTGCATCCAGCTCCTGACCTCTGATTACTCCCTGGCTATACACCTGCTCCTGTGAACCTGTGTGGTGATCCTGCTACTCTGCTCTGAGTTCCTGCTGCATACACAACTCTCCAGTAATCCTCCTTCATCTGCAGTTCGTGTTTCCTTCCACCTGCATTTGCTGGTCATGTAAGCTGTTGCTGCTTTGCAATAACCTGAGACTATTAACCAGGCCTCCCTGGTTGAGCTAAGATATGATTTGAACTGCCTAATAAGCATATCTATCTGTGCCTGGACTAAGACAAGGATTTATTCGTGTCAAGTATTCTCAAGAATAACTGTGCTTCATAGACTTTCTGCTTGATTGCATTTTCCTCTGAAGTTTCCTATAGACTGCTAAGCTGCGTTTATTATTTGCACCAAGTGTTGTGGACTTGAGTTTCTCTCTGCACCTGTTTGAATCACCGTGTGCTTATATAGATTTTACCACTTATAAAACTGTGTTCTGTAGTTGTCTTGTTCCTCGCAAAGAGTCTCCTGAGTTATCCCCTATAATTATTACAAGAGGGGGCTAAAGGGGGACTGCACATGATGATGTGGGGAGGACGGTTAAAGGGGGACTGCGCATAATGATGTGGGAGTTAAAGGGGGACTGCACAGGATGATGTGGAGAGGGAAGTTAAAGGGGGACTGCACATGATGATGTGTGGAGTTAAAGGGGGAATGCGTATGATGATGTGGGGAGGGGGGTTAAAGGGGGACTGCACATGATCATGTGGGGAGGGGGGTTATAGGTGGACTGCACATGGTGATGTGGAGGGGGTAAAGGGGGACTGCACATGATGTGCAGAGGGGGTTAAAAGTGAACTACACCTGATAATGTGTAGAGGTGGGTTAAAGGGGACTGCAAATGATGATGTGGAGAGGGGGCTAAAGGGGGACTGCACATGATGATGTGGGGAGGGGGGTTAAGGGGGAACTGCACATGATGATGTCAGGAGGGGGGTTAAATTGAGAGTGCACGAGATGATGTGGAGAGGAGGGTTAAAGGGGGACTGCACATGATGATGTGGAGAGGGGGGTTTAAGGGGGACTGAACATGAAGTTTGGGTTAAAAGGAACTGCAAAGGATGACAAGGGATAAAGGGGACTGCACATGATAATGTGGGGGTTAAAGGGGGACTGCACATGATGATGTGGGGAGGTGGGTTAAAGGGGGACTGCACATGATCATGTGTGGAGGGGGATTACAGGGGGATTGCACATGATGATGTCGAGAGGGGGGTTAAAAGGGGACTGCACATGATTATTTCGAGAGGGGGTTAAAGGGGGACTGCACATGATGATGTGGGGGGTTAAAGGGGACTGAAAATTATGATGTGAAGAGGGGGTTAAAGAGGGACTGCACATGATGATGTGGAGAGAGGGTTAAAGGGGGACTGCACATGATGATGTGCGGGTTAAAGGGGACTGTACATGATGATGTGGGAGGATTAAAGGGGGACTGCACATGATGATGTGGGGAGGGGGTTAAAGGGGGACTGCACATGATGATATGGGGGTTAAAGTGGGACTGCACATGATGCGGGGGTTAAAAGGAACTGCAAAGGATGACATGGGGTAAAGGTGACTGCACATAATGATATGGGGGGTTAAAGGGGGACTGCACATGATGATGTGGGGATAAAGGGGGACTGCACATGATGTGGAGAGGGGGTTAAAGAAGGACTGTAAATAATGATGTGGGGTTAAAGGGGACTGCACATTATGAAGTGGGGGAGGGGACAGGAGACTGCAAATGATAAATTGAGAACGAGGGAAGAGGGACAGCAATTGAATTGAAGGTGGGGAGTAGGGAGAGCAAATGATTATCTGGGGAGAAAGAAAATAATGGATTTTGAGGGTGGGGGAGTAAATGATGTATTGAATGTGGGGTAGAGCTGTGGAAAATGAATAGAGGGTGGGAGAGAGAAAACATGACAATGAATTGGAGTGAAAATGGCATGTAAATATATTGAGTCAGGGGAGCAGGAGGTACATACTGGGGGGCGTTGAGTATGCCGTGACTGGCAATGAATTGGGAAAGTAGCTATGTATAGCTAGAAGGGGCTCAGTGGCATATTATAATTTATATTTGGAATGGTGAGTTGCATAATAACCAATTATGTATTAATGGTGGGTGCATATCTGTATTCATATGTGTAGAGTAACAGCGCACTATAAGAGTTTATGTGTCGTCTTGACAAATTCACCTGACATGGATACCTGATTTGACTTCTAGCACCCCTGACGAAGCCACTGCAAGTGGCAACACGCGGTGGGCATCCGCTCTTCATTTGCTCTACTTCATATGGGACTTTGTAACTAAATTTGGCCATTCCGGCTTATTGAACATGGGTGGCTAGCTTGGTTTGCGCCTTTAACCCGCATGTGCCTATCTTGGGGCATAACACTCAGTTCATAATATACTTTACGATTTGTATATAGCGAACAGTGATTAGCACCTGAATGGGTATTAGTTGAATATTTTTGCACCTTATTCGGCAGGCAGCACAAAACGGTGTGAGTATATTTAAGCTTATTCAGTTTACACATATTGTGTTTTTCAAGTTCTATCACACTGTTGAATGTTGGTGCTGCACCAGTACAGTTTATGCCAGACTAGGTTATAGGTGTGCACACTGTGGTATTACAGTTTTCATTGGAAAATAACTTCCCTGTTGATTATAGCATGTATGTAGATAGGTTATAAACATGGGATCTGTTTAATTTGATATGCTGTTTGTATAGGCGGGAGACCATTGTCCATTATGTATTTGCAATTTTTGGAGTTTTGCTCAGGTTGTTAGCTCTATTATAGGCTTGTGATGTAAAGGTTGTAGGTCGCATGTGTGACCATTTTTTAAATGTTTTTAAGTGTGTGTTTTTTGTGTGTTTAATTAAATAAAGCTGTATTGATTCTACGCCATATCTTTGCCTCTGGCGGTCCCCACTGCATGGCTTACTGTATTCCTTTCTTTTTTATGTTTGGTTTGATACTCTTTGTATAAGCCGTGGTTGGACCCCATTTTAGATCAGACAGTGATGCCCCCACAGTTTAATTTACTCAGTGCTCTCTGCACATTGGGACTGTTCATCGCAGAGAGCGATATTCACTGCACTTCAGTGCAGCCTTCCTGCTGCCACCGGCAGTCACGTGTGCCGATACTTCAGATAAATGAATATTCAGAATTCAATTTTTGCTCCTTCCCTTCCAAGCCCTACCATGTGCCCAAACAGTAGTTTTATGCCACATATGGTGTCAGGAAAAATTGCACAACAAATTGTATGGTGAATTTTCTTCTGTTACACTTGTGAAAATGATAAATTAGGGGCTGAAGCAGCATTTTTTATGGAAAAATGTATTTTTTCATTTTCACGTCTCAAAGTTATAACATTCTGTGAAGCCCCTGTGGGTTTATCCCCTTCACCATTTTGGGATTTTTCATTTTAGCATTTTCATTTATTGCTCCCCTTCTTCCCAGAGCCATAACTTTTATATTTTTCCATAAATATGGCACTAGGTGGAGCTTGTTGTTTGCAGGACGAGTTGTACTGTAGAAATACACCATTAGTTTTACCATATCATGTGCTGGTAAATGGGAAAATAATTCAAAGTCCAGTGATACTGCAAAAAAAGTGCAATTCCTCCACAATTTTTTTTTTTCACTATATTCACTAAGTGCTAAAACTGACTTACTATTATGGTTGTCCAAGTCATAACAGATTAAGAACATTGCTTGCAGATAGATGATACTGCGCATGCACCGGTGCCATTTTATTGGAGCAGAAATCTTTTTTTGATCCAGTGATAGATGCTACTGCACATGTGCAGTTGCCGGTGACATTTTGTGGAGTTACAGTGGGAAAGGAAATTATTCAGACCCCTTTAAATTTTTCACTCTTGGTTTCATTGCAGCCATTTGGAAACTTCCAAAAAGTTATTTTTTTCTCATTAATGCACACTCTGCACCCCATCTTGACTGAAAAAAACAGAAATGTAGAAAGTTTTGCAAATTTATTAAAAAACAAAAACTGAAATATCACATGGCCATAAGTATTCAGACCCTTTCCTCGGTATTGAGTAGAAGCACCCTTTTGAGCTAGTACAGCCATGAGTCTTCTAGGGAATGATGCAACAAGTTTTTCACACCTGGATTTGGGGATCCTCTGCCATTCTTCCTGGCAGATCCTCTCCAGTTCTGTCAGGTTGGATGGTAAACGTTGGTGGACAGCAATTTTGAGGTCTCTCCAGAGATGCCCAATTGGGTTTAGGTCAGGGCTCTGTCTGCGCCAGTCAAGAATGGTCACAGGGTATGTTCACACGTCAGGATTTCTTGCAGAAATTTCCTGAAGAAAACCGGAAATTTTCTGCAAGAAATCCGCATTTTTTTTTTGCGTTTTTTTCCCGTTTTTTTTCACGTTTTTTTTAGCATTTTGCAAGCGAAATTAGCTTGCAGAATGCTAAAGTTTTCCAAGCGATCTGTAGCATCGCTTGGAAAACTGACTGACAGGTTGGTCACACTTGTCAAACATAGTGTTTGACAAGTGTGACCAACTTTTTACTATAGATGCTGCCTATGAATGTTTAAAAATAATAAAAAAAATAAAAAAAATGCTTATACTCACCTGCAGACAGCTGATCTCCTCAGCGGCGTCCGTTCCTATAGATGGTGTGTGTGTGCAGGACCTTCCATGATGTCGCGGTCACGTGAGCGGTCACAAGACTGGTCTCGCGACCAATCACAAGACCGCGACATCATCGCAGGTCCTTCACCGCACACCAGCTATAGGAACCGAAGCGGCAGCATGCACCGGAGAGGCAGGAAGACTCCGGAGGCCATCGAAGGTGAGTATATCACTATTTTTTATTTTAATTCTTTTTTTTTTACCAATTATATGGTGCCCAGTCCGTGGAGGAGAGTCTCCTCTCCTCCACCCTGGGTACCAACCGCACATAATCTGCTTACTTCCCGCATGGTGTGCATAGCCCCGTGCGGGAAGTAAGCAGATCAATGCATTCCTAGGTGTGCGGAACCCCGCAATTCCGCAAATTTAATGAACATGTTGCTTTTTTTTCCGCGATGCGATTTTTTCGCAGAAAAAAATGCAACATTTGCACAAAAAATGCGGACTACCCTGAAAATAATGGGAGGCATATGTTACCGTTTTTTTCGCGGTTTTTATCGCGTTTTTATCACGTTTTTATAGCGAAAAAAACGCAAAAAATACTGAACGTGTGCACATGGCCACAGAGTTGTAATTAAGCCTCTCCTTTGTTATTTTAGCTGTGTGCTTAGGGTCACTGTCTTGTTGGTAGGTGAACCTTCGGCCAACTCTGAGGTCCAGAGCTCTCTGGAAGAGGTTTTCATCCAGGATATCTCTGTACTTGGCCGCATTCATGTTTCTTTCAATGTTAACAAGTTGTCCTCTCCCTGCAGCTGAAAAACACCCCCATAGCATGATGCTGCCTCTACCATGCTTCACTATTGGGATTGTATTGGCAGGTGATGAGCACTGCCTGGTTTTCTCCATGCATACCACTTAGACTTATCATCAAAAAGGTCTATCTTCGTCTCATCAGACCAGAGAATCTTATTTCTCATAGTCTGGGAGTCCTTCATGTGGTTTTTAGCAAACTCTATGCGGGCTTTCATATATCTTGCACTGAGGAGAGGATTCCGTCAGGCCACTCTGCCATAAAGGCCCAACTGGTGGAGGGCTGCAGTGATAGTTGACTTTGTGGAACTTTCTCTCATCTCCCTACTACATATCTGGAGCTCAGCCACAGTGATATTAAGGTTATTCTTTGCCTCTCTCACCAAGGCTCTTCTCCCATGATTGCTCATTTTGGCTGGATGGCCAAGTCTAGGAAGACTTAGGTTATGTGTCCACCTTCAGGATGGCCAGCAGTTTGGATGGAGCGGCAAACCAGCTCCTTCCTAAGCCCCGCCCCCTTCTGTGACGCGATGATGCCGGATGTGTTCAATGCACACATTCGGCATCATCGCACCCCACACATAGGGCCCTATGATTTACCTTGCAGCGGTGCAGCATCGCCGCAAGGTACACAGACATGCTGCGATCTTAAAAGACGCGCAGCATGTCCGGAATCGCAGGGCCGCCGGGTGCGTGTTACCACGCATAGTGGAGACGGGATTTGATAAAATCCCCTCCACTATGCTGTAACATCTGGACACTGCGTGTTTGACGTTGCGGCTCTGCGCAGCATCAAACACGCAGCGTTTCCTGAACGTGGACACTTACCCTTATGGTGTTAGCAAACATCTTCCATTTAAGGATTATGGAGGCTACTGTGCTCTTAGGAACTTTGAGTGCTGCAGAAATAGTTTTGTAACCTTGGCCAGATCTGTGCCTTGCCACAATTCTCTCTGAGCTCATTGGCCAGTTCCGTTGACCTCATGATTCTCATTTGATCTGACATGCACTGTGAGCTGTGAGGTCTTATATAAACAGGTGTGTGCTTTTCCAAATAAAGTCCTATCAGTTTAACTAAGCACAACTGTACTCCAATGAATGAGTAGAACCATCTCAAGGAGGATCACAAGGAAATGGACAGCATGAAACTTAAATATGAGTGTCTGAGCAAAGAGTCTGAATAATTAGACCATGTAATATTTCAGTTTTTCTTTTTTTAAAAATCTGCAAAAATTACTACATTTCTGTTTTTCTTTCAGTCAAGATGAGGTACAGAGTGTACATTAATGTGAAAAAATGAACTTTTTTGAATTTACCAAATGACTGCAATGAAACAAAAAGTGAAAAATGTAAAGTGATCTGAATACATTCTGTACCCACTGTACATTTTTTAAAGACCACAATATTAACTGCACATGTCAAGGAGCCTGGAAGAAATTACTAAAATAAACATTAAAACTCTTTTTTTCTACAACTAGACCACAGCTGTGAGGTATACAGGTAGGACTATTTTAACTATTATATTATCTGTATGCCCATAGTAAAAGCTTGAAAGCTTACAGGGGGTGACAGATTCATTTCAACGGAATAAAAATATAAAGTTTGCAAATTGCTAAATATTCAAAGTTTTGACAAATAAACACAAAAATTATGAACCTAAAGTTAGAACTGCCATAAAGTACAATGTGTTACAAAATAATAATCTCAGTATCACTGCGAAACATTGAAGCGTTCCAGAGTTATTACCTTATAAAGTTTCACTGAAAACCGTCTCAGGGTTAAAGTGATCCCATATGTTTTTTTCACTGCTGTTTCACAAGAAAAACCTTTTAAAAAAAAAGAAAAAAAAAGCTTTTAGTTTGGTGGTCAAATCATAAAATCCCTCAGGTTTTTGTTGTTGTTTACAGAACTGTATATATAAGAATCCCTAGATTTATTGGTACCACTTGGGAATACATACATCTTTTTGATTATTTTTATTTTTTTTTTTAGTTGGAATAAGCAAAAACAGTAATTCTTGCATACTTTTTCATTTTCTTTACACCGTTCCCCATATATAGTTTTATATAGATCATTCCGAATGCGGAAATACAAAATGTATTATTTATTTTTTCTGGGAGTTGCTTATTTTCATGAAAAAGCTATAAAAATATGATTCTTTAAAATTATTATTTTTACATTTCTTTACAATCCTCACTATTTACACAAAGGACTGGTAAAGGTGAACGAATCCGCTAAGATTGGAATTTGGGTAAATGGAGGTAACAGATCTGCTGGTATGAATCTAATCAAGGAAAAGAATCAACGTATTCCCACACATTTCAAAGTAATCCAACTTCTTCTTCAGGAAAAACAGTAGAGATCACTGTGTTTTTTTCCTAAAGAAGAAGTTAGATTAGTTTGAAATGCATTGAAAATAAACTACACTGTTACTACCCATGTTCAATTTTTTTCTTAGATTCGATTCATACCTGCAGCGCAGGAGACCCGATATCTTCCATGTACCCAAATTCTGATAGCAGATTTTTTCGCCTTTAACTGCATGAGTGCTACCTAACATGTCAAGGTAGAGAAGTATCTGGCCTATTGGATTTACAATGGCTGATCCTTTTGTTTAACCCACAGAGAAACCACTGCCAGAGGAGTCCAGCAGTGGCTTTTCCATTGAGAAATCCGGAGTTCTTGACTGCCAAGTTTTAGGGCACATGTTTCTTTTAACTGACAGCTACCTAATGTGCATTGGGGTCTTACACCTATGTAAGCTACAGGAGTTAAACAAAATTATCACTCACGCAGTCATTTGTGTGATTTTTCTCATCCTTTTATCCATAATCAAGTTGCTAAGATGTTTTAGTATAATGGCGTGTAGCAAATAAGATACATTTTTCATTATTTGTATGTAAAGCAGATGATAGGTTCCTGCAAAGCAGCACTTTGCATTGTTTTTGCTAAGTGCATTTGCACTCTGAGCTGAGTTCCTTGTAGATACATAGTGACTGTTCAATGAGGCGAATAAATGATAAGTTATACCTTAAGCACTGTGATAACAAGGAGCTGTACATGTATGAAAATAAAGAAGTGCAAAGTAAAATAAATGAGGAGTCAGATAATACTTCACTTTATTTTGGCCAATATATGGAGTATATGAAGGTGTTCGCCTAAAGTATGCATAGAGTAAGAACGGGACCATTGGTTATTGTTTTCTTTTAGGTTTTTTTTTTTACAAAAGAGATATCTGGAAAGATCAGAACAGATTCTGCTAAATTAATTCCAGCAAATGGTGAAATTTCTAAACATACACCAATATTCTATTTGGGTCTCTAAATAAGTGTGTCCCATCTACTATATAATAATCTATATATATAATTGTCTAAGGGTTTTTCCGTCTGTCTGTCTGTCTGTCTGTCTGTCCTGGAAATCCCGCGTCTCTGATTGGTCGAGGCCGCCAGGCCTCGACCAATCAGCGACGGGCACAGCATGGTGACAATGATGTCATAATGGAAATCCTGCGTCTCTGATTGCTCGACCAATCAGCGACGGGCACAGTATCGACGTAGATGTCATAATGGTTGCCATGGCGATGATGATGTCATAAAGGTTGCCTCGACCAATCAGCGACGGGCACAGTCTGCCGCGAATTCTGGAATCATCATTGTCCATATACTATGGGGACATGCATAATCTAGAATACCCGATGCATTAGAATCGGGCCACAGTCTAGTCTGCTATATAATTGTCTAAGGGTCACTTCCATCTGTCTGTCTGTCTTTCTGTCTGTCTGTCTGTCCGTCACGGATATTCATTGGTCATGGCCTCTATCTGTCATGGAAATCCAAGTCGCTGATTGGTTGCAGCAAAATGGCCACGACCAATCAGCGACGGGCACAGTCCGGTGGCAAAATGGCCCTCCTTACTCCCCCGCAGTCAGTGCCCGCTCCATACTCCCCTCCAGTCAGCACTCACACAGGGTTAATGGCAGCGGTAACAGACCGCGTTATGCCGCGGGTAACGCACTCCGTTACCGCTGCTATTAACCCTGTGTGCCCCAAACTTTTTACTATTGATGCTGCCTATGCAGCATCAATAGTAAAAAAATGTAATGTTAAAAATAATAATAATAAAAAAAACCTGATATTCTCACCCTCCGTAGTCCACCGAGCCACACGCGGCTGCCGCCATCTTCCGTTCCCAGAGATGCATTGCGAAATTACCCAGAAGACTTAGCGGTCTCGCTATACTGCGTGGGCTGTGCTATATACTACATGGGCAGTGTGATATACTGCATGGGCTGTGTGATATACTGCGGGGGCTGTGCTATATACTACATGGGCAGTGTGATATACTGCGTGGGCTGTGTGATATACTGTGGGGGCTGTGCTATATACTACATGGGCAGTGTGATATACTGCGTGGGCTGTGTGATATACTGCGGGGGCTGTGCTATATACTACATGGGCAGTGTGATATACTGTGTGGGCTGTGTGATATACTGCGGGGGCTGTGATATATGCTACATGGGCAGTGTGATATACTGCATGGGCTGTGTGATATACTGCGGGGGCTGTGCTATATATTACTTGGGCAGTGTTATATACTGTGTGGCCGTGGGCTGTGTGATATATTGCGGGGACTGTGCTATATACTACATGGGCAGTGTTATATGCTATGTGGGCTGTGTGATATACTGTGGGGGCTGTGCTATATACTACATGGGCAGTGTTATATACTACATGGGCTGTGTGATATACTGCGGGGGCTGTGCTATATACTACATGGGCAGTGTTATATACTACGTGGGCTGTGTGGTATACTGCGGGGGCTGTGCTATATACTGCATGGGCAGTGTTATATACTGCGTGGGCTGTGTTGTATACTGCGTGGGCTGTTATGGTTCTCAATGGCAAGAGAACATAGCCCAGCAAACATAAGAACTAGCTCTTGGAAGGATGGAAACTAAACTGACCATGAACTAAACCTGCCGCACAACTAACAGTAGCCGGGTAGCGTTGCCTGCGTTTTATCCCTAGACGCCCAGCGCCGGCCGGAGGACTAACTAATCCTGGCAGAGGAAAATATAGTCCTGGCTCACCTCTAGAGAAATTTCCCCGAAAGGCAGACAGAGGCCCCCACATATATTGGCGGTGATTTTAGATGAAATGACAAACGTAGTATGAAAATAGGTTTAGCAAAATTGAGGTCCGCTTACTAAATAGCAGGAAGACAGAAAGGGCACTTTCATGGTCAGCTGAAAACCCTATCAAAACACCATCCTGAAATTACTTTAAGACTCTAGTATTAACTCATAACATCAGAGTGGCAATTTCAGATCACAAGAGCTTTCCAGACACAGAAACGAAACTACAGCTGTGAACTGGAACAAAATGCAAAAACAAACGAGGACGAAAGTCCAACTTAGCTGGAAGTTGTCTAGCTGCAGGAACATGCACAGAAAGGCTTCTGATTACAATGTTGACCGGCATGGAAGTGACAGAGGAGCAAGGCTAAATAGCGACTCCCACATCCTGATGGGAACAGGTGAACAGAGGGGATGATGCACACCAGTTCAATTCCACCAGTGGCCACCGGGGGAGCCCAAAATCCAATTTCACAACAGTACCCCCCCCTCAAGGAGGGGGCACCGAACCCTCACCAGAACCACCAGGGCGATCAGGATGAGCCCTATGAAAGGCACGGACCAGATCGGAGGCATGAACATCAGAGGCAGTCACCCAAGAATTATCCTCCTGACCGTATCCCTTCCATTTGACCAGATACTGGAGTTTCCGTCTGGAAACACGGGAGTCCAAGATTTTTTCCACAACGTACTCCAACTCGCCCTCAACCAACACCGGAGCAGGAGGCTCAACGGAAGGCACAACCGGTACCTCATACCTGCGCAATAATGACCGATGAAAAACATTATGAATAGAAAAAGATGCAGGGAGGTCCAAACGGAAGGACACAGGGTTAAGAATCTCCAATATCTTGTACGGGCCGATGAACCGAGGCTTAAACTTGGGAGAAGAAACCCTCATAGGGACAAAACGAGAAGACAACCACACCAAGTACCCAACACAAAGCCGAGGACCAACCCGACGCCGGCGGTTGGCAAAAAGCTGAGTCTTCTCCTGGGACAACTTCAAATTGTCCACTACCTGCCCCCAAATCTGATGCAACCTCTCCACCACAGCATCCACTCCAGGACAATCCGAAGATTCCACCTGACCAGAAGAAAATCGAGGATGAAACCCCGAATTACAGAAAAAGGGAGACACCAAGGTGGCAGAGCTGGCCCGATTATTGAGGGCAAACTCCGCTAAAGGCAAAAAAGCAACCCAATCATCCTGATCTGCAGACACAAAACACCTCAAATATGTCTCCAAGGTCTGATTAGTCCGCTCGGTCTGGCCATTAGTCTGAGGATGGAAAGCAGACGAGAAAGACAAATCTATGCCCATCCTAGCACAGAATGCGCGCCAAAATCTAGACACGAATTGGGTACCTCTGTCAGAAACGATATTCTCCGGAATACCATGCAAACGGACCACATTTTGAAAAAACAGAGGAACCAACTCGGAAGAAGAAGGCAACTTAGGCAGGGGAACCAAATGGACCATCTTAGAGAAACGATCACACACCACCCAAATGACAGACATCTTCTGAGAAACAGGAAGATCCGAAATAAAATCCATCGAGATGTGCATCCAGGGCCTCTTCGGGATAGGCAAGGGCAACAACAATCCACTAGCCCGAGAACAACAAGGCTTGGCCCGAGCACAAACGTCACAAGACTGCACGAAGCCTCGCACATCTCGAGACAGGGAAGGCCACCAGAAGGACCTTGCCACCAAATCCCTGGTACCAAAGATTCCAGGATGACCTGCCAACGCAGAAGAATGAACCTCAGAAATGACCCTACTGGTCCAATCATCAGGAACAAACAGTCTACCAGATGGGCAATGATCAGGTCTATCCGCCTGAAACTCCTGCAAGGCCTGCCGCAGGTCTGGAGAAACGGCAGACAATATCACTCCATCCTTAAGGATACCTGTAGGTTCAGAATTACCAGGGGAGTCAGGCTCAAAACTCCTAGAAAGGGCATCCGCCTTAACATTCTTAGAACCCGGCAGGTAGGACACCACAAAATTAAACCGAGAGAAAAACAACGACCAGCGCGCCTGTCTAGGATTCAGGCGTCTGGCGGACTCAAGATAAATTAAATTTTTGTGGTCAGTCAATACCACCACCTGATGTCTAGCCCCCTCAAGCCAATGACGCCACTCCTCAAAAGCCCACTTCATGGCCAAAAGCTCCCGATTCCCAACATCATAATTCCGCTCGGCGGGCGAAAATTTACGCGAGAAAAAAGCACAAGGTCTCATCACGGAGCAATCGGAACTTCTCTGCGACAAAACCGCCCCAGCTCCGATTTCAGAAGCGTCGACCTCAACCTGAAAAGGAAGAGCAACATCAGGCTGACGCAAGACAGGGGCGGAAGAAAAGCGGCGCTTAAGCTCCCGAAAGGCCTCCACAGCAGCAGGGGACCAATCAGCAACATCAGCACCCTTCTTAGTCAAATCAGTCAATGGTTTAACAACATCAGAAAAACCAGCAATAAATCGACGATAAAAGTTAGCAAAGCCCAAAAATTTCTGAAGACTCTTAAGAGAAGAGGGTTGCGTCCAATCACAAATAGCCTGAACCTTGACAGGATCCATCTCGATGGAAGAGGGGGAAAAAATATATCCCAAAAAGGAAATCTTTTGAACCCCAAAAACGCACTTAGAACCCTTCACACACAAGGAATTAGACCGCAAAACCTGAAAAACCCTCCTGACCTGCTGGACATGAGAGTCCCAGTCATCCGAAAAAATCAAAATATCATCCAGATACACAATCATAAATTTATCCAAATAATCACGGAAAATGTCATGCATAAAGGACTGAAAGACTGAAGGGGCATTTGAAAGACCAAAAGGCATCACCAAATACTCAAAGTGGCCCTCGGGCGTATTAAATGCGGTTTTCCACTCATCCCCCTGCTTAATTCGCACCAAATTATACGCCCCACGGAGATCTATCTTAGAGAACCACTTGGCCCCCTTTATGCGAGCAAACAAATCAGTCAGCAGTGGCAACGGATATTGATATTTAACCGTGATTTTATTCAAAAGCCGATAATCAATACACGGCCTCAAAGAGCCATCTTTCTTAGCCACAAAGAAAAAAACGGCTCCTAAGGGAGATGATGAAGGACGAATATGTCCCTTTTCCAAGGACTCCTTTATATATTCTCGCATAGCAGCATGTTCAGGCACAGACAGATTAAATAAACGACCCTTAGGGTATTTACTACCCGGAATCAAATCTATGGCACAATCGCACTCCCGGTGCGGAGGTAATGAACCAAGCTTAGGTTCTTCAAAAACGTCACGATATTCAGTTAAGAATTCAGGAATCTCAGAGGGAATAGATGATGAAATGGAAACCACAGGTACGTCCCCATGCGTCCCCTTACATCCCCAGCTTAACACAGACATAGCTTTCCAGTCAAGGACTGGGTTATGAGATTGCAGCCATGGCAATCCAAGCACCAACACATCATGTAGGTTATACAGCACAAGAAAGCGAATAATCTCCTGGTGATCCGGATTAATCCGCATAGTTACTTGTGTCCAGTATTGTGGTTTATTGCTAGCCAATGGGGTGGAGTCAATCCCCTTCAGGGGTATAGGAGTTTCAAGAGGCTCCAAATCATACCCACAGCGTTTGGCAAAGGACCAATCCATAAGACTCAAAGCGGCGCCAGAGTCGACATAGGCATCCGCGGTAATAGATGATAAAGAACAAATCAGGGTCACAGATAGAATAAACTTAGACTGTAAAGTGCCAATTGAAACAGACTTATCAAGCTTCTTAGTACGCTTAGAGCATGCTGATATAACGTGAGTTGAATCACCGCAATAGAAGCACAACCCATTTTTTCGTCTAAAATTCTGCCGTTCACTTCTGGACAGAATTCTATCACATTGCATATCCTCTGGCGTCTTCTCAGTAGACACCGCCAAATGGTGCACAGGTTTGCGCTCCCGCAGACGCCTATCGATCTGGATAGCCATTGTCATGGACTCATTCAGACCCGCAGGCACAGGGAACCCCACCATAACATCCTTAATGGCATCAGAGAGACCCTCTCTGAAATTCACCGCCAGGGCGCACTCATTCCACTGAGTAAGCACAGCCCATTTACGAAATTTCTGGCAGTATATTTCAGCTTCGTCTTGCCCCTGAGATAGGGACATCAAGGCCTTTTCCGCCTGAAGTTCTGACTGGGGTTCCTCATAAAGCAACCCCAAGGCCAGAAAAAACGCATCCACATTGAGCAACGCAGGATCCCCTGGAGCCAATGCAAAAGCCCAATCCTGAGGGTCGCCCCGGAGCAAGGAAATCACAATCCTGACCTGCTGAGCAGGATTTCCAGCAGAGCGAGATTTCAGGGACAAAAACAACTTGCAATTATTTTTGAAATTTTGAAAGCAAGATCTATTCCCCGAGAAAAATTCAGGCAAAGGAATTCTAGGTTCAGATATAGGAACCTGAACAACAAAATCTTGTAAATTTTGAACTTTCGTGGTGAGATTATTCAAACCTGCAGCTAAACTCTGAATATCCATTTTAAACAGGTGAACACAGAGCCATTCCAGGATTAGAAGGAGAGAGAGAGAGAAAGGCTGCAATATAGGCAGACTTGCAAGAGATTCAATTACAAGCACACTCAGAACTGAAGGGAAAAAAAAAAAAAAAATCTTCAGCAGACTTCTCTTTTCTCTCCTTTCTCTGTCAATTAATTTAACCCTTTCCAGCCGGTCAAACTGTTATGGTTCTCAATGGCAAGAGAACATAGCCCAGCAAACATAAGAACTAGCTCTTGGAAGGATGGAAACTAAACTGACCATGAACTAAACCTGCCGCACAACTAACAGTAGCCGGGTAGCGTTGCCTGCGTTTTATCCCTAGACGCCCAGCGCCGGCCGGAGGACTAACTAATCCTGGCAGAGGAAAATATAGTCCTGGCTCACCTCTAGAGAAATTTCCCCGAAAGGCAGACAGAGGCCCCCACATATATTGGCGGTGATTTTAGATGAAATGACAAACGTAGTATGAAAATAGGTTTAGCAAAATTGAGGTCCGCTTACTAAATAGCAGGAAGACAGAAAGGGCACTTTCATGGTCAGCTGAAAACCCTATCAAAACACCATCCTGAAATTACTTTAAGACTCTAGTATTAACTCATAACATCAGAGTGGCAATTTCAGATCACAAGAGCTTTCCAGACACAGAAACGAAACTACAGCTGTGAACTGGAACAAAATGCAAAAACAAACGAGGACGAAAGTCCAACTTAGCTGGAAGTTGTCTAGCAGCAGGAACATGCACAGAAAGGCTTCTGATTACAATGTTGACCGGCATGGAAGTGACAGAGGAGCAAGGCTAAATAGCGACTCCCACATCCTGATGGGAGCAGGTGAACAGAGGGGATGATGCACACCAGTTCAATTCCACCAGTGGCCACCGGGGGAGCCCAAAATCCAATTTCACAACAGTGGGCTATGCTATATACTATGTGCCCTGTTTTATATACTGAGTGGCCTGTGTTATATACTACATCGCCTGTATTATATACTGCGTGGCTGCTATATACTGTGTGGGCTGTGTTATATAGTAGGTGGGCTATGTTATGCACTGCGTGGCCTGTATTAACGCATCGGGTATTCTAGAATATGTATGTATGTATGTATATAGCAGCCACATAGTATATAGCACAGGCCATGTAGTATTTGTCTGCTATATACTACATGCCTCCTATACACTACGTGGCCTGTGCTATGTACTATGTGGCTGCTATATACATACATATTCTAGAATACCCGATGCGTTAGAATCGGGCCACCATCTAGTCTACTATATAATTGTCTAAGGGTCACTTCCGTCTTTCTGTCTGTCTGTCTGTCTGTCTGCTGTCTGTCTGTCATGGATATTCATTGGTCGCGGCCTCTGTCTGTCATAGAAATCCAAGTCGCTGATTGGTCGCGGCAAAACGGCCACGACCAATCAGCAACAGGCACAGTCCAGCGGCAAAATGGCCGCTCCTTACTCCCCGCAGTCAGTGCCCACTCCATACTCCCCTCCAGTCAGCGCTCACACAGGGCTAATGGCAGTAGTAATGGACCGCGTTATGTCGCGGGTAACGCACTCCGTTACCGCTGCTATTAACCCTGTGTGACCAACTATTTACTATTGATGCTGCCTATGCGGCATCAATAGTTAAAAGATCTAATGTTAAAAATAATTAAAAAATAGTTTTATACTCACCGTCCGTCGGCCCCTCGGATCCAGAACCGGCCTTTCCTGCTCCTTGCGACGCCCCGGTGACCGCTCCATGCATTGTGGTCTCGCGAGATGATGACGTAGCGGTCTCGCGAGACTGCTACATCATCATCTCGCGAGACCGCAATGCACCCTTGGGACCAGAGTGCGCGAGGAGCGTCGGTAACCGCTTTGCCTGGATCCGGGGCCAACGGAAGGTGAGTATATAACTATTTTTTATTTTCATTTTTTTTAACAGGGATATGATGCCCACATTGCTATATACTGCATGGGCTGTGCAATATACTATGTGGGCTGTGCAATATAATACATGGGCTGTGCAATATAATACGTGGGCTGTGCAATATACTACGTGGGCTGTGCAATATACTACATGGGCTGTGCAATATACTACATGGGCTGTGCAATATACTATGTGGGCTGTGCTATAAACTACGTGGGCTGTGCTATACACTACGTGGGCTGTGTTATATACTACTTGGGCTGTGCAAGATACTACGTGGGCTGTGCAATGTACTATGTGGGCTGTGCAATATACTGCATGGGCTGTGCTATATACTACGTGGGCTGTGCAATATACTATGTGGGCTGTGTTAAACACTATGTGGCCTGTGTTATATACCACGTGGCCTGTGTTATACACTACATGGGCTGTGTTATACACTACGTGGGCTGAGTTATACACTACGTGGCCTGTGTTATACACTACGTGGGCTGTGTATACACTACGTGGGCTGTGTTATACACTATGTGGGCTGTTTTATACACTACGTGGGCTGTGTTATATGCTGCGTGCGTGGGCTGTTATATACTACGTGAGGTGTGATATATACTACGTGGGCTGTGCAATATATTATGTGGGCTGTGCAATGTACTACGTGGGCTGTGCAATATACTGCGTGGGCTGTGCTATATACTACGTGGGCTGTGCAATATACTACATGGGCTGTTGTGAAATTGGATTTTGGGCTCCCCCGGTGGCCACTGGTGGAATTGAACTGGTGTGCATCATCCCCTCTGTTCACCTGTTCCCATCAGGATGTGGGAGTCGCTATTTAGCCTTGCTCCTCTGTCACTTCCATGCCGGTCAACATTGTAATCAGAAGCCTTTCTGTGCATGTTCCTGCTGCTAGACAACTTCCTGCTAAGTTGGACTTTAGTCCTTGTTTGTTTTTGCATTTTGTTCCAGTTCACAGCTGTAGTTTCGTTTCTGTGTCTGGAAAGCTCTTGTGATCTGAAATTGCCACTCTGATGTTATGAGTTAATACTAGAGTCTTAAAGTAATTTCAGGATGGTGTTTTGATAGGGTTTTCAGCTGACCATGAAAGTGTCCTTTCTGTCTTCCTGCTATCTAGTAAGCGGACCTCAATTTTGCTAAACCTATTTTCATACTACGTTTGTCATTTCATCTAAAATCACCGCCAATATATGTGGGGGCCTCTGTCTGCCTTTCGGGGAAATTTCTCTAGAGGTGAGCCAGGACTATATTTTCCTCTGCCAGGATTAGTTAGTCCTCCGGCCGGCGCTGGGCGTCTAGGGATAAAACGCAGGCAACACTACCCGGCTACTGTTAGTTGTGCGGCAGGTTTAGTTCATGGTCAGTTTAGTTTCCATCCTTCCAAGAGCTAGTTCTTATGTTTGCTGGGCTATGTTCTCTTGCCATTGAGAACCATAACAGTTTGACCGGCCGGAAAGGGTTAAATTAATTGACAGAGAAAGGAGAGAAAAGAGAAGTCTGCTGAAGATTTTTTTTTTTTTCTCCCTTCAGTTCTGAGTGTGCTTGTAATTGAATCTCTTGCAAGTCTGCCTATATTGCAGCCTTCCTCTCTCTCTCTCCTTCTAATCCTGGAATGGCTCTGTGTTCACCTGTTTAAAATGGATATTCAGAGTTTAGCTGCAGGTTTGAATAATCTCACCACGAAAGTTCAAAATTTACAAGATTTTGTTGTTCAGGTTCCTATATCTGAACCTAGAATTCCTTTGCCTGAATTTTTCTCGGGGAATAGATCTTGCTTTCAAAATTTCAAAAATAATTGCAAGTTGTTTTTGTCCCTGAAATCTCGCTCTGCTGGAGATCCTGCTCAGCAGGTCAGGATTGTGATTTCCTTGCTCCGGGGCGACCCTCAGGATTGGGCTTTTGCATTGGCTCCAGGGGATCCTGCGTTGCTCAATGTGGATGCGTTTTTTCTGGCCTTGGGGTTGCTTTATGAGGAACCCCAGTTAGAACTTCAGGCGGAAAAGGCCTTGATGTCCCTATCTCAGGGGCAAGACGAAGCTGAAATATACTGCCAGAAATTTCGTAAATGGGCTGTGCTTACTCAGTGGAATGAGTGCGCCCTGGCGGCGAATTTCAGAGAGGGTCTCTCTGACGCCATTAAGGATGTTATGGTGGGGTTCCCTGTGCCTGCGGGTCTGAATGAGTCCATGACAATGGCTATCCAGATCGATAGGCGTCTGCGGGAGCGCAAACCTGTGCACCATTTGGCGGTGTCTACTGAGAAGACGCCAGAGAATATGCAATGTGATAGAATTCTGTCCAGAAGTGAACGGCAGAATTTTAGACGGAAAAATGGGTTGTGCTTCTATTGCGGTGATTCAACTCATGTTATATCAGCATGCTCTAAGCGTACTAAGAAGCTTGATAAGTCTGTTTCAATTGGCACTTTACAGTCTAAGTTTATTCTATCTGTGACCCTGATTTGTTCTTTATCATCTATTACCGCGGATGCCTATGTCGACTCTGGCGCCGCTTTGAGTCTTATGGATTGGTCCTTTGCCAAACGCTGTGGGTATGATTTGGAGCCTCTTGAAACTCCGATACCCCTGAAGGGGATTGACTCCACCCCATTGGCTAGCAATAAACCACAATACTGGACACAAGTAACTATGCGGATTAATCCGGATCATCAGGAGATTATTCGCTTTCTTGTGCTGTATAACCTACATGATGTGTTGGTGCTTGGATTGCCATGGCTGCAATCTCATAACCCAGTCCTTGACTGGAAAGCTATGTCTGTGTTAAGCTGGGGATGTAAGGGGACGCATGGGGACGTACCTGTGGTTTCCATTTCATCATCTATTCCCTCTGAGATTCCTGAATTCTTGACTGAATATCGTGACGTTTTTGAAGAACCTAAGCTTGGTTCATTACCTCCGCACCGGGAGTGCGATTGTGCCATAGATTTGATTCCGGGTAGTAAATACCCTAAGGGTCGTTTATTTAATCTGTCTGTGCCTGAACATGCTGCTATGTGAGAATATATAAAGGAGTCCTTGGAAAAGGGACATATTCGTCCTTCGTCATCTCCCTTAGGAGCCGGTTTTTTCTTTGTGGCTAAGAAAGATGGCTCTTTGAGGCCGTGTATTGATTATCGGCTTTTGAATAAAATCACGGTTAAATATCAATATCCGTTGCCACTGCTGACTGATTTGTTTGCTCGCATAAAGGGGGCCAAGTGGTTCTCTAAGATAGATCTCCGTGGGGCGTATAATTTGGTGCGAATTAAGCAGGGGGATGAGTGGAAAACCGCATTTAATACGCCCGAGGGCCACTTTGAGTATTTGGTGATGCCTTTTGGTCTTTCTAATGCACCTTCGGTCTTTCAGTCCTTTATGCATGACATTTTCCGTGATTATTTGGATAAATTTATGATTGTGTATCTGGATGATATTTTGATTTTTTCGGATGACTGGGACTCTCATGTCCAGCAGGTCAGGAGGGTTTTTCAGGTTTTGCGGTCTAATTCCTTGTGTGTGAAGGGTTCTCAGTGCGTTTTTGGGGTTCAAAAGATTTCCTTTTTGGGATATATTTTTTCCCCCTCTTCCATCGAGATGGATCCTGTCAAGGTTCAGGCTATTTGTGATTGGACGCAACCCTCTTCTCTTAAGAGTCTTCAGAAATTTTTGGGCTTTGCTAACTTTTATCGTCGATTTATTGCTGGTTTTTCTGATGTTGTTAAACCATTGACTGATTTGACTAAGAAGGGTGCTGATGTTGCTGATTGGTCCCCTGCTGCTGTGGAGGCCTTTCGGGAGCTTAAGCGCCGCTTTTCTTCCGCCCCTGTATTGCGTCAGCCTGATGTTGCTCTTCCTTTTCAGGTTGAGGTCGACGCTTCTGAAATCGGAGCTGGGGCGGTTTTGTCGCAGAGAAGTTCCGATTGCTCCGTGATGAGACCTTGTGCTTTTTTCTCGCGTAAATTTTCGCCCGCCGAGCGGAATTATGATGTTGGGAATCGGGAGCTTTTGGCCATGAAGTGGGCTTTTGAGGAGTGGCGTCATTGGCTTGAGGGGGCTAGACATCAGGTGGTGGTATTGACTGACCACAAAAATCTAATTTATCTTGAGTCCGCCAGACGCCTGAATCCTAGACAGGCGCGCTGGTCGTTGTTCTTCTCTCGGTTTAATTTTGTGGTGTCCTACCTGCCGGGTTCTAAGAATGTTAAGGCGGATGCCCTTTCTAGGAGTTTTGAGCCTGACTCCCCTGGTAATTCTGAACCTACAGGTATCCTTAAGGATGGAGTGATATTGTCTGCCGTTTCTCCAGACCTGCGGCGGGCCTTGCAGGAGTTTCAGGCGGATAGACCTGATCGTTGCCCACCTGGTAGACTGTTTGTTCCTGATGATTGGACCAGTAAAGTCATTTCTGAGGTTCATTCTTCTGCGTTGGCAGGTCATCCTGGAATCTTTGGTACTAGGGATTTGGTGGCAAGGTCCTTCTGGTGGCCTTCCCTGTCTCGAGATGTGCGAGGCTTCGTGCAGTCTTGTGACGTTTGTGCTCGGGCCAAGCCTTGTTGTTCTCGGGCTAGTGGATTGTTGTTGCCCTTGCCTATCCCGAAGAGGCCCTGGACGCACATCTCGATGGATTTTATTTCGGATCTTCCTGTTTCTCAGAAGATGTCTGTCATTTGGGTGGTGTGTGATCGTTTCTCTAAGATGGTCCATTTGGTTCCCCTGCCTAAGTTACCTTCTTCTTCCGAGTTGGTTCCTCTGTTTTTTCAAAATGTGGTCCGTTTGCATGGTATTCCGGAGAATATCGTTTCTGACAGAGGTACCCAATTCGTGTCTAGATTTTGGCGAGCATTCTGTGCTAGGATGGGCATAGATTTGTCTTTCTCGTCTGCTTTCCATCCTCAGACTAATGGCCAGACCGAGCGGACGAATCAGACCTTGGAGACATATTTGAGGTGTTTTGTGTCTGCAGATCAGGATGATTGGGTTGCTATTTTGCCTTTAGCGGAGTTTGCCCTCAATAATCGGGCCAGCTCTGCCACCTTGGTGTCTCCCTTTTTCTGTAATTCGGGGTTTCATCCTCGATTTTCTTCTGGTCAGGTGGAATCTTCGGATTGTCCTGGAGTGGATGCTGTGGTGCAGAGGTTGCATCAGATTTGGGGGCAGGTAGTGGACAATTTGAAGTTGTCCCAGGAGAAGACTCAGCTTTTTGCCAACCGCCGGCGTCGGGTTGGTCCTCGGCTTTGTGTTGGGGACTTGGTGTGGTTGTCTTCTCGTTTTGTCCCTATGAGGGTTTCTTCTCCCAAGTTTAAGCCTCGGTTCATCGGCCCGTACAAGATATTGGAGATTCTTAACCCTGTGTCCTTCCGTTTGGACCTCCCTGCATCTTTTTCTATTCATAATGTTTTTCATCGGTCATTATTGCGCAGGTATGAGGTACCGGTTGTGCCTTCCGTTGAGCCTCCTGCTCCGGTGTTGGTTGAGGGCGAGTTGGAGTACGTTGTGGAAAAAATCTTGGACTCCCGTGTTTCCAGACGGAAACTCCAGTATCTGGTCAAATGGAAGGGATACGGTCAGGAGGATAATTCTTGGGTGACTGCCTCTGATGTTCATGCCTCCGATCTGGTCCGTGCCTTTCATAGGGCTCATCCTGATCGCCCTGGTGGTTCTGGTGAGGGTTCGGTGCCCCCTCCTTGAGGGGGGGGTACTGTTGTGAAATTGGATTTTGGGCTCCCCCGGTGGCCACTGGTGGAATTGAACTGGTGTGCATCATCCCCTCTGTTCACCTGTTCCCATCAGGATGTGGGAGTCGCTATTTAGCCTTGCTCCTCTGTCACTTCCATGCCGGTCAACATTGTAATCAGAAGCCTTTCTGTGCATGTTCCTGCTGCTAGACAACTTCCTGCTAAGTTGGACTTTAGTCCTTGTTTGTTTTTGCATTTTGTTCCAGTTCACAGCTGTAGTTTCGTTTCTGTGTCTGGAAAGCTCTTGTGATCTGAAATTGCCACTCTGATGTTATGAGTTAATACTAGAGTCTTAAAGTAATTTCAGGATGGTGTTTTGATAGGGTTTTCAGCTGACCATGAAAGTGTCCTTTCTGTCTTCCTGCTATCTAGTAAGCGGACCTCAATTTTGCTAAACCTATTTTCATACTACGTTTGTCATTTCATCTAAAATCACCGCCAATATATGTGGGGGCCTCTGTCTGCCTTTCGGGGAAATTTCTCTAGAGGTGAGCCAGGACTATATTTTCCTCTGCCAGGATTAGTTAGTCCTCCGGCCGGCGCTGGGCGTCTAGGGATAAAACGCAGGCAACGCTACCCGGCTACTGTTAGTTGTGCGGCAGGTTTAGTTCATGGTCAGTTTAGTTTCCATCCTTCCAAGAGCTAGTTCTTATGTTTGCTGGGCTATGTTCTCTTGCCATTGAGAACCATAACAATGGGCTGTGTTGTACACTATGTGGCCTGTGTTATATACTACGTGGCCTGTGTTATACACTACCTGGGCTGTGTTATACACTACGTGGGCTGTGTTATACACTACATGGCCTGTGTTATACACTACGTGGGCTGTGTTATACACTATGCGGGCTGTGTTATACACTACGTGGGCTGTGTTATATGCTGCGTGCGTGTACTGTTATATACTACATGAGCTGTGTTATATACTACGTGGGCTGTTATAAACTACGTGGCTGTGTTATATGCTATGTGCGCTGTTATACACTCTGTGGGCTGTGCTATATACTACATGGCTGTGCTATATACTCTGTGGGCTGTGTTATATACTACGTGGCTGTGCTATATACTACTTGGCTGGGCAATATACTATGTGGCTGTGCTATTTACTACGTGGGCTGTTATATACTACACTAGACTGTGGCCCGATTCTAATGCATCGGGTATTCTAGAATATGCATGTCCCCGTAGTATATGGACAATGATGATTCCAGAATTCGCGGCAGACTGTGCCCATCGCTGATTGGTCGAGGCAACCTTTATGACATCATCGTCGCCATGGCAACCATTATGACATCTACGTCGATACTGCGCCCGTCGCTGATTGGTCGAGGCCGCCAGGCCTCGACCAATCAGAGACGTGGGATTTCCATTATGACATCATCGTCGCCATGCTGTGCCCGTCGCTGATTGGTCGAGGCCGCCAGGACTTGACCAAGCAGCCACGGGCACAGCATGGCGACGATGATGTCATAAAGGTTGCCTCAACCAATCAGCGACGGGCACAGTCTGCCGTGAATTCGCCTCGACCAATCAGCAACGGGCACAGTATCGACGTAGATGTCATAATGGTTGCCATGGCGACGATGATGTCATAAAGGTTGCCTCGACCAATCAGCGACGGGCACAGTCTGCTGCAAATTCTGGAATCATCATTGTCCACATACTACGGGGACATGCATATTCTAGAATACCCGATGCGTTAGAATCGGGCCACAGAAAGAGAATCGGGCCTCTGATTGGTCGAGGCCGCCAGGCCTCGACCAATCAGCAACGCGGGATTTCCAGGACAGACAGACAGACGGAAAAACCCTTAGACAATTATATATATAGATGGCCAGCCACGAACAACCACGCTTCGCTAATTGGTCGCCGACGGCTGAATCCTGTGAATTCAATGTATTATTCTAAAATCTTCATAAATAAACTACATACATATTCTAGAATACCCGATGCGTTAGAATCGGGCTACCATCTAGTCTACTATATAATTGTCTAATTCTGTCTGTTTGTCTGTAATGGAAATCCCGCCAGCCACCCGCGACCAATCAGTGACAGGCACAGTCCGGCCGTAGTTCAGTCACGTTTACTGAACACGTTCTGTCAGACATAGTGCGACATAGTTCAGTCACTTTCACTGAACACGTTCTGTCAGAATATTCTAGAATACCCGATGCGTTAGAATCGGGCCACCATTTAGTATAATAATAAGCTCCTTGGTCAGTGTGGTAACTCTGTAAATTCAACCGAAGCCACCAGATTAGTGTTAAAATGTTTTATTACAGATTTCCTGACTTAAATTTGTCCAAGTGATAGCTTCCCACTTAAAATCTAAAAGTGTTTCCAAGGGAAAACAGGGAAATTAACCACTATAAAGAGACTCCTGGAAAAAAATCAATGTAAAAAGATCTTCTGATATGTGATTTTAACAGGCAATAGGCTACTTACTGAGTTGTAGAATTTGTATAATTATAAAGCTCTATAAAAAAAAAATTCAACTCCTTTGACACTGCTCAGAGATTACTGTTATTGAAAATATAACACAATATTAGCATCATTTTTTTCTGGCTGTCTGAATTGTGAGTCAGATTTCTAGTAAAAGAATTCTCTAGGCACTGCAAAAGCGAATAAAAGGCTTCTGATTAGCTAAATAAATGAGGGTCAGGAGACTTCTGTTCTTATGAGGATATATCTCAAAAAATCTAAACTGCCTAAAGGGAAAGCGTGACACTTTTACTATAAATAATATCAATTTTATGTATAGGTGGTTGTCCAGCATTTCAAAAACAGTTGTTTCTTCCAAAATTAGTGACTGACATATCCAGGGGCTATACGAGGTATTATAACAGTATTTATTACAATAGAACTGATCTGTCAACACAGACACAACCAATGGACAGGTGGACCATTGTTTCTTATATGAGATGTGACTGTAGCCCACCTGTAAGGAGATGCTATATCCTGAAAGCCTATTAAAAGTTACCAGATACTTAAGTATATACTAATTTGTGCATTCGTCAGCAAGTGTTAAGAAGGAGCACAGGGACTATGAAAGTGCAAAGTTGTAGGAATGGCTCCTTTGCAAGCCAGCATCAGCCAATAGGGGTACTAAAACAGTGTTCAGTCAGTGGGTTGCTGATTGGACAAGATGCTGAGGAATAGGAGAAGGATGCTATCCAAGCGTACTGCAACATTCAGGTGACAGATTTAAGTTGCAATATTTGGATACCAGGTGGCACCATGCAGAACAGCTGAGTGTGAGCTGATGAATTAGCTACATTACCTTTTATGTAGCAAGGGAGGGGGAGCTTTGTTGAGGTTGTAAATGCAGTTGGGATTGAGGAATAACTGTAGAGTAGGAAAACTACTGAGGTAAAGAGGAAATTCAAGGGATGTGAGAAGTTGCCTGCCAGCGAGAGAGACGTAGCAGGTGGGAGTGAAAGACTCCCCAAAGCAAAGAGTGAGATCCACTGAGTATGGAGTAGAGGCTCTGCTGGTGGGAAATTGAGGCTCTCTACGTGATGTCATTGAGATGGCCTACTAAGAACAGATGTCGTGATTAAGAGAGAAGGTCTACTGATTAAGTGCCTGGATAAAGTGAAGCATATATCTTTTTTATGCCTCTTCCTCTTTGCGAAATTAGTTTAAATTATGTCCAAAGGACTGAAATTAGTTGGTGCAGTTGGGAAGAAGACATGGGTGACATGTACTGGGGTCACACTGCGGGTATAGATTTGTAATAACATCTGCATGTTACCTGGAAATTATTCATTTGACTATGTACATAATCATTTGCACTTACTGTGAGATCCAGCAAATATTTATTTACCAATGTTTTAATTCTGGACAACCCTTTATTATACCACCTTTTTTAACACTTTACCCCTTGCTGAATTTCTGCCTTATTCACCTTAGTTAATAGCACAGTGTTGGTTCTTCCATGCCATAATAAAGCTTGAATGAAGAAGAGACTGTCTAAAAATGTCTTGAATTATATATCTATTATGCAGAAAAATTGTGACTGTATGGACTCTTCACATGAGACGCATGTGGAAAGTTCTCTAGAGAGGACATCCCTCGAGAGAGCTTGCTTTTCATAACTTTGTTGATTACTACCATGAGCTGAATATCAACTACACCAATTCATTTACAATTTTTTTAATTTCTTCAATGAAAAATCATTCTCTTAATTTTATCGAGCATTTAAAGTTTATATCTGAAGTGGCTAAAGAGTGGTATAAGCTATTAAAAAGAAGCAATTACCACCAAAATCTTTGAAATGTCAATGAGCTTCATCATTAAAAGAAAGATTTTATCATTTATTTTATAGGATCATTTAGGGACCAAAGAGTCTTAACTTTTTTAACTGTACATATACCATTAATATTTAAGTTAAATTGTATCACTTATGTGTTAGCAGGTTTTTGTTCAATCTGTGTTATAGTGGTCAAGACTAAATTACTCAAATACAGAAAATCTATATTTTTGCTGGAGAGAAATATTTAAAGAGATTGGGACAAGGTGAGAAATAAATGTAACTGCCACACAGGGTTCCCACTAAAGTGGATCAATTGATAAAAGATGAAAGACTTTAAGGGATCAATATGCAGATGATCTGGTACATAGTGTTTGAAGTCAGATCTAAGTAGAACAGTCTTGAAATACACAAGACAGTCTTATATCTGATTTTGAAGAATAACATGAAACACAAAAGACAGAAAAAAGATATGAACAACCAACATTTTGTTTGTGCCGGCCATGATCTTTCCTATGTTCAATATTGGTCAAATTATAGTTTGTATATTTTGCATTATTTTAGTACATTTTATTAACTTATTAAAATTCTAAACATACACTGAATTTCTTATCCTTTTTTGATCCCCAGTTATAGCATGTTTCAAAGTTAAAAGCAGCCTTCATGATCTCATAACATTCAATGTCTGCTCAATGCAATGTCTGCCCAGAACTTGTTGGCTGGTTGTGATATGCAGTTTGCAAAATCTAGTTCACTGGGTGAAATAATCTTGGACAGCACAAAAGTTCATTGTTCTTGGCAGAACATCATCCGTGTAAACATAAAGATTTATTAGTAGCAGACCCTGCATATGAAGCACAGTCTGTCTGTGTAAATAGGCCATTAAAGGAAATCTGTCACATGTTATTGCTATGTAACCAGAGGAGAGCATGAGCTAGGAGTTGAAACACTGAATTCAGAGACTCTCATTTATCAGGCTGTGTCCAGTTGTTTGCTTACAATGAAGGATTCATTACCAAGATATTATCACTGCAGACTAGGTTTCACATGTCTGTTAGACCGACCACACATAATAATATACATAGAAGCTGTGGTTTGGGCGGGAATAGCTTCGTGAGTTTTGCTAGCTGTTACATCTAAGCACTCTTTTTGTGTCACAACTACTGCACCCAGTAACTGTGATGCATCATTAGAATCAGTGTGTCTTTTCCTATATTATGCTGCTCTCAGATGAGTTAGCAAAAAACCTAGTGACAGATTCCCTTCAAATGACTGCCGATCACAAAGAAGCTGATCACCAGTCATTTTGAGCAGTGCATCATGTAATGTAAATGGAACTTGACTTGCCCATTGTGTTATAGGAAATCCACTAAGATATTACAGGGTTTATATAAGAACTTTTCTTTTTGTCATGACAGTAAATGCTGTTATAAAAGCTACTTCCCTTCTAAAACTTCACATAAATCCAATGTTCATGTATTGTTACTTATGCCAGTTCTTTGCCCCCTGTAAACAGTTCTTGACAGACTATTCTTCCTCCTACATTCTAGTGGCAGATCTGGGGCTTACAGTATCCAGCAGAAGAATTCAGTTTGGCACCCCCAACTGAACACCGCTTGAGCAGTTTCAGTAGTCATCATGTGACCGCTCATACGTGATTTGCACTCTTAAGGTCATGTGCAGATGAGCTGCTCTTCATAATTTTCTCAATGTTCACTGAAATACTACAGCCCCTGTTTCATTGACATAAGTAGTCAGTGTGACTGCAGACTTCTGAGTTCTCACAGCTTGTGCTCTGCAGTCTATCAGGATTCTTCCATGCTGGTAGCGGAATGTCCACGATTTGCATACTTTCGGCCACATTCTGACTAGACATGCATAGCCTCAGTCAATACAGGTGAATTTAGTGAGGTAGCACAAGCCTAATTGTCACATGACAACATGTATGTGTAAGGAGAAGACCCGGACCATGCCTACCTACTCCATGGCGGATCCGGAACTGTCGTGGCTGTCACCCAGGTTTCACGGGGGAAAGCTTAAAGCCCCAGACTGACCTCTGCACCTAGGAGTAGGTGACGTGGCTAAGATAAAAGGGCGATTGCACGCGGCAAATTAGTGAGTTGCCGTGGGAACGTGCATCGCGTGGGAGGGCAGTGTCAGGGCTTCTGCGGGGGGGGAAAAACTGCCAGAGTGGGCAAAAACCAGCAGAGGCAAAAAGCTGCTAACAGAGACTGTCGACAACAACGTCCCTGGTCCCCGCAGACATCGCTGACCATGAGTCACATAGGCCCAGTCAGGACATAAGTCTGCACTTGCACTGAAGGGGGAATTGGGACACCCGCTGTGAGTGGTTTCCCTTTTTACCTGAATCGAGTTGCTCATTGTCCCTGTATGCTGACAGGGGGAAAGACTGTGCTCTGTCCGGCTCATCGTTTCCTGACACACCGATCACCGACCGGATCACAAGGAATTAAAGTCGCCACCAAGAGCCAAGACATCATCTTTTCCTGTACTACACTGCACCACGAGGAGTCACCGCCACCGCCAGGATCGAGGACGCCATCTTTTCCAGGACCATACTGGACCCCTTATGCGCCACTGCTTTGGCGCCAAATCCACATCCTGAACTAACCGCATCCTGAAGTCGTCAGACTGATAAGATTGCTTTCCTTGAACTTCCTACCCTATGCTTCACACCCGCTTCCCCTGAGTTATGTCCCCTGTAATCCTTTATACTGTTTTATCTGTTTTCTCCCTGTGAGGAGTATACCTGTTAAATTAAACCCCATGTTAACGCTTGCTCTGCCTCCGACCCATTACTGCATCTTCTTACCTGCTCACATATCCATAGCTTATACTTGAAGTTCTGTAGCCTCCCACTCTTGCCACCAGTAGCAGAGAATATTTTGACAGCAGGTAGTGTGCACACTTTGAGGATTCAAAAGTATGCAGTTACATAGAGTGACTGGAGACTTTCATTAAAATCCTGGAAAACCCCTTTAATGCTTCTAACATAAATACAAATGTAATAACTCTTAACTTGTCAGACAACACAATCCTTTATTAACATAGCCATGTAATCTTTCAAGTTATGGATTGTTACATGTATACAGGACCAGAAGCAATAACAGTAAAAGAAATCATCAACAGAAGCTATTAGTACAGAATCAGAATAGTGCACTACAACCACCATCAGTACAGAAATACATCTCCAAAACCACCAACAGTAAAGAAATACATCAGTAGAATCTTATTAGTTCAGACATACATCACCAGATCCACCATCAGTACATAAACACATCACCAGAACCATCATGTGTACATGAATAGAGCACCAAGCTTACTACAGCAATCAATTCTTATGTCAGTTCAGTGCTATATACAATTGCATTGCCTGAACCTACAAATTCCAGTATGTCCTTAACAATGGTAAGTACATATTGTGAGTTGTTATTATCAAACTGTAGACCATACAGATACCACAGTCCTGCTGAGATTCAGGCAGTATCACAACTAAACATTTACATCCAGGTCCCTTATCGGTGACCTTTTCTCTGGAGTCATTCACCTATTTATTTCTCCATCTTATCCCACTATACTGTATATTTCTCCCCTATTGTGTCCTCACACATTTCCCTTCCCCCAAGACCCATAATTTTGTCTCAAACATTTCCACTGCTGACTCAACACAGATTCCCCCATGCTCACCATACTGTATCCTCACACATCATCCTTACACTCCTTATACTGTATCCTCACACATTCCCCCCTTACCTGCTACCCATACTGTTTTTTCACACAGCTCCCCACCCACCCTGTACTTCTCATGCTGATGATGTCACTTCAAAACCGATCACACGGCTGACATTACCCTGAACTGGAAGTGCTGATAGTCAGGGCTTCAGTTGTACTCACATCTGAAAGATGCAAGTATAAATGATTGCTGGGAGCTGACTTGTTACACTTTCAATGACAGTGCTGTCAGTTTTACAGCCAGCTCAGAAAACAGCTGAATCCCAATCCAGGAGGATTCAAATTATAGCCACCTGGGAAACACCTCAGACCGCGTGCCAGCCATATGAGGCAATCCGACAGCCCCACTCTCCCTCCCTGCCGGCTGTGCTTAGGGCAGTTGCCCCCTTTCCCTTCAGATATGCACCTGCTACATTGATTTTATCATTTTTTATGTTTTTTGAGGATGTTATTTGCTGTTATCTAATCACTTCTTACAGACCATTTGATGTCTACTTTTTCCAATATTGCTATTGCACAAAACATTTTTATTTATAGATAATGATATGTCTGGTATTGTAGCTCAAACTTATGCAATGTAATGAATTTCAAAGTTTTTTAAAAACTTTACCCCTTACTAACAAAGTACAGAGGTGTCTATCCATACCGTTCCATGAAATTAACAGATCATGGCAACATGCTAGAAAAACCTTTGACAGACTGCAGCATACATCACAATAATGGGATGGACACACATAGACATCTCTCATTTGAGCATCACCAAATCTTCTACCAACAAAGGCTTCATAATTCTAAAAACCTCAACTTCTATTTAAAGGGGTTGTCCAGGCTTTCATTGTACTTTATGTGTGTATCTAGGCTTCAGAATGGTGACTGTTTGTAATATACTCACTGTCAGTGTTCTGCATTGTTGCCTAGATATCATATGTCGGTATGTGAACAGCCTCACTCCTGATTTTGGAGGAGCTAATCACACCCCGGCTAGTGTATAACTGCCTGGAATCTGCTCGTAAAGCCACAACTGACAATACACAGTCTCCAGCAAGTTCTTTTCCTCCAGCTATGTTTTTACTCTGCAAGTGCTAGAAATAATTATATATTTACAACATATACCTTCATTTTTGTGTGTGTGAAATTATTGTGTATGTGTAGTGCAAAGGCCACAATAACCCTGTGCTGCAGTAATATTTCAAGGGATTATCCAGGACTTTTTTTTTAAATCTGCCTAAGAACTAACAGGCAAATAAATGCTCACTACCTGTGTGTTGTGCCCAGTGCTGATCTCTCAGACACAGAGCAGTCACAAACTGCTCCTGCCATTGATTCAGTGGCTTCGAGTGATATCAGAGCAGCAACTTCTCTTCCTCTTTGCTCTGTTTAAAGGGCTTGGCCATTGACATCATGCTGATTGACAGTCATCTCTCTCTGCAACCTCACTGTGTGAAGCAGACTGTCAATCAGCATGACATTGGCAGTCACACTCAGTCAACAGAGCAGCCCGGAAGAAGAATTGCTGCACTGTTTACATAAAGCCACTGAATTGCCATCAGGAGCGTCTTACAGAACAGGCAGGTAGTTAGCTTATTAGCTTTTATAGGCAAAAAAGTAATAGTAAAATGAACAGAACTCTTGATTGAAGTTACATTCAAAGTGCAGCATCAGCTGCTGGTACTTTATTACCATTCCTATTCTTTCGACTAGAAGCCATACTACAGTACTAGACAGTGGCTGGCATAGGCCACTACAAAGTGAATGGACCTGCACTCATGAACTTTATTCATAGTGTTTACATCCCGCCACATTCAAAACTTGAAACAGCTGATCGGTGGGGGCGCCTGCTGTCGGACCCCAACTAATTGGCTACAAGATAGGTAATCAGTATCGCATGCCTGGAAAACCTCTTTATCCTCTTAAGTTGGTTTCTGGACTCAGAAAAAAAGTCTGCCATAAAATTTCTGGCTACAGTCTGCCAAATCTTGACAGTGTGATGTGCACAGAGAGCAGAGGCGCCCTTAAAGGAGATGGTGGCTGAAGTTGGGTCATGGGAGCAGGAGGCTCCAAGTCCCAGAAGTCGGCGAGACAGCGGTGAATTGACCTTCAGTGGATCTTCAGGCCATACTTTTATTGTCATTCAGAGCCCGAATGCAGCCCACTATGCTACTCAGTGGCCCTGTATTGATGATTTGGTCACTTTAAAAAGTTGTGCCTGTTGCACCGAAATGAAAAAAAATGGCACCAGGACTGAGTGTTGTTGGTGACCCGTATGGTCACGAGCAAAGAA
Source organism: Ranitomeya variabilis (assembly GCF_051348905.1). Taxonomy (NCBI): domain Eukaryota; kingdom Metazoa; phylum Chordata; class Amphibia; order Anura; family Dendrobatidae; genus Ranitomeya; species Ranitomeya variabilis. The sequence goes on along the minus strand of NC_135232.1, from coordinate 928,373,385 downwards.
CTGCTGCTTTTGTTTCTCCCCCTTCCTCATCCAAGTTTTATTTGCACATGTGCATCCCCTGCTGAATTACGGGGCTGAAACCCTGAAAGAGTTAATCACTATGGACTGTGTGTGCGGCTGCTTTAAGAACTGTTTTAACTTTGAACTGTACCTGTTTTTAACCCTAATATCCCCTGCTAAAAAGCAGCCCACTTGCGTTTGAATGGGCCATGATCCACTAAAAGGAGGGATGGGGGAACTTGTGCAGGAGGACCCAAGGAGCGATACGGGTCAGGACTGAATGAACTACATGGACTGTTGTCAAGTTGTCCATTGGGCCAGTGTGTTTGTTTTATCAGTCCACTATGTTTGGATATCCGGAGTAGGAAATGACCACAGAACCAAGGTCAAGTGGACCCACATTAAGGGACCTTGAACTTTTGTTCCAAGGCTCCAGCTGAATGGAGCCGGGGTCACGGTTGACCCACCAAAGGCATGGAAATGAGACTGTTTAACTTTATTGATGTTTTATATGTGCTGTCTTAAGTTTGCAGGTGCCGCTATGGTCAGGGACGACCATATTCTAGAGGGAGGAGTGTACGGAGATGGTGGGGACCCTCATGTGCCTTTTCTCGCTTCTGGACGGTGTTTGCTTGTTCACATGAGGCACCTCACTGTGTATTACTGTTCATATATTGCAATGTGATGTAATGTTTATACACCGTAATGTAAATGTACTTAATGTGTACTGTTTATAGGATTAGGGCTAGAATAGAGGAGGGCACAGTAGTGATAGATGATAGCATAGAATAGAGTAGGAAGTAAGCAGCACAAGGGTTAACTAAAGGAGAGGTACAGCACAGAGCAGGGAAGTATAATCAGGATACTTCCTGATTAGAGACAGACGCCTCGGCAGCCTTGCCCAGTGCAGGGGGCATGCAGTGTATAAGACAGCTAGAGGCCATGGGGATAAAGCTTTGGATGGCAGTAAGGGGCCCAGGCTGGAGAATAGTACAGTCAGGACCCAGCTCAACAGGATCATCCTCAGGATGGATCTGGGGTCTATGACCGGGGTGTGAGTCGGTAAGATGGAACCTTTCCCAGATGGAACCGGACAAGGGGCTGACAGGGAGCTGGTGAGGCAGGAAGTACTGAAGGGACATGGATTGTCCACAGAGATGGCAGGGATTGCCAGGAGAGAAGAAGGTGAGGTTACAGAGGAAATGGAGTCTGTCCGGAAGGCAGGGAAAATGCAGGATATGAGGCTCTGTGTGAAATGTGGAAATGCGCTGCCAAAGTGATGAGTGCCCTTGTTATCAGTAAAGTTGAACCGTTTGAAAAGGACTGTGACTCTGCAGTGGTTTATGGAACCTGGAATCTTGAAGCTGGAGTGACAGAGACTGAGGGGAAACCAGAAACTGAAGCGAGCTCTCTGCTGCACGCATCACATACACAACAAAAAGGACTCTACATGTTATCTGTGAGGCGCCAGGGTGTGGGAACAGAACAGCCAATTGCCACGACTACCACCCTGGCCACCTTACACTGTCATTAAAAGCACGACACTGGGAGGGAGGGGATATTACTGGTAGGGAAATTAATGCAACCTTATGGACCTGCATCATGCTGCCATGCGGCAATGACATACTGCAATGTTTGGCAGAGTGACCTGTGTTCTGACTAAAACATCACGTAGAACAAGCAAAAAATCTTAAAGAGGTGGTCCATATTTTCACGAAAGTCTATAGTCATTCTCTGTGACTGCAAATTTTTGAACCCTCACATCACGCTGTGAGGATTCAACGTGGTTGGCGTCGAGACCAAGCAGTCATGTGACCGCAAGTATTCACTATGCATACTTCGGGGTACATTTTGATTAGAAATGTGCGGCCTCGGTCAATACACTTCCATTATAAACCTGGAAAATCGCTTCAAAATAGAATATAATATATCTGTAATATTTCTGTATATTTACTTAACTATATAAAGCAAAATTATAACCTAGATATATGCTTGCATATATTATAACAAATATTATATTTATGTTGTGCACACACAGTGTGTATACTGTATATCCACTACAGACTCACAATAGATAGACATATGATTACTGTGTAATGAAAACTATCAAGGAGAATGTAAGGGACATGTGACAGCTCTATCACCATTGTAGATGTGGTGTGGAGTGAAGTGATCTGTGCTGCTTTTCCACAGATGAAGGCACAGGATCACTCCTCTGTCACTTTCAATGCTGCAAGGAATGATAGATACCTCATGCTGGGGCAGATACTAACAGCCAATGAGTATGTAGTGAGCGGACAAAGAGCAGTGCGATGCCATTAGGCAAAGCAGGGTTACCTCTGGCAGTAAGGTTAGAAAAAACCCAGGAAGCTGCCTTGATTGGAGATCCGAAACAAACTGGGTGCAGGCAATGAAGTCAAATTCAGGAAGAACGAAAGGTAACAACAAAAATCAAAGCGTATAGGGGTTTTGTATGTTACAATACAGTACAGAGTAGAGTAAAAAAATGTTTTGAATTTTGGGGTTGGACAAACACTTTAAAGGGACTCTGTCACCTGAATTTGGAGGGGACAATTTTCAGTCATATGGGCGGGGTTTTCGGGTGTTTGATTCACCGTTTCCTTACCCGCTGGCTGCATGCTGGCTGCAATATTGGATTGAAGTTCATTCTCTGTCCTCCGTAGTACATGCCTGCATAAGGCAGCCAGCGGGTAAGGAAAGGGTGAATCAAACACCCGAAAACCCCGCCCATATGACTGAAAATTGTTCCCTCCAAATTCAGGTGACAGAGTCCCTTTAAGTTTGACATCATATATGGTTAAACCCTTGACGATAAAACCATTTTTTAAAACTTGCAGAAATATGCTTTTTTTTTCTGAGAGCTATAACTTTTTTTTATTTTTCCGTCAGTATAGCTGTTTGAGGGTTTGCCTTTTGATGTATTTTTTAAATGTATTATTTTGTGGCCCATACAACTTTCTGATTTTTTTTATTCATTTTTTTGGTTGATTTGACAAAAACAGTTTTCTGATATAGTCACGCGTTTTTCCTTTGTGATGTTTACTAGAGATGAGCGAACTTATTCGGAAAACATTGGCCAACCTCAAATTCGGCACAAACGTAGCTCATTCAGATTCGTGTTCGGATTCCCAAGCATATGTCCTAAAAATTGGCCAAAAAGTCAGCCAAAGTTCGGTAAATGAGTGAATTCACTAAGGGCTCTTTCAGACGTCAGTGTTTCTGGTAGAAGCACGGGTCGCAAAACGTCATCCCTGTGTCATCAGTGTGACACGTACTGGCACCTGGGAATCAGCAGTACTGTTTTTACTGTTCCCCAGAGCTAGATGCTGAAGAGAAGACAGCTCACATCACAGTCCCCTGCTCGTGCTGCGATCAGTGCTAGCAAGAGACAATGTTGAGAGTTGTATTCAACTGTTAACAGTGGGAGCAAGCTTTGGCTGATGGGAGTATGCATCAGCCACCGACTTCGCTGTAAATAAATAAATAGTAATAAAAAATAATATACCGTTCCCCTTTATTTTTGATAACCAGCCAGGCAAAAATGAAAGCTGTGGGCTGCAACCCTTAGTTGTTAGCTTCAGCAAGGCTGGTTATCAAGAATAGAGGGGTCCACACACCCTATTTTTTAATTATTTAAGTAAATAATTAAAAAAAAACAACGTGCGGACCCCCTATTTTTGACAAACAGCCAAGCTAATGCAGACAGCTGGGTGCTGTGAATCTCAGGCTGGTAAAGAACCATGAATATTGTCCCCCAGCCTAAAAATATCAGCCTGCAGCCACCCTAGAAAGAGTGCATCTATTAGACGCTATAATTCTGGCTCTTTACCCTGCTCTTCCACTTGCCATGTTAACAGCTGCAGGTGAATCGCGATTCCACCCGCAGCTGCTTGGGGCACACAACAGCTGATCAGATCAGCTGTCATGTGCCTGAAAAAATATGGGAGGGGAGGTGTGGCTTTTGACGTTCAGTTACATTCATCTAACATTTAAATGTTTGCTGAATCGAAACGATTGTTCGCTCATCTCTAGTGTTTACCGTGTTTTGTAGATATTTTTTATATTTTGTCAGTTAAATAATAATAAATTTGACAATTAAACATGTGTTTGTTGTTTTTTTTCAATCTTTAGAGTTTGGTGATTGCATTACTGGAAAAGTGGGTGGTTTTATCCTTTTTTTAAAAAATAACTGTTTATCTGTTTTACACTTTTGTATTGGTCACATTAGGGAAATTGAATTTGTGATCACTTGAATGCTTATAGCAATATTGTAGTCTTTTATACTATTAAAGGGAATCTGTCAGCAGGTTTTTGCTATCTCATCTGAGAACAGCATAATGTGGTCAAAGAGACCCTGAAATCAATGATGTATCACTTAGCTTACTGGGTGCAGCAGTTGTAATACAAACAAAGTTTATATTTCCCAATGCAGAAGAGTTGAGAAAGCTATCCCCGCACACACCAGTCTCTGTATGTACAACATCCATAGACAGTGAGGTGCTTATCACAGAAAAATGCGCGTTTGACCAGGAGGCATGAGCTTCTGTAGTCTGGACAATAATGATCACAAAGTGGTAAAACCATCAGTCTAAGTTATCAACACCACACAGCAGGATATGTGACACATCTTTGAATTCTCATGTTGTCCTGAGATTACATAGCAAATTACTTGCCGACAGATTCCCTTTAAACCCAACCACAGTCTGGAATTCATAGATTTACAAATCTGACAGAAATGAGGGTCTTCAGTAGACCCATAGCTGCAATGATAATTCATCAGCATTGTATGATTACAAAGATAGCAGTGGACATCTGAAGCAACCATTCACCTCATTCCTAACCATCTAAATGCTCCTGTCAAAATTGACAATGGCATCCAAGAGGTTAAATTGTTTTATTCAAAGCTAGCTTTGATCACAGCAGTTATTCACTGGTGCCAACTATATAACACAACCAGAACCAGCTCTGTACAGGAAGTGATCACATTCGTTGTAAAGACATGTGGATGATACTTCGGGGTTAAAGGGAACCTGTCACCCCCCCACCCTAGGGGTTTTTAACTAAAAGAGCCACCTTGTGCAGCAGTAATGCTGCATTCTGACAAGGTGGCTCTTTTAGTTCTGGGTGCTGTAACTGCCGAAATAATCAGTTTTATAATTTGTCCTAAATACCTTGTCTTCAGACAAGGAGGCAGGCCTTTCCCCCTCTGCTTCAGACACCACACGGCCATCACTCAAACCTTCTTGGTGGCGCCGGGCGCCACCTCCTCAGCGCTGTTTTGAAAATAGCCGGCGCCTGCGCTCTTATCCCCTGCCTGGTGCAGGCGCAGTGAGCGCTGCCCATCCGTCCTCATATGCAGTCTCGGTGACTGCGCCTGTGCGGCCGCCCTGCCTGTGAATCCCAGCCCCGCAGTGACTTATGATTTATTCACATTGTGGGGCTGGGAATCACAGGCAGGGCGACCGCACAGGCGTAGTCACCGAGACTGCATATGAGGAAAAATGGGCAGCGCTCACTTCGCCTGTCCAAGGCAGGAGAAAAGAGCGCAGGCGCCGGCTATTTGCAAAACAGCGGTGAGGAGGCGGCGCCCAGCGCCAAGAAGATGTGAGTGAAGGCTGTGTGTTGTCTGAAGCAGGGGGGGAAAGGCCTGCCTACTTGTCTGAAGGCAAGGTATTTAGGACACATTATAAAACTGATTATTTCGGCAGTTACAGCACCCAGAACTAAAAGAGCCACCTTGTCAGAATGCAGCATTACTGCTGCACAAGGTGGCTCTTTTAGTTAAATAAAGCCTGGGGGGGTGACAGGTTCCCTTTAAGCTTCCACATTCAGGAATGTTTTAATATATCAGTTACTTCTATGCAGCATTCAAATCTTTTTTGTGCCTTTTCTAATAGTTCATACATGTGAATAATTGTATCCTGCTTCTTCAAAAAAATGTGTAATTCCAGTTCTGATGCTAGCAATGGGCATAGCTTGACAGGTACATTCTTACTGGTCTGCACACAACTACACACGCAACAATCTGTAATTCACTGTATCATGGCCAACATAACATAAACAGTAAAAGTTGATTTACACTACATTAATATTGTTACCCTAGCCTGAGGATGATGACCTACCCTTCAGATACTGTAGTTCAATATTGTGACCAGGGCCGGTTTTAGGCAAAGTGGGATCCTAGGCAAAAGTTTAAAATGGGGCCCCAAATGCTAACATATTGCACATCACACAGAAGCATTTCTGTTGTATTTACATGCACTGAGTACAGGCCGCTAAACGTTGTGATCGACAATACTGAAGTCGTTCAATGCTTGTTTCCCGGCCTCCTTACACCAACTGAGAAAGAATGATGGGAACAGAACAGTCATTAATAGATCAATCTGTCCCCATACAGTATCATGTTATGAGCAGCACATCTACAGTTTACACCGGCGATGTGCTGCTGAGAGCAATGATTTTTGTTCCGGCATAAATAATCCAGTCATTCGATGAATATGCAGCATTTTGCTTGTTTAGCATAATACACCCCATAGTCCTCCAAATATTATAATGTGCCCCATAGTCCTCCATATAGTATAATACATAGTAAATTTAGGTAAACTGACTGAACAGCAATCTAGTCTGAACTGGTGCATAACCAAAAAAGACTTACATAGCAAATAGATCAATGGCTGCACACAACTGTACTAAAGCAAGGAAATGTGAGATACATAAAATGTGAATAGCTTAATGGCTTGTGAAATCTATGAAAAAAAAACACATGAGATGCTTAGCACAAGGTTTGGCCAAAAAATGTGAGCCCATCCACCAAACGTCAAGGTAATCTCAGATCGGATGGGTCCCTGACCTGACTGCCTAGTGTGAACACTTACCTCTGGCTGATAACATGGTAAAGCCTGCATTTATAGGAAGGTCGGAACCAACTGTGTTTGGATGTAATTAAAATCACAGCATGGTGAAAGGCGAGGTGTTCAAGTCAGAAAAAATATTACATAGTAAATATAGGTAAACTGACTGAACAGCAATCTAGTCTGAACTGGTGCATAACCAAAAAAGACTTACATAGCAAATAGATCAATGGCTGCACTCAACTGTACACAACTGCAACACAGCCTCCTCCATAGAATATAATGTAGCACCCCCAATAGCACCACAGTCCAGTACTCATGGTTATATTAAAAAAACCCACAATCCTCACCTCTCCTTTTGCCCCACGCTGCTCCCAGCTCAAGTCTCAGCGGCTGCACTGCCCAGGCCCGGCACACAGTGGGTGCGCGATAATATGATGTCATCGCGCACCTGCAGTGTCAGAGGCAGAGGGTAATGATAGGAGAGGGAGAGTCAGCTAACGCACTCTCCTCCATCAATGTTTTTTTGGTTTTTATCTGTACCGGCATAGTTCAATGCGGCAGCGGCGGGGGGAGTCAGTGCTGGCGGCAGGCAGGCAGGCCCCCCTGCCTCACGGACCCCATAGTGGCGGTGTGATGTGCCACTAGCTGGGGGTCCCTGGGGGAGTGAGCGCCCTAGGCATCTGCCTGGTCTGCCTGTCACTAATGCTGGTCCTGATTATGACGCCCAACACCCTCACTGATCAGCTAATATGACTCATGATTTATGTTGTGTTGACTAGGGTTGAGTGAAACGGATCGGACGAATTCAAAAATCGCCGACTTTCGGCAGTCAGGTTTCATGAAACCCGACCCGATCCTAGTGTGGGATCGGCCATGAGTGTGGGTAGCGTGATGACATAGGTCTCGGTCCCCACCATCTTAGAGAAGGGCATGACAGTGATTGGCTTGCTTTCTGCGGCATCACAGGGGCTATAAAGGGGCGTGCACACCGACCGCCATCTTCTGCCGATCTTAGCATAGATTGCTGCAGCTTCGTCAGAAGAAGGGACATAGTTAGGGAGGGAAGATTAACCCCCAAACCGCTTGTGCTGTAGCGATTTCCACTGTCCAACACCACCTTTGTTTTGCAGGGACAGTGGAGGCTATATCTTTGTGCATCAGCTCTGTAGCTTATTAGGCTGCCTTATAAGGCTCCCTGATAGTTGCATTGCTATTTGCACCACTGCTGTGCGAACCAACTGCTTTTTTAAAAGCAAAAATCCTGTTGATCCTTTCTGCACAGTTATCTTGTTTATTTGTCCACACTTTTGTGTGCAGCAGTCCTTTTTATTGCTGCCATACTTGTCCTGAGATCATTGTAGGGAGATTGAAATTGTACTGCAGTCCTTGTATTTTTTCATATATCAGCCAGCCACTTGCTGCCACTTACATTGCGTTGTTTTATACACTGTGCCTAAGTTTGGGTTCAGTCTCTCCCCCAAAAAAGTGAGATTGAAATTCTCACAAAGTGGATATACCTCAGTCCTCTTAGTTTGTCATATATCAGCCAGCCACTTGCTGCCACTCACCTTGCATTGTTTTATACACTGGGCCTGGGTTTGTGTAAAGTCTCCCCCCAAAAAAAGTCAGATTCAAATTCTCACAAAGTGGATATACCTCAGTCCTCTTAGTTTGTCGTATATCAGCCAGCCACTTGCTGCCACTCACATTGTGTTGTTTTATACACTGGGCCTGAGTTGTGGTGCAGTCTCCCCCCAAAAATTAGAGATTCAAATTGTGACAAAGTGGATATATGTCAGTTCTGTTAGTTTGTCGTATATCAGCCAGCCACGTTCTGTCACTTACATTGTGTTGTGTTATACACTGGGCCTGAATTGTGGTGCTGTCTCCCCAAAATAAAAAGGGAGTTTTAAGTTTTCAACAAGTTTATATACACCTTCTACCTTGTTTTACTGTACCATATAATGGTTGTTATTTTGGTTACATTTTCCCAAAAATGAGGAAGCCTGGTGGAAGAGGCCGTGGGCGGTCGTTGCCAGCTGGTACTGATGGTGGTGGTGGTGGTGGTGGAGCATCTGGTGGTAATGGGAAAAGCAAAATAGCTACTAAGGCTGGAGGTGTTGAGCCAGCATCATCGTCTGGCTACACAAGGCCTCGAAGGCTCCCTTATCTGGGAGTAGAAAAACAGCTTTTAAAGCCGGAGTAGCAGGAAAAAGTTTTGGCTTTCCTTGCTGACTCAGCCTCTAGCTCTTTGGCCTCCTGTTCAGAAAGTTCAAAATATAAAAGCAGCGAGTCGTCAGTGGATGCTCCTGGTCAGGAACAAGACGTTTCCTTGTGTCCTTCACCCAAACCAAAAGTGAAGGATGCGTCAGGCGACACCACAGGTTACTCCATGGAGCTCTTTACATATGCCGTGCCTGGGTTAGAAAGGGAAATTATTAACTGCCCATTACAAGATGAATCGGACATGGAGTGCACTGATGCACAGACACAGCTAGATTATTATGCTGTTCCACTGACTCAGAACACTGTTATGACCCCAATGGCAGAGGGTCTCAGGAATAATGCTAAGTCAGTAAATACAGAAACCCAGCTCATAGGGCAGTGGTAACTGGGCTGACCATATAACTAATCCTAGCACCACAAATACCAGCAGCCGGGGAACGTTCCTACGTTGATCCTAGACGTCTCGCGCCAGCCGGAGAGCTAACTACCCCTAGAAGGGAAAAGAAAGACCTTTCTTGCCTCCAGAGGAAATACCCCAAAAAGTTGGATAGAAGCCCCCCACAAATAATAACGGTGAGGTAAGAGGAAAAGACAAACATAAGAATGAGCTAGGAATTTAGCAAAGTGAGGCCCACTAGCTAATAGCAGAATATAGAAAGATAACTTATATGGTCAGCAAAAAATCCTATCAAAAATATCCACACTGGAAATTCAAGAACCCCCGAACTGTCTAACGGCCCGGGGGGAGAACACCAGCCCCCTAGAGCTTCCAGCAAGGTCAGGAATCACAATTAGTACAAGCTGGACAAAAATGATAGCAAACAAATAACCCAAAAAACAAAGAAGCAAGACTTAGCTTAATTTTAGCACGAACCAGGACCAGCAAACAGGAGCAAACAGAATGTGTCTGATAACACCGATGCCAGGCACTGGACTAAGGTTCCAGGAGGTTTATATAGCAACACCCCTGAAGTAACGACCCAGCTGGGTGCAAACAGAGGGAAGGAAATCCCAGAGTCATATCACTAGCAACCACTAGAGGGAGCCAAAAAAGTCTAATTCACAACAGTACCCCCCCTTAAGGAGGGGTCACCGAACCCTCACCAAGACCACCAGGGCGATCAGGATGAGCAGCGTGAAAGGCACGAACCAAATCGTCCGCATGCACATCAGAGGCAACCACCCAGGAATTATCCTCCTGACCATAACCCTTCCACTTGACCAAATACTGAAGCCTCCGCCTGGAGAGACGAGAATCCAAGATCTTCTCCACCACGTACTCCAACTCGCCCTCAACCAACACCGGAGCAGGAGGCTCAGCAGAAGGAACCACAGGCACAACGTAGCGATGTAACAAAGACCTATGGAACACGTTGTGAATGGCAAACGAAACCGGAAGATCCAAGCGAAAGGACACAGGATTAAGGATTTCCAATATCTTGTAAGGACCGATGAAGCGAGGCTTAAATTTAGGAGAGGAGACCTTCATAGGAACAAATCGAGAAGACAGCCACACCAAATCCCCAACACGAAGTCGGGGACCCACACCGCGGCGGCGGTTGGCAAAACGCTGAGCCTTCTCCTGTGACAACTTCAAGTTTTCCACCACATGATTCCAGATCTGCTGCAACCTATCCACCACAGAATCCACTCCAGGACAGTCAGAAGACTCCACATGTCCCGAGGAAAAACGAGGATGGAAACCAGAGTTGCAGAAAAATGGCGAAACCAAAGTAGCGGAACTAGCCCGATTATTTAGGGCAAACTCAGCCAACGGCAAGAAGGTCACCCAATCATCCTGATCTGCCAAAACAAAACACCTCAAGTAAGCTTCCAGAGTCTGATTAGTTCGCTCAGTTTGTCCATTAGTCTGAGGATGAAAGGCAGACGAGAGCGATAAATCAATGCCCATCCTAGCACAAAAGGATCGCCAGAACCTGGAAACAAACTGGGATCCTCTGTCAGACACAATATTCTCAGGAATGCCGTGTAAACGAACCACATTCTGAAGGAACACAGGAACCAGATCGGAAGAGGAAGGCAGCTTAGGCAAAGGCACCAAATGGACCATCTTTGAAAAGCGATCACATACCACCCAGATGACAGACATACCCCGAGACACCGGGAGATCAGAAATGAAATCCATGGAAATATGTGTCCAAGGCCTCTTCGGGACAGGCAAGGGCAAGAGCAACCCGCTGGCACGGGAACAGCAAGGCTTAGCTCGAGCACAAGTCCCACAGGACTGCACAAATGACCGTACATCCCGTGACAAGGAAGGCCACCAAAATGACCTAGCCACCAGATCTCTGGTGCCAAAAATTCCCGGATGACCTGCCAACACCGAGGAATGAACCTCGGAAATGACTCTGCTGGTCCACTTATCAGGAACAAACAGTCTGTCAGGTGGACAAGAGTCAGGTCTACCAGCTTGGAATCTCTGCAACACACGTCGCAAATCAGGAGAAATGGCTGACAAAATAACTCCTTCTTTAAGAATACCAACATGTTCTGTGACTCCAGGAGAGTCAGGCACAAAGCTCCTTGAAAGAGCATCAGCTTTCACATTCTTTGAACCTGGTAAATACGAGACCACAAAGTCAAAACGGGAGAAAAACAATGACCAGCGGGCCTGTCTAGGATTCAAGCGTTTAGCAGACTCGAGATACATCAAATTTTTGTGATCAGTCAAGACCACCACACGATGCTTAGCACCCTCGAGCCAATGACGCCACTCCTCAAATGCCCACTTCATGGCCAGTAATTCCCGATTGCCCACATCATAATTCCGCTCAGCAGGCGAAAACTTCCTAGAGAAGAAAGCACATGGTCTCATTACCGAGCAACCAGGGCCTCTCTGTGACAAAACGGCCCCTGCCCCAATCTCAGAAGCATCCACCTCGACCTGAAAGGGAAGTGAGACATCAGGCTGGCACAAAACAGGCGCCGAAGTAAACCGGCGCTTCAACTCATGTAACGCCTCCACGGCTGCAGGAGCCCAGTTAGCAACATCAGAACCTTTCTTGGTCATATCCGTCAAAGGTTTAACAACGCTAGAAAAATTAGCGATAAAATGACGGTAGAAGTTAGCAAAACCCAAGAACTTCTGAAGACTCTTAACTGACGTGGGTTGAGTCCACTCATGAATAGCTCGGACCTTGACTGGGTCCATCTCCACAGCAGAAGGGGAAAAAATAAAGCCCAAAAAGGGAACTTTCTGTACTCCAAAGAGACACTTTGAGCCTTTAACAAACAAGGCATTCTCACGCAAAACCTGAAACACCATCCTGACCTGCTCCACATGTGAGTCCCAATCTTCAGAGAAAACCAGAATATCGTCCAGATAAACAATCATAAATTTATCCAGATACTTCCGGAAAATATCATGCATAAAGGACTGAAATACTGAGGGAGCATTAGAAAGCCCAAAAGGCATCACCAAGTACTCAAAATGACCTTCAAGCGTATTAAATGCAGTCTTCCATTCATCACCTTGCTTAATGCGCACAAGGTTGTATGCACCACGAAGATCTATCTTGGTGAACCACTTGGCACCCTTAATCCGGGCAAACAAGTCCGACAACAGAGGCAAAGGATACTGAAATTTAACAGTGATTTTATTCCGTCCTTCTTGGCCACAAAAAAGAATCCCGCACCAAGAGGGGAAGAGGATGGACGGATATGCCCCTTCTCCAGAGACTCCTTGATATACGAACGCATTGCGGCATGCTCAGGTACTGACAGATTAAATAATCTTCCCTTAGGAAATTTACTACCTGGAATCAAATCTATGGCGCAGTCACAGTCCCTATGAGGAGGCAGAGCACTGGATCTGGACTCACTGAATACATCCTGATAATCAGACAAATACTCAGGAACTTCCGAAGGAGTAGAGGAAGCAATAGACACCGGCGGGGAATCAGCATGAATTCCCTGACAGCCCCAACTTGACACAGACATTGCCTTCCAATCCAATACTGGATTGTGGGTCTGTAACCATGGCAGCCCCAAAACGACCAAATCATGCATTTTATGCAGAACAAGAAACCGAATCACCTCCCGATGTTCAGGAGTCATGCACATGGTTACCTGTGTCCAAAACTGTGGTTTATTTTCCGCCAATGGCGTAGCATCAATACCTCTAAGAGGAATAGGATTTACCAACGGTTCAAGAACAAAACCACAGCGCTTGGCAAATGACAGATCCATAAGACTCAGGGCAGCACCTGAATCCACAAACACCACAGTAAAAACACAACCCATTCTGACGTCTATGATTTTTCCGGTCATTTCTAGTCTGAATTCTATCACATTGCATTAAATCAGGTGTTTGTTCAGACAACACCACCAGAGGATTAGCGGTTTTGCGCTTCCGCAAACGCCGGTCAATTTGAATAGCCAGCGCCATGGAATCATTCAGACTTGTAGGAATGGGGAAACCCACCATCACATTCTTAATGGCTTCAGAAAGGCCATTTCTGAAATTTGCGGCCAGAGCACACTCATTCCACTGAGTAAGCACGGACCATTTCCGAAATTTTTGGCAATACACTTCAGCTTCATCCTGACCCTGAGAAATAGCCAGCAAGGCTTTTTCTGCCTGAATTTCAAGATTGGGTTCCTCGTAAAGCAATCCGAGCGCCAGAAAAAACGCATCAATATTCGCCAATGCCGGATCTCCTGGCGCTAGCGAGAAAGCCCAATCCTGAGGGTCGCCCCGCAAAAAAGAAATAACAATTTTAACTTGCTGAGCAGAATCTCCAGATGAACGGGGTCTCAGAGAAAGAAACAATTTACAATTATTCTTGAAATTCCTAAACCTAAATCGATCTCCAGAAAACAATTCCGGAATAGGTATTTTAGGTTCAGACATAGGACTACTGGTAACAAAATCTTGTATACCCTGCACACGAGCTGCCAGCTGGTCAACACTTGTAATCAAGGTCTGCACATTCATGTCCGCAGCAAGCACACGCCACTCAAAGGTAAAGGGGAGGAAGAGAAGGAAGGAAAAAAAAACTCAGAATTTCCTTTCTTATTATCCCACTTCTGCAATGCTTTAAACATTCAATATTGGCCTGGCATACTGTTATGACCCCAATGGCAGAGGGTCTCAGGAATAATGCTAAGTCAATAAATACAGAAACCCAGCTCATAGGGCAGTGGTAACTGGGCTGACCATATAACTAATCCTAGCACCACAAATACCAGCAGCCGGGGAACGTTCCTACGTTGATCCTAGATGTCTCGCGCCAGCCGGAGAGCTAACTACCCCTAGAAGGGAAAAGAAAGACCTTTCTTGCCTCCAGAGGAAATACCCCAAAATGTTGGATAGAAGCCCACCACAAATAATAACGGTGAGGTAAGAGGAAAAGACAAACATAAGAATGAGCTAGGAATTTAGCAAAGAGAGGCCCACTAGCTAATAGCAGAATATAGAAAGATAACTTATATGGTCAGCAAAACAAAAAATCCTATCAAAAATATCCACACTGGAAATTCAAGAACCCCCGAACTGTCTAACGGCCCGGGGGGAGAACACCAGCCCCCTAGAGCTTCCAGCAAGGTCAGGAATCACAATTAGTACAAGCTGGACAAAAATGATAGCAAACAAATAACCCAAAAAACAAAGAAGCAAGACTTAGCTTAATTTTAGCACGAACCAGGACCAGCAAACAGGAGCAAACAGAATGTGTCTGATAACACCGATGCCAGGCACTGGACTAAGGTTCCAGGAGGTTTATATAGCAACACCCCTGAAGTAACGACCCAGCTGGGTGCAAACAGAGGGAAGGAAATCCCAGAGTCATATCACTAGTAACCACTAGAGGGAGCCAAAAAAGTCTAATTCACAACAGAACACTACATTGCCCTCGCAGTGTACTGAGCCAGAATCTGACCCTGATGAGACTATGGTGCCCCGTCCCGAACGCTATAGCGCCTTACACGGTGACATAGAGGAAGGTGCACAGGACATTGAAGAGGAGGTGATAGATGACCCAGTTGTTGACCCAGATTTTCAGCCATTGGGGGAAGAGGGTGCCGCTGCCAGTAGATCAGAAGCAGAGGAGGATGATCCGCAGCAGCCATCTACATCGCAACAGCTGTCATCTGGCAGGCCCGTATCAGGCCAAAAACATGTGTCAAAAACAAAAACAGTTTTAGGACAGCGTGGCCATCCGGTGAAAGTAGCACAGCGTGCAATGCCTGACAAGGTATTCGATAGTAGGAAGAGTGCAGTGTGGCAATTTTTTAACCAAGATCTGAATGATCAGTCAAAAGTTATCTGTAAGAAATGCTCAAAGACCTTTAGCAGAGGGAAGTATCTTCAAAATTTAAATACAACGTGCATGCGTAGACATTTAACCAGCATGCACTTGCAAGCCTGGACTAACTACCAAGCGTCACATACCGTTGGTACACCAGCTCAGAATGAAGATAGTCAGCAATGCTACATTACTTCCCTCACTGTAAGCCCACCGGTTAGGACACCACCAGCAGCAAATGTGGAGGTATCGTTGCAAGGCCAAAGCAGTCAGGGAATCACAAGGTTATTGGTAGGAAACACTGTATGTAGGCCAACATCAAGAATACCATCACCAACCCTCTCTCAATCCACCATGTCCACCACCACCACCACCGCTAGTTTCACCATATGCAGCTCTCCAGTCCAGCTCACTCTACAAAAGACTCTTGCTAGGAAAAGAAAATACTCATCCTATCATCCGCGTACACAGGGTTTGAACATCCACATAGCTAGACTAATTTTGTTAGAGATGATGCCCTACCGGTTGGTTGAAAGCGAAGCTTTCAAAGACCTGATGGCTTACGCAGTACCACACTATGACCTACCCAGTCGGCACTTCTTTGCGAGAAAAGCCATCCCAGCCCTCCACCAGCATGTCAAAGACCGCATTGTCCATGCACTGAGGCAATCAGTCAGTGGAAAGGTGCACGTCACAACAGATGCATGGACCAGTAGGCATGGCCAGGGATATTACGTTTCCATCACGGCGCACTGGGTTAATGTGGTGGATGCAGGGTCCTCTGGGGACAGCCATAGTGGGACAGTTCTGCCTAGCCCACGGTCTAGGAAACAATTAGCTTTAGGCGTTCGCCACCCCTCCTCCTCCTTCTCCTCCTCCAGAAGTGAAAGCTCGTCCACAGAGCGCAGTCACACGACCACTCCATCCGCAGCTGCCAGTGTTGCACACGAGGTGTCCCATTATCGAACAGCTAGTGGTAAGAGTCAGCAGGCTGTGTTACAAATGAAGTGTTTGGGCGACAACAGACACACCGCGGAAGTACTGGCCGAGTACTTGCAGCAAGAAACTCAGTCATAGCTGGGCAGTGTACATCTTGAGGCAGGCAAGGTAGTCAGTGATAACGGAAGGAATTTTATGGCTGCCATAGCCCTTTCAGAACTGAAACACATACCTTGCCTGGCTCATATCTTGAACCTGGTGGTGCAGTGCTTCCTGAAAAATTATCCGGGGTTACCAGCCCTGCTCCTGAAGGTGCAAAGCCTTTGCTCGCACATCCGCCAGTTGCCCGTACACTCCAGCCGTATGCTGAACCATCAGCGATCGCTGAATCTTCTCCAGCACTGTCTAATAATCGACATTGCAACAAGGTGGAACTCCACACTGCACATGGTTCAGAGGCTGTGCGAACAGAGGCGTGCTGTAATTTATTTGTGGGAGGATACACATACATGGGCAGGCACTTGGATGGCAGACATGGAGATGTCTGGTGTGCAGTGGTCGAAGCTACAAGACCTCTGTCAAGTCCTTCAGTGTTTTGAGGAATGCACACGGCTGGTAAGTGCAGACGACGCCATCATAAGCATGAGCATCCCAATAATGCGTCTGCTGATTCAAACTTTGACGCACATTAAGGAGCAGGCATCTGCAGCCGAGGAGGAGGGAAGCCTTCATGACAGCCATTGTCTGCTTAGGGAACTCTCCTGGACAAAGTGGCAGATGAAGAGGAGGAGGAGGATGATGGGGATGAATATTTATGGGAGGAGGATGCTTCTCAGGGGGCAATAGAAACTGGTGGCGTTGCAAGGTCAGGTACAGGGTTTTTGCGGGACACAAGTGATGTTGATTTGCAAGAAAGTGCTCCTCAACCCAACATAAGCAGTGAATTGACACCTGGAACATTGGCCCACATGGCTGAGTATGCCTTGTGTATCCTAAAAAGGGACCCCCGCATTATCAAAATGATGACCGATGACGATTACTAGTTGGCCTGCCTCTTGGATCCACAATATAAAGGGAAATTACAAAATATCATGCCACATGAGAACCTTGAGCAAATATTGGCTACCAAACAAGCAACTCTTGTAGACCATTTGGTTCAGGCATTCCCAGCACACAGCGGCGGTGATGGTTCTCACAAGAGCCGTAGTGGGCAACATGGCAGAGGTGTTAGAGGTGCACAAATCCGAAGTGGCGTTGGACAGAGGGGTTTTATGACCAGTTTGTGGAGTGCTTTTCCACTCTTATCGATGTTCTCCCTCACAGGTCATTCCCCTTTGATTACTGGGCATCTAAAATAGACACCTGGCCTGAATTGGCAGAATATGCATTACAAGAGCTCGCTTGCCCTGCTGCTAGTGTGCTATCAGAAAGAGTATTCAGTGCTGCTGGTTCAATACTGACCGAAAAAAAGACACGTCTGGCTACCCGAAATGTTGATGATCTAACCTTCATTAAGATGAACCAATCATGGATTTCAAATTATTTGGCCCCACCTTCCCCTGCTGACACGTAGCTTGCATGAAAAATGTCTTGCTTTTGGCCTCCTCTTACTGACTTCTCCAATTCCTCCATTTGCAGCTGCTGAATGTCCACCATAGGCCATTTTTATACCTCCCTAAATGGGCTGACTCCCCCCACAGGGCCGTGGTCACAACCTGGTGCAAGCACCCGTGCGGGTGCCGTTTGCCTGGACAGGTGGGTGGGCCCACTCTTGGGCGACGGCACTGGCACAGGGTCCCTCATAGTACAATGAAGTGTCTCTGATGGTGGTGGTGCACAACCAATGTCAGACACACCGTTGTAGTATGAGGGGCCCTATGCCAGTACCGCCGCCCACGAGAGTGTTCCCCCTGTTCGAACAGTGCTCTACCACTTGCAATACTTACCTCTCCCTGCTCCACCACTGTGTAGTCTGTGCTGTAAAATCCTTCAATGGCACTGCCAATACAAATTTGTTGAAATGATAGATGATAGTTAAAATATACAGGGGCCCTGGCCTCCATTTAGACCAGTTAATACTTTGCGCCTACTACTATCACTGTCTGCTAATCAGCAGAGGAGCCCACCCCTGTACCTAGCTATGCCACCTGGTTATTTATGAAAAAAATTTTGGCAGACATTTAGCCTACTTTATTATTAGGGCCTACTCACTGTGTCAGCCACTTCTTACAATTGTCCTCCTCTGAACCAAGCAATGCCACCAGTTTAGTCATGTTACCAATTTTGAACTGCATTTAGCCTAGTTACTTATTTGGGCCTACTCACTGTGTCAGCCTCTGATTACAGTTGTCCTCCACTGAACAAAGCAATGCCTCCTGGTAAGTCCTGTTACCAATTTTGAACTGCATTTAGCCTACTTACTTATTTGGGCCTACTCACTGTGTCAGCCTCTGATTACAGTTTTCCTCCACTGAACAAAGCAATGCCTCCTAGTAAGTCCTGTTACCAATTTTGAACTGCATTTAGCCTACTTACTTATTTGGGCCTACTCACTGTGTCAGCCTCTTATTACAGTTGTCCTCCATTGAACAAAGCAATGCCGCCTGGTTAGTCCAGTTACCAATTTTGAACTGCTTTTAGCCTACTTACTTATTTGGGCCTGCTCACAGTGTCAGCCTCTCATTACAGTTGTCCTCCGCTGAACAAATCAATG
The DNA here is from genome assembly GCF_051348905.1 of Ranitomeya variabilis. Lineage (NCBI taxonomy): Eukaryota > Metazoa > Chordata > Amphibia > Anura > Dendrobatidae > Ranitomeya > Ranitomeya variabilis. The sequence goes on along the minus strand of NC_135232.1, from coordinate 928,354,366 downwards.
CTGCCAGTTTAGTCCTGTAACCAATTTTGAACTGCATTTAGCCTACTTACTTAGTTGGGCCTACTCACTGTGTCAGCCTCTCATAACAGTTGTCCTCCGCTGAACAAAGCAATGCCACCTGGTTAGTCCTGTTACCAATTTTGAACTGCATTTAGCCTACTTACTTATTTGGGCCTACTCACTGTGTCAGCCTCTCATTACAGTTGTCCTCCGCTGAACAAAGCAATGCCGCCTGGTTAGTCCTGTTACCAATTTTGAACTGCTTTTAGCCTACTTGCTTATTTTGGCCTACTCACTGTGTCAGCCACTCCTTACAATTGTACTCCGCTGAACAAAGCAATGCCGCAAGTTTAGCCCTGTTACCAATTTTGAATTGCATTTAGCCTACTTACTTATTTGGGCCTACTCACTGTGTCAGCCTCTCATTACAGTTGTCCTCCGCTGAACAAAGCAATGCTGCCTGGTTAGTCCTGTTACCAATTTTGAACTGCATTTAGCCTACTTACTTATTTGAGCCTACTCACTGTGTCAGCCTCTCATTACAGTTGTCCTCTGCTGAACAAAGCAATGCTGCCTGGTTAGTCCTGTTACCAATTTTGAACTGCTTTTTGCCTACTTACTTATTTGGGCCTACTCACTGTGTCAGCCTCTCATTACAGTTATCCTCTGCTGAACAAAGCAATGCCACCAGTTTAGTCCAGTTACCAATTTTGAACTGCATTAAGCCTACTTACTTATTTGGGCCTACTCACAGTGTCAGCCTCTCATTACAGTTATCCTCTGCTGAACAAAGCAATGCTGCCTGGTTAGTCCTGTTACCAATTTTGAACTGCATTTAGCCTTCTTACTTATTTGGGCCTACTCACTGTGTCAGCCTCTCATTACAGTTGTCCTCCGCTGAACAAAGCAATGCTGCCTGGTTAGTCCTGTTACCAATTTTGAACTGCATTTAGCCTACTTACTTATTTGAGCCTACTCACTGTGTCAGCCTCTCATTACAGTTGTCCTCTGCTGAACAAAGCAATGCTGCCTGGTTAGTCCTGTTACCAATTTTGAACAGCTTTTAGCCTACTTACTTATTTGGGCCTACTCACAGTGTCAGCCTCTCATTACAGTTATCCTCTGCTGAACAAAGCAATGCCACCAGTTTAGTCCAGTTACCAATTTTGAACTGCATTAAGCCTACTTACTTATTTGGACCTACTCACTGTGTCAGCCACTCCTTACAATTGTCCTCCACTGAACAAAGCAATGCCGCCAGTTTAGTCCTGTTACCAATTTTGAGCTGCATTTAGCCTACTTACTTATTTGGGCCTACTCACTGTGTCAGCCTCTCATTACAGTTGTCCTCTGCTGAACAAAGCAATGCCACCTGGTTAGTCCTTTTACCAATTTTGAACTGCATTTAGCCTACTTACTTATTTGGGCCTACTCACTGTGTCAGCCTCTCATTACAGTTGTCCTCCGCTGAACAAATCAATGCCGCCTGGTTAGTCCTGTTACCAATTTTGAACTGCATTTAGCCTTCTTACTTATTTGGGCCTACTCACTGTGTAAGCCTCTCATTACAGTTGTCCTCCGCTGAACAAAGCAATGCCGCCTGGTTAACCTGTTACCAATTTTGAACTGCTTTTAGCCTACTTACTTATTTTCGCCTACTCACTCTGTCAGCCACTCCTTAGAATTGTATTCCGCTGAACAAAGCAATGCTGCCAGTTTAGCCCTGTTACCAATTTTGAATTGCATTTAGCCTACTTACTTATTAGGGCCTACTCACTGTGTCAGCCTCTCATTACAGTTGTCCTCCGCTGAACAAAGCAATACTGCCTGGTTAGTCCTGTTACCAATTGTGAACTGCATTTAGCCTACTTACTTATTTGGGCCTACTCACTGTGTCAGCCTCTCATTACAGTTGTCCTCCGCTGAACAAAGCAATGCCGCCTGGTTAGTCCTGTTACCAATTTTGAACAGCATTTAGCCTACTTACTTACTTGGGCCTAACAACTGTATCAGCCTCTCATTACAGTTGTCCTACGCTGAACAAAGTAATGCCGCCTGGTTATTCCTGTTACCAATTTTAAACTGCATTTAGCCTACTTACTTATTTGGGCCTACTCACTGTGTCAGCCTCTCATTACAGTTGTCCTCCGCTGAACAAAGCAATGCCGCCTGGTTAGTCCTGTTACCAATTTTGAACTGCTTTTAGCCTACTTACTTATTTGGGCTTCCTCACTGTGTCAACCACTCCTCACAATTGTCCTCCGCTGAACAAAGCAATGCTGCCAGTTTAGCCCTGTTACCAATTTTGAATTTCATTTAGCCTACTTACTTATTTGGGCCTACTCACTGTGTCAGCCTCTCATTACAGTTGTCCTCCGCTGAACAAAGCAATGCCGCCTGGATAGTCCTGTTACCAATTTTGAACTACATTTAGCCTACTTCCTTATTTGGGCCTACTCACTGTGCAGCCTCTCATTACAGTTGTCCTCCGCTGAACAAAGCAATGCCGCCTGGTTAGTCCTGTTACCAATTTAGAACTTATTTTAGCCTACTTACTTATTTGGGCCTACTCACTGTGTCAGCCTCTCATTACAGTTGTCCTCCGCTGAACAAAGCAATGCTGCCTGGTTAGTCCTGTTACCAATTTTGAACTGCATTTAGCCTTCTTACTTATATGGGCCTACTCACTGTGTCAGCCTCTCATTACAGTTGTCCTCCGCTGAACAAAGCAATGCCGCCTGGTTAGCCTGTTACCAATTTTGAACTGCTTTTAGCCTACTTACTTATTTTCGCCTACTCACTGTGTCAGCCACTCCTTACAATTGTATTCCGCTGAACAAAGCAATGCTGCCAGTTTAGCCCTGTTACCAATTTTGAATTGCATTTAGCCTACTTACTTATTTGGGCCTACTCACTGTGTCAGCCTCTCATTACAGTTGTCCTCCGCTGAACAAAGCAATGCTGCCAGGTTAGTCCTGTTACCAATTTTGAACTGCATTTAGCCTACTTACTTATTTGGGCCTAACAACTGTATCTGCCTCTCATTACAGTTGTCCTCCGCTGAACAAAGTAATGCCGCCTGGTTAGTCCTGTTACCAATTTTGAACTGCATTTAGCCTACTTACTTATTTGGGCCTACTCACTGTGTCAGCCTCTCATTACAGTTGTCCTCTGCTGAACAAAGCAATGCCACCTGGTTAGTCCTTTTACCAATTTTGAACTGCATTTAGCCTACTTACTTATTTGGGCCTACTCACTGTGTCAGCCTCTCATTACAGTTGTCCTCCGCTGAACAAATCAATGCCGCCTGGTTAGTCCTGTTACCAATTTTGAACTGCATTTAGCCTTCTTACTTATTTGGGCCTACTCACTGTGTCAGCCTCTCATTACAGTTGTCCTCCGCTGAACAAAGCAATGCCGCCTGGTTAACCTGTTACCAATTTTGAACTGCTTTTAGCCTACTTACTTATTTTCGCCTACTCACTCTGTCAGCCACTCCTTAGAATTGTATTCCGCTGAACAAAGCAATGCTGCCAGTTTAGCCCTGTTACCAATTTTGAATTGCATTTAGCCTACTTACTTATTAGGGCCTACTCACTGTGTCAGCCTCTCATTACAGTTGTCCTCCGCTGAACAAAGCAATACTGCCTGGTTAGTCCTGTTACCAATTGTGAACTGCATTTAGCCTACTTACTTATTTGGGCCTACTCACTGTGTCAGCCTCTCATTACAGTTGTCCTCCGCTGAACAAAGCAATGCCGCCTGGTTAGTCCTGTTACCAATTTTGAACAGCATTTAGCCTACTTACTTACTTGGGCCTAACAACTGTATCAGCCTCTCATTACAGTTGTCCTACGCTGAACAAAGTAATGCCGCCTGGTTATTCCTGTTACCAATTTTAAACTGCATTTAGCCTACTTACTTATTTGGGCCTACTCACTGTGTCAGCCTCTCATTACAGTTGTCCTCCGCTGAACAAAGCAATGCCGCCTGGTTAGTCCTGTTACCAATTTTGAACTGCTTTTAGCCTACTTACTTATTTGGGCTTCCTCACTGTGTCAACCACTCCTCACAATTGTCCTCCGCTGAACAAAGCAATGCTGCCAGTTTAGCCCTGTTACCAATTTTGAATTTCATTTAGCCTACTTACTTATTTGGGCCTACTCACTGTGTCAGCCTCTCATTACAGTTGTCCTCCGCTGAACAAAGCAATGCCGCCTGGATAGTCCTGTTACCAATTTTGAACTACATTTAGCCTACTTCCTTATTTGGGCCTACTCACTGTGCAGCCTCTCATTACAGTTGTCCTCCGCTGAACAAAGCAATGCCGCCTGGTTAGTCCTGTTACCAATTTAGAACTTATTTTAGCCTACTTACTTATTTGGGCCTACTCACTGTGTCAGCCTCTCATTACAGTTGTCCTCCGCTGAACAAAGCAATGCTGCCTGGTTAGTCCTGTTACCAATTTTGAACTGCATTTAGCCTTCTTACTTATATGGGCCTACTCACTGTGTCAGCCTCTCATTACAGTTGTCCTCCGCTGAACAAAGCAATGCCGCCTGGTTAGCCTGTTACCAATTTTGAACTGCTTTTAGCCTACTTACTTATTTTCGCCTACTCACTGTGTCAGCCACTCCTTACAATTGTATTCCGCTGAACAAAGCAATGCTGCCAGTTTAGCCCTGTTACCAATTTTGAATTGCATTTAGCCTACTTACTTATTTGGGCCTACTCACTGTGTCAGCCTCTCATTACAGTTGTCCTCCGCTGAACAAAGCAATGCTGCCTGGTTAGTCCTGTTACCAATTTTGAACTGCATTTAGCCTACTTACTTATTTGGGCCTAACAACTGTATCTGCCTCTCATTACAGTTGTCCTCCGCTGAACAAAGTAATGCCGCCTGGTTAGTCCTGTTACCAATTTTGAACTGCATTTAGCCTACTTACTTATTTGGGCCTACTCAATGTGTCAGCCTCTCATTACAGTTGTCCTCCGCTGAACAAAGCAATGCCGCCTGGTTAGTCCAGTTACCAATTTTGAACTGCATTTAGCCTACTTACTTATTTGGGCCTACTCACTGTGTCAGCCTCTCATTACAGTTGTCCTCCGCTGAACAAAGCAATGTCGCCTGATTAGTCCTGTTACCAATTTTTTTAACTGCTTTTAGCCTACTTACTTATTTGGGCCTACTCACTGTGTCAGCCACTCCTCACAATTGTCCTCCGCTGAACAAAGCAATGCCGCCAGTTTAGCCCTGTTACCAATTTTGAATTTCATTTAGCCTACTTACTTATTTGGGCCTACTCACTGTGTCAGCCTCTCATTACAGTTGTCCTCCGCTGAACATAGCAATGCCGCCTGGTTAGTCCTGTTACCAATTTTGAACTTATTTTAGCCTACTTACTTATTTGGGCCTACTCACTGTGTCAGCCACTCCTTACAATTGTCCTCCGCTGAACAAAGCAATGCTGCCAGTTTAGCCCTGTTACCAATTTTGAATTGCATTTAGCCTACTTACTTATTTGGATCTACTCACTGTGTCAGCCTCTCATTACAGTTGTCCTCCGCTGAACAAAGCAATGCCGTCTGGTTAGTCCTGTTACCAATTTTGAGCTGCATTTAGCCTACTTACTTATTTGGGCCTACTCACTGTGTCAGCCTCTCATTACAGTTGTCCTCCGCTGAACAAAGCAATGCCGCCTGCTTAGTCCTGTTACCAATTTTGAACTGCCAATGCAAATGAGTGGGCCCCCACTGCTTGCTCAGAATCACAGCACTTCCAAAGTTGAAATACTTACCTCTCCCTGCTCCACCGCCGTGACGTATTCCGCGTTTCCTGGGCCCACGAAAAACTTAAGCAAGCCCTACCCCCCACAACTTTAACCAAATGACCCCCAGTTTTCAATGCCTAACTATTATTATAAAGTAAATTAAGATTGACAAGCTTCAGTAATAAGAATTGATGTTTTTGGCATTAAAATGGGCTCTGTAGGTGTTTTCCTGTCCTACACTCTCTGCCGACTTTGATTCCCCATTGACTTGCATTGGGTTTCGTGTTTCAGTCGGCCCCCGACTTTTCGCAATAATCGGCCGATTTCACCCGACCCGACTTTTCACAAAGTCGGGTTTCGCGAAACCCGACTCGATCCTAAAAAAGTAAAAGTCGCTCAACTCTAGTGTTGACTGCTGAGAGGTACTGCAGTTTTGCTCCTATTCAAATAAGCATTGTGCATCTAGTTCCCTATCACTAGTGGACTGTGTTTCCTTGGGCTGTATTTAGTATGTACCATTTGCTGCTAACCTGTAACAACACAAAGTAACTCAGCATCATATGATTGAATATTTTTCTACTTCTAAGGCTGGAGTCACACTCAGCGTAAGACAATACGGTCCATTTTTTACGGCCATAATACGGCCGTAATACGGAAAAATGTTCCCAAAATAGTGATCCGTATGTCCTCCGTAGGCAGGGTGTGTCAGCATATTTTGCGCATGGCATCCTCCGTATGTAATCCGTATGGCATCCGTACTGCGATATTTTCTCGCAGGCTTGCAAAACCGACATCTAATGGATTTATGTGCTCAAATGTTCGGTAAAACATATATACAGTATATATATATATATATATATATATATATATATATATATGTAGTGTTGAGCATTCCGATACCGCAAGTATCGGGTATCGGCCGATACTTGCGGGTATCGGAATTCCGATACCGAGATCCGATACTTTTGTGGGATTGGGTATCGGTATCGAAACAACATTAATGTGTAAAATACAACATTAATGTGTAAAATAAAGAATTAAAATAAAAAATATTGCTATACTCACCTCTCCGACGCAGCCTGGACCTCACTGAGGGAACCGGCAGCGTTGTTTGCTTAAAATGCGCGCGTTTCCTGCCTCCCATGACGTCACGGCTTCTGATTGGTCGCGTGCCGCCCATGTGGCCGCAACGCGACCAATCACAGCAAGCCGTGACGTAATTTTGAGGTCCCTGAAGCCTAATTCTAGGCATTCAGGATTTTAAAATTACGTTCCGGCTTGTGATTGGTCGCGTCGCGGTCACATGGGTGACGCAACAAATCACAAGCCGTGACGTCACGGGAGGCAGGACACGCGCGCATTTTAAAATTACGTCACGGCTTGTGATTGGTTGTGTGCCGCCCATGTGGCCGCGACGCGACCAATCACAGCAAGCCGTGACGTAATTTCAGGTCCTGAATGCAGAAATAGGCATAGACGTCTAGGATTTTTAGGTAACGTTCCACGGCTGCCTATAGTTGTTTGCGGATAGGATCAGGTTGCGGTCAATCTAGTTACCACTTCCCCAGAGCTAGTAGTCTGTTCAGTTACTTAGCTAGTCCGACCTGCGATCCTTGCCACTAGGATCATAACAGATGCGACCCCTGCTGGATGTCCTCATATGACCTGGAGCGTGGGAAAAAGTTCCCAGGCTGCAGTTCATGAGGACATCCACCAGGGGGCGCATCACCGCGACTGAAGGTAACTATAGGTCATTGACCTACATTTCCTTCATTCGCTGGGGCTTACAGGCACGAGCACAGCTGCATTAGCAGGGCTCCTGACTGTAAAATATTTTAACCCCTTCAGATGGATTACCTCGTGGGACCTGACAGTTCATCAGAGGGTATGTATATTGTGGGTTTATTATTTTGCCAAGCGAGGGTCTTCAAATGGATTGAGAGAGCAATAAAATAATAAAACAACCGGTGTGTTTATTTCATTAAAATACTTTTTAATCATGTGTGTGTGTGTTTTTTAACCCTTTCAAACAATTGGATTAATAATGGATAGGTGTCATAATTGACGCCTCTCCAATATTAATCTGGCTTAATGTCACCTTACAATAGCAAGGTGGCATTAACCCTTCATTACCCCATATCCCACCGCTACACGGGAGTGGGAAGAGAGTGGCCAAGTGCCAGAATAGGCGCATCTTCCAGATGTGCCTTTTCTGGGGTGGCTGGGGGCAGATGTTTGTAGCCGGGGGGGCCAATAACCATGGACCCTCTCTAGGCTATTATTATCTGCCCTCAGTCACTGGCTTTACCACTCTGGCGGAGAAAATTGCACGGGAGCCCACGCCAATTTTTTCCGCCATTTAACCCTTTATTTTAGCAGCTACAGCGCCCAAATTTTGCACATACACACTACTAACATTAGTAGTGTGGAATATGCAAAAAAAAAAGGGGATATGAGATGGTTTATTGTATGTAAACCATGTCTCATATCCTGTCGGGTTGGGGAAGGAGAAATGAAAAGACGGCAATTGAATTACTGGCTTTTCACTAACATCGCTGCGTATTTCTCGCAAGTCACACTGCTGGTCCGTGTGGAATCCGTATTTTTCTCGCCCCATAGACTTTCATTGGCGTATTATTTGCGCAATACGCTGACAAACCCAGCATGCTGCGATTTACTATGGCCGTAGAAAGCCGTATAATACGTCGCCGTAATATACGGCTGATAGGACCAGACCCATTGAGATTAATTGTGCCGTTTGTTTGGCGAGTTTTACGGACGTATTTTCTGCGCTCATACGTCCGTAAAACTCGCTAGTGTGACTCCAGCCTTAGACATCAGTTTCAAAAAGTAGTGTTGCTGCCAGGGAGACAAAGAGAAATGGTCATCCCGATTCCCTCACTTGGAGGAGCCTACCCAGAGCAGCCACCACACACTCTAAGGCTATGTGCACACATTGCGGATTAGGCTTAGGAATTTTTGGTGCGGATTCTGCATCTCTTGGCAGAAAACGCAGGTTCGGATTTGACGTGTTTTTTGTGTGGATTTGCTGCGGATTTACTGCAGATTTTTTTGCGGATTTACTGCGTTTCATACCCCTGCGGATTGCTAGAATGAAATGGGTACAAAAATGCTGCAGATCCCCAAAAATAGAAGTGACATGCTACTTCTTTTAATCTGCAGCGTTTCCGCACAAAATTTGCCGCACCATTAGCACAGCGTTTTTTTTTTTCTCATTGATTTACATTGTACTGTAAATCAATTGCGGATATGCAACACAGTTAAAAATGCTGCGGATCCGCAGGAAATCTGCAATGTGTGCACATACCCTAAACTGTATCGGCATGCACAGCACACCGATACAGTTAAACTCTATTGCAGAGCATGTGAGGATTGTCTTCGTGCTATGCCATTTTTTAATTTTGTAACATGCAGGTCTCTTTATGCCTGTGGTTTACAGAATGGTAGTGTGACGCACTGGAACAGTCTTTCAAAAATATGTCAATAGAATCCAAATCTCCGACAGGGGGCAACTTAGTACTTTTTTGTTAGAGAGATGTAAATGGACCACAACTGCCATCATGTTCATTTAATTCCAACAGATCCGTCAAAGCATTAACGGTAACAAGATCCTCGGCCTTAATTCCCAGGTTATCACATTTTTCTTTGTCCTTGTGGAGGTGAAACTTTTCTTGACCTGCAAATAAGTAAAAATGAGAGAGAGGGGATCACCACCAAAACATTTAGAAAACCTACGTCCACCAATGGTCTCTTGCGATGGGAGAGTGTTGTGAATTTGGATTCTGGGCTCCCCCGGTGGCCGCTTGTGGAATTGGACTTGTCATCCTCTTTCCTGTTTCACCTGATTCCATCAGTAGTGGGTGTCGCTATTTAAGCTCATTTCTCTGGTGGTTTCTTGCCGGTCAACAATGTTATCTGATGCCTCTCAGTGCTTGTTCCTGCTTCTAGACAACTACTAGATAAGTTGGACTTTTGTCCATGTTTTGTTTTTGCCTATTTGTTCCAGTTCACAGCTGAAGTTTTGTTACTGTGTCTGGAAAGCTCTCGTTGATCAGGGATTGCTACTCTGGCGTTATGAGTTAATGCCAGAGTTTAAGGTAATCTCTGGATGGTGTTTTGTTAGTGTTTTTCTGCTGACCATGAAAGTATACTATCTGTCTTCTGCTATCTAGTAAGCGGACCTCAAATTTGCTAAGACTATTTTCCTGCTGCGTTTGTTGTTTCATCTGAACTCACCGTCATTATATGTGGGGGGCTACTGTCTTCTTTGGAATATTTCTCTGGAGGTGAGCCAGGTCTTATATTTCCCTCTGCTAGCTATTTAGGTCTTAGGCCAGAGCTGGGCATCTAGCGATAAATAGGAAATGCTACCTGGCTATTTCTAGTTGCGCGGCAGGCTTAGTTCATGGTCAGTATAGTTCCATCTTCCGAGAGCTTGTCCCTCTATAGGCTTGCTATGATCTCTGCCTGCAGAGATCATGACAGTTTGACCGGCCCCTAAAGTGTTAAAGACCCAGGTTGAGAAAGGAGAGTTATAAGAAGTCTGCTGGAATTTTTTTTTTTTTTCCTCCAGTCTGCCTTGCTGCAGTCTTTTTTCTCTCTCTCCTCCTAATCTCTGTATGCTCTGTGTGCACCTGACAATAATGGATCTCCAGAGTGTAACTGCGGGTTTGAATAATCTCATCACGAAAGTACAAAATTTACAAGATTTTGTGGTACATGCTCCGGTATCTGAGCCGAGAATTCCTTTGCCGGAGTTCTTCACAGGGAATAGAGCTAGCTTCCAGAATTTCCGAAATAATTGTAAGCTTTATTTGTCCCTGAAGTCTCGTTCAGCTGGAGACCCTGCTCAGCAGGTTAGGATTGTGATTTCCTTGCTCAGGGGTGACCCTCAAGATTGGGCCTTCTCATTGCCAGCAGGGGATCCTGCGTTACGCGATGTGGATGCGTTTTTTCTGGCCTTGGGCTTGCTTTATGAGGAACCTCATTTGGAACTTCAGGCAGAAAAAACTTTGATGGCACTATCTCAGGGGCAAGACGAAGCTGAAGTTTTCTGCCAAAAATTCCGTAAATGGTCTGTGCTTACTCAGTGGAATGAGTGCGCCTTGGCGGCAACTTTCAGAGAAGGTCTCTCTGATGCCGTTAAGGATGTTATGGTGGGGTTCCCTTTGCCTGCAGGTCTGAATGAGTCCATGACAATGGCTATTCAGATTGATAGGCGTCTGCGGGAGCGCAAACCGGTGCACCATCTGGCGGTGTCTATGGAAAAGACGCCAGAAAGTATGCAGTGTGATAGAATTCTGTCCAGGAGCGAGCGACAGAATTTTAGACGGAAGAATGGATTGTGTTTCTATTGTGGGGATTCTACTCATGTTATATCGGCATGCTCTAGGCGTACAAAGAAGCTTGATAAGTCTGTTTCCATTGGCACCATTCAGTCTAAGTTTATTTTGTCTGTAACCCTGATTTGCTCTTTGTCATCCATTGCCACGGACGCCTATGTTGACTCTGGCGCCGCTCTGAGTCTTATGGATTGGTCCTTTGCCAATCGTTGTGGTTTTGATTTAGAGCCTTTGGAGACTCTTATTCCTCTGAAGGGGATTGACTCCACCCCATTGGCTAATAATAAACCACAATACTGGACACAAGTAACCATGCGTATCAATCCGGATCACCAGGAGATTATTCGTTTCCTGGTGCTGTATAATTTACATGACGATTTGGTACTGGGATTGCCATGGTTGCAGTCTCACAACCCAGTCTTGGACTGGAGAGCAATGTCTGTGTTGAGCTGGGGATGTAAGGGTATTCATGGGGACGTACCTTTGGTTTCTATTTCGTCGTCCATTCCCTCTGAAGTCCCTGAGTTCCTCTCTGATTATCAAGACGTCTTTGACGAACCCAAGCTTGGGTCGTTACCTCCGCACCGTGAGTGCGATTGTGCCATAGATTTGATACCGGGTTGTAAATATCCAAAGGGTCGTTTGTTTAATTTGTCTGTGCCGGAACATGCTGCTATGCGGGAATATATAAAGGAGTCTTTGGAAAAGGGACATATTCGTCCATCTTCTTCTCCCTTGGGAGCTGGGTTTTTCTTTGTCTCAAAAAAAGACGGCTCTCTGAGACCATGTATTGATTATCGGCTTCTGAATAAGATCACTGTTAAGTATCAATACCCATTGCCATTGCTTACTGATTTGTTTGCTCGTATAGAGGGTGCTAAGTGGTTCTCTAAAATTGATCTTCGTGGGGCGTATAATTTGGTGCGGATCAGGCAGGGGGATGAGTGGAAGACCGCATTTAATACGCCCGAGGGCCACTTTGAGTATTTGGTCATGCCTTTTGGTCTTTCTAATGCCCCTTCAGTTTTCCAGTCTTTTATGCATGATATTTTCCGCGATTTTCTGGATAGATTTATGATAATATATCTGGATGATATTCTGATTTTTTCTGATGACTGGGACTCTCATGTCCAGCAGGTCAGGAGAGTTTTTCAGGTTCTGCGGTCTAATTCTTTATGTGTGAAGGGGTCTAAGTGCGTTTTTGGGGTCCAGAAAATTTCCTTTTTGGGGTATATTTTTTCTCCCTCTTCCATTGAGATGGATCCCGTCAAGGTGCAAGCTATTTGTGACTGGACTCAGCCCTCCTCTCTTAAGGGTCTTCAGAGATTTTTGGGCTTTGCCAACTTTTACCGCCGATTTATTGCTGGTTTTTCGGATGTCGTTAAACCACTGACTGATTTGACCAGACAAGGCGCTGATGTTGCTAATTGGTCCCCTCATGCTGTAGAGGCCTTTCAGGAGCTTAAGCGCCGTTTTGCCTCTGCCCCTGTGTTGCGTCAGCCTGATGTGAATCTGCCTTTTCAGGTTGAGGTTGACGCTTCGGAGATCGGAGCTGGGGCAGTGTTGTCGCAGAAAGGTTCCGATTGCTCCGTCATTAGGCCTTGTGCCTTCTTTTCTCGCAAATTTTCGCCCGCAGAGCGGAATTATGATGTTGGGAATCGGGAGCTTTTGGCCATGAAGTGGGCGTTTGAGGAGTGGCGCCATTGGCTCGAGGGGGCTAGGCATCAGGTGGTGGTATTGACTGACCACAAAAATTTGATTTATCTTGAGACTGCCAGACGCCTGAATCCTAGACAGGCGCGCTGGTCTTTATTTTTTTCTCGCTTTAATTTTGTGGTGTCATACCTACCGGGTTCTAAGAATGTTAAGGCAGATGCCCTTTCTAGGAGTTTTGACCCGGACTCTCCTGGTAATTCTGAACCCACAGGTATCCTTAGGGAGGGAGTAATTTTGTCGGCCGTTTCTCCTGATCTGCGGCGGTCCTTGCAAGAGTTTCAGGCGGATAGACCGGATCGTTGTCCGCCTGATAGACTGTTTGTTCCGGATGATTGGACCAGCAGAGTCATCTCTGAGGTACATTCTTCTGCATTGGCAGGTCATCCCGGAATTTTTGGTACCAGGGATTTGGTGGCAAGATCCTTCTGGTGGCCTTCTCTGTCACGAGATGTGCGAGTCTTTGTGCAGTCATGTGACGTTTGTGCTCGGGCCAAGTCTTGTAGTTCTCGGGCTAGCGGACTGCTGTTGCCCTTGCCTATTCCTAAGAGGCCTTGGACACACATCTCGATGGATTTTATTTCAGATCTGCCTGTTTCCCAGAAGATGTCTGTCATCTGGGTGGTCTGTGACCGTTTCTCTAAAATGGTCCATTTGGTTCCTCTGCCCAAGTTGCCTTCTTCTTCTGAGTTGGTTCCTCTGTTTTTTCAGAATGTTGTCCGATTGCACGGTATTCCTGAGAATATTGTTTCTGACAGAGGTACCCAATTTGTGTCTAGATTTTGGCGGGCATTCTGTGCTAGGATGGGCATAGATTTGTCTTTTTCATCTGCTTTTCACCCTCAGACTAATGGCCAGACCGAGCGGACTAATCAGACCCTTGAGACATATCTGAGGTGTTTTGTCTCTGCTGACCAGGATGATTGGGTTGCTTTTTTGCCATTGGCAGAGTTCGCCCTCAATAATCGGGCCAGTTCTTCCACCTTGGTGTCCCCGTTTTTCTGTAATTCGGGGTTTCACCCTCGATTTTCCTCCGGTCAGGTGGAATCCTCGGATTGTCCTGGAGTGGATGCGGTGGTGGAGAGATTGCATCACATCTGGGGGCAGGTTATGGACAATTTGAAGTTGTCCCAGGAGAAGACTCAGCGTTTTGCCAACCGTCATCGTCGTGTTGGTTCTCGGCTTTGTGTTGGAGATTTAGTGTGGTTGTCTTCTCGTTTTGTCCCTATGAGGGTCTCTTCTCCTAAGTTTAAACCTCGGTTCATCGGCCCTTATAGAATATTGGAGATTCTTAATCCTGTTTCTTTCCGTTTGGACCTCCCTGCGTCCTTTTCCATTCATAACGTTTTTCATCGGTCGTTATTGCGCAGGTATGAGGTACCTGTTGTACCTTCAGTTGAGCCTCCTGCTCCGGTGTTGGTTGAGGGTGAGTTGGAGTACGTTGTGGAGAAAATTTTGGACTCTCGTGTTTCCAGACGGAAACTCCAGTATCTGGTCAACTGGAAGGGTTACGGCCAGGAGGATAATTCTTGGGTCAATGCATCTGATGTTCATGCTTCTGATCTTGTTCGTGCCTTCCATAGGGCTCATCCTGGTCGCCCTGGTGGATCTGGTGAGGGTTCGGTGCCCCCTCCTTGAGGGGGGGGTACTGTTGTGAATTTGGATTCTGGGCTCCCCCGGTGGCCGCTTGTGGAATTGGACTTGTCATCCTCTTTCCTGTTTCACCTGATTCCATCAGTAGTGGGTGTCGCTATTTAAGCTCATTTCTCTGGTGGTTTCTTGCCGGTCAACAATGTTATCTGATGCCTCTCAGTGCTTGTTCCTGCTTCTAGACAACTACTAGATAAGTTGGACTTTTGTCCATGTTTTGTTTTTGCCTATTTGTTCCAGTTCACAGCTGAAGTTTTGTTACTGTGTCTGGAAAGCTCTCGTTGATCAGGGATTGCTACTCTGGCGTTATGAGTTAATGCCAGAGTTTAAGGTAATCTCTGGATGGTGTTTTGTTAGTGTTTTTCTGCTGACCATGAAAGTATACTATCTGTCTTCTGCTATCTAGTAAGCGGACCTCAAATTTGCTAAGACTATTTTCCTGCTGCGTTTGTTGTTTCATCTGAACTCACCGTCATTATATGTGGGGGGCTACTGTCTTCTTTGGAATATTTCTCTGGAGGTGAGCCAGGTCTTATATTTCCCTCTGCTAGCTATTTAGGTCTTAGGCCAGAGCTGGGCATCTAGCGATAAATAGGAAATGCTACCTGGCTATTTCTAGTTGCGCGGCAGGCTTAGTTCATGGTCAGTATAGTTCCATCTTCCGAGAGCTTGTCCCTCTATAGGCTTGCTATGATCTCTGCCTGCAGAGATCATGACAGGAGAGTTATCATCAGGGTCCACTTCGTAGAGGTATACCCAAAGGTCAATTCCTGCGTATCGAGAGGAATTGTTCCGACAATCAGGACTTTGTCACACAGGCCCATGATCTTAGGAGGAGGTTTCGCCAGAGGGGCTACCCGGGGGATGTACTGGATGGAGCATGGGAGCATGCGGCAGGATGCAACTGCCATGATTTGCTACATCCATTACCTAGGTATACAATACCTGATATTCCAAGAATTATTGGTATGTTTGACCACAGATCAAACGCTGTACAGAGTATCCTTAGGAAACATTGGGGGATATGAAGAGCTGATCCCAAGCTAAGGGACTTTATCCCACCAACCCCCAGAATCACCTATAGGAAGGGTAGGTCCATCAAAGATTGGCTGGTACACAGCTTCTATGAGAAACCTGAACCATAGGGCACATGGTTAGATCGTAAACCATGTGGCACATTTAGATGTGGAGATTGCAAATTTTGTCCGTGGATAAGAAGGGAGAAATCGTTTAAAGGCACTAAGTCAGGCAGGGTGTATTTCATGAGAGATTTTGCTAACTGCAAAACGGAAGGAGTAGTATGTATGGCCACGTGCTCATGCCTACTGAACTACATTGGGAAAACTAAAAGAGAGTTACGGAAACGTGTAGGGGAACATCTCGGTGATATTAGGCATGAGAGACACCCTTGGCCAGACATGTTAGGCTTGCCCATCATAATAATCCAAAAAAGGTGTCATTTTGTGTCCTTGAAGAAGTGCGACAAAATCCACGGGGTGGGAACCTTAATAAACTCCTCCTACAGAAAGAATGTCAGTGGATATTTAGATTACGGACTCTTGTGCCGGATGGCTTGAATGAGCAGCAAATTTATTGCTGCTTTATCTGATTCAGTGTCCACTACCACTAGCCAGAACCAATACTGGCACTTAGTTCCAGTTATTATATCAATTATTTTATAGCATTTTTGTTAAACCCCCCCTCCATTTTTCATTTTTCCTCCCTTGTCTTAGGGGCACTGCATTAATTATTAATGCACTCGTAAGCATCCTGGCAGCAATTTTTGTGAATTATTTTCATGGCATTGTAAAGCAGTAAGCCCTACACCAGCAACTGACCTTTCCCGGCCCCTGTGCACTGCAGTACTTTGCTCTGCCCTCAACAGGGCAGACAAAGTACACCTGCGCCAGAGCCGCACCCTGAAGACAAGAAGAGGGCGTCATCGTAAGAAGATGGGAGGCCCCGGACCGGACCGCGATGCCCATCCGACCAGAACAGAACCGGGACCGCCCCTGGGTGAGTATAATATAACCTCTTTTTCTCATCTCTCAGGATACATCGGGGGCTTATCTACAGCATTACAGAATGCTGTAGATAAGCCCCTGATGCCGGTGGGCTTAGCTCACCTTGGATTTTGGGGGTGACAGTTTCCCTTTAATGATAATATTTCTTGTTGGGGGACTGTGAGGACATTATAGAGTGTGAGGACTACTGTGTACAGGAAACTGTGGCCGGCATTATTCTGTGTAAAGGGGAACTGTTGGTAAATTATACTGTGTATAGGAGGCTTTGGGGCATTATTAATATTATTATTATTTATTATTATAGCGCCATTTAATCTATAGTGCTTTACATGTGAGGAGGGGTATACATAATAAAAGACAAGTACAATAATGTTAATCAATACAAGTCACGACTGGTACATAAGGAGAGAGGACCCTGCCCGCGAGAGCTCACAATCTACAAAGGATGGGTGAGAATAGAGTAGGCAAGGGTAGAGCTGGTCGTGCAGCGGTTTTATCTGTCTGTGGTTACTGCAGGTTGTAGGCTTGCTGGAAGAGGTAGGTCTTCAGGTTCTTTTTAAAGGTTTCCACGATAGGCGACAGTCTGATGTGTTGGGGTAGAGAGTTCGAGAGTATGGGGGATGCACAGGAGAAATCTTGTATGCAATTGTGGGAAGAGGAGATAAGAGGAGAGTAGAGAAGGAGATCTTGTGAGGATCGGAGGTTGCGTGCAGGTAAGAACCGGGAGACAAGGTCACAGATGTATGGAGGAGACAGGTTGTGGATGGCTTTTTATGTCATGGTTAGGGGTTTGAACTGGAGTCGGTGGGTAATGGGGAGCCAGTGCAGGGATTGACAGAGGAGAGAGGCTAGGAAATAGTGGGGGGACAGGTGGACTAGTTGGGCAGCAGAGTTTAGAATTGATTGGAGGGGTGCAAGAGGGTTAGAGTGGAGGCCACAGAGCAGGAGGTTGCAGTAGTCAAGGCAGGAGAGGATGAGGGCATGGATGAGGGTTTTTGCAAATTCTTGGTTGAGGAATGTAAGGATCCGGGAAATATTTTTTTGAGTTGGAGTCGGCAGGAAGTGGAAAGGGCTTGGATATGTGTATATTATTATATTATATACATTATGCTGTGTATATGGCGCTATGTGGTATCCTGCTGAGTATAGTGGGCTTTGGAGGATTATACAGTGTGAGGAATAAAGTTGGGGCCATCATGCAGTATGGCAGGCATTATACTGTTTATAGGTGAATTTGAGGGTCATTAATATAATCTGGAAGGCATTATACTCTAGGGCCATTATAACGTGTATAGGAAGCTGTGGGGGTATCATACAGTTTAGAGGGGAGTTGTGCAGACATTAAGGGTACATTCCCACTGTCAGTAAATGCTGCGGGTTGGACACTGCGTATCTCCGCAGAGTCCAAATGTTACAGCATAGTGGATGGGATTTCAAGAAATCTCATGTCCACTATGTGTGCACCAACACCAGCAGATCACCCATGGAGATGAACATGTGGCGCGTCTTTCCAGACCGCAGCATGTCTATTTATCTTGTGGAGACACGAGTCTCCACAAGATAAATTTCACCCTTACAATGCATTGGACACAATGATTCTGCATGATTCAATGAACACATGTGGAATCACCTGCATTCAAAAAGCCGGTAGAGCTTTGAACGCAGCAGACATGTGCTGCTTCCAAAGTGCTGCCAATTACTGACTGTGTGCATCTGGCCTAAATTGTGTTTAGGTGAGCTTTGGGCCCATTAAACTGAGTGTAGGAGAGATGTGATGACTAGTGATGAGCGAACCAGTGGATGTTCAGGTCCAGCAGGTTCGGCTGAACATCTTAAAAAAGTTTGATTCGGGTACCCAAATGCTCTCAAATGACAGTATGAGCTAGCAGCTGTGACCGGCGGTGAAAAGGTAACCTCCAGTCACAGGCGTTGGCTGAAAAGAGAGTACTACTCTTACTGATGGGAGCATTCATCATGCGGAGCCTGTTCTATAAATAAATAATTTAAAAAATGTTTTATAAATCATATGGTTCTATTCTATTTTTGATAACCAGCACAAGCAAAACTGACAGTGTGTGCTGCAAACCTCAGCTGTCAGCTTTATCATGGCTAGCTATCAAGAATAAATGGGTCTCCATGTTGGTGCTTGTGATGATTTAATTGAGGTCACCGCAGTTCATTTTCCCAGCTCACAATGTAACTGTAAGAACGCAGCCTCAGTGACCTGCTGTAAACTCAATGTCATTACTGCTAGTCACTGAAGCTGCATTTGCAGCCCTCATTCTTCAATGGTTGTCAGCTTGGACAGTCTCATCATGGCACCATTCAAGTTGTAAACCACATATCGCAGACATGGATAATGGCACGGGACAGTATTGCTAATCTTCACTTTGGACAGGTGAGGGATATGATTGCTTATTATTTTTCTTCTTTTACAGGGGACAAGGGCTTCAATGGAATGTGTGTAAGGTGAGTATCATGGTTGTTAATTATTGTTTTTTACAAGAGATAAAGGCTTCAATGGAATAGGCGTTCATGAGTATAACTGTGCTTTTTATTTCCAATAAAGTACTCAGTCTCCTTCTTTTAAATAAAAGATTTTATTCTGGCTGTCTTTTTTGCAATCTAACTATGGGTTTAGTAATGTAGTGGCATCTCATAGATGCCTCTCCATTACTAACCTGTGGGCTTGATGTCAGTGGCCATAAAACAGCTGACATTAACCCCACAAATATTACCCTACTTGCCACCGCACCAGGGCAAGTGGGAAGAGCCAAGCAAAGTTCCAGAAGTGGTGCATCTAATAAATGCACCTTTTCTGGAGCGACTGCGAGCTGTTACTTTTAGGCTGGGGGGCAATATCCATGACCCCTTACGAACCAGAGAATACTTTTTTAAATGATCTAAATGATTTAAAACAAGCTATGGAGACCCCTTAATTCTTGATAACCAGCCATGATAAAGCTGACAGCAGAGGGTTGCAGTATGCATTTGTCAGTTTTGCCTATGGTTATCAATAATAGAAGAGACCCCATGTCATTTTTAAAAAAATGTATTTATTTATAGCACATGCACCGGCTGATGAATACTTCCATCAGAGGCGTTTGCTCTCTCTGCTATCAGCGACATGTTTCCTGATGGAAGTACTACTTTCTCTACAGGTGACGCCTTTGACTGATAGTAAACTTTTTACCGCTGGTCACAGCTGTTGGCTCACGCTGTCATCTGAGAGCGTGGGAAATGCAGCTCTTTGACCAGAGGTGATAATGTTACCGCTGATCAGAGCCACTGGTGTTTCTCATGCTGTCATGCAGATGACAGTGTGGGAAGCACCCAATGTTTGGGGTGCTAAGCCCAAACAGTAACACAAACTTCCTGGAGATGTCCGTGCTCTGAGTCCAGTACTGAACACTATGTGTTCAGTTCGTACCACAAACTTTGCTGCTCAGGTTCACCCATCTCTAGTGTGGACATCGTATTGTGTTTGGGCAGCTGTGGGGGTCATCATTCTGTGCATGGTGGAGTTGTGCAGACATCATACTTTATATATGGGAGCTGTGGGGCTATTATATTTCACATAGGAGAGCTGTGTGTCCACATTACTGTTATGGGGTAGCTGTTGGGACATCATACCGTGTCTAGAGGAAATGGGACATTATAATGTGTTTAAAAGAGCTGTGGTCCCATTATACTGTGCATTGGAGAGCTGTTGAGACATTGTACTGTGTATAGTAGAGCTGTGGGTCATTATATTGTGCATAGAGAAGCTGTGGGCCCATCATACTGGGTATTTGAGAAGTGTTGGTACATCATACTGTGCATAGGGGAGCTGTACACTGGAAGACTCAGGGTACATTATTACTGTACTTGAAGTAAATTTTTAAATGTGCATATAAGAAACTTTATTGTTTATAGGGGCACTCAGGGAACACACAGGGGGCATTGTTACTTTTAGTGAGTAACACGTCTGCACTGAATTCTAGCTTACTTTCATGGGATATTAATATTTTCTAGTGTGCAATTTTATCATCTAGAGGGCTTAAAGAAGTCATTTTACTTTGTAAATGGATGTTATTATGTAACAAGTGGAATGCTGTCTTAGTGCAGCAGGTCCAAAGACAGTAATAAATACAACAGCAGAAGGCTCAGCATTAGGGTGACAGTTGGATGTGGAGTGTCTACAGGTTGAGAACAGATGGGGACTATGCTGGAAATGTGAGAAGTCAATTGTGTCTTTGTTGTGACCCCTTCGGATGAGTCATAACTGGAAAAGTTGTCATGACGGTCTAGGCCAGATGGAAAAGATGAGAAAAGTGAATAAGTCTATCAGAACAAACATCAGCTATATGTTACTATCTGTAATGGCACTGTAATGTTCTGCAAAACTGTTATCTACCACCATATGTTCATTGTATGGTGGTAATATTGGCTAACATCATTGTATATGGTTTTGTTTGGTAACAGCACAGTCATTTGCTGAGGTTCCCCTATACCAGTGTTTCCCATACTTGAAGCCTCACAACCCATTAACTTAGTAATGCACAGGTAAAGGAATTATTATCATCAAGATAGAGTATCAGAAATAGCCATAGGTTGTCTCATCTGTGCAATACTAAGGAAGTTCTGAAAACATAGTCTGCTGGTGGGCCATAAGGGCTTTCAGAAACACTGCTGTACACACACAATTAAGGAACACCATGGTACTTGTAAAATTCGTTTTTGCTTATGGGACCTTTCAGATGTTTATCCCTCCACCATCTTCCTTGATCCCCATGCTGAACTCCTAGATGAACCTTTGGGTTCAAGGCTTCAAGATTTGACTCTTTATAAGAGATCCCCTCCAACCAACTTGACAATTGAATTCTTTAAAAGATAATTAGGGATGAGTGAAAGATGTCGAGTAATGGGCAATGCTCAATGTAAAACTCCAATCCCCGCCCCATACCTTTGGTACCTGTTAAGTAGCCAATAACCATGCAGGGATTGACTGTGTGACACTGCAAGCCGTAGCCATAATGATTGTGGCATTACTGTGATTGACTGGCCGTGTGATTTCATCAGAAGTTATAAAAGGAAAGGCACTGCCTGGCTTGGCACACTGATGTCATTGCAGAGCTCTGACACGTCATATTGGAGGCAGAGAGTGCTTGTCAACGTGTGTGTGCAGAGTATAATGAATCAGAGGCCTGTAGTGTAAATACTGATACTGAGCCTGAGCAATCATATTAACAGCCTTTCTAAGGGCTAATCATTTACAGCTCATGCAATGTGCAGAGTCACAGGAGGAGAAAAGGTGACAGAATCCAGTCTGTAGACAGGGAATAGGCCTGTGCAGTCCGTTGGCAAATATACAGCTGCAGTTTTTTTTGTGGATGCTGAAAAAATTGAATATATTATGATCCATCAAGTATTATATGCTTTGAGGTCCTTATTTGTGGTATATAACACACCCAAAATTGTTGAAACACTTTTGTGCGCTATATTTCTCAACCATACACTATTCCATAGTACGGAATACATTTTGGTGATCTCTACACTATTCCGTAGTGTGGAGTAAATTTCGTTGATCTTAGTGAATGAAAGCTTTTGTTGCGTGGTCTGTGAAAATTTCTGTGATCTGTAAAACTGCAAAAAAGCTATTAAAAATCTTGTAGGCCTCCGTTTCTCAGACATACAATGTTACGTAGTCTGTGAACATTTCTGTGATCTCTAAAACTAAGAAGAAGCATTGAAACATTTTTCTGGATTGAATTTGATTGTCATCCATACACTTTTGCATTTTTTCTATTACATAACTATGGAGTAAACAAAAAAAAATACACTTTGATTGCTGCAGGTGACCAATGTGTCTATTTTATTAAAAATAAACTTGGTTTGCATAAGGTGTGCATTAAGGGATTGGGAAGGGGAAGTGCTGATGATGGTGCATGCAGATGAGGACGTGGGGCAGTTGCCTGTTTCTGAAGCACAAGAAACACTCCCATCCATGACACATAGTTTCTTGTCCCACTTTGGAGGGAGGCACTGTACACTTTTGAAGTCAGAGTAGTGCAAACAGATGGTCAAATTGATAGCAAACAATGCTTCCAGCAGTCTTGGCAATACCACGCAGTCTTCAACAGGGTCCAGTCTCACCAGCGTAATGTCTGGATTACTTGATCCTCACCCTGATCTTCCTTTCTCTCATCATGTTGAGTCCCAGGAGACTAGTGATTCCACAATAGGACACTCCAAGGAGCTGTTTACCACATTATTTCTGGATTGTGGCCACTCAATCTGCATGCCCCAAGAGAGACAGGACGACATGCTATATAGTGATGCACAAAACTTAAAGCAGCCACAGCAACAAGAAGATGGCGGTTGGGAACAGCAAATTTTAGCTAAGGAGGAAGTTGATGGTGAGACACAGTTTCCACTAAGTCCTGTTGTTGTTAAGTAACGAAGTCAGAAGGACCAGGGTGCGGTGGAGGAAGACAAAGTGATGAATGATGAAGTCACCGACCCAAACTGGAAGCTGGCATGCAGAGCGAGGCAAGCAGACAGGAATAGGCAGTTGGGTGACCAGAGGGAGAGGGCAGGCAACTGTTCCTCAATTTCCCCATCAAAGAGTTAGGACTTCCCCAGTCTGGGACTTGTTTAAAGAGAGTTGTCAGACAAACAAAATGTTCATTTGCAACATGTGTCATGCAAAGATCAACAGGGGCCTGACCACTAAGAACCTAACCACCTTCAGCATGATCAGGTGCATGTCATCCAAGCACCTGACTTGTTGGGCCGAAATCTTGGGTCCACGATTGGTGCTATTGTGTGGCACCAGTGCTTCTTCCTCTGTGCTAGGTGCTTCCCAATGCCTGTCCAAAACACTGACGCAGATGTCTCTTGCCCTGCTCCTATCTTTGCACATTCTGACTTACCATCATCATGGACTTCCAAATCCTTGTATCAGCACTGCATTCAGCTGTCTGTACCCCATGCCCAAGCCTTGGAACGAAAATGAAAGCTTACAGCCACCCACCTACAGTATGGGAAATAAGTATTCGATCCCTTGCTGATTTTGTCAGTTTGCCCACTGACAAAGACATGAACAGTCTATAATTTTAAGAGTAGGTTAATCTTAACGTTGAGAGATAGAATATCAAAAATAAAATCCAGAAAATTACACTGTATAAATTATATACATTTATTTGCATTTTGCAGTGATCAATAAGTATTTGATCCCTCTATCAAACAAGACTTAATACTTGGTGGCAAAACCCTTATTGGCAAGCACAGCTGTCAGAAGTTTTTTGTAGTTGATGATGAATTTTGCGCACATGTCCGGAGGAATTTTGGTCCACTCCTCTTTGCAGATCATCTCTACATCATTAAGATTTTGAGGCTGTCACTTGGCAACTCCCTTCATAAGTTTTCTATGGGATTAGAGTCTGGAGACTGACTAGGCCACTCCATATGTTTGGGACATTGTATTGCTGGAAGAGCCAGCCACGACCCATTTTTAATGGGAAGGAAGTTGTCACTCAGGATTTTACGGTACATGGCTCCATCCATTCTCCCATTGATGCGGTGAAGTAGTCCTGTGCCCTTAGCAGAGAAACACTCCCAAAACATAATGTTTCCATCTCCATGCTTGACAGTGGGGACGGTGTTCTTTTGGTCATAGGCAGCATTTCTCTTCCTCCAAACACTGTGAGTTGAGTTAATGCCAAACACCTTAATTTTTGTTTCATCTGACCACTGAACCTGCTCCCAATCACTCACAGAATCATCCAGATGTTCATTGGCAAACTTCAGATGGGCCTGCACATGTGCCTTGTTGAGAAGGGGGACCTTGCGGGAACTGCAAGATTTTAAACCTTTACGGCATAATGTGTTACCAACAGTTTTCTTGGTGACTGTGGTCTCAGCTGCCTTGAGATCATAAACAAGTTTCCTCCTGTGTAATTTTAGGGTTATCTCTCACCTTCCTCATGATCAAGAATACCCCACGAGGTGAGATTTTACATGGTGCCTCAGTGTCGATTGACAGTCTTTGTATTTCTTCCATTTTCTTACTATTGCACCAACAGTTGTCTCCTTCTCACACAGCATCTTACTTATGGTTTTGTAGACCATTCCAGCTTTGTGCAGGTCTATGATCTTGTCCCTGACATCCTTATAAAGCTCTTTGGTCTTGCCCATGTTGTAGAGGTTAGAATCTGACTGATTAATTGAGTCTGTGGACAAGAGTCTTTTATAAAAGGTGACTATGTAAGACAGCTGTCTTTAATGCAGGTAACAAGTTGATTAGGAGAATTTAACTGGTCTGCAGGTGCCAGATCTCTTAAGGGTTGGTAGGGGATCAAATACTTATTTCTCACTGCAAAATGCAAAAAATTTATATAATTTATACAATGTGATTTTCTAGATTTTATTTTTGATATTCTATCTCTCAATGTTAAAATTAACCTACCCTTAAAATTATAGACTGTTCATGTCTTTGTCAGTGGGCAAACGTACAAAATCAGCAAGAGATCAAATACTTATTTCCCCCACTGTACAAGCACCAAATCCTAAATGGGCAAATTTACAGGCTGCTTGCCATGAAAATGTTGATATTTACGATGTTAGACACAGAGGATTTCTGCCGACTCATTGCAGAAGCCATCCCTCTGTACTCGATCCCCAGCTGACATTTTTCTTCCTGGTGTGGCATCCACGCCTTGTACCAGCATGTGTCCAGGAACATCACCCATGCAATTACCAATGCACTTAATTGGCATTGACCACTTAAAGACTGACACATGGACAATAGCTTGTGGGCAGGGATGCTATATTTCCCTGATGTCACACTGGGTGAGCATTGTGGAGGCTGGGGTAGAGTTCTAGGCTACAATGCCTCAGCAAGGCGGCAACAGGCTCTGCTGAAGCTAATTTGTGTAAGAGACAAACCGCTCACACCGCCAAAGTTAATTAAAGGATTAAGAGGCCAGACTGATCTGTGGCATTTGCCGCTAAACCTTCAACCAGGCATGGTCATGTGTGATTATGGGCGTAACCTGGTGGTGGCTGTGAAGCTTGGCAAGCTCACACACATACCATGCTTGACATATGCTCAACTTTGTAGTTGGCTTTATTATTCTATGCGTTTCAGAGTTCAAGACTCCTTCATCAGGAATAACACCACAGGAACAACAGGGAATTCTAGTGATTCAGCAGCGCAGAAATTTACCACAATTATCCCAATCTGCATCTAACGGCTGCTCCTTCCTGGACTCGTGTATCTGCTGCAGCGAATTCTTTTTAATGCTTCAACTCAGCTACATCTGGTAAGTGCAATGCTATGGATTAACCTTTTAACCTTCTCAGATAAGACCCTATTTGCGCTCTTTCCTTCAACAGTTTTCATAGAAAGGCTTCATGAGCAGAAGAGGCCAGAGGTTCAGTACCAGCTCCAATGCGCCCATCAGTATTCTGGTAAGCAACTGAAGACTGGACATGGATGTCTGACATTTGTTTAGTTCTTCAAGACTTTGAAGACTCCACAAAGATGGTGAGCGGCGATGATGCCATAGTCAGTGCAACTATCCCGCTTCTGGGGAAAGATAGAGTATAGCTCATCCACATACACTATTTGAAGATCCGTAACAAAGGAAGCGTCCATGCCTTGGACATGAATGATTGCAAAGAAAGAAAATTCAAAAACTTCTTTATTGGTGTGATTAGAACATACTCCAGTCGGGGAATTCAAAAATTCAAATGCCATGATAGCAGACAAAACAACTAGTTTCAGGTAGTGAAACCCTTAATCATGTTTTCATACAATGTAATCATACTACAACATATATAGAGCAGACTCCTGTTTTCACATTTGATGCCTAATTAACAATCAGATTAAACCCTTCACTTGCACAGAAAAATAATACTTACAAGAACAAATGACATATAATTTACAAAATATATAGAATGTATTATGCACTTACAATAAAATAGATAAATATGCAAAGCAAGATACAAAAGATTCATCATATATACAATATAGTGCACTAATTGTACAAAGATAAAACATGGAAATGCATGACATATGCAAGGTATATAGTTAATTATATTTGACATTTTATGTTATAATTGCTGTTGTAGAAGCATATATGTTTACAGAAATTATTAATAATATTTTTAGAAATGCATTCTTGTTATTACAGTGTTTCTGTTGTCCATAAACAATTGTACCTCAATGCAACATAAGCAATAGGAATAATGGTAACATTATGATTAGTGTTGAGCGATACCGTCCGATACTTGAAAGTATCGGTATCGGAAAGTATCGGCCGATACCGGCAAAGTATCGGATCTAATCCGATACCGATACCCGATACCAATACAAGTCAATGGGACTCATGTATCGGACGGTATTCCTGATGGTTCCCAGGGTCTGAAGGAGAGGAAACTCTCCTTCAGGCCCTGGGAACCATATTAATGTGTAAAAAAAAGAATTAAAATAAAAAATATTGCTATACTCACCTCTCCGACGCAGCCTGCACCTTACCGAGGGAACCGGCAGCGTTGTTTGCTTAAAATTCGCGCTTTAACTTCCTTACTTGAAGTCCCGGCTTGTGATTGGTCGCGCGCCGCCCATGTGACCGCGACGCGACCAATCACAGCAAGCCGTGACGTAATTTTAGGTCCTTCAGGATTTTAAAATTACGTTCCGGCGTTGTGATTGGTTGCGTCGCGGTCACATGGGCGACGCGACCAATCACAAGCCGTGACGTCACGGGAGGCAGGAGACGCACGCATTTTAAAATGCGCGCGTGTCCTGCCTCCCGTGATGTCACGGCTTGTGATTGGTCGCGTCGCCCATGTGACCGCGACGCAACCAATCACAACGCCGGAACGTAATTTTAAAATCCTGAAGGACCTAAAATTACGTCACGGCTTGCTGTGATTGGTCACGTCGCGGTCACATGGGCGACGTGACCAATCACAAGCCGTGACGTCACGGGAGGCAGGACACGTGCGCATTTTAAAATGCGCGCGTCTCCTGCCTCCCGTGACGTCACGGCTTGTGATTGGTCGCGTCGCCCATGTGACCGCGACGCAACCAATCACAATGCCGGAACGTCATTTTAAAATCCTGAAGGACCTAAAATTACGTCACGGCTTGCTGTGATTGGTCGCGTCGCGGTCACATGGGCGGCGCGCGACCAATCACAAGCCGGGACTTCAAGTAAGGAAGTTAAAGCGCGAATTTTAAGCAAACAACGCTGCCGGTTCCCTCGGTAAGGTGCAGGCTGCGTCGGAGAGGTGAGTATAGCAATATTTTTTATTTTAATTCTTTATTTTACACCTTAATGTTGTTTCGATACCGATACCCGATACCACAAAAGTATCGGATCTCGGTATCGGAATTCCGATACAGCAAATATCGGCCGATACCCGATACTTGCAGTATCGGAATGCTCAACACTAATTATGATCGAAATCCACTCAATCTTTCACCTGAAACTAGTCATTTTATACAACCATGGCATTTTAATTGACCGACTGAATTGTTTTCTATTCACACCAATAAACAAGAGTTTTTGGATTTTCGTGGTGCTGGATCCAGCTTTTGTGCCTACTTAAAAAGTCGCTGCTCTCAATTAAACATGAAGTTTTGCATGCAGACCAGGTGGAGATGGAGGAAGACATAACAGAGAGAGATTGTTGCCAGCCCAGCGTTTTCTCATCTGCGCAGTGTGGATTGGGTAACAATGAGGAGGTGGACGCTGAGGAGGAAGAGAAGGAACAGGAGCTGGTGGCTAGCGCAACAGAGGCTAGTGGCCACATTACTTTCATCCTGTCTTTCCTACGTGGATGGGCTGATGATGGGAATAAGGAGGTAGAGAGGGAGGAGGAGGAGATGGAAAGTCATCTTCTTGGTGGAGACAGGGAAGTGTTGGCTGCATGGAGCTTGTCATATATGGTAGACTTTATGTACTGCTGCCTTTCCCGTGATCCTCACATTACATTCATCTTGGCAAAAAAAGAGTACTGGTTGTTCACCCTGCTAGACCCACGCTACAAGGAGATCTTTTGCATATCTTCTTCCTGAAGTGGAGAGGTCTTCTAAAATGGTGCTATACCAGAAGGCCATTGGGGAAAATGTGTTGAAAAAATTCAGAAAACACAAGCGGCAGGGGGCAGATTTCCTTGCCCAACCAAGGAGGAGAGGCCAGGGAGACACACAGCAGAGGCAGGGGTACACTTTCAAAGGCATGGGCCAATTTCATTACACCAGCCCAGTGTCCTTGGCCTGATAACTGAGTATTTTTGACAAGGAGGGAAAAGTTTTTAAAGATGGCCAAGCAGTATCTGGCTGGTCCTGCTACTAGCGTCTTGTCTGAGTGTTTTTTTAGTGCCCCCTGGGGGGGGGTCATAACAGACATGTGCTTTCCCCTGTCAACAGAGAATGCAGACAGGCTCACTCTCATAAAAATTAAAAAAAATGGATTAGCCAACACTTTTCCACACCACCAGATGACAGCAGCACATAAAGTGTTTGTAATAGATATTTTAAAGGGGTACACCTGTTGTTGCCTTTCAGGGGTCTATGGATGACTCTAATCATATTTTCTGTCTGGCTTTGCACTCTCTGCAGAGCCTTTCTGACTGTATAAGTACCTCAAAAATGCTTTCAAAATATTTTAATTCAAAATGTTGTTATGGATTCAATGACTTATCTATACAGTTTAACGCGGTTATTGTTGCATTACGGTGTTATGTAAAACATACAAAAAGCGTAGCAAAATAGTTTAGGATTAGATTACTCATTCATACAGTGTTACGAGCTTTATGTCACATTTTTGTGATATATAACAGTAGAAAATACTGTCTTATCCATACACTATTCTGTGCTCTGGGGTACATATTTGTGATATATAAAACTCCAAAAAAAGTTTACAAAATTTGTTGGGTTACATTTCTCAGCCAAACAGTATTAAATGTTCTTGGGTACATTTTGTTAGTATCTAACTCTCCAAAAACTTTTTCAAAATGTTATTGTTATTACTAGATGGCAGCCCGATTCTAAAGAATCGGGAGTCTAGAATCCATATATACTTTATTTATTCAAATGTAAGAATAATACAATTAATAAATAATAGTAAGAAAGAACAAAAAATGGCTGCACTCACCAGCTCTTGACAATTCTTGACAGTACGGCACATTTCTGATTGGTCGCTCGCGGCAGGCGGCAACCAATCAGAAAAGTGTTGCGCACCACGAAGGCATATATCTTTGTCCACCCTGAGCGGGTGTAGGACGCTGGTGACGTCACTTATCTCCGGACATTATCTCCGGACAAAGCCACGGAAGTTGGCACAAATTGCCGGAAGTAGTATTCTAGGCAATTATATATTAGATTTTAATGTTATCAGTGTTTACCTTTGAACGTTTATATTGTATTGTCCTGTCACCAGCCATGTGTACGATTATCGGCCGAAAGCCTCTCTGGAACCAATAATCACCCCATGTAAAGGTATCTTTATAAGTTAAAGATTCAGAATACTATGACTTTTATCATATCCTGAACAGTCAAGTTTTTTATGAACCGTTAAGGTTTTCTGGTTGAAGTAAAAAAAACTCTGAGTGTTTACAGTTTGAAACCATAAAATGTTGAAAAATTATGTCATTCTTGAGTATATCACTCAATGGTGCTCATAAACGTGTCAAATTTGATCTATAATATACTTTAATATACGTTACTTTAATCTTTAATATACTTAAGAACAGGGCCCCAGACATCACACAGGGGGTCTGAAACACCGCACAGTGGTCCAAAATATCGCTGTGCTCTGCCTGGGGCCCCATATGCTGCCTGGGGCCCCTGTGCTCTGCCTGGGGCCCCATATGCTGCCTGGGGCCCCTGTGCTCTGCCTGGGGCCCCTGTGCTCTGCCTGGGGCCCCTGTGCTCTGCCTGGGGCCACTGTGCTCTGCCTGGGGCCCCATATGCTGCCTGGGGCCCCTGTGCTCTGCCTGGGGCCCCATATGCTGCCTGGGGCCCCTGTGCTCTGCCTGGGGCCCCATAGGCTGCCTGGGGCCCCTGTGCTCTGCCTGGGACCACTGTGCTCTGCCTGGGGCCCCATATGCTGCCTGGGGCCCCTGTGCTCTGCCTGGGGCCCCATGTTCTGCCTGGGGACACTGTGCTCTGCTTGGGGCCCCATAGGCTGCCTGGGGCCCCTGTGCTCTGCCTGGGACCACTGTGCTCTGCCTGGGGTCCCATATGCTGCCTGTGGCCCCTGTGCTCTGCCTGGGGCCACTGTGCTCTGCCTGGGGCCCCATATGCTGCCTGGGGCCCCTGTGCTCTGCCTGGGGCCCCATATGCTGCCTGGGGCCCCTGTGCTCTGCCTGGGGCCCCTGTGCTCTGCCTGGGGCCCCATGTTCTGCCTGGGGCCCCTGTGCTCTGCCTGGGGCATCTGTGCTCTGCCTGGGGCCCCATGTTCTGCCTGGGGCCACTGTGCTCTGCCTGGGGCCCCATAAGCTGCCTGGGGCCCCTGTGCTCTGCCTGGGACCACTGTGCTCTGCCTGGGGCCCCATATGCTGCCTGGGGCCCCTGTGCTCTGCCTGGGGCCACTGTGCTCTGCCTGGGGCCCCATATGCTGCCTGGGGCCACTGTGCTCTGCCTGGGGCCCCATATGCTGCCTGGGGTCCCTGTGCTCTGCCTGGGGCCCCATAAGCTGCCTGGGGCCCCTGTGCTCTGCCTGGGGCCCCTGTGCTCTGCCTGGGGCCCCATGTTCTGCCTGGGGCCCCTGTGCTCTGCCTGGGGCCCCATATGCTGCCTGGGGCCCCTGTGCTCTGCCTGGGGCTCCATATGCTGCCTGGGGCCCCTGTGCTCTGCCTGGGGCCCCTGTGCTCTGCCTGGGGCCCCATATGCTGCCTGGGGCCCCTGTGCTCTGCCTGGGGCCCCTGTGCTCTGCCTGGGGCCCCATGTTCTGCCTGGGGCCCCTGTGCTCTGCCTGGGGCCACTGTGCTCTGCCTGGGGCCCCATATGCTGCCTGGGGCCCCTGTGCTCTGCCTGGGGCCCCATATGCTGCCTGGGGCCCCTGTGCTCTGCCTGGGGCCACTGTGCTCTGCCTGGGGCCCCATAGGCTGCCTGGGGCCCCTGTGCTCTGCCTGGGACCACTGTGCTCTGCCTGGGGCCCCATATGCTGCCTGGGGCCCCTGTGCTCTGCCTGGGGCCACTGTGCTCTGCCTGGGGCCCCATATGCTGCCTGGGGCCCCTGTGCTCTGCCTGGGTGTAGGACACTGGTGACGTCACTTATCTCCGGACATTAGCTCCGGACATTATCTCCGGACATTAGCTCCGGACATTATCTCCGGACATTAGCTCCGGACAAAGCCACGGAAGTTGGCACAAATTGCAGGAAGTAGTATTCTAGGCAATTATATATTAGATGGGCATTTCCTGAAGGAAATACATGGTGCTTGAACAGCGCTACCAGCTTTACAGCAGCACTTTTCACACACGGGACTGGGGGGCGCGCTTACATTTGCACCCGGGGCCGGGGGCGCTCACTTTTGCACCCGGGGGCGCACTTACTTTTGCACCCGGAGGCGCACTTACTTTTGCACCCGGGGGCGCACTTACTTTTGCACCCGGGGGCGCACTTACTTTTGCACCCGGAGGCGCACTTACTTTTGCACCCGGGGGCGCACTTACTTTTGCACCCGGGGGCGCACTTACTTTTGCACCCGGGGGCGCACTTACTTTTGCACCCGGGGGCGCACTTACTTTTGCACCCGGGGGGCGCACTTACTTTTGCACCCGGGGGCGCACTTACTTTTGCACCCGGGGGCGCACTTACTTTTGCACCCGG
This sequence comes from Ranitomeya variabilis, assembly GCF_051348905.1. Taxonomy (NCBI): domain Eukaryota; kingdom Metazoa; phylum Chordata; class Amphibia; order Anura; family Dendrobatidae; genus Ranitomeya; species Ranitomeya variabilis. Next base: position 928,322,012 of record NC_135232.1, on the reverse strand, counting down.
GGGCGCACTTACTTTTGCACCCGGGGGCGCACTTACTTTTGCACCTGGGGGAGCACTTACTTTTGGGGCCGCACTTACTTTTGGTGGGCGGGGCTCCTCGGCCTCCAATTTGGTTGGTGGGGCCCCTCGTCCTCAGATTTGGTGGGCGGGGACCGGCCTCCGATTTGGTGGGCGGGGACCCTCGGCCTCCGATTTGGTGGGCGGGGACCCTCGGCCTCCGATTTGGTGGGCGGGGACCCTCGACCTCCGATTTGGTGGGCGGGGACCCTCGGCCTCCGCTTTGGTGGGCGGGGCCCGTCGGCCTCCGATTTGGTGGGCGGGGTCCCTCTGCCTCCGATTTGGTGGGCGGGGACCCTCGGCCTCCGCTTTGGTTGGTGGGACCCCACGGCCTCCGATTTGGTGGGCGGGGTCCCTCTGCCTCCGCTTTGGTGGGCGGGGCCGCTCGGCCTTCGATTTGGTGGGCGGGGCTCCTCGGCTTCCGATTTGGTTGGTGGGGCCCCTCGGCCTCCGATTTGGTGGGCGGGGCCCCTTATCCTCCGATTTGGTGGGCGGGGACCCTCGGCCTCCGATTTGGTGGGCGGGGACCCTCGGCCTCCGATTTGGTGGGCGGGGACCCTCGGCCTCCGATTTGGTGGGCGGGGACCCTCGGCCTCCGATTTGGTGGGCGGGGCCCCTCGGCCTCCAATGTGGTGGTCGGGGCCCCTCGGCCTCCGCTTTGGTGGGCGGGGCCGGGCCCCTCGGCCTCCGCTTTGGTGGGCGGGGCCGCTCGGCCTTCGATTTGTTGGGCGGGGCTCCTCGGCCTCCGATTTGGTTGGCGGGGCCCCTCGGCCTCCGATTTGGTTGGCGGGGCCCCTTATCCTCCGATTTGGTGGGCGGGGACTCTCGGCCTCCGATTTGGTGGGCGGGGACCCTCGGCCTCCGATTTGGTGGGCGGGGCCCCTCGGCCTCCGATTTGGTTGGTGGGGCCCCTCGGCCTCCGATTTGGTGGGCGGGGACCCTCGGCCTCCGATTTGGTGGGTGGGGACCCTCTGCATCCGATTTGGTTGGTGGGGCCCCTCGGCCTCCGATTTGGTGGGCAGGGACCCTCGGCCTCCGATTTGGTGGGCGGGGAACCTCGGCCTCCGATTTGGTGGGCGGGGACCCTCGGCCTCCGATTTGGTGGGCGGGGACCCTCGGCCTCCGATTTGGTGGGCGGGGACCCTCGGCCTCTGATTTGGTGGGCGGGGCCCCTCGGCTTCCGATGTGGTGGTCGGTGCCCCTCGGCCTCCGCTTTGGTGGGCGGGGCCAGGCCCCTCGGCCTCCGCTTTGGTGGGCGGGGCCGCTCGGCCTTCAATTTGGTGGGCGGGGCTCTTCGGCCTCCGATTTGGTTGGCGAAGCCCCTCGGCCTCCGATTTGGTTGGCGGGGCCCCTCGGCCTCCGATTTGGTGGGCGGGGACTCTCGGCCTCCGATTTGGTGGGCGGGGACCCTCGGCCTCCGATTTGGTGGGCGGGGACCCTCGGCCTCCGCTTTGGTGGGCAGGGACCCTCGGCCTCCGATTTGGTGGTCGGGGACCCTCGGCCTCCATTTTGGTGGGCGGGGCCCCTCGGCCTCCGATTTGGTGGGCGGGGTCCCTCTGCCTCCGATTTGGTGTGCGGGGACCCTCGGCCTCCGCTTTCGTGGGCGGGGCCCCTCAGCCTCCGATTTGGTGGGCGGGGACCCTCGGCCTCCGCTTTGGTGGGTGGGGCCCGTCGGCCTCCGATTTGGTGGGCGGGGCCCCTCGGCCTCCGATTTGGATGGTGTGGACCTTCGGCCTCCGATTTGGTGGGCGGGGACCCTCAGCCTCCAATTTGGTGGGCGGGGACCCTCGGCCTCCGATTTGGTGGGCGGGGCCCCTCGGCCTCCGATGTGGTGGGCGGGGCCCCTCGGCCTCCGATTTGGAGGGCGGGGACCCCCGGCCTCCGATTTGGTGGGCGGGGACCCTCGGCCTCCGATTTGGTGGGCGGGGACCCTCGGCCTCCGATTTGGTGGGCGGGGACCCTCGGCTTCCGATTTGGTGGGCGGGGACCCTCGGCCTCCGATTTGGTGGGCGGGGCCCCTCGGCCTCCGATTTGGTGGGTGGGGACCCTCAGCCTCCAATTTGGTGGGTGGGGACCCTCGGCCTCCGATTTGGTGGGCGGGGACCCTTGGCCTCCGATTTGGTGGGCGGGGCCCCTCGGCCTCCGATGTGGTGGTCGGGGCCCCTCGGCCTCTGCTTTGGTGGGTGGGGCCGGGCCCCTCGGCCTCCGCTTTGGTGGGCGGGGCCGCTCGGCCTTTGATTTGGTGGGCGGGGCTCCTCGGCCTCCGATTTGGTTGGCGGGGCCCCTCGGCCTCCGATTTGGTGTGTGCTCTGCCTGGGGCCACTGTGCTCTGCCTGGGGCCCCATATGCTGCCTGGGGCCCCTGTGCTCTGCCTGGGGCCCCATATGCTGCCTGGGGCCCCTGTGCTCTGCCTGGGGCCCCTGTGCTCTGCCTGGGGCCCCATGTTCTGCCTGGGGCCCCTGTGCTCTGCCTGGGGCCACTGTGCTCTGCCTGGGTGTAGGACACTGGTGACGTCACTTATCTCCGGACATTAGCTCCGGACATTAGCTACGGACATTAGCTCCGGACATTAGCTCCGGACATTATCTCCGGACATTAGCTCCGGACAAAGCCACGGAAGTTGGCACAAATTGCAGGAAGTAGTATTCTAGGCAATTATATATTAGATATGAGTCACCCATGGAGTATTCCTTGGTCTGGAGTACATATTGTAGCTATATAAGCCTCAAAAAAAATTGTTAAAAATGTGATTGCTCTTATATTGCTCATCCATAGGGTATTATATCTTCATGGATACATTTAGTTGCCATATAAACCTCCAAAAACTTGTTCCAAATTTATCGGTATCTTATTGCTCACCAAGAGGGTATTACATCTTCTTAAAACAATCAAAGGAACAGGGAATGGACAGTCATCTCATCACCAGTTGCAGCATTGTCCTGCTATACATGCACAGAGAAGCCCTGGATCCGGCTGCAGCAGTGCACGAAGAAAATAGCATCCAGCGTGTTCGCAGGTAAGTATAAAAGTCCAGTATTTACTGAAACTTCAAATATATAAAATCATGTCGACATGCAGCTCTGGCTGGTGTAGGAACAACCAACGTGTTTCAGCTCAGAAGAGCCTTAATCATGGTTGTGGGTCAGGGTGAACTGACATTACTCGTGTATATGTACTGCCAAACCACACTGACGCACCACTCACACACATTGGTTAATCCATTCCAAATACTGAGTGAGATCACCTGCTGGAATGTCAACCCATGACACACTTGAGAATGTGAACAGAAGACGTTAAAAACAATGATGAGTGAATGTACAAACAGATAGCAAGTACAGAAAAAATGCTTAAATATAAGAAATACAAATACATACTATATTAACTGTATATAGAGCAGTATAAAAAACATGAAGAAAATGAATTTGTCAAATTGAAAACAGGCATCAACAATTTACAACCTTTGCTTAACAGCCATGTGAATCAGAAAGATTTTGATTCTGCCAAAGAACAGATTCTACTTAATGTAGAGAAATTACAGAAAGACATTGCTTTCATTAAGCAAAATAAAGTTACACGTGATGATATGGACTATTAAAACAATCAGGTGTATACCTGGCATCACAATAGATCCATTCTTAAAAACAGAAACAATAAACATTCTTCAAGGGAAATTCAGAGAGTCAGCTTTGCCAGTCCGAACATTTCTACGGGCTCAGCCGCCTCATCCACAGATGATGACAATATGGACCCCAGTAGTGCATCTGCCCCCAATTTCACAGGTTCTAAAATGCCCTTCAATATTCAAAAAATGGAGCAGGAGGGCAGGGCGCAAACACAGGCGGATGACAATACTCCCCCGCTTCAGGAAACAACCCTAATGAATCCGGTTTGGAACTTATCAAGTTATATTCTCTCAGAGGCACAAATCTCACTGTTATCAATGGGGTTCAGCTTTTCTCCAGCAAATCACATGGCTGTATTTTGCACCATTCTAGACATTAATAAGTTTGCCAAGAATCTGACTTTAAAATGCCATTTTCAGATTTAGAAATGAACATCGGTGTGCAAAATATAAACTCTGAATCTTCATCTTCTGATATACATTCTTTTGTTGAATTACAGCACCTATTTTATCTCAAAAGTTTAAAATCAGAATCACAGATGAACTTTACTTCCAGGAATGATATATTCTCCATATCTAATCCATTTTTACACCCAATCAAATCAAGGCCACCTTTTCTGGACTGATTCCAGGAGCTGATCGAAAGGGATTTCAGTGCATTACATAACTCTAAAAAATCCACAAATGCAAATCTGACCCCTCTTGAATTGGCTTGTCTGGATTCCCTTCAGAATAACACAGACCTTGTTGGTCGCCCTGCAGACAAGGGAGGAGCAGTGGTTTTGATGAATGCGGGTTTATATGAGAAACTCAATCTTGATCTCCTGTATACCGAACATATGCATTCCAAATTTTTGTATAAAATCGATGCTGACGGATGCGGTCTATATGTGAACTACTGACACTGAGATTAGTAAACATCTTTTTGTGGTCGGCCCGGTTGCCCCAATCTTTCATTCATTGCCCAAAGTACATAAAAATGTTTCTCCACCCCCACTCAGACTCATAATTTCCAGCATTGGGTCCATGAATGAGAGATTGGGAACCTTGGTTGACCACCACTTACAACCGCTTGTTAATATTCCGGGATACATTAGAGATATGAAAAGTATTGTCTCATTTTTTCCAGAATTTTTGTAGCTACAGGGCTATTCATGGATCACGATTGATGTTACTGATCTTTATTCCTCCATTCTCTGCAATATAGCCATATATTGTCTGACATACATTTTACAGAAGTTTTCCACTAATTCCTTTGCCATCCAGGACCTTATTGTTATGCCAGTTGCTTTTCTTCTGAATCCCAATTTTTAACAATTAATTTTTTTTACAACAAGCGTGAGTATGGGTGGTAAATTTTCACCCTCACTCTCAAATATTGTTATGGCCATATGGGAAGAAAACTGTATTTTTAATGATAACAACCCTTTTAGTATGTACATTAATTGGTTTGGCCATTACATAGATGATTTATTGTTTATTTGTTCAGGCCTGAAGGATGAGATTTCAAATTTCATCAAATACATAAATTCAATACTTGTAATCTTTGTTTCACCTATACATATAATATACTTCAAATCAATTTTCTTGATGTTTGGCTGCAGGGAGATTTAGACACAGGGAGAATTAACATATGCCTTTATCGTAAACCCACAGACTGTAATTCGATACTACACTCTGAATCATGTCACCCCCCCACATATAATCAGGAATATTCCCAAAGGGGAACTAGTACAAATGAGATGCAATTGCACAAATGATCTTGAGTTCAAAGGAGAGACTGACAAAATCTATAATAGATTAAATAGCAGGGGATATAACAGGTCAGTTTTGGATAAGGTAATGCAAGATGTCACACATATAGACAGGAACAACCTGCTGGATCCATCATATTCTACCTCTGCAAGTACAGTGGAGGAAATAAGTATTTGATTCCGTGCTAATTTTGTAAGTTTGCCCACTGACAAAGACATGAACAGTCTATAATTTTAAGGGTAAGTTAATTTTAACATTGAGAGATAGAATATCAACAATAAAATCCATAAAATCACATTATATAAATTAAATAAATGTTTTTGTATTTTTCAGTGAGAAATAAATATTTGGTGCCTCTGGCAAACAAAACTTAAAACTTGGTGGCAAAACCGTTGTTGGCAAGCACAAATTACATTACATTATGTTCTATATTGTCACAAAGTTTATTCAGCCGCAATGTTCCATGTTTCTGATACCTCGCTCGCATTAAGGGGATCTTTCAAATGCAGCAATTCAAAATGTCTATAATGCAAATACGTACATAAAACCACAACATTTATCTCATCAGCCACAGGTAAAACATATAACATAAATGGCTTTTTAAATTGCAATAGCAAAGGTGTTATTTACCTTGTTGACTGTATGCTATGTAATGTTCAATACGTGGGATGTACTACTGGTGAGCTAAAAAGATGCATCCGTAGACACCGTTCGTACTCGGCGCGCATTACCACTTTGAACATATGAGCAGTATCCAGAAAGTTCGTGCAAATACACGGGGGGATACGACATCCTTCAGGATCAAGGTTAGTGAACAAGTTAACAATTCTGTAAAATTCCCAGAGCCATTCTAAATTTTTGTCTTGGAGACAAGACAACCTTCAGGATTAAATATCAGACATGACCTTATTTTGAAGTATCACTAAGCCCTCCATGTTTGAGTTTCTTTTTGGCACTGTTCTATATACAGTTAACATAGTATGTGTTCATATTTTCTTTTGTTTAAGCATTTTTTCTGTACTTGCTATCTGTTTGTGCATTCACTCATCATTGTTTTTAACGGTCTTCTGTTCACATTCTCATATGTGTCATGGATTAACATTCCAACTGGTGATCTCACTCAATATTTGGAATGGATGTGTGTGAGTGGTGCATCAGTGCAGTTTGGCAGTAAATATACACGAGTAACATCAGTTCACACTGACCCACAACCATAATTAAGGCTATTCTGAGCTGAAACGCGTTGGTTGTTCCTACACCGGCTAGAGCTACCTGTCGACATGATTTTATATATTTGAACTTTCAATAAAAACTGGACTTTTACACTTACTTGCAAACATGGACAAAACATGGACAAAACAGAATTCATCATTTTTCCCCCATCTCACGCGACCCCCCCAACGAACCTATCCATTACAGTACATGGCTGCCCACTCTCCCCAGTCCCACAAGCTCGCTGCCTCAGGGTAATCCTTGATGCTGATCTCTCCTTCAAACCACATACCCAAGCCCTTTCCACTTCCTGCCGACTTCAACTCAAAAATATTTCACGAATCCATACATTCCTCAACCAAGAATCTGCAAAAACCCTAGTCCATGCCATCATAATCTCTCGCCTTGACTACTGCAACCTCTTGCTCTGTGGCCTCCCCTCTAACACTCTCGCACCCCTCCAATCTATTCTAAACTCTGCTGCCCGACTAATCCACCTGTCCCCCGCTATTCCCCGGCCTCTCCCCTCTGTCAATCCCTTCACTGGCTCCCCATTGCCCAGAGACTCCACTACAAAACCCTAACCATGACGTACAAAGCCATCCACAACCTGTCTCCTCCATACATCTGTGACCTCGTCTCCCGGTACTTACCTACACGCAACCTCCGATCCTCACAAGATCTCCTTCTCTACTCCCCTCTTATCTCCTCTTCCCACAATCATATACAAGATTTCTCTTGTGTATCACCCCTACTCTGGAACCCTCTACCACAACACATCAGACTCTCGCCTACCATCGAAACCTTCAAAAAGAGCCTGAAGACCCACCTCTTCTGACAAGCCTACAACCTGCAGTAACCACCGGTCAACCAAACCGCTGCATGACCAGCTCTATCCTCACCTACTGTATTCTCACCCATCCCTTGTAGATTGTGAGCCTTCGCGGGCAGGGTCCTCTCTCCTCCTGTACCAGTTATGACTTGTATTGTTTAAGATTATTGTACTTATTTTTATTATGTATACCCCTCCTCCCATGTAAAGCGCCATGGAATAAATGGCGCTATAACAATAAATAATAATAATAATAACAACATACTAATTTTGTTTTACATCTTCTTAGGTACATTTAGTTGCTATATAATCCTCCAAAAACTTGCTCAAAATTTATCGGTATCATATTGCTCACCCATAGGATATTACATCTTACATTACATTTTGTTGCTATAAAAGCAAAAATACTTGTTGATATTATATTGCTCACCCATAGACTATTCCGTGGTCTAGAGTACATTTTGTTGCTATATAAGGCTAAAGAAATTGTTCAACATTGTATCTTTATTATATTGCTCACCCATAGGGTATTGAGTGGTCTGTATTACATTTTGCTGGTATATAACCCTCAAAAAACTTGTTCAAAATTTATCGGTATTATATTGCTAACCCATAGGATGTTATATCTTCTATGGTACATTTCGCTGCTATAAAAATCTCCCAAAGCTTGGTCAAAATTTACCAGTATTATATTGCTCACCCATAGGGTATTATACCTTACATATATGGTACTTTTCGTTGCTATAAAAATCTCCCAATACTTTGTCAAAATTTATTGGTATTATATTGCTCACACATAGACTTTTCCATGGTCTAGATCATATTTCTTGCTATATAGCCCTCAAAAAACATGTTCAAAATTTTTAGGTATCATATTGCTCACCCATAAGGTATTACACCTTCTTGGGTATATTTTGTTGGTATATAACCCTCAAAAAACTTGTTCAAAAATTTTTCAGTATTATATTGCTCAGCAATAGACTATTCTGTGGTCTGGAGTCCATTTAACCCTGAAAAATGTATCAGTATTTTAGGCTGTGTGCACATGTCGCAGATTTGCTGCAATTTTGTTTTGTCTTTTTCTCTGCGGATTTGTGAAAAAATCTGAAGAAAACCTGATGCCAGCAAAGTGAATGAGAAACCTGACGTGTCATGCACACGTGTATTTTTGAATTGCAGACTTGATGCAGAAAATAATTTTCTCCATACCCGGCATTGCCACCGACACTCGGGACTGGAGCGTTCAGCTGCATAGAAATACATGCAGCCGCACACTCCGGTCCCGAGTGCTGGCGGAAAGAACCGGTTATTGATGTGAGAGACTCATACGAGCTTCTCGCAAGTGTGACCCAAGCCTTAAACACAGTATCTGTTTAATTTTTAAAAAATGAAAAAAAAAATTTGCCTGGGCTCCTGTGCAATTTTCTGAGCCAGAGAGGGAAAGCCAGCGACTGGGGGCCGACGTTTATAGCCTGGAAAGGGGTAAATACCCGTGGATCTTCCCAGGCTATGAATCTTAGCCTATATATACACAATCCTCAATTCAGAAAGCATATTTATTTATTAAAATTAAACCCTCAATGCTGTAGTGAGGGAGGCAAAAATAGCCAAGGACACTCTCCAAGACATAATAAATACTAACAAAGCAAAAAAAAAGAGTATAGAACATCCCAGAAGTACAAATTATTAAGATTTTTATTCAAAACACATATATCATAAAAATAACATATATAATACATGTTGTAGTAGACAAAGCAATTTAATGAGTGACAGGTGTAAGAGCATATATATTCCAAATATTAGTGGGGGTAGGGCAGAGTCTAACATCTATATTATAGCACCTTGTAAGTGCGACCCACTTAAAATTGCTCCCTCAGTCTCTATCAGAGATTCCAATCAGTCAAATATAAGTCATAGAAAAACCACCAATGTGGACAAGGTATGTACCACTTTAAAGGAACACAAGTACGCACTAAAGGTCACACTGTCCTTACCCATGTTTCTTGCTACCTAGGGATAATATGCGGCAGTCCCAATGCGCGTTTTGCTTGGGCTTCCTCAAGGGGCTGTACACTTACACGGTGCTATAATATAGATGATAAACTCTGCCCTACCCCCACTAATATTTGGAATATATATGCTCTTACACCTGTTGCTCATTAAATTGCTTTGCCTACTACTGCATGTATTATATATGTTGTTTTTATGATATATGTGTTTTGAATACAAATCTTAATAATTTGTACTTCTGGGACACTCTATACTCTTTTATTGCTTTGTTAGTATTTATTATGAATCTCAGCCTGCAGATGTATATTTAGCCTTTACTGGCTATTAAAATAGGGGGACCCCCCAAAAAAATGACGTGGGGTCCCCCTACAATTTATATTTATATTTATAGCCAGGAAAGGCTGCTGGCTGATATTCATAGCCTAGGAAGGAACCATGGATATTGGCCCAACATGGCTACAAACACCAGCTCACAGCCGCCCCTGAAATGGCGCAACTGTGAAATGCACCAATTCTGACACTTAGCCTCCCTCTTCCAACAGCCCTGTAGTGGTGGCATATGCGTTAGTAGTTGGCCGTTGATGCCACCTTTGAATTGTAAGGTGACATCAAGCCGGCTTAGTAATGGAGAGGTGTCAATAAGACAACTATCCATTACTAATCCTAATCTTATAGTTGTGAAAGGGTTGAACAAATACACAGCCAGAATAAAGTATTTTAATGAAATAAAACACAACACAGTTTTGCCATCTTTATTGTTCAGCCAATCCATGCGACACCCTCGATCTCCTGCAAAAAAGAAAAAATAATAAACTAAAACAAATACTCCTTGGTCCGACGCAGTCCATATAATAATGAGCATCCCACGACGATCTCCGCTATAGAACTGTCACATCAGGAGATCAGGGAGTATACTGTTGGTTTATTATTTTAAATTTCTTTACAGGTGACCAAGGGCTTTGGGGATTAGCTGTATGGTGAGTATGTAATGTATGTTGTGTGTACTGTATGTACTGTATGTCCATATGTATGTACTGTATATGTGTGTATGTGTTTGTTTTTTACACTTGAACACAGTAGCCGGATGATGGGATTACTACTGTCCCATCATCCAGCTAGCTGTCACTGTAGCAGGCATAGCCGGATGGGACTAGTAGTCCCTTCGGACGATGCCTGCCTACACACACACATACACAGAGCCCTGCACACACACGTACAGCTCCGCACACACAGAGCCCCCTAGACACCTGTAGACACCTGCAGACCCACGCACACACACAGACACACACAGCCCTGCACAAACACAGCCCTGCACACCCACACAGAACCCCGAAGACACACACAGCACATGCAGATACACACAAACACCTGCACACAGACACACACATCTTCTCTGCACACACATAGTCTGCGCCCACACACAGTCTCTTCCCACACTCTGCCCACACACTCTTCTTCCTCCCGATCGGCAGCGTTTCTCGTAGGCACATCTGCAGCAAAATCACAGATCTTTTTTTAAACCTGCATTTTTGCTGCTGATTGGCCTGACACAATGGAAGTCAATGGGTGCAGAAACGCTGCAGATCCGCAAAAAGAATTGACATGCTGAGGAAAACAAAACGCTGCAAATCCGCACTTTTTTTTCCGCATTGTTCTCAGCAGCAATCTGGAAGTCAGGGATGCTTCCAGTGAGTGGTCTTCCCCATGCTGTTCTCCTTCCATTGAGCACTTTTCTCATCCACATGAACATTTTCACTGCCCCCCAGACCTCTTTGGAGCTTGGCTTTCCCATTGACTCCCATTATTCTCGTTATTCGAAACGAGCATGTGAGTATTAGGAATTGCTTGCTTCAAGCAACAAGCACCCGAGCATTTTAGTGTTCACTCAACTCGAAAGATAATACATCTACCTCTCTTCACTTGTCAATTGTTTTAGCATTATGGATGATTGCTTTATAATTTGCAAATTGTTATAATTTACAGGGTTTAGAGAGGAATAACTTAGCTTAGGGACATTACAAGTATCTATGACTATTTTATAATGATTTCACATTGGTTAGAATTAGCTCTACATATATATTGCTTTAAATTAGAAATGTATATAAAATTTGAATACATTTCACGAGGATAGTAACAGAGGGTGAAAATGAGGATAGTACTAATTATTGTGTGACCACGAGCAACCACAGTATAATACTGAATGACCAATATCTGACCACATGTGATGATAAATGTCTGTGTAATATATAACATGGCCTGGAAGGCAAGTAACATAGAAATTAATAAAGAAATCCGACAAATATTTTATTGCAGGATATTTGGAGTCACTTTATTTTCACATCTACAAATCAACCTTAGTCTTATAGAAATGAAGCACTTGGCCTCCGGTGCAATCAAGTGAAAGTTTTGAACAGAAAACAAAGGGTTTCTGTGACATTGTAATTTTAATATTATATCTCAAAACATATCCTCTTATTTTGCAAAACCTTTCAGAAAATTCAATTCTTTGTGCATTATAATCATGTTTCTTGTGATTTCTATGTTGTATTGAATTCTCTGCTAACCCAGAAGCTGGTAATGTCCACAGTCCTTATAAGCCTGCTTCAATCTGCAGCTGTATTATTATTCTCATATATCAGATAATATCAAAAGGGATGACTCCTTATTTGTTCCAAATGCGCCTGGAGTTAATGGCACAGTTAAGTAATTTTCTAGCAGCCTATAATTTTACAAATGATAAAAGATTTTCTTTGACAGCTCTGCAATGCCTTCATTATGCTGTCAATGTAACTTGTATATGAGTGCATGCAAGTCTGTCTCTGGAAGACAGAGAATAAGGAATGTTATTGATAAAAGAAAAAGATAAGGGCAATGAGAAGATACTTAAGAAAACAATGGTGTTAACATTTGAAATTAATAAGTTACACATCTTTTCTCTATTTCTCTCTAGAAATCTATGAGCTGACTTTCTGTCATTCACAAGGTCTGGCTTTGAAGTTGAAATGATTACATCCTATTATGTTAACCTTTAATCTCAAAGTTAAAACCATGGAAAAAAAGAGCAAAGAATCGACCACTATAAGTCTTTCTACAAAGATGTTTCAACGTGTACCTCAATGTTTGGGTCTGTTCGTACTATGGGATTTTTAGTCTTGGCGCTCTCTGTAAAACAAAAAGCTGACTTCCCATGGAAAGCACTCTGACCCATGTTATTAAATTGGCTAGTTTAGATGCCAGTTTATTGTATGAAAAATTTGAAAGAAAAAAATGCAGAATCCACTAGATTCTTCCATATTTCAGATGAGGCTCGCTCAGTCAAGTTTATAGGCGAAGAAAAAAAAATCCAATTCAATATAGATCAACTAAATTGTTTACGGATGCATTGCAATTCTTAGCATAGTAAACTGTATTAGGTAAATGTTATGAACTGCATATGTATGAAAATGAATGCCATACTGATATTAAAATTGGACATATGGATGAAAACTCATCAATTTTTTACTGGATGAATTATATACTTGTTTGTGTAATCTTAGCCTTTGCGGGGTTTTTTCCCCAAGTGCTAATGATTAAAGATCGTCTCCATTCCAGCAGTATCGACACTTGCTCTACTAGGCCTTTCTTGACTTGATGTCATGTCATGAGATTACTGCTGCTAATCAGTCCTGGCTTCACTCTTCCCTTCTTTGGGTAAAACAAGACATCTGAAGGTAGTGAGACAGCAGCTGCAGCTCTCACTTCCTCTGGTTTGCTTCAAGAACAATATGTACTGACAATAAAAAATTAAATGTTTTCTACATTGTATTCCCAGCATAAATATAATTAATGTGTGGGTTGTAAGTAGAAATGTGCTTACCAACTACTTGGGGTTCATTTTAGGCTAAATTAAATCATAACCAGCTTCAGAAGAGCGGGTAAAGTCACTCTTCATATTGCATTGCATCTTCACAGAAAGTCTGATTTGAACACGCTACATCTTCCAAACTCTGTATTCACAGAACATTACTGAACACAGCTGAGAAGTCATCAGCTGAACTCGACAGATCCTGACCTATCTGCAGCCTCTGTCAGCGAGCGTCGAGAGCTCCCTATTCTTACAAGCAGTACAACTACAGGTAGTCATTAAGACTCTAGAGCATCAAGCGATATGCCAGTCCTGAGACAGCACACTCCCAGCAGCCACATATTTTTTATTTACTTTTATACTGGTTGAGTACAAGGTGTAAAATCCCCCAGATAAGGAAAATAGAACAGATTCTGAATATTATTGTGCAAATAATCATTTGTGATGATATATTATGTCCACTAAAGCCTTATCTCTTTTATTAGAAAATTAATAAACTTAGTTGACATTAGGGATATTGAAGAGTTCCTCAACGTACAGGGGCCCATGTGTATGTATACAGTATGGGATACTTTTAGAACTTGGGAGCCTATGAATGATAGATGCATCCATTCAAGTATCTATTGCATCAGTGCATCATGAGCTTTAAATAGCTTTATTGGCTTATCTGTTAAAAATATACAATTATAGCCTACGGTTGGGTGAAGCCACTGATGAATATCCATTACCCAAAGAATAATATGGGATCAGTTTAAAAGTACATTTAATGAAAAAGTAAGCTATAAGCTATTGAAAAGCTTTTGATGTCTCCATTAAACATAAGGCATTATAAGCAGTGTCACAGATTGTAAATGAGATTTTATATTCATCATCAGGTCCTGCTGTTTCTTGCAGAAAATTCTGTTAATATTGAGTTTGAAAGGGTTCTCCTCCCCTCCTGAAAACCTTACAGAAAAAAGGAGCTGTGATCCATCCAGCCGCAATTCCTGAATCCATGTGTCCGACCTGGGACTGGGCGGCGAAAGGGGCAGGTTACAGGATCCCCGATGTTGAAGCACTACAAGGCTGTACCATGTTGGAGGAGACCGACCGAGATGATGAAGAGGATGAACCAGGTGGCTGTAGATGAGCTGATAACCCTGCCAGGGACAACCCCCTGCCCGCATCATGTGCAGCCTGAGACATTAACACATAATTGTAGAATACTGGGGAGCAGGGGAGGGCTAATGGACCATTGTTTCCCACCTGTGACAGGGGTCCCCATGGGAACAGACCATGGTTTGCACCCCCTGCGACCCACAGTCTTGTACCATCATGCAGAGGAGAAGCTGACCGTTACATCACCTTTACGACCTGCAGTGAAGTCTCCGGAAGTAGTGGATGTAGCAAGCGCAGGTCCTCCCCCATCTGGGGCTGAAGCCTGCTAACCTCTGTAGGACTGTGCCACGCACATAGATTCCTCCCAGTCCAGGGCCTTCTCACTCACTTCTGCTGTCCCCAGCCTGGAGGGTCCCTGGAGGGGCTCCTGCACTGATGCTGAGTGCAGGGTGCCATGTCAGGAGAGAGCCTCACTGGTGGCCATCACCTGCATGGATGCTTCCACCACAGCGGTGTAGTTGCTGCTGTCCCTGCACTCCCACGCTTCCAGCCAGCATGATGGCTGAGTCCTGGCAGCTGTCCACAGACACTTGAGGAGCTGCTCCTCAGTTACCATAAGGTAGATCAGGAAGACACAGGGGGTAATGTAAACTGCCCTGGGAGCGGAACACTGAAAACCCCCATCCCCTTCTTCTTACTATATAACCCCTGGCTGCAGGCCCCCAGCCCTTCATTACTAATTCCACCTCCCTCCAACCCATTATCATTCCGGCCTCTGCACATGCTCTGGCTGATGATCCAGCCTTTCCTTTACCAGAGCATTTTCCACCAAAGTTTTCAATGCAGATTGTTTACACGTGTGTACAGTGTTCTTATATATACTTATAGTCCTATTCAAATGAAAATTCTCAATTATATATGTAATGTAGAGTAAGTGTATTAAAATACTCACCTATCACTATCTTCCTAAGTTTTTAGCACTGCTCCTGACCTTCTAGCCCACATGACTGTTCTTCAGCTTTAATGACTGAAACTGTGTAAAACAGTGCTTCTTTCCCAGTGTAAGTTTATAAGACTTTGGGTTCACTCACACTGGCATATAAAAAATATGAGCCCATTCTCATTCAGGAGACCGGGATGATTTTTTTGCACATGTCATCCGTGTGCAGTCCATATGTGTTAGGACTAGTGGAACACACCAAACAAATATAAAGATAGTAAAAGGTGCGTTCACTGCCCGGGGTCCACCGTGTAGAGATGGAACCTGCTGCTAGGTAATGGTAGCACTCTATGGCGGAATAAACACGGGTTCCATCACCCAGTATGAACTGATGCGAACTCTGTTGCTTCACAGAGTAGCAAGGAAGCAAAGGAAATGTTGTGTCCTGTTAGCAGTCACAGGGTGCAGCAGATGGACGCTAGTGGGATCCCTGAAACTCACCCCCACTATGATGGTGATCGATCTCGCTCTGACCCTCGGTGGCTTTTGAGCCTGCGCCTGAGGACGCCCTGAGTCAGATGCTGAAATCAAGCGGGAGTTCCCACCCTACACTGACCGGTTGTCAGGACTGATTAAAGATTACCGCACAGAGTGTGTACAGCGCCGCACTGGCGGTCGCTGCTAATTTGACGCAGTAGGATCGTGCTCTTGTGTCTAGGATAGCACTGTCAGGCTCTAGGTAGCTCCAACATTTGTGAGCATTCAACAACACTAGGTATGGGAATGATTAAGGAGCAATCACCAGAACAGGCATACACCCACACAGCCATGCAAACCTTTTATAGTAGTAGCGCTCCGGGACCTTCCTGATGGTCCAATAGGAGTCGCAACAGGACCTGAGCATGTGACCCCCGACCTCCAATGGGAGGTCAACTCGTGGGCATGTTCAGTATGGGAAAAGCAGGACTTAGTCCCTGAAACGCCTGCTCGCTGCTGATCAGCGCTGGCTACAAAGGCAGGACCTGGAAAGGCAGCAGTAACCAAGCGCACAGTATCAGCTTGATCCAGATGCTGGGACCGACGTCTCTGCTGAGCAGGCTCCACTGAGGCTGGAGTAGAATGGGACACCGCAGCGGACATGGTTTGAGATTCCCCCTGTGCAGCGGTGGGAACTCGACACCTAACAATATGTAATTTGTTTGTTTTCTTTTCACAGCAGCTAATCAACTTTTACAGGGCCATTTATAGTTTCCTATGTTACAGAATTGTAATATATCCATAAAAATCAGATGCAATACTGATGGTCCAAATGGCATGTGTTTTTTTTTCATGTACTGTACCCATTTCAGAATGAAATCGCAGCATACTGCAATTTTTTTCTCATGCTGAATACAGCTGAGAAAAAATATGCAGATCTGCTCTGCCTCATTGAAGGACATGCACTCTGCATTGTTGTTCAAAGGCAGATTCAGCTAGTGAAAAAAAATGCCAAATTACACTACCCCATTCAATAACATTGGTCCTAATGCTGTCCGTGTCCATTTTTTTACAGACAGCACTCAGAACGAAAACTTTTTTATGTGAATCTGCCCTAAGACTGATTTTTGCTCCACACCTAAACGCTGATTTAGTTAGTGTAGGCCAGAAGAGTACGGAACCAGCCCTGGCACCCAGCAAAGACATAACATGTAACGACGGCGTCATACTAAATGCATGGAAAATCTATCCGAGTCTCCCTGCCGAGAGTCGCACAAGTGTTGTCCGTATGGTCATCCATGTGTAATGCATTTGCAATGCGATGATGTGATTTTATCCCACCCATGTATCCGTGTGGCCAAAAAAATGATGAAGGACAGCATCCAATCCAGGTGAAAAAACACTTCTTTTATTGTGCCAAGTGCAACGTTTCAACCATCAAAGGTCTTTTTCAAGCATACAAAATGATTAAAAATGGCGGCTTTAAATAGGGAATGGTTGTAAATCCCACCAATCTCTTTACAAGAAACCGCCCATATAATTTACATACAAATATATAATAAAGTGAACAATATATAAAAACACACATTAATACATCACATTTACCTAAATAAATGTGTCAATTCTTATTTATATGGAGAGATTCCTAATAAAAATGCCATAGATGTCACTACTAGCACATGGAGTACATCAAACGTAAATAAACAGAAACATGCTGTTATATCTAAACCAATCGTTACATCAAATGGTGCTTTGGTCACTAATTCACTACCAATAAGATGTAACCTAACAAAGAGTGGTCACATGTCCAGTTTAAACCAATCACAGCTCTAAAAGAGTCAGCAAATCACAGTGCTATCTCTAGCATGGTCTAATACCAGGACTGCCTTTGGCTACCAACAAAGAATGGTCACATGTCCAGTTTAACCCAATCAGAGCTCCAGATATATCAGTAAATCACAGCACTATCCCCAGCATGGTCTGATAGAAGGGCTGCCATTGGTTACCAACAAAGAGTGGTCACATGTCCAGTTTAACCCAATCAGAGCTCTAAATATATCAGCAAATCACAGCGCTACCTCCAGCATGGTCTGATACAGGGGCTGCCATTGGCTATCGCGCCAGAATCTCAGGCCGATGCAGTAGAACCAATCCAAAGAAAACTCCACATCACCTGATCAGGGCCTCGCTCACCCGTCATATCCAGCAGAGATTCGGCCTCTCTCCAACGTGCAGTGCCAACTCCGGTATGCGAATATGCATGACACCCAGCTCCACATGAGCAGCGCCCATTGGACACGCCCAGGAGAGCCGTAAGACACGCCCACACACAAACACGGTGCCGGCTCCCACAATGTAGGAGGACAAAATTACATAATCATGGCATGTGATTTATATAAATTTTCATATCCAGGATCGTAAATCTACTCCACCTCGGAAAATAAAATATCACGCCAATACATCACAACGATATTAACTTCCACAATGACCACAGGAGAACCATTATTCTAACTGGGCGTATGCACATAACAAGAGGCTAAAAAAACCTCGCCATTCAGAAAACTATATCCCCTACTTGCCTAACACTTATACACCATATCCATGGTTTCTTGAAAGGAAGGGGACCAATTTATCTTTATACGCATTATACATGCTACCCGGACAACCACCTGTTTTTTTCTAGTAAAGGGAACCCAACCCATCATATCAGGGATTCCCAGCCAGTCTCCCATGCTGGTACTTACCCAGCCTCAAGCTGCTTAGCATTTGTGATTTGACAAGGACAGGCACATGTATCCGTGTGGCATCTGTATGACATCCGTATGACATGCATATGGCTTTACATTTCTCACTGACTTTCCCCATTAAATTAAATGGCTCAATGGCCTGAAATGAATAAAAATCTAATCAAGAAGCCTATATATTGGCTCCACAACAAGTTCCCTCCTCCAATCATTCAAATAGAGGCCTTGCTGGTGTATTGGTTTTGCTAGTTTGTGTGAAAGATGTCTGACAGGCTAACCTTCAACACAAATGAGCGGGTTCTTTTCTATTGAGTCTTGTCTCAACGTTTTGAGGAGCCTTACCCAGTGATTGTTGATACGAGGAGGTGGAGACGAATGTGGGTACATCCATTTTTGAGGCGACATCTGACTAAAGGACATTTCCACAGACTGTATGGTTCTCTACACAGCCATCCTGACAAGTTCTATCAGTACTGTCGGATGAGCCTGGCTACAATTGACCTTCTTCTGGAGGCTGTGTGACCTGGCATAACCTTCAAGGACACCAAGATGCGCAAATGTTTTTCGGCAGAGCACCACCTTTTACTTACATTAGGGTCTGTATTTGGAGCGCCCCCACTGCCGCAGGGCCAAGGGGCACCCGGTACCGGGCCTCTGTGTCTCAGTTCTGGGGTTGTCACGGTAGCTAGGCCCGGTCCGTGACCCTGCTAAGGGGCGCCCAGTGAAAGTTGAGAATGTGATGATGTTGTGGTGCGGCGCAGGTCGCGGTGAATAACGAGGACACCAGGTTGCAGTCTCTTTACCTCTTTACTGAAGGTCTCGAGGTATCCAATCCAGAGCACTGTTAACCGGGCTGTCTGAGATCGGCCGGTCCGAAGGCACATCAGGAGTTCCCTTAACAGGTGGGAATCAGTGTCTACCTTCTAGCGCCTGTGTGTTGTAGTCCTTCCCTGCTGAGCACCCCGGGATAGTCCTCACAACTGATTCTGTCTGTCTCTGATGTTCGTTCTCTCCGTCCCCCAGATGATATGGTTAGGACGCACCCGTATGACGGGGTAGGCCTGGAGTTCTTCCGGGACCCTAGAGTCGCCCCTCTCCCACAGCTGCCTCCGTTGTCTGCTTAGGTGATTTGGGTGAGACAGCCAACCTATAATTGGCTATCCTGCCGTGGTTTGCAGTAATGCTTAGAGTCTCTTACTTGCTCGGCGTTCCGGCCACCGACTGTTTGCGCCCCAGAAGGATGTTGCCTCGATCTTACAGCACGACTCCTTCTGGTCCTATCGCCTCTTAGCTGTATTCCCGTTTTCTCACTTTTTGTCCTTTCTTAGGAATCTGTCAGGATCCCATCCCTGACAGGTCCTCTCTCTAGCTCTTTCCAGTTACTTCTCACTGTCTTCCTGTCCAACCCCCAGTTTTACCAGAGTGTGAGGAGTGGCCTACTAGATAAAACCACTCCCCCTGGTGGCCGGAGTGTGAAGTGTAGTGTGTGTGTTACCTGGTCAGGCAAACTCCTTTAGTGCAATCAGACGTAACATCACTCCCCTTAGTGGCAGAGCGACGTTACTGCAACGACCAGGACTCTGGGGCGCTGCATATTAATCGTATATATTTTTGTGATCAAAAATGTCTTTTGCTTTTTCAAACCTGCTCAGGCCTTCCTTTCTGTCTAAATATTGCCTGTATGTTTCTCTCCTGCACGACGAATGGTGGAGTGCGCCTTTGGAATACTCTGTGCAAAATGGCGGGTCCTGATGTCAGCCATTCAACTAAGTGAAACAAATGTAAATGGTGTAATTAAAGCCTGTGTCATCCTTCACAACTCCACAAGGATACATGAATGTAAATCAAATGATGCTGATGATGGAGTCTATGGAAATAATGGCATGGCTACAACACATATTCATAATCCACGTTGTCAGCCCTATAGCCTTAAAGTGCAGGACATGTTTACCAATTATTTTGTTTCATCAGAGGGATATACTCCTTGGCAAGACAATGATGTGTCTATGCTATAACAGCCTTTGTTTTTTTTATTTTAATTAAACATCTGTTAGTGAATGAATTGTCTCATGTTATTTTTACCAAAAAACATGAACTCAGAAATAACTATTTATTGCTAAAAACATAAAAAACACATTGAAATAACAGTTTTATTTAGTTCCAGTGGTTTTTGCACAAAAAAAACCATATTCAAATCATATGGCAACTTAGGTAATGATTCCAGGGCAACATGAAACTTGAAAACAACAACTTTAGCCATTAAAAGGCACTTTTTTACAAATTCTGGTATGAAGGTGGAACTGATTGTTTGAGGCCAGCATGAGTGGTTTGGGGATTTTGAGGTCCTACCTGATTGGGACCCTGAAAGGTGGATGAGGCTGGATTCCAGACCAAGGAAGGGCCCTGTTTTGGTACATGGTACTGGCCACTTGGGTAATGGGGTAATGATATCCACACTCATGTGGATTTGTGTTTGCCATTTGAGTAAACCCCTCAGAATGGCAATGTCAAACATACCCATGTTGTGACCACTCTCCTACAGTGGGTATGTTCAAGTGGCAGTGGCCATATTGGGCAGGTGCAGCTGGATTTGAGAAGTGTGCATATTATTGGCAGTGTAGGTATGTGATTTTGATGTGGCTGAGGGGATGGGATCTGTGGTGGAGGTGGTTCTGGGAGTGCTATTGCCTGCTCATCCTGGCTTCCAGGCATGTGTAGGTGGTTGTCGGTGGACATCTGCCATCTTTCAAGGAAGGTGAAAACCCACACTTGGATTGTTAGACTCGGTGCATGAATTTATCACAATTTGTAGGCCACCTCTGGCATGCAGCCTCACCTCATGGGGAATTGTGCGCAGATACCGTGCAAGAGTCTGACCATATGCCTCCTGACCATCATCGTTAACGGTGCGGGATAAATAGTCCAAAACACCAATATCTACTTGGCTCCTGTTACCGGTGGTGGGAAGCTCCCTCCTGCGCTGACCCCAGCGTCATATGGCCACAGCCTATGGAGAGGTATCCAAAGGTAGAGTAGGACTACTGATATGTCCATGTTCTTGAGTGGACTCCTGTCCTGCAGAAGGTCATAGTGGTGGTTGGTTTGTGACTGATGGTGCAGACGAAGGTCCAGCAACATCTTCAACTTCGCCAACAGGTTTCAAGTTGACCTCAGAATCAGATGCTGTTTCTGGTTCAGTAATGTTGGAGTTAGTTCTGTTATTTGTTAAAATTAAAATCTATCTGTTGGATAAATGGAGAAATGAGTTGCTAAACTCAAGTTATTTCCCTTCACTGAAGATTGCATTTGTATGTTCTTTCCGTGTTTGCGTGGATGTCCTCCAGGTACTCCAGTTTCCTCCCACATTCCAAAGACATACTGATTTAGATTGTGAGCCCCAACGGGGACAGCGATGATAATATGTGCAAACTGTAAAGCGCTGCGGAATATGTTAGCGCTATATAAAAACAAAAATTATTATTATTTATTATTATTATTGTCTTTTCATTATTTTCCTTCTTCCGGTGAATAATGTTGTTTTCATAAACCAAGTGGCTTATTTGTAAAAAAAAAACAAAAAACTTTTATTAGCTTTTATGGCACTGTAACAACTCCTAAACACCTTCCAAGTACAGTATGGTAAAGTTTGCGGGAGCGGCTGTTGAATAAACTGTAAGAGGATTTCCGTTTGCTTTTTCTGCAATCAGTCGCTGAATACAGCTATGAAGGATTTGTAGACAATGATGTTATCATAAGTGGGTTAGACAGACACTCTATCAGATGATTGCTGTTAAATATATATAATCAGCATAGATGTTTATATGAGATTTTTCTGATGTTGCTATTGTCAAGCACTTTAGTAAAATAAGTCTAGGATTTACAATAGTAATTGTTAAGTAGCTGCCCTTCTCTACAGTCATTCTACATTTGGAATATAAAAAGACATTTTCCATGCATTCAGAGATCCCAGATGAAACCATAGGGGACTTGGGCTTCACTCAAGCTGTTTAGCTTGAATAAAAGCTGGAATAAATGTATCACTGAGATATCTGATATTAATAATACAAACATTATATCACACTTAGGATTCTCAGATCATTCACAGCCTGACTGCACATGAACTTAAAGTGTTCTGGAAAAGTGAAGGCTAACCCTATGTGACATTTGGAGTGAAGACTGTCTTGCAGCTATGGAGATTGTGTTAACAGGGAAAATAATTAGGTCAAGAAACATTCATGTTTGCAAACAATACACACAAAAAGACAGAGAATGCTTCCTCTACACATTTAATAATGGCATGCAGCAGTCTGTTAGGACATTTATAATATGTGTCAAATTTTGGTCATTTTTTTTTTACAGTAAATTCTGCATTTATGTGAACATAGGCAACGAGAAATTAGCAAATTGACACTAAATTAATGAAATACAAATTTTGAGATCGCCTTTTTGCTGGATTCTAAAGGGGTGAGAATATGTTTAAATGAGATAAAAATATACTCACTTGGCCCCGCTGATCATCTGCCCAGCCATGCCACCCCTTTTAACTTTAGTCAAGTCTCCAGGTCTCCTCTTTCTATGTCCCTGCATTTTTGGCCCCTCTGTTCTGACTAGGCCTGAAAACATCACCCTCCGACTATATGACGTAGGTAAACCTGATGTCATAATGAGCGTCCTACGTCATCCACACAGTGTCCTCCATTGCGCTCCTGTGCAGGAGAGCTTCTCTACAGTGTTTTGTTCTGCCATCGGCCGGGTAAAGAGAAGTGTGTCAGTGCACGAGTGCAATGGAAGATACTGTGTAGGTGATGTAGGACACATCATCCACACAAAGCAGGGAGGGAGGATGGCCATTGCAAGAAAAGAGGAAGCACTGTATCAAGACCAGAGACACCCATCATACAGGACCTCTACATCTGTAAGTATGATAAAAAACAATTTATTTGTGCCTTACAGAGCTTGGTGACTTATATACCGAATTCTAGTATGCTGTAACTGAGGCTTATGGCTGCTGGCCATACTTTATATGGGAAAAACCCGGTTGCAGTTTTCCTTTAAGGTGGTAATCAGTTATCATATTTCTTTACCATTCCACAATATCTGTTAGTAGAGAAGGAATTCCTTACTCCAGTACTTAAGTTCCTGTGCCAGGGTATTACTCAAAAGCGGATCACTTCCCCTGCCCCTATCAAACTACAGATTCCACTTCCAGACTGTAGTATTAATGAAGATTTGCTTATTGATTTGTTCCAATGGAATTCCTCTACCAACAACATGCCAATCTAAGTTCTGCTGAATACGTCTATGTTAGGAATTTGGCCTCACCTGGGGAGATTGAGAAGTATACTGACTGATCAAGTTAAAGAGTGAGAGTATGGATGACTGTCTCTACTAATATCAGCACTTTTTATTTTTTCCTTGTGAAAAGTCAATTTATTAATGTCCATGTATTGATATTATCTGAAAAAACATTTTTTATATGCAGAATTTAATTGGTTACAGCAAGTCAGCAAACTTTACATGCATTGATTAATAAATGAATATAAAAAACTTTGTAATATATCATGTCAGAGAAATATGCTTCTTACTCCACTTTTCAGCAACTTCTTCTCCACCTCATCCCTGCTACCTGATCCTATCCATCATATACAGCTAAAATTAATTTTGGCAAGAAAAAACAGACTGCCGGTTAAATGAGATGTTAAATTACAAATATCTCTTGAATTTTATGGAAAGGGGAGAAGAGTAGAAAGGAGCAGTAGAGTGAGAAGTAAAATAAAAAGAGAGAGGTACAGAGTCACACACACATGATGCTGCTACATTTTAATGTTTTTTCTCATCCAAGAGCTGGATTCACAGCTACATAGCTCAATATTGTTCACTACTTTTGCAGAGATTTCTGAATAATCCTGCTATCTGTCTGCTGGAAACTTTAGTGATCAGCTGCAAACTATAGGTGAACCAGCAATAGATGTCTAATTTCTAAGCAGTGGAAATGAATCAATACACCTTATAAAGTGTAATCAATGGACTGCTTGTGTCATGCTGGGACATGCTGCATTCTCCAGAGTGAGGAATGTTCTTTGTAGCTATTCTCTATTTCGCCTATTAGATAAAGTTCCTAAATTGTGTATATCCTCTAATGTTTTATTTTATCGGTTAAAGAACTCTTTGACATATTCCATGAGTCATAACCATGATAGTAACTATAATAGTAATCTCATTTAATGCTAGATATACATCCATATATTATATAAGTGCTATGCAGTATTGTGCATCTAAGGATTACAGCCAAAACACTGACCACAAAAAGAAAGCACTAGTTGTTATGTTATTATTTTCAAATCTTCACCAGTTTTGATTTTTTTCAACCACAGTATACCATTTATGCAGTTGGGTAACTGCAGTGAGTGGCCCCTAGTGATAATTCTTTAAATCAGTTTATTCTCTTCTGTACTGATGAGCTTTTTTTGTACCTTGACATGAAAAGACACTGCCTTATCCTCATTGTGACCCTACCCCTCTAGCTACAATTTTATTAGAAAATGTATTTGCAGCCTCAGTTTCTAACATACATCCTCTATGAGTGAGAGTACACCAGGGATTTCTGCAAGGACCAATTCTGCTCTGTTACTGAGAACACAATCCACAGGTTTAGTTATTATTGGCACTTATTTGTGCTCTCATTTCTCCACTTGTTTATTCTATTGCTAACATTTCTACACTTGTTTACGAAATTGTCTGATCAATTCCAACCACTATAGATGATTGACTCTGCAGTAATTCGGCAAATCTCTCAAATTTAAAAAGGAAATTGGCATCAAGTAACTTTGATGCAAATTAATTTGAATCTTTTCAGACCCCTAGAGCATAACACACTTAGGAGGTAAAAAAAAATAATGCTCACCTCACCAGCAACCTGTCCATCTCCCCCACAGCTCATAGTCCAGTCTTCTTTAACTTATTTTTGCCTTCTCCCATCATGTTCATCTACTTTGGCCTGCTTCTCTGGGCCATTGCTTCTTGTGTAGCTAGACCTTTGACATCCCTTTGCACCTCAGGTATGCCAGCTCAGAGACATCAGAGGCCTAGTCACACCAAAAGCTGTGGTCCAGAGTCAAGCAGGTCAAAGATGCAGGCAAGGAAAAAGGTGAAAAGGAAAGATGCAGAGTACCAGATGGTGGGCTGCTGAAGTTGCAGGATAAGTCAGCAGTGAGGTGAGTATTAATTATTTTAACCTTTTGGTTGTCCTCTCCAATTTGTCAAAATGACAACTAGTTGGCTGCTATTTCACTACATTTTTACAGGACAAATTGAAAAAAATATTTTTTCCTGAGAGTACAATTATTGGGGTAAAAATTGAAAATTAAATTTCACTGGGATAAATTTGCTCATCTCTGCCAACCGCAAATCTGGTGCACTGTGATAATGTTTGACTTTATTTATTTATCAACTCACAGTGCCTTGTGAAAGTGTCCAATGGAACTTTTCAACCTTTTTCCACATATTATGCTTCAAACATAAAGATACCAAATGTAAATTTTTGGTGAAGAATCAACAAGTGGAACACAAATGTGAAGTTGAACGAAATTTATTGGTGTATTTTATATTTTTATGGAAATTCAAACACTGAAAAGTGGGGGGTGCAATATTATTCGACCCCTTTACTTTCAGTGCAGCAAACTCACTCCAGAAGTTCATTGTGGGTCTCTGAATGATCCAATATTGTCCTAAATGCCTGATGATGATAATAAATATAATCCATCTGTGTGTAATCAAGTCTCCGTATAAATGCACCTGCTCTGTGATAGTCTCAGGGTTCTGTTTGAAGCACAGAGAGCATCATGAAGACCAAGGAACACAACAGGCAGGTCCGTGATACTCTAGTGGAGAAGTTTAAAGCCAGATTTGGATACAAAATGATTTCCAAAGCTTTAAACATCCCAAGGAGCACTGTGCAAGCGATCCCTCTAATCTTTCATCTCAAACAAGGAGAAGACTGAAGAGAGATGCAGCCAAGAGGCCTATGATCACTCTGGATGAACTGCAGAGATCTACAGCTGAGGTGGGACAGTCTGTCCATAGGACAACAATTAGTCGTACACTGCACAAATCTGGCCTTTATGGAAGAGTGGCAAGAAGAAAGCCATTTCTCAAAGATATCCATAAAAAGTGTTGTTTAAAGTTTGCAACAAGCCACCTGGGAAACACACCAAACATGTGGAAGAAGGTGCTCTGGTCAGACTAAACAAAGAACAAATTTTTGGCAACAATGGCAAACGATATGTTTGGCGTAAAGGTAACACAGCTCATCACCCTGAACACACCATCCCCACTGTCAAACATGGTGGTGGCAGCATCATGGTTTAAGCCTGCTTTTCTTCAGCAGGGACAGAGAAGATGGTTAAAATTGATGGGAAGATGGATGTAGCCAAATACAGGACCAATCTTGAAGAAAACCTGTTGGAGTCTGCAAAAGACCTGAGACTGTGACGGAGATTTTTCTTCCATCAAGACAATGATCCCAAACATAAAGCAACATCTACAATGGAATGGTTCACAAATCAACGTATCCAGTTGTTAGAATGGCCCAGTCAAAGTCCAGACCTCAATCCAATCGAAAATCTGTGGAAAGAGCTGAAAACTACTGTTCACAAACGATCTCTATCAAACCTCACTGAGCTCGAGCTGTTTGCCAAGGAAGAATGGACAAGAAAATCAGTCTTTCGATGTACAAAACTGATAGAGGCATACCCCAAGCGACTTGCAGCTGTAATTGCAGCAAAAGATGTTGCAACAAAGTATTAAGTTACAGGGGCCGAATAATATTGCATGCCCCACTTTTCAGTTTTTGAATTTCCACAAAAATTTTAAATAACCAACACATTTTGTTCAACTTCACAATTGTGTTCCACTTGTTGTTGATTCTTCACCAAAAATTTACATTTGGTATCTTTATGTTAGAAGCATGATATGTGGGAAAAGGTTGAAAAGTTCCAGGGGCCCGAATACTTTCGCAAGGCACTGT
Organism: Ranitomeya variabilis; assembly: GCF_051348905.1. Lineage (NCBI taxonomy): Eukaryota > Metazoa > Chordata > Amphibia > Anura > Dendrobatidae > Ranitomeya > Ranitomeya variabilis. Next base: position 928,294,396 of record NC_135232.1, on the reverse strand, counting down.
ATATACTATCATCATATTCCACAGCGCTTTACATACCTCATTATCTCTGTTCCCATTGGGGCTCACAATCTACATTATCTATCAGCATGTTTTTGGAGTACGGGAGGAAACCGGAGAACCCAGAGAACATCCACACAAACACATGGACAACATACAATCTACTTGCAGATGTTGTCCTTAGTGGGATTTGAATCCAGGACCCAATGCTGCAAGGTTGCAAGTGCTAACTAGAGATGAGCGAATATTTCAATGTTCAGTTTGGATCACAATCATCGAATTTGCTATATTCGCCAATTTATTTGTGGAATATTCAGCAGATGTAGATCCAGTCTGGAGCGTTAACATTTCAAACAATTATTGGCAGACACCACCAAAGTGGCATCAATTTCATCACAGTAGAAATATTATAATAGGGACTGATACATCTACTACAGCCAACCCAGCAAACACCACCAAAGTGGCACCAATTTCACCACAGTATAAATAGTATAATGGGGAACGATATCTTTTCCACGACAGCCAACCCAGCAGAAGGACACTTGACCAGGAGTGTTCACATTTCCAAAAATTAGTAGCAGACACAAGCAAAGTGGCATCAATTTCATCATAGTAGAAATAGTATAATAGGGATGGACACATCTTCCACTATGGCCAACCCAGCAGATGGACATTCAACCAGGAGTGTTTCTATTTCCAAAAATTAGTACAGACACCACGAATGTGGCATCAATTTCACCACAGTAGAAATAATATAATACGGACTGACACATCTTTTACAGCCAACCTAATAGATAGAGACTCACTCAGTAGTCTTTACATTTAAAAAAAATTAGGTGCAGACATCACCAATGTGGCATCATTTTCCCCAGAGTGGAAATAGTGTAATGGAGAGCAATATCTCTTCCACTACAGCTAACCCAGCAGATGGAAAGACCCAATTAGGACTCTCCACACTTCAAAAAAATTATTGGCAAACACCACCAAAATGGCATCAATTTCACCAGAGTAGAAATAGTATAATAAGGACCGACACCTCTTCCTCTACAGCCAGCCCAGCAGATGGAGACCAACCATGACTGTTCACATTTCCACAAATATGTGTTAACATCTACAGCAGCAGCAACAGCAGGCACAAAAGCCACACTAGAGATATCACAGACTGCAATTATGCGATATCAGTGCAGCACGCTAAAAACTTCAACATCGTCTAGTCTGTACAGTCTGTGACTGGGGAACAAAATTCCTCGGAGATCCATGACTTGTTTATCTTGATGAAAGTTAGGCAGTCTACACTTTCAGGGAACAGCCTGCTGATCTTATACATCAGGACACCATCAGCAGCGCTGAAGACATATTCTGAGAGAACGCTGGTTGCCAGGCATGATAAAACCTCCAAAGCCTGTTAGGTGAGCTCAGGCCACTCATCCATTTTGGAAGACCAAAATTTGAAAGGATCCAAAGCCTACCTGATGGTACTGATATTCAATTCTAGATACTCCTGCACCATCCTATCCATACTTGGATTCTGTTGTAATGGTACATGAGCTGGTCTAAAAAATGTGTCAAAGGACTCACAGAAATTGATTCTGCCACTTACACTGCATCAGCTAATGTTTTGGCATTGACGAATTGACATGCCGAAGGTTGGAAGTTTAGAGCTGTGATGCACACTGTGTGCCTCATTGCTCTCTTGGAGAAAACCTCTCTTAAGGTTGTGTAAAAGCGTGTTTCGATACTCCAGCATTCGCCAACCCATTTCCAGGGATAACACAGTGGCAACCCAGTAGTCAGCACTATTTCGAATCATAACTACACTGTGTTCCAAATTATTATGCAAATTGGATTTAAGTGTCATAAAGATTTAATCGTTTTGTTTTTCAAATAAACTCATGGATGGTATTGTGTCTCAGGGCTCAATGGATCACTGAAATCAATCTTAAATACATGTGATAATTAGTTTTCCAGTTGATTCTAATTAAAGGAAAACTACTTAAAAATGATGTTCCACATTATTAAGCAGGCCACAGGTTTCAAGCAATATAGGAAATAAAAAGGATCTCTCTGCTGCTGAACAGTGTTAAATAGTGCAATGCCTTGGACAAGGTTTGAAAACATTAGATATTTCACGAAAACTTAGGAGTGATCATCATAATATGAAGAGATTTGTGACTGAAACAGAGTTAATGCAGATAAAGGCATATTGAGGAAGGTTTCTGCCAGATAAATTCATTGAATTAAGAGAGCAGCTGCAAAAATACCATTACAAAGCAGCAAAAAGTTATTTGAAGTTGCTGGTGCCTCTGGAGTCTCTCAAACCTCAAGGTGTAGGATCCTTCAAAGGCTTGCTTTGGTGCATAAACCTACTATTTGGCCACCCCTAAACAGTGATCACAAGCAGAAATGGTTGCAGTGGGCCCAGACATACATGAAGACTATTTTTCAAGCAGTCTTGTTTACTGAAGAGTGTCGAGCAACCCCGGATGGTCCAGATGGATGGAGTAGTGGATGGTTGGTGGATGGCCACCATGTCCCAACAAGGCTGTGACATCAGCAAGGAGGTTGAGGAGTCATGTTTTGGTCCAGAACAGCTGGTAGGGCCCTTTAAGGTTCCTGAAGGTGTGAAAATGACCTCTGCAAAGTGTACAGAGTTTCTGACTGACAACTTTCTTCCATGGTATAAAAAGCAGAAATGTGCCTTCAGGAGCAGAAGCATCTTCATGCATGACAATGCACTATCTCATGCTGTCATGCTGCAAAGAATACATCTGAGTCATTGGCTGCTATGGGCATAAAAGGAGATAAACTCATGGTGTGGCCACCATCTTCCACTGACCTCAACCCTATAGAGAACCTTTGGATTATCATCAAGCAAAAGATCTATGAGGGTGGGAGGCAGTTCACATCAAAACAGCAGCTCTGGGAGGCTATACTGTCTTCATGCAAAGAAATACAAACAGAAACTCTCCAAAAACTCACAAGTTCAATGGATGCAAGAATTGTGAGGCTGATATCAAAGACGGGTTCCTAAGTTAACATGTAACTTGGCCTGTTAGGATGTTTTGGAGTTAAATAGCTTTTTTGTTCTGTGAATGTGACCTCCTAATGCTGCAAATTCTTCAAATTAGCATTTTCAGTTCTTTAAAACATATCAAATGTTTAGAAATTCTACTGTGCCTAATAATTTGGAACAGTGCATTTTGAGTTTTTATTCATTTTAAAGATTATACTGTTATCATTGGGAGGTTTCTTCAATAAAATTCAATGTGTACGCTAATGGGTGATGACTTTTATTAGACTGACTGTCATTTGCACCGACCATTTAGGACAATCAGAGAAAAATGTAATTTGCATAATAATTTGGAACATAGTGTATATGGGGATCATGTTGCAGATAGTGCAGCAAGAAGGCACTCATATGTAGGGCTCTTCCATGAGGTCCAAGCCCATGCTGCGTGGGTGGCTGGGTAACACTGATGCTTGTTTCCTCTGTCCCCTCCAGCCAGCCATGAACAACATAGAGGGGATGATTATCCTCTTCATCTCCTGACAGCTGCTCGCCCCCTCACCTCTTCCTCCTCCATTTGCTCCTCGGGTCTTGCACCTTCACTATCAGTTTGTCTTTTATCACAAGCTCCCCTTGATCGCAGTAATCCACCCCCCTTTGGCACTCGTCTGTGTGACGACAGTGTGGAACTTTGAGACAATGTTATCCATTCCACATCCTCCTCTGCTTCCTCCTCTTCCTCTCCTCAACACCTCATCCCGTAGGCAGTTCAAAGTATGCTCCAGCATAATGATGACTGGGATACAAAAATTTAAGTAAATGGATGTCACTCTGCTAAAAAAACCTTCTTTATTCCAATACTTTAAAACATCGGCGTCGGGAGGATGGGAGCAGGAGTGGAATGAACGACAGCCGTTTCGTGCCGCAGTGGCACTTCTACTGGTCACCAGTAGAAGCGCCACTGCAGCATGAAACGGCTGTCATCCATTCCACTCCTGCTCCCATCCTCCCGACGCTGATGTTTTAAAGTATTGGAATAAATAAGTCTTTTTATCCGGTGTGTGCCATTTCTTTGGAGTGGCACTCGGCTCACTGAGCACTTACTGCTGTATATATGCCTGCAGTATCAGTTCACGCAATACCTGTGCACTAAGTGGGCTTCCCTGCTGTGCAGATTTATACTTTGTTGGAGATATAATGATGACTGGAATAGTGATGCTGATGATGGCATCATCAGCGCTAACCATTTTAGTAGCCATTTAGAAACTGTGCAGAAGTGTGCAGAGTTCCTTAATCTGTGCCCACTCTGCAAATGTGATATGCGTACCGCATTGGCCCATGCTATACAAGATGACATACTGCATCAAGTCTCATTACTGCTGCCACAGTCGCTGTAACACGTACAGAGTGGAATTCCATCATGTTGGCACATTGCATATCAACCTGTTAACTGAAATGAGAAAGACCTCTGTATCGATGCAAGTCGATGACCTGAGGGGTGCGAATGGTGGAAGTGAGAACACAGCTTCCATGCTTTCCGCAGCAGCTCTCCCAGGTGACAAAATGCTTTACCACCAGATTGAGGACATGAGCCATGCAAGGCACGTGTGAGCTTGCCACCAACAGGTTCAGTGGAGACAGCCATTGATCAAACTCAGCCAGTAGAGCTGTCCAAAACTTTTCAGCTTATGACTGTGATCTCCAAGGCATACCAATTTTAACACTGCCTGATTGCGGTGAGCCCTGGCTGCAAAGTACGGAAATGATGGGGATTTGCTCTGCACTGTTGGAATGCTTGTCTCATTAAGCCAGAGGTTGAAGGCGCAGGTAGAGGCCCTAGAAGAGGTGGAGAAGGCACAAGCAGTGGAGGAAGTGTGAAATATATAGGTTTGTCCTGCAAACCTTGGGGATTCCAAGACTTGTGGACCAGCCCTTTCCCCGCCTGCCCCCACAGCCACGAGAGTCACCCAGTGCCCATTCAGCGATATGTAATGCTCTTGGCCATGCTTACTCATCCAAGTGTCTGTGGTGACATGCATCCTGGCAGACTTAGATTTAGTCAAGGAATAGGTGATGTTGTCTGCAACATGCTGGTGTAGCGGAGGCATAGCTGGTACTGGGGGACAGCAACGGCCATCAGCTTTTGGAAACAGTCTGTATCTACATCTACCAGCAGAAAGGCAGAATTTCCATGGCCAACAGATTGGAGATGGTGGCATTCAACCTCTTAGCTTTGTCATGTGTAGTATGACACCATCTTTTATGTGACCACAACTGCGGGACCATGGGATGGCGCTGAGAGAGGGCGGAGTGCGGTGAACTGAACAAACTGCTGGACCATGAGCATGGTGCAGGCGGAGATGTTACGGCGGATTGGTAGAGTTTTGGTGTGCTTGTTCTCTGAGATTGGTCGAAAACATCAAGCATGTCTACTTCCATTACAGCTGACAGGATCTCAGTCAGCTTGACTGGAACGTGTAAAGAAGAAGGTTCTGCAGTCGGAGAAAAAAGACTAGTCCAAAATTCCATTTTCAGTTCAATTTGCTTTTTTTGCCTTTTTGTTTCAATAGACACCAAGGAAATAAACATGTGTATAACAAAACATGTCTAATTGCAATAACTTTCTGTGAGAAAAACAGCATTTACTGAAACAATTTCTAGGGTGCCCACAACCTTGACCATGACTGTATATCTCTGTTTTGATATATCAAGATTATAATAGTATATTATAAGATATAAATATCTTAATGAACAATAAAAACAAATTTAGACACATTTTCAATGCTGACAAAATTGCATCTGTTTTTATGGTTGGATGTAACAGTAGCAAAAATCTTCAGAAGCAAAGGAATAATGTTATGTGTTAGCAGCATGACAAAACTGTTGTCACTTTGTGTTTATTCAAATGATGGCTGATAACTAAAACAGTTTATTACCATAATTGCAATGACCTTGAGTAGGACAATATAGAAGTGCAAAACTTTTGTTGTTTTACTCATTTAGTTAAAATTATTAATGGAGTGCATATCAATAGCTTCTGTTGTCTTTATAAAGTATTGCTCGTTTCTCTCGTTCATTCATTTTCTGACTAAAGAACTCTCAACGTTTTGAGATTAACAATTTGGCCTCTGTGAGTAAATCCATCAATATTATATATATTCTTTCTTATAATGATCAAAAAGAACATTAAGAAAGATATTTTGTCATGAAAATTGTTTAGGTATTTAACACGTTTTACATGTGAGCTCAAAAGATTGCAAGAAAAGGGAAGATACATTACTATGTTGCACATTCAATATTTATCTGGATTAGCATTCCACATGTCAAATATAAAATCCAATCTGTATAGAGTCTTGTGCTTGGGTACAAGGAAACACAGAAGACACAGGCTTGTTTAAGTAGTTCTTGTATTACTTATACAAGTAAGGGTAACACAGTTGCAGGCAGGAGACAAGACAGGCAGGAATAATCCATTAAGTCCATCTAGTCACATAAATAGTTTAAAGTTTCTCTCTCTACTTCCCTTGGCAATGTTGATGGTAAGCTGAGGGATTCCTGTGTCCACACATGTCCAAGGATCCGAAGTAGAAGGTGGTTAGGATAACAAGTCCAAGACTTCCAGGAGCAAGGTGACAGGTAAACTGCAGACTTGATTCTGAAGCATTGATTAAACAGCTGATGCTGCTTAAAAGGGCAAGTGGCAGAGAACAGGGCGGAAATATAGAAACTGAGAACTCCATGCTGGTTAAGGGCAAGGTAGATACAGCAGGACAAAAGCAAAATGGCTGACAGGAAAAACTAGATTCTATTGAAAATAACAACAGATATGGCAAATTGACTAAAAACCTTACACCACATGTTATTTGTGATTTTATATGCCTTTTAAGATAAGTTGGACTCTTTGAGTATAATTAGATCCTTTTTTAAACAAATTGTCCAACTGAGATGCCTTTTGTCCATTTGTTTTTTAAAGTTAATTTGTCAGTAGGATCAACCTTCATAAGCTGTCTATATACATAGGCATGTAGGTTATAGGAAGCTGAATAAAGTGATACCTTGAGTTCTGCTATTTGATGTCTTATTGCAGAGAACTTCACGTTTTTCTTATATGTAAATGAGCTTTACAGACTGTAGACCAGACACTAATCTACATGAGAATGAGCTTTTTTAATGAAATGGGGAGCTACCAGTGTGATGTGTAATGGTTATAACTGACATATCTGCAGATTCCTCTCAGCTTCAGCTTCCATCTTACAGGAACCACTGTTACAATGTGGTTGCGAGACAGCAGAGCTCACAGAGCTGAAGAAAATATGTTCACAAGAAGACAAAGTTCTACTGTCCTGTGTTAATTTCATGTCTCGCAATGGTAACTCCCTCTTTACATTTAAAATAATCTCTGGTGGCAGATTCTCATGGATATCAGTGTACAGCCAGTCCTGAACATATAAGAAAAACATGGAATTTTCTGGAATAAAACATCAGATCACAGATATCAAGGTATCATTTTATTCATCTTTCTGTGACCTGCATTCCCATTCAGGCAGCTGGGTAAGATGGTTGATCCTACTGACAGATTCCCTTTAAGACTGTTGACATCAAGAAAGCTACTGATCCATATAACATAATAGAAAAGTACTGGTAGTAGGACACATTTATAGACTGACACTGCAAGTGTGTCCAAGAAGGAGGATTCTGGAAGAGGTTCTGACTTGCGTGAAAGAACATTGAAGCAATTTAGTGTATTTAACCTGATTTTGAGCTAGAAAAATGTTTGGATTGCTTTTTTGACTTTGCCTTAGGTTTATGAGAGAGTGCTCAACTAATTTTATTTGATTGGCGCACAAAATACCAGTCTTAAAGAATCGGGCCCATATAATGACATTATATGCCATCTTTTTTTATGTATTTTCATCATTGACATTTAATTAGTTTCTTACCTTTTCTAATGGCTTGATGTATTCCAAGAGGACTGCTGTGAGATGACCAGTGTTGAAAATAAACGTGATTTTGAATGTGTCACTGGTTTTGTAAACATAACATAGTTACATAGTTACATAGGTTTAAAAAATACCTGGGTCCATCAAGTTCAACCTTTCTCCACAAATTGTACATTTTTTCACTAATTTAATTATAACCCATAATGTGTGTATTGAGAAAATCACCCAGCATTTTTGCAAAAGCTGTTATAGTGTCTGCCATTACTACATCTTGTGATAGGGCATTAGACAGACTGACTGCTTTAACTGTAAAAAGCCCTTTGGTATTTAGCTGCTGGAATCGCCTTTCTTTCACCCATAATGAATGCCCCCTGTTCCTTGGTATGGCCTTTGGAAGGAATGAGTCATGATCCAGTGCTTTGCATTGACCACACATATATTTATACATTGAGGTAGATCGTCTCACTCAGCTGTACACAGAGGTAAACACGGGAACACTGTCTCTTTAAGATCTTCCTTGGTTTATTATATGCAGCATAAACCAAGCTGAAACAAAAGTAAAAACAACACTCTGGGCAAAAACAGAAAAACAAAACAAAGTAGTATCACAAAGCACAGTCCTTGTGGTAGTAGGGATCATCCCGCTAAGGGTTAGCAAGACTCAGGCCATGTGCACACGTTCAGTATTTTTAGCATTTTTTTCGCGTTTTTTCGCTATAAAAACGTGATAAAAACGCGAAAAAAACGCTAACATATGCCTCCTATTATTTACAGTGTATTCCGCATTTCTTGTGCAAATGTTGCATTTTTTTCCGCGAAAAAAATCGCATCGCGGAAAAAAAAGCAACATGTTCATTAAAAATGCGGAATTGCGGGGATTCCGCACACCTAGGAGTGCATTGATCTGCTTACTTCCTGCACGGGGCTGTGCACACCATGCGGGAAGTAAGCAGATCATGTGATTGGTCGCGAGACCGCTCGTGTAACCGCTCACGTGACCGTGACGTCATCGAAGGTCCTGCACGCACCATCTATAGGAACGGACGCCGCTGAGGAGATCGGCTGTTTGCAGGTGAGTATAACCATTTTTTTAATTTTTTTTATTATTTTTAAACATGCTATGCAGCATCTATAGTAAAAAGTTGGTCACACTTGTCAAACACTATGTTTGACAAGTGTGACCAACCTGTCAGTTGCATTCTGCAAGCTAATTTCGCTTGCAAAATGCTAAAAAAACGCGAAAAAAACGGGAAAAAAAACGCAAAAACAAAATGCGGATTTCTTGCAGAAAATTTCTGGTTTTCTTTAGGAAATTTCTGCAAGAAATCCTGACGTGTGCACATACCCTTACAGTTCACATTTTAGCATAAACACAAACACTTCTCTGGAGTGTTCCTCTCCAGACACTGAACTGAACTCTGAACACCTCAGGAGGCCTTCTATTTAAAACCCAGACCACACCTTCGGATTGAGACAAGATGAACAACCTCCCATCCACTGTATGGTTGTCCGCAAAAACCCAGCTCTTAAACAAAATGGCTGAGTTAATGTGCTGGAGGAAACTTCTGGGTTCCTATCACTGAAGCTAATAGCGTCCATGAAACATATCTCCCCTCCATCACTTTGCCAGTGACTTTGTCACAACATGTAAATGAGGTCTTCTCTGAGGCGTTTTTTTTCTATTCTAAACAAGCCCAACTTTTCCAACCATTCATCATATGAGAGGCCTTCCATTTGTTGTAATAATAAAGTTGCCCGCCTTTGAACTGACTCTAACTGTACCGCTGCTCAGCTTACTTGTAACCAGAGTGCTCAAGTCCTTCTCCTTTTCTGTAGTCCTGAGTATACACCCATTTAATGCACATGCAGTTATAGGATTACTCTGTCTTAGGTGCATTACTCTAAATTTATATACATTGAACCTCATTTGATAAGTGTTTGCCCATTCAGTTATCTTACCTACATCGTTTTGCAATATTGCAAAGTCTCAATCCTCTCAATTACTCTCAATCCTATCCAATAGGTCATTAATAAAAGGGTTAAAAAGAATTGGTCCTAGGACAGATCCCTGAGGTACCCACTGCTGACTATCTCCCATTTGTTTCCTGTCATTTAAGGTACCTTCACACTAAGCGACTTTGCAGCGAGAACGACGACGATCCGTGATGTTGCAGTGTCCTGGATAGCGATCTCGTTGTGTTTGACACGCAGCAGCGATCTGGATCCCGCTGTGATATCGTTGGTCGGAGCTAGAAGTCCAGAACTTTATTTTGTCGCTGATCACCCGCTGTCATCGCTGGATCAGTGTGTGTGACACCGATCCAGCTATGTGTTCACTTGTAACCAGGGTAAATATCTGGTTACTAAGCGCACGTCACCGCTGTGCTCTGCTTTACGGCCGGCCAGCGCTGACACATTCAGTGCAGGGAAGCCACCGGCGGGGGACATAACAGACATCAGAAGGTGAGTATGTGGTGTTTTTTTTTACTTTTACAATGGTAACCAGGGTAAATATCGGGTTACTAAGTGCGGCCCTGCGCTTAGTAACCCGATGTTTACCCTGGTTACCCGGGTGCTGCAGGGGGACTTCGGCATCGTTGAAGACAGTTTCAATGATGCCGAAGTCGTTTCCCTGATCGTTGGTCGCTGGAGAGAGCTGTCTGTGTGACAGCTCCCCAGCGACCACACAACGACTTACCAACGATCGCATTGCTGGTCGTGATCGTTGGTAAGTCGTTTAGTGTAACGGTACCTTTAGGCAATTCCATATCCATCTGTATATATTTTCCCATTGTCCTTGCTTCTTAAGCTTCAGTATAAGACTGTTATGTCGAAAAGTATCAATTGCCTTTGCAAAGTCCAGGTAAATAACATCAGGCGCATTGCCAACATCCAGATTTGCATTTACCTTCTCATAGAAACCCAAAATGTTAATTAGACAAAATCTATCTTTCATGAATCCATGATGGTTGTCATTCATTATATTATTCTCTGCAATTTATCTCTGCATGTCTTATTTGCACACTACTGATGTCAGACATACTGGACAGTAGTTGCCTGGATCCACTTTCTTGCCTTTCTTAAATATTGGAACCACATCAGCCATCCTCCAATTCTGTGGCACCACCCCTGTTACATGAGAGTCTAAGAATATGAGATGCAGCAGTCTGTCAATTACTGAGCTCAATTGCTTCAGTATCCGTGGATGAATGCAGTGTGGGCCAGGGGATTTGTCAATGTTTAATTTGCTCAGATGCAGGTTTACTTCTTTTTGTGTTAAACTAGTTATATCTGGTGGTGAACTCATGATATAGTATTAAATTTAAATTGTAAAAACCTGGAGTCTTCAACAAAAAAGTTATGGTGGGCACAACTGTAGATAACTATGTATTATTTTGTGAGAGGTTTATTTAGGCGTTCATTTTAATTTATGACTATAGCCACCTTAGCTTGAAACATACCATCCCCCCACTCCTCTGGAACTCTCTACCCCAACATATCAGACTCTCGCCTGCTGTGGAAACCTTCAAAAGGAAACCTGAAGACCTACCTCTTCCGACAAGCCTGCAACCTGATGCAACCACCGATCCACCAAACTGCAACCCGACCAGCTCTGCCCACAACTACTGTACCCTCACCCAACCTTTATAGATTGTGAGCCCTTGTGGGCAGGGTCCTCTCTCCTCCTGTACCAGTCATGACTTGTATTGATTAAGATTATTGTACCTGTTTTTTTATTATGTATACCGCTCCTCACATGTAAAGTGCCATGGAATAAAAAGTGCTATAATAATAAATAATGATAACAGTAATTCAAGCGCACCAGTGTTTACTGTATATATGCAAGAAGTCCAAAAAAGATGTCTCATTCAAGGGATACAAGAATGCTGGATATTTTTGAAATTATGTTATAATCCCTTAATCCAATTGAGATGCTGTGGTATGACCTTAAAAAGGCGTTTCATGCTCGGAAACCATCCAATGTGGCTGAATTACAACAATTCTGGAAAGAAGAGTGGACCAAAATTCCACTATTGCATTGTGAAAGACTCATTGTCAGTTATCGCAAATGCATGATTGCAGTTGTTGCTGCTATAGGTGGCCCAACAGTTTTTAGATTTAGGGGACAATCACTTTTTCACACAGGGCTCTATAGGTTTGGATTTCATTTTTCAGTAATAATAAAGACATTCATTTAAAAACTGCATTTTGTGTTTACTTGTGTTATCTTTGTCTAATATTTAAGTTTGTTTGGTGATCTGAAGTACTACAACCATGCAAAAGGATATGAAATCAGGAAGAGGGCAAACACTTTTTCACACAACTGTATATCAACTGTATATTTGGAGCAGTGTTAACTGGCCTTTTACTATAGTTTTTTTGCATGTATATTTAACCAAAGAAGACAAAATCATCAATAAATCTATTACGTTATTGTAGGATGGGGGCCAGGGCAGGGGACATTATTACAAATTGGGAGACGGATGGGAGACAAATGTACTGTATACGTCCATTTGGTGGACATTACATTAATATACGGAGCCACAATATGGAATATTCCAATTGTATTATGAAATAAAAGTTGAATGCTATTACTTTATGATGGCAGAAATGGTGTATGTTACTACTGTTTTAATTGTGCTGGTGATGGGGCATTATTGTTATATTTGAGCAAAGGCACTTCTTAATACTGTATGGGAGCCAAAAAAGGATTTTTCTTATTACATGGGGACCACAAAAGAGGACATGTGCATCAATATTGTACGAAGACCACAGAAGAGGGCATTTCTACTGTGAGGATGTCAAAAAGAGAGACATCACTACTGTAATATACAGTGGGGGAACAAAAGGAAGGTACTATTATTGTGGAGGGCATAGGGTCAATACTATAGCATTACTATTCTTACTCTGTCACAGAGTAGAAGTAGGGGAAAATATGGAGAGTACTATAAACGCAATTAGTCATAGATGAATGAGTGTTAATTTCTGCAGAGACAAAACGTTCTGCTGAGATGAATCCTGGTTGGAAGAAGTCAAAGTGGTCAGCGCCGAATGAGGCAGAAGAGCGAAAATGAATGACTGCAATTTGAAGGCATTATTGTTACGTCACTGGATTTACCTTTACTATATACACTTATATGATCTGCAGATGTCCTGTATATAATGGTAACTGGTTGTAATATTAGAGATAGTATTGTAGTTTTTTATAATGATCAGTATGGTGGTGTTATTGGGTAACTATGTGGTGATAATCTTGCAGAAATGACTAATCACATGACAAGGTTGTTTAGTTAATCAGATTGGAAGGTCAGTCCTTTAGCTGCAGGTCTCTGCAGCTTCCTCTTATGCCCTGCCTCGATCACTTAGATCAATGTAGGGCAGGAGAAGAAAGAGCAGTTCTCTTAATGACTGTGAAGGATGCAGCATCTGCATACTTCTCCATCACAGGAAGCTGCCTCTAGACTATAAAACTCACTCACTTTTTGCCAAGAGTTTTTCTTGATAAAACATATATGTTATAGATGAAAAATATGGCACTTATATAAGCAGGTTGCGGGATGCAGTGATGGACAGGAGGCAGAACAAGGGTTAACAAGAGGATTAATAAACAGTAGTTACTCCTCGCATTGAGATATGTACACGAGGAGCAGGGTTATAACTAATACAGAGACAACTAATAGGGGGGAAGGTTTTTTAACGAACAGGGGGAATAATACAAATAATACTTTTAACACTTTGGGCATTAGCCATGGGTGTGATCCTGCCCGTGACTGAGGAAGTTTAGATTATGTGACAAAAATAAAGGATCTGTCACAGTTCTGTGAAAAAAATGGGGGAAACTTCTCTAGCGTTAATGGTGTCCTCCTGTGGTCCTGATGATGGTGGTGTCCTCTGGTGAACCTGGTGCTGGCTGTGATAGTCTGTGGTATTATCACGGGCACTGGCCCCAACGGATGAAGGAAGGAAAGAGGAATTGTCTCTTCCCTCAACATTGAGAGTCCCCACACTGCCGAGAACCACTTCTGTATTTCTCACCCAGTCCTAGTTTGGGCTTACAAATACTGATGTGAAATACTGATAAATTACTGAATGTGTGAACGTGGCCTTAGACGTAGACTATATTTGCATTAGCAAACTGGATTTGGCTCAATATAATTTTTTTTCCTAATGATCCCAATAAAGTTTGTTAACTTGTAGAAGGATTCACAGCAATATACTTGCCTAAAAGGAAGATGCACAGTGATTGTACAAAAGTGATTGCAATTATAACGCACAGTTAACTTTTACCATTTGTGCAGGTTCACATTACAAGGGTCATTAGGAAACAAGAGCTTATATAGATGAGCATTTACCCATCAATATAATCAAGCCTCTTATATAACACATTGACATCTTATCTGCTTTTAGTGCACCTGGGTAAAACCTAAGCATTATTGAATTCAGCTTTTTATGAGCATTATCTGTGATATACAGCTATTACGTACCATTTGTAGGTAACCTGTGACAGTCATTGAATGTGACATACTAAATGTGAATAAATGACTAATATTTTTAGATACTGTACATTTTTGATTATATACTTATATTCTATTAGAGATGTCTTACAGTAAAATTCAGCATGCAGCAGGTGGCTAATAACACAATTAAATTTCTGAGCTGTCTAAAAATAGAAAATCCATAAAATGTATGTAGCAGTAGAAAGCTGTTAAGAAAGCCACTGCATGTGGTGCAAATGCAACATCAATTGAAGAAGCTTCTGAAGATCAAGTAATGATTATGTCTATCTGCCTAGTTCAGTGATGAAAAGACAGACTCTGTTGGGATTTTTTGATATTGATTAAAGCCATAAGTGTACAATTATATACTTTTTATACAAACTGTAAAGGAATATATATCAACCAGATTGTACAGAGTAGCAAAACCTACGGAAATGTGATTTTGTGTATATATGCTTTCCCCATGGTCTACAAAAATCAATGTCTGGATGTACTACAAAACACTTTTGTTTATTAATTATCTTCCTTTTGTGTCCCTAAAAAAGTTAACCTAACCTCTGTTTAAAGGGTTGACCCAACTAGCTAACCACTATCTCTATGACTTTATGCAAAACACCTACACTATTTATCAGAACAGAGTCCTTTTTCTAAAAGCATCCTTCACAATGATGGTATTTGCAGTGACCAGTTGACTACACATAGTCTGTGAAAAAGTCGGGGATTTTGGCACCTTCAGACACTAAACAGTGAATTCGTGAGAGATCATTCACGTTACTGTATAACTTCCCAGGTCTATTCTCTAGATGGAAATTAAAGTCCTGGAGGCCTAAGAACCTTTCAGTCACCTGGGCATTCTTACCCTTATTTTCCCTTAACTATCTCAGAGGTGCATGGTTTGGCACTAGTTTAAACCTATGGCCTAGTAGGTAATACTTCAATGTAGCCATGGCACATTTTATGGCTAAGCACACTTTCTCCACAATGGCATCATTTTCTCGCAGGAAGAGAGCTTCTGGCTCTGATACAGGATGGGATATTCTTCTCTATTTATTTCTTGAGATAGCGCAGCTCCGAACCCGACTTCTGAAGCATCCGTCTGTAGAACAAAGTCTTTGCTAAAGTCTGGTGTGAACAGGACCGGATGTTTACACAGAGCCCGTTTCATCTCTTGGAATGCCGTCTATGTCTCAGCAGTCCATTTGGCCATCGTTGATTTAATGAGATCCATCAGTGGTCCGGCAATTATGGCAAAATTTGTGATAAACCACTGGTAAACTTACACAATTCCAAGAAACACCCTCACCTGCTTCTTGGAAAGCGGTTGCAGCCACTTCTGAATTGCCTCGACCTTGTTTATCTGTGGCTTGATTTCGCCTCTTCCGACGATATACCCTAAGTACTTGGCCTCTTCCTTCCCTATGGCACATTTTTGTGGATTTATGCTAAACCCTGCTTTTCACAGAGCATCCAGAATTGCGTGTAACTTTGGTAGATGACTACCTCAGTAAGGACTGAAGACCACAATGTCATCAAGGTAGGCTGTGGCATATTTTTTATGTGGAGCTAAGATCTGATCCATAGCCATCTGGAAGGTAGCTGTGGCCTCCTGCAGTCCGTAGGGCATTCTGGTGTATTAAAAGCACCCAATAATTGTCTTCTCCTTGTCCATCTCAGACATAGGGATCTGTCAGTAGCCCTTTGTCTGGATAGGGGGGTAATGTGCCTCGCGAGTCCAAGTCTTTCAATGAGTTCATCAATGTGGGGCATCAGATATGCGTCAAAACTGGATACCTCATTCAGCCTCCTGTATTCGTTACAAAACCGCTACTCACCATTGGGATTATAGCACAAGGATGATGGGACTTGACCATCCACTTTTTAACTCCTCTATCATGCGGAGGTCCAGAATTCTCTTCACTGTGTTTGATATTACCTCCCGACGTGCTTCAGGAATTTTAAAGGGCTTAAGATTCACCATTATATATGGCTCTGTCAAAATTTCATGCTCCAACACCTGTGTTTGCCCTGGTAACTCAGAAAACAGGTCACGGTTCCACTACAGCAGTTTCTGACACTGTTGTTTCTGGGCTGGTGATAGAAACCCTGACATTCTCCACTTTGGCTTCAAGACAGGCTTCCAGTCAAGGACCTTCCAGCAATTCCTGAACTCGCAAGGACTTGAGCAAGTTCATGTGGTACACTTGGTTCGGCTACCTTCGACCTGGCTGGTTTACCTTGTAATTAACCTCGCCCAGTTTTTCCACCACATTGTAGGTGCCTTGCCACTTGGTTAGGAATTTGTTCTTGACCGTGAGGATAAGCATCAGTGTGCGGTCCCCTGGCTGGAACTGCCTCAACCTCGCTGATTGGTTATACACACTTGCCTATGCCTCCTGTGCCTGGAGAAGATGTGCCTTCATGATAGGCCTCACTTTCTTCATCCTTTCTTGCAACTAGGCAACATGCTCTATGACGCTCTGGTGTGGCATGACCTCGGCTTCTGAGGTTTCCTTGGTGATTTCTAGGAGCCCTTGAAGATGTTGACCATACAGGACCTGGAACTGAGAGAAGCCAGTGGAGACTTGAGGAACATCTCTGATGGAGAGAGCAGAAACGGAACCAGATAGTCCCAGTCTTCTCAGTGACCTTCTTGAGCATGGCTATTAAGGTATTATTGAAATGCTCTACTGGGCCATCTATCTGTGGATGGTGGACTGAAGTTTACAGCTGGGCAATCAGAAGGACCTTACACAACTCCTTCATCACCTTGCTCATAGAGGGGTAAAGGGGGTTCCAAGGTCCATCAAAATCTCCTTTGGCAGGCCCATCCTAGCAAAAATATGGACAACTTCCCTGGCTATACTCTTGGTAGGAGAGTTCCTTAGTGGTTTTGCTTCAGGGTACCTGGTCGCATACCCCATGACCACTAGGATATGTTGATGCCCCATACAGAATTAACTAAGGGACCTACTAGGTCCAAGGCTATTCTCTCAAATGGGGCCTTTATCACAGGTAACAGGACCAGGTGACTTCAGAAGTGAGAATAGGGAGCGGTTATCTGGGAGGTGGGGCAGGACTTACAATAATTTAAGATCCCGGCCCATAGAACCTCTGCATTATCCTCTCCTGAGTTTTCTCTACATCAAAACATGTGAATTGGACATGTCTAAAACGCTCCACCAGATGAGTCCTGGAACCAACAGCTGCTCCACTATCTCCACTCAGTTTACTCACCTGTTATAACTCCCCATTAACTGCAAATTGTGGGAGCCTGGTGTCTGCTCCCGGGTCATAAGCAACCCCGTTACAGACAGTAACATTTTCAAATGCCCCCATTAAGGTAAGGTCCCTATTTGAGCAGTCCTAAAGTTCTCTTCTGACACCTCTAACTCTGGGAGGTTGGGTTCCTCAGTCACCGTCTCATCCTCCTCTCCAGCAAGGACACACAGGGGAAACTGCTCCATCTTTGATTTCTATGGAGTTTCTTCCTGAGAGATATGGCTTTAGTCCGACACACTTAGTACAGCCCCTTTTGCCACAAGTCCCAAAATAAGGAAAAATCTCACCCCAATATGACTGGATGTATTAAGTCCTTTACTACCCCGACCTCTTGGGACTTGGTACCGCAGTCTGTTTTCATGGTCACTCTGGCCACAGGGTATACCTTGGCATCTCCCTGTATGCAGCGGATGCCAACTAACTTGTCCAAAAGTCCAAGTACCAGTTCCCCATTAAAGCCTGCAGTCCCTCACTGAGTTGACAGTCCACACTGCTCCTGGTGGATATTCAAGAGATTTGTGAATCTTCAGAATAGAGTACCGGAAAGGTTTCCTATGAAATTCAGTCATGAGTTTGTTAGCAAAATTAGCAGAAAAAACACCCTGAAAATGTGGGGCCAGATTTCAGTGGTGTGCAGGTAGAAGTATCAGATAGCTATCATTGTTATAGATGGGCGAACACGAACAGTAAATGTAGGAGTCCGTACCGAACACCTTCTGTTCGGGCATGGAACCCAAACAAAGACTTCACCAGGATGTCCATGTTACTGTTTGGGTTTTGCCTCCCATCCACCAGGTGTTTCTAAAGCTGTTATGTGCATGCAATGCAGGAAACACTGCCCCTGAGCGACAGTAATATTTTTACTGCCAGTCAGACAGCCAGTAAAAAGTTTACCTCTCCAGTCACTGTTGTCGGCTGATGGGACTACTGCTCCCATCAGTCTATATCTGTTTCCGCTAATAACATCAAGAGCAGGTGGTGGCTGATGGCAGTATTCTTCAGCTGGCACCAGTGCACTTAACTAATAATGGCAAAAAAACGGTGTGGGTTCACTTGTATTTTTGATAAACAGCCAGACAAAACTGACAGCACTGGTCTGTAACCCTCAGCTGTCAGCTTTAGAAAGGTTGGTTATCAAGAATAGAGGGGTCCCCATGCTGTTTTTTTTAATTATTTGAATAAATTATGTGAAAAAACAGTATGGGAACCCCCCATTTTTGATAACCAGTCAAGCTAAAGAAGACAACTGGGGGCTGATATCCTCAGGCTGGTAAGGGGCCATGGATATTGGCCTCCCTGGCCTAAAAAATGCAGGCCACAGCTGCACAGAAAAGGTGCATCTATTAGATAAGCCAATTCCAGTACTTTGCATGGCTGTCACAGGTTTACTGCAATAGAGAAGAACTAGAAGGCAGCAGCGTCTGATTTCTCCTACTCCTGCTCAGATTAGAAGCACTTCACCTTCATATTAAATTGTGCAGGTTTCTTTTAGCAGTGCAGGGCAAGCTAGGGCACCCTAAGTGTTAGGAACAGGGAATAAGTCCCTGGTCTCAGGATACCCAACAAAAGAATTGTGACCTTAACTATGGCCAAAACCTTTTTTTGATCCATTATGGATCCCATCACTGCTTTGACAAGGCAACTGCAGCAATTCAGCCTGAAGGTGACTGATCTTCATACAGTGTCATTTTGCAGCAATTTAACACATCAGGTTTGGGGATCATGACTCCTAGCCAATCTCTAATGGAATCCAAGATCGCTATGCTTCACAGTTTATCCGGGTGACAAGCTATACTTTAAGCTATGTTCTTCCTCCTCACGAACTGAGGAGCAACGGGTGGGGATAGTAATCTTTCTCTTTCAGGGTGACCCCCAGGCATGGTCATTCTCTCTCCTGTCAGACTCCTAGTCGCTCCGGATGGTGAAACCATATCTTGACTAGAAAAAAAACAGAAATGTAGAAATTATTGCAAATTTATTAAAAAAAGAAAAATCTGAAATATCACATGGTCATAAGTATTCAGACCCTATGCTCAGACACTCAAATTTAAGTCACATGATGTCCATTTCCTTGTGATCCTCATTGAGATGGCTCTACTCCTTCATTGGAGTCCAGCTGTGTTTAATTCAAATGATAGTACTTGATTTGAAAAGGCACACACCTGTCTACAAAAGACCTCACAGTTCACACTGCATGTCAGACCAAATGAGAATCATGAGGCCAGAGGAACTGGCCAAGGAGTTTAGAGACAGAATTGTAGCAAGGCACAGATCTGGCCAAGGTTACAAAAGAATTTCTGCAGTACTCAAGCTTCCTAAGAGCACAGTGGCCTCCATAATCATTAAATGGAAGATGTATGGGACCACCAGAAGTTTCCCTAGTCCTAGCCATCCAGCCAAACTGAGCAATCGTGGGAGAAGAGCCTTGGTGAGAGAGGTAAAGAAGAACCCCAAGATCACTGTGGCTGAGATCCAGAGATGCAGTAGGGAGATGGCAGGAAGTTCCACAAAATCAACTATCACTACAGCCCTGCACCAGTTTGGCCTTTATGTCAGAGTGGCCCAACGGAAGCCTCTCCTCAATGCAAGACATATGAAAGCCTGCATAGAGTTTGCTAAAAAAAACACATGAACACATGAAAGACTCCCAGAGTATAAGAAATAAGATTCTCTGGTCTGTTTAGAAGAAGATAAACCTTTTTGGTGATAATTCTAAGTGATATGTGTGGAGAAAACCAGGCACTGCTCATCACCTGCCCAATACAATCCCAACAGTGAAATATGGTGATGGCAGTATCCTGCTATGGGGGTGTTTTTCAGCTGCAGGGACAGGACGACTGGTTGTCATTGAAGGAAATATGAATGCAGCCAGGTACAGAGATATCCTGGATTTAAGCCTCTTTCAGAGTGCTTTGGACCTCAGACTTCGCCGAAGGTTCAGCTTCCAACAATACAATGACCCTAAGCACACAGCTAAAATAACAAACAAGTGAACAACTCTGTGATCATTCTTGACTGGCCAAGACAGAGCCTTGACCTAAATCCAATTGACCATCTCTGGAGAGACCTGAAAATGGCTGTCCACCAATATTCACCATCCAACCTGATGGAACTGGAGAGGATCCGCAAGGAAGAATGGCAGAGTATCCCCAAATCCAGGTGTGAAAAACGTGTTGCATCATTCCCAAGAAAACTCATGGCTATACTAGCTTAAAAGGGTGCTTCTACTCAATACTGAGCAAAGGGTCTGAATACTTATGACTAGTGTTGAGCATTCCGATACCACAAGTATCGGGTATCGGCCGATATTTGCTGTATAGGAATTCCGATACCGAGTTCCGATATTTTTGTGATATCGGAAATCGGAATCGGAAGTTCCCAGTGTATGGTTCCTAGGGTCTGGAGGAGAGGAGACTCTCCTTCAGGCCCTGGGATCCATATTCATGTAAAAAATAAAGAATTAAAATAAAAAATATGGATATACTCACCCCTCCGGTAGCCCCTGGACCTTAGCGATGTAACTGGCAGCCTCCGTTCCTAAGAATGCAGTGAGTTTAGGACCTGCGATGACGTCGCGGCTTGTGATTGGTCGCGTGAGCAGTCACATGAGCGGTCACGTGACCAATCACAAGCCGCAACGTTATCGAAGGTCCTTCACTCCTCATTCTTAGGAATGGAGGCTGCCGGTTACATCGCTAAGGTCCAGGGGCAGCCGGAGGGGTGAGTCTATCCATATTTTTTATTTTAATTCTTTATTTTTTACATGAATATGGATCCCAGGGCCTGAAGGAGAGTTTCCTCTCCTTCAGACCCTGGGAACCATCCAGGATAGCTTCCGATACTTGTATCCCATTGACTTGCATTGGTATCGGGTATCGGTATCGGCGATATCCGATATTTTTTGGATATCGGCCGATCCCATCCGATACCGATACCTTTGGGTATCGGAAGGTATCGCTCAACACTACTTATGACCATGTGATATTTCAGTTTTTCTTTTTTCATAAATTTGCAAAAATTTCAACATTACTGGTTTTTTTCAGTCAAGATGGGGTGCAGAGTGTTCATTAATGAGAAAAAAAGTGAACTTTTTTGAATTTACCAAATGGCTGCAATCAAATGCAGAGTGAAAAATTTAAAGGGGTCTGAAAACTTACTTTCCATACCCACTATAAATACAATGACCCTGACCGCGTCTCCCTGGCTGAGTACACATTATGTCAGCTTGAGCAGGGAGGCCGGCTGGTGGAGGAGTATTGCTCCGAGTTTCGTAGGTGGTCCACTGACACTAATGACCCTGCGCTTCATAGCCAGTTCTGTCAAGGCTTTCGTTAAGGGTGTAGGATGCATTTGCCTTATATGAGACTCCAGTTTCCCTTGAGGCAGCCATGTCTGGGTGGATTACCGTCTTCGCCAGAGATGTATGGAGACACACCAATGTGCGGGAGGTTCAAGGCCAAGGGAACTCTGATCTGAGTCATCTGCGGAACCCATGCAGTTGGGTGGGGCAAGTTCTGGGAATCAAACTGCAGTTCAGCATAAAGGGGAGTGTGTTTTTACTGTGGGAGAAAGGGACAATTTGTGGATGCTTGTCCTTCCCTAACTCAATATAAACAGCTGACCGAAAACTAAGTAGCCCGTATTGCGGGGAGATTAGCAACCCGGATGTATATATCTCCTCCCTGGGTAGAACATAATTTTTTCTGCAGGCTGAAATCCATCTTGGCAAAAATAAGGTGGTAGTTTCCTTCTTCCTTAACAGTGGGGCGCGGTTCAATTTTATCAACTTTAGGTTTGTCCAGGTCTAGGGCCTCAAAATTCATACACTGTCCAGACATATACCCATAATCGCCATCAACTCTGCACCCTTGAGACAGGGGTACTTTACTCAAGTTGTCCGAGTGTTACATCTACAGGTAGGGGCCATGCACTCAGAATATATTGACTGTAATGTCCTGTGGTTCTTGCATTACCTTGGCTGACATTACTCAACCCTGTGGTAGATTTCCAGACTTCGGAGGCAGTAAAGTGGAGCAACTATTGTCAAGGACACTGTTTGGGTACCTGGCTAGCTAGGGTGGATACCCAGTCTGTGTCTAAATACCTGTCTGACTTTGGGGATGTGTTTTCAGACCAGGGGTGCCAAGAACTTCCTCCCCATCATCCTTATGACTGCCCCATTAAGCTAGTTCCTGGAGCCAAGCTGCCTAAGAGCAGAATATATAAAATCTGTGGTCCAGAGAGGCAGGCCATGAAGGACTATATCGTGGAAATTTTGTCAAAGGGTCATATCAGATCATCCTCATCTCCCATTGTTGCATGGTTTTTCTTTGTATAGAAGAAAAATGAGGGATTATGCCCCTGACTAGATTTCTCAATCAGATCAAGGTCTGGGATCCATATCCACTCCCTCTCATCCTGGGTCTCTTTAATCAGATCATAGGAGCAAAATGGTTTACTAAACTGGATCTCAGGGAGGCATATAACCTCATTCATATTAAAGAGGGGAATGAGTGGAAAACAGCCTTCAAAAAATGGTATCACTGAAAGTGACATCTTGTCCTGCTAAAAATAAGCCAACATACAGCTCCATTAGTGTTAAAATAAAAAAAATTATAGCTCTTACAATAAAGCAGTGCAAAAATAATAATTTTTTCTATTGAAGTTTTTATTGTGTAAAAGCGCCAAAACATAAAAAAATAACTGTGGAATTGCTGTAATCGTACTGACTAGTGATGAGCGAACGTGCTCGCCACTACTCGGTACTCGCCCGAGTATCACTATTCTCGCTGTACTTGGCGAGTACCGAGTATTTCCGGAATTATTCCGCAGGAGCTTGTGTCTCCTCCTTTTAGTTTTGCCGCTTTTCAGAGCACCAATCAGCATGCAGGGATTGTCTGCCATACACTGTAATACTGCAGCCATCAGTGTTGTGGAATTGCAGTGATTGGCTGGCCGCACAGCATCATCAGGTCTATAAGAGACCTGGCGCCGCCCTGCTAGCCGCATTGTGCTCCGGACTCAGCTAGTGTGGGGAGAGCTGCTGCTGATAAAGGGTCAGATTATTACATTTATTAGTTAGTGTGGGACTACTTGTGTTCAAGCCACAAATCCTGATAAACCAACAGTCCTTTTTAAGGCTAATTCAGGGATACATAGATTGCAGCGCTAGGTAGACAGGGGAGTCTATGTACACAAATCCACATCAGTGCAAGGCTTGCAGGCACTGTATGTGAGTATATAGATCTCACTGTATACCTCAAAGAGCTCCATTCCTGTCTGCTGCTGCGTATTTTATATATACGTAGCTACAGGTATCCGTGGCAATTTTTTTTTTTTTGCAGCTTATACCTGCTCATTTTATTAGAAATCAATCCATAGCCCCTTTTTCTACATTCATTTGTTTGGTCACACTGCAGACTACATCCAGGTCATTGCAATACAAGAGCGTGAAAATCTAACAATTTTTTAAAAAAAAATTGTCCCAGGCATCAGATGTGAGTGCGCAGAAAAATCAGGCCTTTTTTTGGACCTATATTATATTTTGGAGTGTCTTACAACATTTTTGGACTACATTTTGCTGCCCCAAAAATCTGTAGCTGTCCCAAAAATATTTAGCTACAGTTTTTATATTTATCACTGTGATTTGTACGCCACAAGCATCGCATATCATTGCACTAAATATCTTACAATTTTAGTACTCCAATTTTTTTTTTAGTGTCACAGCCTACTTATTGACACAATTTTGATGGGCCCCAAAAAATCAAGGCCACATTTTGATCAGTCTGTTATCTCCGTCTGACGCCTGGTGTTGTGAAATTGGATTTTGGGCTCCCCCAGTGGCCACTGGTGGAATTGAACTGGTGTGCATCATCCCCTCTGTTCACCTGTTTCCATCAGGATGTGGGAGTCGCTATTTAACCTTGCTCCTCTGTCACTTCCATGCCGGTCAACATTGTAATCAGAAGCCTTTCTGTGCATGTTCCTGCTGCTAGACAACGCCCAGCTAAGTTGGACTTTAGTCCTCGTTTGTTTTTGCATTTTGTTCCAGTTCACTGCTGTAGTTTCGTTTCTGTGTCTGGAAAGCTCTTGTGATCTGAAATTGCCACTCTGATGTTATGAGTTAATACTAGAGTCTTAAAGTAATTTCAGGATGGTATTTTGATAGGGTTTTCAGCTGACCATGAAAGTGCCCTTTCTGTCTTCCTGCTATCTAGTAAGCGGACCTCAATTTTGCTAAACCTATTTTCATACTACGTTTGTCATTTCATCTAAAATCACCGCCAATATATGTGGGGGCCTCTGTCTGCCTATCGGGGAAACTTCTCTAGAGGTGAGCCAGGACTATATTTTCCTCTGCCAGGATTAGTTAGTCCTCCGGCCGGCGCTGGGCGTCTAGGGATAAAAAACGTAGGCAACGCTACCCGGCTACTGTTAGTTGTGCGGCAGGTTTAGTTCATGGTCAGTTTAGTTTCCATCCTTCCAAGAGCTAGTACTTATGTTTGCTGGGCTATGTTCTCTTGCCATTGAGAACCATAACAGCCTGGTATATCTGTGGTCTCCAAATTCTTGCTTTTCAGGCATACTTTGCATTTTTTTGATCTGCTAGCCTTGGTCTACTCAATATTTCGTGGTTAAAAAAGTTTAAAAAAAAGCCCACATATTTAAACAGTCTGTTATCTCTGTCAGACGACTGGTGTATCTGTGGTGTCAAAATCCTTGCTTTGCATGCATACGTTGCATTGTTTTGTTTGCTAGCCTTGGCCTACTAGTATTTAGTGGTTTAATTAAAAAAAAAAAATGGCTACACATTTAAATACTCTGTTATCTCTGTCAGATGCCTGGGGTATCTGTGGTGTCAAAATCCTCATTTTGCAGGCATACGTTGCATTGTTTTGTCTGCTATCCTTGGTCTACTCAGTATTTAGTGGTTTAAAAAATTTAAAAATGCCCACATGTTTAAACAGTGTGTTATCTCTGTCAGACGCTTTGTGTATCTTTGGTGTCAAAATCCTCACTTTGCAGGCATACATTGCATTGTTTGTTTGCTAGCCTTGGTCTACTAAGTATTTAGTGGTTTAAATTTATATATATTTTTTTTAAAGATAATACATTTAAACAGTCTGTTACCTCTGTCAGACACCTGGTGTATCTGTGGTTTCAAAATCCTCACTTTGCAGGCATATGTTACATTGTTTTGTTTGCTAGCCTTGGTCTATTAAGTATTTAGTGGTTTAATTTTTTTTTAAAAGGCTACCCATTTAAACAGTCTGTTATCTCTGTCAGACGCCTGGTGTATCTGTGGTATCAAAATCCTCGCTTTACAGGCATATGTTGCATTGTTTTGCCTGCTATCCTTTGTCTACTCAGTATTTAGTGGCTTAAAATTTTTTAAAAAGCCCACATATTTGAACAGTCTGTTATCTCCGTCAGACGCCTGGTGTATCTGTGGTGTCAAAATCCTCGCTTTGCAGGCATACGTTGCTTTGCTTTGCCTGCTATCCTTGGTCTACTCAGTATTTTGTGGTTTAAATTTTTTTTAAAAAAAAAGGTCACACATTTAAACAGTCTGCTATCTCGGTCAGATGCCTGGTGTATCTATGGTGTTGAAATCCTCACTTTGCAGGCATATGTTGCATTGTTTTGTCTGCTACCCTTGGTCTAATAAGTATTTAGTGGTTTAATTGTTTTTTTTTTAAAGGCTACACATTTAAACAGTCTGTTATCTCTGTCAGACACCTGGTGGATCTGTGATGTCAAAATCATCACTTTGCAGGCATATGTTGCATTGTTTTGTCTACTATCCTTGGTCTACTCAGTATTTAGTGGTTTAAAAAATAAAAAAATACCACAAATTTAAAGTCTGTTATCTCCGTCAGATGCCTGGTGTATATTTGGTGTCAAAATCCTTGCTTTGCAGGCATATGTTGCATTGTTTTGTCTGCTAGGCTTGGTCTACTCATTATTTTGTGGTTTAATTTTTTTTTTTTTAAAAAAAGGCCGCCACACATTTAATTAATCTGTTATCTCCATCAGACGCCTGGTGTATTTATGGTGACAAAATCTTCTCTTTGCAGGCATACATTGTATTGTTTTGTCTGCTAGCCTTGGTCTACTCAATATTTTGTGGTAAAAAAATATATTTTAAAAAATACAACATATTTAAACTGTCTGTTATTTCCATCAGACACCCGCTGTATCTGTAGTCTCCAAATACTTGCTTTTCAGGCATACTGATCACTTTTCAAATATTTCAGTAGTCCATTTAAAATGGACAAGGGGCAAGGGACGGGCAAGTGTACATGATGCTGATGGTGCATGCAGAGGGTGAGGCCATGGCCAAGCTGAAAGTGGGCCACAACAAAGACCCACATCTTCTTGCTCAACCTTCCTGTCCAAGTTTCTAGGGGACTGTAGCACACCACTATTGAAGCCAGAGCAGTGTGAAATGGTTGTTGATTGGATAGCGGATAATGCTTCCAGTCGCTTAGCCACCACCACCTCTTCCACACAGTCATGTTTGAGTAGCCATGAGTGTGGATGGCATATTACTTACCCTGATCCTCCTTCCTCCCACCATGCCGAGTGCTCTGAGACAACTGATCCCACACTTGGACACTCTGAAGAGCTGTTCAGTTTTCCCTTTAAAGATTCTGGACTCTCGACCGGTCAACTTGAAGTAGGGCCAGATGCGATCGCATGTAGCGATGCCCAAAGATTTGAATAGCCAAGGTCACATAAAGGCGATGGTGGGAATGTGTCAGAAGAGGTGGACGATGATGAGACACAATTGCCAGATAGCCAGGAGGAGGAGGAGGGTGCGGATGTGGAAGACGAGGTGGTGGATGACATAGTAACTGACTCAACCTGGCAGGAGGACATGCAGAGCGAGGACAGCAGCACACATGGGAAAGGAGGCATATCATCCCAACAGGCAGGAAGAAGCAGTGTGGTGGCCACATACAGAAGGCATGTAATCATTCCCCGTAACACCAACATGACGGAAGTTGCCATTTCAACTGTTAGATCTTACCGAGTCTGGTTATTTTTTAAAGACTCTGCCGATAACCCCAAACAGGCCATTTGCAGTATCTGCCATGCCAGCATCAGCAGGGGCAGCAAAACTACCAGCCTGACCACCACCAGCATAATCAGGCACATGGCAGCAAAGCAGCCGACTTTGTGGGCCAAACCCCGGGCTCCAGGAACACCGTCTGCAGGTGACACCACTGCTTCTTCCACTGTTTTGCATTGAAGGCAAACCCCAGTTCACCGTGCATGTGAAGATGCCTTGTGCTCTCCACCTATTGTTGCCCACAATCAACCAGCACCATCATCAAGCCCATCAATGTCCTTGTCACAGTGCAGCCTTCTGTTGTCTATACCACAGTCATTAGAACACAAGTGGAAATATCCAGCAAATGCCCCACAGTCCACAGTACTAAATTCTAACATTTCTCCTCTGCTTGCACTCGAAATGTTGCCTTTTCGTCTTGTTGAAGCTGAAGCTTTCCGCTACCTGATGGCGGTGGCCGTCCCAAGGTACTCTGTCCCCAGTCACCACTATTTCTCAGTGTGCCATACCGGCATTACACCAGCATGTGTCCCACAACATTACCTGTGCCCTCAACAATGCTGGTACTGGGAAAGTCCACCTAACCATGGACACGTGGACAAGTGCTTGTGGGCAGGGATGGTACTTCTCACTGATGGCACACTGGGTTAACATAGTGGAAGCCGGGACCCAGTCAGACCCTGGGAACAATCCTCCCCATGCCGAGGATTGCGGGCCCTACGTCAGTCAGGGTTCCTCCCACAGTCTACAGGTCCTGCACCTCCTCCTCCTCTTCAGCCTCCATCTCTGAAATGAGCACATCAGTCAGAAGCTGGAAGCACTGCAGTACAGCCTCAGCCAGGTGGCAACAGGCTGTGCTGAAGCTAATCTGCTTAGGTGACAAACCGCACAATGCTGAAGAGTTGTGGATAGCGCTGAAAGAGCAGTAAGATTTTTGGATGACACTGCTGAACCTCCAGCTAGGTACTGTTGTGTGTGACAATGGCCGGAACCTGGTGGCAGCTCTGAGGCAAGGTGATCTCACACAATTACCTTGCCTGACCCATGTGCTTAACCTCGTCATTCAAAGTTCTCTAAAAAGCTACCCAGAGCTGCTGGATCTGCTAGTGAAAGTACGCCGCCTGTCTGCCCATTTTAGAAACTCAGCAACAGCTTCATTCACCCTTGCCATGCTTCAGCAACCTTTGCAGCTTCCGGTTCACCGACTGGTGTGTGATGTCCCCAAGCATAGGAACTCTACACTGCATATATTGGAATGGATTTGTGAGCAGAAGAGGGCAGTTGTTGACTATCAGCATCAAAAAGGCAGTCGTTATTCAGTTCAGACTCCACATATAAGACCTCAGGAGTGGACATGGATGTCAGACATATGTACCATCCCCAAAAACTTTGAGGACTGCACCAAGATGGTAAGTGGCGATGACGCCATAATTAGCATCACCATGCCGCTTCTCAGCATCCTGAAAACCTCTCTGCTCACAAAAAAAGAGGATGCATTGCAGGCAGAACACGAGGACATGGAGCAAGGAACCATACAAGGGGACTACACTCAGACCAGCCTTATGTCTTCTCAACATGGATTGGTAGTCAATAAGGAGGAGGAGGAGGAGCTACTTTCATGTGCTATAGACGGTACTACAAACACAGCTGTCATACCATCTGTTCAGCAGGGATGGCCTGAGGACAGGGAGGAGGAGGGTGAGGATGAGGAGGAGGAGGACATCATGGTCAGTCGTCCTGCTGGTGAGGTCACGGAAGTCTTGCCTGTTAGCAGTCTGGCACGCATGGCTGACTTTACGTTGCACTGCATTTCCCGTGACCCTCGCATTATTAAAATTTTTGATGACACTCATTACTGGTTGGTGACACTTCTAGACCCACGCTACATGGAGAACTTTCAATCTATTCTTCCAGAGGCAGACAGGTGTACTATAATGTTGCATTACTAAAGGGCCCTTTAGCAGAATTACTAATAAAATTCCCAT
Organism: Ranitomeya variabilis; assembly: GCF_051348905.1. Classification (NCBI taxonomy): domain Eukaryota; kingdom Metazoa; phylum Chordata; class Amphibia; order Anura; family Dendrobatidae; genus Ranitomeya; species Ranitomeya variabilis. Next base: position 928,264,616 of record NC_135232.1, on the reverse strand, counting down.
CTGAGAACGCTGGCAGCAGACGTCAGAGTTTGTTGCACAACCAAGGAGTCCAAGCGAGAGAGACAGAAGTACAATCCAGCTCAGTCAGGGGAACAATGGCAAAGTTCTGGGACAGTTTTCTCTGACCCTCCCATCGTGCTGGCACAGAGGCATGGGGTGCTGTCACAAGAAGTTCAATGTTTGAGAAGATGGTGAGGGAGTACCTTGCTTGGGTATCCAAGCTGGATACGTGGCATGAACTGGTTCTCTACACCTTGGAGGTCCTGACCTTCCCTGCTGCTAGCGTTCTGTCAGAGTGGGGTTTTAGTGCCGATGGTGGAATTATAACAGATAAGCACATCCGCCTGTCATCTGAAAATGCTGACAGGCTGACTCTTATAAAAATGAACAAGGGCTTGATTGCGAAAGACTTCTGTACACTACCAAGTGAAAACAGTGAAACATAACCTCAAATACATTGTCTTTTTTGTGGAGGTGTATTCTCATGCCCTTCTTCACAACCACACATGGGTATACACTTCCTGATTTGGTCTGTTTGGTGTTATGTTCCTCCTTATCCTCATCCTCATCATCCACAACCATGCGAACACCAGGGTGAATGTATTCTGTGATGCAAAAGTCACTCATTTTTTGTGCAAGGGTGTTTTTATGATGCCCGTTAATAATTTTAAACCAAAAAAAATTACTCCCCCAGGGGTAAATGTTTGTCAGTCCATGCACTTTGTATATGGGCATTACAAATCTAGGAGACCCACTCCTTTAAATTGGGCCTAGATTTTAATGAGGCCTTCCTCATCGTCTCATCATTCTCTGCTACTAGATCACCAGGGTTAACGTGTTCGTTGCTGCTACAGCCAGTCCAATTTTTGGCAAGGGTGTCTATCATGCCCATAAAATATTTTTTTTTTAATGTACCCCTCATGGGGAAATGTTTGTCAGCCCATGCACTTTGTGTATGGGCATTACAAGTCTAGGAGACCTGCTCCTTTAAATTGGGTCTAGTATTTAATGAGGCCTTCTTCAACGTCTCATCAATCTCCACCACTGGATCACCAGGGTTAACGTGTTCCGTGCTACTACAGCCTGTCCAATTATTGGCAAGGGTGTCTATCATGGCCATAACATATTTTTTAAAAATGTACCCCCCATGGGAAACTGTTTCTCAGCCCATGCACGTTGTGTATGGGCATTACAAGTGTAGGAGACCTGCGCCTTTAAATTGGGCCTAGTTTTTAATGAGGTGTTCCTCAACGTCTCATCATTCTCTGCCACTAGATCACCAGGGTTAACGTGTTTGTGCTGCTACAGCCAGTCCAATTTTTGACAAGGGTATCTATCATGCCCATAAAATATTTTTTTTAAAGTGTACCCCCCCCATGGGAAACTGTTTGTCATCCCATGCACTTTGTGTATGGGCATTACAAGTCTAGGAGACCGGCGCCTTTAAATTGGGCTTAGTTTTTAATGAAGCTTTCCTCAACGTCTCATCATTCTCCGCCAATAGATCACCAGGGTTAACGTGTTTTGTGATGCTACAGTCAGTCCAATTTTTGGCAAGGGTGTCAATGATGCCCATAAAATATTTTTTAAAAATGTACCCCCCATGGGGTAATGTTTGTCACCCGTGCCCTTAGTGTATGGGCATTGCGAGTCAGGGAGACCCGCTTCTTTGTAATGGGATAGTTTTTTTATGAGACCCTCCTCCATGTTTCTTCCAAGGGGGATTGTGTTGCGTGCAAATTTGGGTCAAGGAGGCCCTTGCATTCATTGCATAAGGAAATAAAATGGCAAGACTACTGAAGAATGTGAAGTGGGTTTTCCTGTGGCCATCCAGTAGCTGGGTTCAAAGCCTTATTGGTAGCACGGCAGGCCTTGCAGTTATTACATAAGAAAACTGTATGGCAGGACCAACTGAATAATGTGAAGTGGGTTTTTCTGTGGCCATCCAGTACCTGGGTTCAAAGGCCTATTGGAGTGCATATGACTTAGTAACAGGGCAGGCCTTGCAGTCAATACATAAGAAAACTGTATGGAATTACAAAACGACTAATGTGAAGTGTATTTTCCCATGGCCATCCAGTACCTGGGTTCAAAGGATTCTTGGGGTGCATATTATTTAATAGCAGGGCAGGCCTTGCATTCAATGCAACATTTTTTCAGGAAGCCCTCCTGTACCTCTTGTGAAAGCGGTATTGGGGACCATCGTAATTTTTGGCAGCCCAGCCACTCACAGTATAGACAATAACAGCATAGGAGACCCACAGTTTAATAAAGGCCCTTTAAGAATATTAGTGCCACCTGATGCCCCTCTAAAATTAGTTTTTGTTACTTTAAGAGTCCATCCATCATAAATGAAACAAGATGTGTCTCCTTATGTGTCACACAACACATGGCCAGCTAGGGTTGTTACATGTTACAATGACATTTCCCAGTGAATGCATTTGTATTGGTTGAAAGCAATGTTAAAGTTGAAAAATGCATCAAAAACGCTGTGTGTGAACACAAGTGGTGGAGGAACATTTAGATCTGGGGTTAATTATTTTGCCTTATAAACAGTCATTACCCTGGAAAGGATGTACTGTACCTTAACATATTTCCCAGCAAAATCCATTTTGGTTTTGTTTTTATTACCAAAATCATGAAGCACCAATCTAAATTGTGACCAAGAGCAGATAGCACCAACTCTCCCAAAGTCCCTCTCGGGTACTATATCACCAGGACAACTCCAAATAGAAATTAACACAAGAAAACGGAGTAGAAACGTCCACAACATCATAAAAAATATGTAGAATTTTATTAATTATATCTATATAACAATATAACAAACATTAGTACAAAATTATCACAAATCTGCATATAAGTGCTGTATGCACTATGCACTTATCAGAGAACAATAAGGAGGAGACATGACGGTAAACCAGGTCGAGGGGGGAACATAACAATACATCCTTATGGTATAAGCATGAATCAATATCACATTAGTAAGAGATCCCATAGATCCTCAGTGTAATGAGTTAATACTCAGGTATAGCCATATCCAAAGAATCCCATAATTCCAGCGGCACATGCTTACCCATTTGAGAACATCAAGGGATCGCCCTTTGTTTTTGTATGATTTTTGGTGCACCTGTAAAAATGGCATGAAACTCTGCTTACAGCTATGACCTAGGAGTCCGAAATGCTTCCAGGGGCGATCCCCATTATGTCCCCATGTCATTTGAGCAGTGTTTTCATCATATTCAGATGGTTTTAGACCTTAAAAGGACCCCCGGGGGATCGCGGTAAAAATACTCGGGTTTACCATAGACTTACATTGGGTTCGTTGCTCAGGTTGAGTACCCAAGTATTCCAATTTGCACGACCTGAGCAACGAGCACCAGAGCATTTTAGTGCTCGCTCATCACTAGTACTGACCTGAAACATAAAGCTGTCTTATCAATTTTGCTACAAGCAGAATGGTATTAAAACAATCACTATCTGAATTGCTGTTTTCTTTTTCATTCTGTCTCACAAAAATTTGAATAGAAAGAGATAGAAAAAGTCATGAACCCGGAAATGGTATGACTAATAACATCTACTCGTCCTGCCAAAAAAACAAGCACTCACATGACTCTGTTGGTTGAAGTAAGGAAAAGTTATAGCTCTCAAAATATGGCAATGCAAAAACTTGTTTTTACAATAAAAGTGTTTTTCAGTGTGTGACAGCAGCCAAACATGAAAAAACAATATACATCTATTATCGATGTAATTACACCAACCTGAAGACTAAAGTCATCATCTCTAATACCGAACAAGGAATGGCGTAAAAATAATTAAAACCAATTCTTCACCTGCTGTTGATTTATTCATTCTGAGTCCCAAATATCGCTTTATAAATATAAATATAAGGCTCGGCTCACATTTACCCTGCACAGTATGCTGATTGCTTACACCATGGTTTCCATGTAAATCTGTGAATTACTGTATTTGATACAGCCAGAACTCCTGGCAGAAGATTTCCTATAATGAGGCCGAGAGCAACACAGTGGACCCCATCTGTCCTATGATTTGAGGTGTCTGTCTTTTCAGGTATGCATAAAAGGGTGGTCAGCCACAGTTTTATGCACCTGTGAAAAGAAGGACACCCCTGATCAGATGCCAGGCAGAGTCCAGAGTAACTCTGCTGTCTCATTATAAAGAATTGCTCTCTCGGGGTTTCATCTGCATATCGTCACTTGGAAATTTAGAAGGAAACCCTGATGTAAGTGCTCAGGAAAAATGTGGTCCAAAATGTTATGTAAAATGTTCTCAACAAAAGCTTCAAATCAATCAATGGCAGGCGTCACCATGGGACACATGAGTTATCAGCGTGGATACTGGCAGTGGGCCCCCCATCAGAGATGTATCTAAGGGGGCAGCTGGAAGGGGGGCACAGTTGGGCCGCCTAATGTGATTGTCTGCCTAATGTGATGGTCCAAAGTGTCTCTCCCGGCGGCTGCATTCTGCTGCCCCAGCCGACAGAGAGAAACTGCAGTGCTTCAGCTCCCAATATTCAATAGTACTCGCGTCTAATAGACGCACGTGCAATTAAAACTCTGATGACCTGGCCAGATTGATGTTAGCCGTGTGATCATGTCATGTGATCATGCTGCTGACGTCACTCGCCGGAGCTGCAAAGGCGCAGATGGATGGTAAGTGCTCCACGTTAGTGAGCTGAATATATTTACTTTGTGGGGTTATTTATTGTGTGAGGGAGATTTACTGTGATGGATGAGATTCCATATGACAGGGTTTGATTTAAGGACACAAAAAGGAGGAACAGGGTCAGACACAATATGGGGAGTGAAAGAAATTTAAAGACACAATATGAGGAGGAAGGTATGAGATGGGGGCATGTATGGGGAAGGGTGCAGACACAGTATGGTGAGTGGTTGTATTGGTGCAGACACAGTATGAGGAACGAGGGGAAAATGTATCAGGACACAGTATGGGGTGATGGGATGGGTGCAGACACATGATTGGGAGTCGGAGGGATGTGTGAGAAGGTAATATGTAAAGTGAGAGGGTAAATGTATGAGAAGGGAGGGGGAAGCATGCGAGGAGACAGTATGGGTACAAAAGTGCGAGTGGGCACAGAATAGAGACTGAGTAGCGTGGGGGGTGTAGTATGGTGGAACAGTGTAAGGTCACAGGCAGGAGGTGACAGTATACCAAGGAGGATGAGTGCATTGAGGTGGTACATTTTAGAGACTGGGCCCTATAGGGGGGACTCAGTGTGAGAGAACAGTATGAAGATGAGGTCAGTATGGAAAGGAAGGAACAGTGTGGAGAGCATGTACCATAAAAGGGACAGCATGGGGTCATATTTTGTGCAGGGAATATAGTGAGGGGCAATTATTTATTCAGGGGCTCAGTGTAGGGCAGATATTTTTATTTGGGAGGATTATAATAACACTGCTATCTTTAAGAGCGTCATGTGGGGATGTACTGCGCAAGACTGGAGAAGATGAAAATCTGCAGAGATGGCTGTGGATGAGAAAACTCATGGAATCTGGACAAGATGAAGAAAAAAGAAAGAGAACAACTCTAGAGACAATGTCATCTATAAGGTACCTGGATGTAAATGTTTTTTGTTATACTGACTAATTTTCATATTTTTTTTATGCTTCAAAAAATTAAAGGGGTTGTCCAAGTTTGTGATAAGTCTGCGGTCATTTTATGTGACTGCAGACTTCTGAATTCTCACAGTGCTCACTGCACGCTGTCTGGATTCTCTGCTGCTGGCGATTTGCATACATGTGCTCACATGCTGACTAGACATGTGTGGCCTCACTCAATAAAAAATTAATTGAGTGAGGCTGGGCACCTCTAGTTGGAATGTGGCCAGAAGTATCCAAATCACATACTTGTGCAAAGGAGAATCCTAATAGTGTGCAGTGCAGGAACTGTGGGAATTCAAAAGCCTGCAGCCACCTACAGTGACTGCAGATTTTCATCTCAAACCTGGGAGAATTATATGGGACCTATTTTTCTGTATGGAGCATTATATGGGGCCCATTATACTGTATGGAACATTATATGGAACCCATTATGCTGTCAGGACTCTGAACATTTTGATTACCTTTTGTGCATTACTGCCCTTTTCCAAGATGGCGTCTTTGGTCTCATGTGCACTGTGTCTTCCTGCCATATAACTCCACCCCAGCCTTTAGTCTGTGCTAGAGTATTCTGCCTTGCATCCAGCTTCTTACTCTGGTGACTTCCTGGCTTTGCACCTGCACCTGCTCCTGTGAACCTGTGTGGAGATCCTGCTACTCAGCTCTGAGTTTCTGCTGGATACATCGGTTTCCAGTAATCCTCCTCCATCTGGCTGCTTGTGTTTGTTTCCATCTGCATTTGCTGGACATGTAAGCTGTTACTGCTCTGCTTAAACCTGAGATTATCACCCAGGCCTTCCTGGTTGAGCTAAGACATTGCTTGAACTGCCTTATAAGCATATCTATCTGTGTTTGGACTAATCAAGGACTTATTCATGTCAAATATCCTCAAGTACAACTGTGCTTCATAGACTTTCTGCTTGATTGCGTTTTTCCTCTAAAGTTCCTATAGACTGTTAAGCTGCATTTTATATTAACACCAAGTGTTGTGGACTTGAGCTTCGCTTGGCACCTGTTTGAATCACCGTGTGATAATATAGACCTTACCACTTATAAAACTGTGTCCTGTAGTTGTCTTGTTCCACGCAAAGAGTCTCCTGAGTTATCCCCTATAATCATTACAGGATACTCTAGCCTTAAAAGAGGAGACTGCTGGAACAATGACTTCAGAAAGCAGACTAGAGCAGGTGTTCTCCATAATTAGATGACTGCAGAAAGATGTGAAAGGTCTGCAAAAGAAGTTTGGAAGCTTGGAACACAATCAACAAGTGTTTGGACAAACTTTGCAGGACTTAAGCACCTGAATGGCAGTCCAGGAAAACAAACTTGCTGGCATGGAGTCCCAGTATGGACGGGCTTTTCAGGACATAAGCAGACAAGTAGTGGCACCAGCCACTTTACCCTCTGGGCAACCGCCACCAGCTAGCCCACCTAAGTTGACCCCATTCAGATTTAATGGCGATCGCGACAAATTTTGTGGCTTTGTGAATTAATGTATGCTATATTTTGATGTGCATGCTGACCATTTTCCTAATGATAGATCCAAAGTATTGTGTGTAATAATGCTGCTGACCGCACGAGCGCTCGCCTGGGTGAATCCGATGATTGAGTCTCGTGACCCGCGGATAATTAATTTGGATGATTTTTTGGCCGCTATGGCATTAATATTTGATGACCCTAATCGCCGTGCAACCGCTGAATCTGCTTTATTGTCCTTACGCCAGGCTAAATGTTCTGTTATTGAGTATGCTACTGAATTCAGGAGATTAAGCGGTAGATACTAATTGGGACAGTTATGCACAATTACCTATCTTTAAAAGGGGTCTGTCTAGCATTGTAAAGGATGAATTAGCTCGCTCTGAATCACCACAAGAGCTAGAAACATTTATACAACATTGTGTGTGCATTGACATTCGCTTTACTGAGCGTAGGCAGGAGAAGTTTGCTGCATATAACCGTATTTCTAACTTTTCCCTTCCTTCCAAAGGGCCTGCAGGTAAAACATCTTGAGAGGTAGAGGAGGTGCCCATGCAAATTGATTCTGTTCAGAGGCACGAGAGTAATGAGCGCCGGGAGCATCGCCTTCGAGAAAATCTATGTTTCTACTGCGGCCAGTCTGACCACTTTCTAATCAACTGTCCCAAGTGTCCCAAGTGGCCTAACAAGGTGCTAGCAGCGGTAGGGGAGTATGACGACTATGATGATGAATCTGACATCTCTGAATATAGCCTGCCTTTAAACGCTGTATTCCATTCACTCTCTATGACTTCACCAGCCAAGGAGCTAAATGAAAAGAACTCTCACTGTTCTCTCCCAATTAAGGTCTTGTGTACAGGACAGTGGATTTCCAGTGCAGCTATGATTGACTCTGGTGCAGGTGGCAATTTTATGGGTATCGCATTTGCCAAGGAACATGGTATTGAAATTCAGCAAAGAGCCTCTCTAATTACCATGGAAACAGTGGATGGGTCACCTTTAATCTCCGGGCCTGTGGATCAGGAGACCGCACCCCTAGAGATTTTGTTGGAGCCTAATCATCAGGAGCAACTCTCTTTCTTGCTAATTTCTTCTCCTCATTTTCCTGTGATTTTAGGCATCCCTTGGCTGCATTCTCAGAATCCAACTACCAACTGGGAGACCAAGGAGATTATGTTTCCAACAAGGAGCAACTCAGCATTAACTAAAGTTGTCCCTGAGTCCACAGCTACGGAACCACTGGTACAGGTATTTACTCTACCTTCAGCATATAAAGAGTTCTCTGACATCTGTGACAAGAAGAATGCAGATCAGCTTCCTCCACACAGGCATTATGACTGTCCCATTGAGTTGCTTCCTGGGGCAGCTATTCCTTTTGGTAACGTATACCCTTTGGCGGCACCTGAGCTTCAAGCCTTTAAGGAGTATATTGATGAAAATCTGGCCAAGGGCTTCATACGTCCTTCTTCCTCACCAGCAGGGGCACCTATATTTTTTGTAAAGAAGAAGGATGTGTTCCTGAGACCCTGTGTGGACTATCAAGAGCTCAATAAGGTAACCATACAGATCCGTTACCCTTTGCTTCTGATTCCAGAATTACTGGAAAGAGTCCGCCATGCTAAGGTGTTCTCTAAACTGGATCTTCGTGGGGCTTATAATTTGGTGTGTATTCGTCCAGGGGATGAGTGGAAGACTGCATTCAGATCCCGGTATGGACACTTTGAATATCTCGTGATGCCCTTCGGGCTTTGTAATGCCCCTGCAGCGTTTCAACACCTTGCTAATGACATTTTCAGAGATATGTTGGACCAGTTTGTGGTGATCTATTTGGACGATATTCTAATCTTTTCTGACTCTCAACAGAAACATGAAGAACATGTCAAAACTGTTTTAAGACGTCTGAAAGAGAACCATCTGTATATCAAGCCGGAGAAATGCGAGTTCCATCGTTCTGAGATACAGTTCTTAGGTTATATCATCTCTCCCCAGGGGCTGAACATGGAATCTGGTAAGATTCATGCTATCCTTGACTGGCCGGTACCCAAGAACGTTAAGGAGGTCCAACGTTTATTGGTTTTGCAAATTTCTACAGAAGTTTTATTCAAAATTTTTCTGATATTGTCCGTCCCATTACTTCCTTGACAAAGAAGGAAAAGAACTTCAAGTGGTCATCACAGGCTCAAGAAGCTTTTGATCGGCTTAAGATCTGTTTCACCTCAGCACCGCTGTTGATGCACCCAGATCCCACACTTTCTTTCATTGTGGAGGTGGATGCTTCTGATAATGCCTTGGGGGCTATTCTCTCCCAAAGAACTGGAGAGAAGGGTCTGCTACATCCTTGTGCTTTCTTTTCCCGTAGACTAACCTCAGCAGAGAAGAATTACGATGTGGGAGACAAGGAATTGCTGGCTATTATTGCGGCTTTCAAGGAATGGAGGCATCATCTGCAAGGAGCTGCACAACAGATCGTAGTGCTTACTGACCATCGCAATTTAGAGTTCCTCAGATCTGCTAGATGTCTTTCTCCTCGTCAGGCTCGTTGGAATTTATTTTTAAATCAATTTAATTTTGTTAACTCGTACCGTCCAGGTTCTAATAATGGGAAGGCTGATGCTTAATCCCGAATCCATGCTGCGGATTCCGTACCTGGAGCCCCGTCCAAGACCATTCTATCTGATGCCAATTTCATCGGAGGTATCCACGATCAGGACTTGTGGAAGAAGTGCAGGGAGGCTTATGACGGTGATGTATTTCTGGCCAACCCACCTGTTGATATTAATCTTGTCTTTAAGGGTGGCATGTGGTTCAGATATCGACGTATCTATGTCCCTGAGGCCGTCCATATGCAGATTCTCAAGTTGGTACATGACTCCAAGTTGCCTGGTCACAGGGGGGTACAGAAGACACAAGAGTTCCTAAGCCGATTTTTCTGGTGGCCAACTTGCCTGAAGGATACTAAGGACTATGTTCTCTCTTGCAAGGTATGTGCTCGTTCCAGACTCCTCATGTGGCACCTCCGGGTCTCCTGCAACCATTACCTGTTCCGTCCCACCCTTGGGGGTCTAGATCAATGGACTTTATTGTGGAGCTGCCTACATCGAGGGGCATGAATACGATCATGGTGGTAGTTGATCGCCTAACTAAAGCCGCTCATTTTGTTCCATGCACCGGCCTCCCATCAGCTAAGGATACAGTGAACTTGGTTATTCAGAATGTCTTCCGGTTGCATGGGGGCCCGGATGAGATCATCTCTGACCGTGGAGTACAGTTCACTTCAAGATTCTGGAAGGGGTTTTGCTCTGCACTCAATATTAATGTCTGTCTCTCTTCCGCTTACCATCCCCAGACAAATGGTCAGACTGAGCGTACCAACTAGACGTTGGAACAATATCTAAGATGCTATGTCAGCCATCTCCAGGATGATTGGTTGGAGTTACTGCCATTAGCCGAATTTTCATATAACAATTCTCAGAGCGCCTCCACTAAGTTCACTCCTTTCTTTGCCAATCTGGGTTATCATCCATGTATCTTACCTAGGTCTCTGATTAATTCTCTGGTTCCAGCAGTTGAGGAGAGGCTGACTGAGATGAGGCAAAATCTGGAGGTTCTGAAGGAATCCCTGACCACGGCTCAAGAACGTTATAAGAGATCGGCTGATAGATTCCGTAAACCTGCACCCATGTTCAAGGTAGGAGATTCCGTGTGGTTATCAACTAAGAATCTGAAGTTAAACGTTCCTTCACAAAAACTTGGACAGAAATTCATTGGCCCTTTCAAGATCAACGGTATTGTGAGCTCTGTGGCCTGCCGGCTGAAGCTGCCTAGGACTATGAAGGTACACCCAGTTTTTCATGTATCTTTACTAAAGCCTGTATCTCCTAATACCTTCCAGGGACGTGTTGTGCCACCTCCGCAGCCTGTGGTGATTGATGGGCAAGAACAATTTGTGGTGGAGGAAATTATTGATTCCAGGATTCGCAGGAATCGGCTCCAATATCTGATAAGATGGCAGGGATATCCCCCTGAGGAAGACTCTTGGGAACCTGTGGAAAACATCAATGCCCAACAGAAGATCTCTCGTTTTCATCAAAGATTCCCTGAGAAACCAGGTCCAGGATCATCCTGAGGCCGCTTCTAAGGAGGGAGTAATGTCAGGACTCTGAACATTTTGATTACCTTTTGTGCATTACTGCCTTTTTCCAAGATGGCGTTTTTGGTCTCATGTGCACTGTGTCTTCCTGCTGTATAACTCCACCCCAGCTTTTAGTCTGTGCTAGAGTATTCTGCCTTGCATCCAGCTTCTTACCCTGGTGGCTTCCTGACATTGCACCTGCACCTGCTCCTGTGAACCTGTGTGGGGATCCTGCTACTCAGCTCTGAGTTTTTGCTGCATACATCGGTTTCCAGTAATCCTCCTCCATCTGGCTGCTTGTGTTTGTTTCCATCTGCATTTGCTGGACATGTAAGCTGTTGCTGCTCTGCTTAAACCTGAGATTATCACCCAGGCCTTCCTGGTTGAGCTAAGACATTGCTTGAACTGCCTTATAAGCATATCTATCTGTGTTTGGACTAATCAAGGACTTATTCGTGTCAAGTATCCTCAAGTACAACTGTGCTTCATAGACGTTCTGCTTGATTGTGTTTTTCCTCTAAAGTTCCTATAGACTGTTAAGCTGCATTTTATATTAACACCAAGTGTTGTGGACTTGAGCTTCGCTCGGCACCTGTTTGAATCACCGTGTGATAATATAGACCTTACCACTTATAAAACTGTGTCCTGTAGTTGTCTTGTTCCACGCAAAGAGTCTCCTGAGTTATCCACTATAATCATTACATATGCTCTATGGAGAATTATATGGGGTCCAGTATATTGGCTCAAGAAGTATTATATGGGGCCCATTATTCTGTATGCAACATTATATGGGGCCCATTATTCTATATGGAAATGTATATGGGGCCCTTTAATCTGTATGGAGCATTATATGGGGCCCACTGTTCTGTTTGCAGCATTATATGGGGGCCCTTTTTTCTGTAGGCAGCATTATATGGGGTCCATTATTATGTATTCAGCATTATATACAGCCCATTATTCTGTATAGAGCATTGTATGAAGTCCATTATTCCGTATAGTGCATTATATGGGGTCCATTATTCTGTATGGGGAATTATATGGGGTTTATTATTCTGTGTGGGGCTTTATATGCGGTTCATTATTCTGTCTTGAGCATATGTGGTCTATTATTCTGTATGGAACATTATATGAGGCCCATTATTCTGTATGGAGCAATTTATGGGGCCTATTTTTCTGTATGGAGCATTATATGGGGCCCATTATACTGTATGGAACATTATATGGAGCCCATTATGCTCCATGGAGCTTTATATTGGGTTCATAATTCTGTATGGATCATTATATGGGTCTCATTATTCTGTATGCATCAGTATATGGGCTCATGCAGTATTATATGGAGCCCATTATTCTGTATGCAGCACTATATGGGGTCCATTATTATGTATGCAACATTATATGGGGCCCGTTATTCTATACAGAAATGTATATGAGGCTCATTAATCTGTATTTAGCATTATACTGGGCCCTTTGCTCTGTAAGAATCATTATACAGGGCCCTTTTTTCTGAATGCAGAATTATACATGGCTGTTAGGATCCTAGTGGCAAGGATCGCAGGTAGGACTAGCTAAGTAACTGAACAGATGACTAGCTCTGGGGAGGTGGTAACTAGATTGACCGCAACCTGATCCTATCCGCAAACAACTATAAGTAGCCGTGGAACGTACCTGAAATCCTAGACGTCTCTTCACGGCCTGAGAAACTGACTATTCCTGGAGGGAAAGAAAGTCCTCTCTTGCCTCAGTGGAATGACCCCAAAGATATAGAATAGCCCCCCACAAATATTAACGGTGAGTTAAGGGGAAAGCACAAACACAGAGATGAAATTAGATTTAGCAAATGAGGCCCGCTAATACTAGATAGCAGAAAATAGGAAGGGAACTGTGCGGTCAATAATAAAAACCCTATTCAAAATATCCACGCAGAGATTGCTCGAGCCCCCGCACCAACTAACGGTGCGGGGGAAGCAACTCCGTACCCAGAGCTTACCATCAACAAGAAATCACATATTAGCAAGCTGGACTAGACTCATCATACACAGAAATCATATTGCAGGCAGATGAGCAAAAAATATTCAAACAGAACTTAGCTTATCCTGAAGAGGCAGAAAACGAGATAGTCAGGAGTAATCAGAATAGCACTGAATACATTGACAGCCGGCAACAAGTGGAAGTGAAGCAGAGCTAAATAGGAGCCTCCCTGGTGAATAACGAGGCAGCTGATCCAGCCAGACCCGCAGGATAATAAACCAAACCACCAGGGGGAGCCAAAAAACCAAAGTCACACAATACCATCTGTGACCACAAGAGGGAGCCTGAAAACGGAGTTCACAACAGTACCCCCCCTTGAGGAGGGGTCACCGAACCCTCATCAAAACCCCCAGGGCGATCAGGGTGAGCCAGATGGAAGGCACGAACCAAATCGGCCGCATGAACATCAGAGGCGACAACCCAGGAATTATCCTCCTGACCATAGCCTTTCCACTTAACCAAATACTGAAGCCTCCGTCTAGAAATACGAGAATCCAAGATCTTCTCCACCACGTATTCCAATTCTCCCTCAACCAGCACAGGGGCAGGAGGCTCAACCGAAGGAACCACAGGCACCACATACCTCCGCAACAACGACCGATGGAACACATTATGAATAGCAAACGATGCCGGGAGGTCCAAACGAAATGACACAGGGTTAAGGACTTCCAAAATCTTATAAGGACCGATAAACCGAGGCTTAAACTTAGGAGAGGAGACCTTCATAGGAACAAAGCGAGAAGACAACCACACCAAGTCCCCAACGCGAAGTCGGGGACCCACACAGCGACGGCGGTTGGCAAAACGCTGAGCCTTCTCTTGTGACAGCTTCAAATTGTCCACCACATGATTCCAAATCTGATGCAACCTATCCACCACAACATCCACTCCAGGACAGTCAGAAGGCTCCACCTGACCCGAGGAAAAACGAGGATGAAAACCAGAATTACAAAAAAAAGGCGAAACCAAAGTAGCAGAACTAGCCCGATTATTAAGGGCGAACTCGGCCAATGGCAAGAAGGTCACCCAATCATCCTGATCAGCAGAAACAAAGCATCTCAGATAGGTTTCCAAGGTCTGATTGGTTCATTCGGTTTGGCCATTTGTCTGAGGATGGAACGCTGAAGAAAAAGACAAATCAATTCCCATCTTAGCTAGAAACAAATTGGGAACCTCTGTCCGACACAATGTTCTCCGGAATGCCATGCAAACGAACCACATGCTGAAAAAATAATGGAACCAAATCAGAGGAGGAAGGCAATTTAGGCAAGCGTACCAAATGGACCATCTTAGAAAACCGATCACAAACCACCCAGATGACAGACATCCTTTGAGAGACAGGAAGATCAGAAATAAAATCCATGGAAATATGTGTCCAGGGCCTCTTTGGGACAGGCAAAGGCAAAAGCAACCCACTGGCACGAGAACAGCAAGGTTTGGCCCGAGCACAAGTCCCACAGGACTGCACAAAAGAACGCACATCCCGTGACAAGGAGGGCCACCAAAAGGACCTGGCAACCAAATCTCTGGTACCAAAAATCCCAGGATGACCAGCCAACACTGAACAATGAACCTCAGAAATAACCCTACTAGTCCATCTATCAGGGACAAACAGTTTCTCCACTTGGCAGCGGTCAGATCTATCAGCCTGAAACTCCTGCAGCACCCGCCGCAAATCAGGGGAGATGGCAGACAGAATCATTCCCTCTTTAAGAATACCAGCCGGCTCAGGGACTCCCGGAGAATCAGGTAAAAAACTCCTAGAAAGGGCATCAGCCTTCACATTCTTAGATCCCGGAAGGTATGAGACCACAAAATCGAAACGGGAGAAAAACAGTGACCATCGAGCCTGTCTAGGGTTCAACCGCTTGGCGGACTTGAGGTAAGTCAGATTCTTGTGATCAGTCAGGACCACCACGCGATGTTTGGCTCCCTCAAGCCAATGTCGCCACTCCTCAAATGCCCACTTCATAGGCCCATACTCCCAATTGCCGACATCATAATTACGCTCGGCAGGCGAAAACTTTCTAGAAAATAAAGCACACGGCTTCATCAAGGAGCCATCAGAACTTCTCTGAGACAAAACAGCCCCTGCCCCAATCTCAGAAGCATCAACCTCGACCTGAAAAGGGAGCAAAACATCTGGCTGACGCAACACAGGGGCCGAAGTGAAACGATGTTTAAGCTCCTGAAAGGCCTCAATGGCCGCAGGGGACCAATTCACCACATCAGCGCCTTTCTTCGTCAAATCAGTCAAAGGCTTAACCACACTAGAAAAATTAGCGATGAAGCGACGGTAAAAATTAGCAAAGCCCAGGAACTTCTGAAGACTCTTCACAGATGTAGGTTGAGTCCAATCATAAATGGCCTGAACTTTGACAGGATCCATGTCGATAGTAGAAGGGGAAAAAATGAAGCCCAAAAAGGAAACCTTCTGAACTCCAAAGAGGCATTTAGAGCCCTTCACAAACAACGCATTAGCACGAAGGACCTGGAACACCATCCTGACCTGCCTCACATGAGACTCCCAATCATCTGAAAAGACCAAAATATCATCCAAATATACGATCATGAACCTATCCAGATACTTCCAGAAGATGTCGTGCATAAAGGACTGAAACACAGATGGAGCATTAGAAAGCCCAAATGGCATCACCAGGTACTCAAAATGGCCCTCGGGCATATTAAATGCTGTTTTCCATTCATCGCCCTGTTTAATACGCACAAGATTATACGCCCCTCGAAGGTCAATCTTGGTAAACCAACTAGCCCCCTTAATCCGAGCAAACAAATCAGACAACAGAGGCAAAGGGTACTGAAATTTGACCGTGATTTTATTGAGAAGGCGGTAATCTATACAGGGTCTCAGAGAGCCATCCTTCTTGGCCACAAAAAAACCCCCAGCTCCCAACGGCGATGAAGACGGGCGAATATGCCCTTTCTCCAAGGACTCCTTTACATAACTCCGCATAGCGGCATGTTCTGGCACAGATAAATTGAACAGTCGGCCCTTAGGGAACTTACTACCAGGAATCAAATTAATAGCGCAATCACAGTCCCTATGAGGAGGTAGGGCACTGGACTTGGGCTCATCAAATACATCCTGGTAATCCGACAAAAACTCAGGGACTTCAGAAGGAGTGGAAGAAAAAATGGACATCAAAGGAACATCACCATGTATCCCTTGACAACCCCAACTAGACACAGACATTGATTTCCAATCCAGTACTGGATTATGAACCTGTAACCATGGCAAACCCAACACGACAACATCATGCAAATTATGCAACACCAAAAAGCGGATATTTTCCTGATGTGCGGGAGCCATGTACATGGTCAGCTGAGTCCAGTACTGAGGTTTATTTTTGGCCATTGGCGTAGCATCAATCCCCCTTAAGGGAATAGGACTCTGCAAAGGCTCCAAGGAAAAACCACAGCGCCTGGCAAACTCCAAGTCCATCAAGTTCAGGGCAGCGCCTGAATCCACAAATGCCATAACAGAGTAGGATGACAGTGAGCAAATCAGGGTAACAGATAAGAGAAATTTAGGCTGCAAAGTACTAATGGTGACAGACCTAGCGAACCTCTTAGTGCGCTTAGGACAATCAGAGATAGCATGAGAGGAGTCACCACAGTAAAAACACAGCCCATTCTGATGTCTGTGTACTTGCCGTTCAGCTCTGGTCAAAGTCCTATCACATTGCATAGGCTCAGGCCTCCGCTCAGAGGACACCGCCAAATGTTGCACAACTTTGCGCTCGCGCAAACGCCGATCAACCTGAATGGCCAAAGACATTGACTCATTCAGACCAGCAGGCGTGGGGAACCCCACCATAACATCCTTAAGGGCTTCAGAAAGACCCTTTCTGAAAATTGCTGCCAGGGCACACTCATTCCATTGAGTAAGCACAGACCACTTTCTGAACTTCTGGCAATATACTTCTGCCTCATCCTGACCCTGACATAGAGTCAGCAAGATCTTTTCTGCCTGATCCACAGAATTAGGTTCGTCATAAAGCAATCCAAGTGCTAGAAAAAATGCATCCACATTAAGCAATGCAGGATTTCCTGGCTCAAGGGAGAATGCCCAGTCTTGCGGGTCACCACACAACAAAGAAATAATAATCTTTACTTGCTGAATGGGATCACCAGAGGAGCGGGGTTTCAGAGCAAGAAACAGTCTGCAATTATTTTTGAAATTCAAAAATGTAGATCTATCCCCAGAAACCAAATCAGGAATTGGAATTCTAGGCTCTAACATCGGATTCTGAACTACATAATCTTGAATACTCTGTACCCTAGCAGTGAGTTGATCCACACAAGAGGACAAACCTTGAATATGCATATCTACACCTGAGTCCTGAACCACCCAGAGGTTAAGGGGAAAAGAAAGACAAAACAGGCTGCAAAGAAAAAAAAATTGACTCAGAACTTCTCTTATCCCTCTTTTGAGATGCATTAACACTTTGTAGGCCAGCTGTACTGTTATGACCTGGTGGTTAGGAGCACCCAAAGTGACCTGATGGTTAAAACAGAAAACTTGGGACAAGCTCTGAGGGAGTGGTAACTCTACTGACCGCAATCCCTAATCCTATCACACACACTAGAAATAGCCGTGGAGCATACCTAACTCTCCCTAGACGCCTCTTCACAGCCTAAGAGCTAACTACCCCTAAAGATAGAAATAATAGCCTACCTTGCCTCAGAGAAATTCCCCAAAGTAAAGGTAGCCCCCCACAAATATTAACTGTGAGTTAAGAGGGAAGTGACAAACACAGGAATGAAACAGATTTTAGCAAAGGAGGCAGAATCTTCTCTAGAAAGACAGAGGATAGGAAAGGGAACTATGCGGTCAGTATAAAAAACTACAAAAACCACGCAGAGTATGCAAAAAGACCTCCACACCGACTCACGGTGTGGAGGTGCAGCTCTGCACCCCCAGAGCATCCAGCTAGCAAGGAAATATCATAATAGCAGGCTGGACTGAAACATAACATGTACTGAAAAATATATTAAAAAAACCAATGAACAGCAAATGATTAGCAAGGACTTAGCTTCTGCTGGAGTAGTCAGGTCATCTGAAAATTCCAAGAGAGATCTGAACCAGTACTGAGACATTGACAGCTGGCATGGACTAACGACCTGGGCAGAGTTAAATAGGGAAGTGAGCAGAAGCAATAAACGAGGGCAGCTGAGAAAGCCAACCTCAAAGATCAGCAGTTCCACTCAAAGCCACCAGAGGGTGTCCAAGGACAGAACTCACCAAAGTACCATTCACGGCCACAGGAGGGAGCCCGAGAATGGAATTCACAACAATCCCCATACTCTGGAACTCTCTACCCCAACACATCAGACTCTCGCCTACCATGGAAACCTTCAAAAAGAACCTGAAGACCTACCTCTTCTGACAAGCCTGCAAACTGCAGTAACCACTGATAGACCAAACCTCGGCACGACCAGCTCTATCTTTGTACTTTGTGCAATGGTCATATTTCTACTCCCTATCTTGACCTCATATAATAAATGTAAAAAGTGTATTGTGATGTCCCCATCACAGCGTCTTTCAGCAGGTCTGACAAAGACCCCTTGGCTAATTTTTTGAAATCTTTGCACATTGTGCAATGGTAAAACTTGTGCTCTCTATCTGTACCTCTTGTAATATCTGCTAAATGTATTATGAGGTCCCCATCATGGCCTCTTTCAGCGTGTATGATACAGACCCCTTGGGGTAATTTTTGGAAACTTTTGTACATTGTGCAATGGTCAACTTTCTACTCCTTATCTCTATCTCTTTCAATTACTGCAAAGTGTATTGTAATGTGCCCATCATGGCGTCTTTCAGCTGGTCTGATAAAGACCCCTTGGGGTAATAAGCTTTAACCTTTGGACATTGTACAAAGGTGAAATTTCTACTAATTCTCTATATATTCTATTATTAGAATTTTTTTTATTGTGTTGTCCTTCTCATTGTCTCTTTAACCCCTTAACCCCAAAGGGTGGTTTGCACGTTAAAGGGAACCTGTCAGCTGAATTTGGCGGGACCAGTTTTCAGTCATATGGGCGGGGTTTTCGGGTGTTTGATTCACCCTTTCCTTACCTGCTGGCTGCATGCTGGCTGCAATATTGGATTGAAGTTCATTCTCTGTTCTCCATAGTACATGCCTGCACAAAGCAATCTTGCCTTGCGCAGGCGTGTACTACGGAGGACAGAGAATGAGCTTCAATCCAATATTGCAGCCAGCATGCAGCCAGTGGGTAAGGAAAGGGTGAATCAAACACCCGAAAACCCCGCCCATATGACTGAAAACTGGTCCCGCCAAATTCAGGTGACAGGTTCCCTTTAATGACCGGGCCAATTTTTACAATTCTGACCACTGTCCATTTTTAAGATTATAACTCTGGAACGCTTCAACAGATCCTGATGATTCTGAGAACGTTTTCTCGTGACATATTGTACTTCTTGGTAGTGGTAAAATTTATTTGATATTACCTGCATTTATTTGTGAAAAAATGGAAATTTGGCGAAAATTTAGAAAATTTCGCAATTTTCCAAATGTGAATTTTTATGCCCTTAAATCACAGAGATATGTCACAAGAAATACTTAATAAGTAACATTTTCCACATGTCTACTTTACATCAGCACAATTTTGGAACCAATTTTTTTGTTAGGGAGTTATAAGGATTAAAAGTTGACCAGCAATTTCTCATTTTTAAAACACCATTTTTTTAGGGACTACATCACATTTGAAGTCACTTTGAGGGGTCTATATGATAGATAATACCCAAGTGTGACAACATTATAAAAACTGCACTGCTCAAGGTGCTCAAAACCACATTCAAGAAGTTTATTAACCCTTCAGGTATTTCACAGGAGTTTTTGGAATGTTTAAAAAAAAATGAACATTTAACTTTTTTTCACAAAAAATTTATTCAGGTCCAATTTGTTAAATTTTACCAAGGGTAAGAGGAGAAATGGGACCACAAATGTTATTGTACAATTTGTTCTGAGTATGCTGATACCCCATATGTCGGGGTAAACCACAGTTTGGGCGTATGGCAGAGCTCGGAAGGGAAGGAGCGCCATTTGACGTTTCAATGCAAAATTCACTGGAATTGAGATGTCGCGTTTGGAGAACCCCTGATGTGCCTAAACATTGAAACCCCCCACAAGTGACACCATTTTGGAAAGTAGACCCTCTAAGGAACTTATCTAGATGTGTGGTGAGAACTTTGACCCACCAAGTGCTTCACAGAAGTTTATAATGTAGAGATGTAAAAATAAAAAATCATATTTTTTCACAAAAATGATCTTTTCGCCCCCAATTTTTTATTTTCCCAAGGGTAACAGAAGAAAAGAAAAGTTTTTGTCTAATTTGTCCTGAGTATGTTGATGCCCCATATGTGGGGGTAAACCACTGTTTGGGTGCATGGCAGAGCTCGGAAGGGAAAGAGTGCCGTTTGGAATAAAGACTTAGATGGAATGGTCTGCAGGCGTCACATTGCGTTTGCAGAGCTCCTGATGTACCTAAACAGTAGAAACCCCCCACAAATGACCCCTTATTGGAAACTACACTTCCCATGGAACTTATCTAGATGTGTTGTGAGAAATTTGAACCCCCAAGTTTTTCATTACAGTGTATAATGCAGAGCCGTGAAAATAAAAAATCATTTTTTTCCCACAAAAATGACTTTTTTAGCCCCACAAATTTTTATTTTCACAAGGGTAACCAGAGAAATTGGACCCCAAAATATGTTGTCCAATTTGTCCTGAGTACGCTGATACCTCATATGTTGGGGTAAACCCCTGTTTGGGCGCACGGGAGAGCTCGGAAGGGAAGGAGCACTGTTTTACTTTTTCAATTCAGGATTGGCTGGAATTGAGATCGGACGCCATGTCGCATTTGGAGAGCCCCTGATGTGACTAAACAGTGGAAACCCCCAATTCTAACTGAAACCCTAACCCAAACACACCCGTAACCCTAATTCCAACCCTCACCATAACCCTAACCACACCCCTAACCTGAACATACCCCTAACCCTAATCCCAACCACATCCCTAACCCCAACACACCCCTAACCCTAATCCCAACCCTAACCACACCTATAACTCCAACACACCCCTAACCCTAATCCCAACCATAACCCTAACCACAACCCTGACACACCCCTAATCCTAACCCTAATCCCAACATAAATATAATCCAAACCCTAACTTTAGCCCCAACCCTAACTTTAGCCCCAATGCTAACCCTAACTTTAGCCCCAACCCTAACCCTAACTTTAGCCCCAACCCTAACCCTAACCCTAATAGGAAAGTTTAAATAAATACTTTTTTTAATTTTATTATTTTTCCCTAACTAGGGGAATGATGAAGAGGGGTTTGATTTACTTTTATAGCGGGTTTTTTAGTGGTTTTTTAGTGGATTTTTGTGATTGGCAGCTGTCACATACTACAAGATGCTTTTTATTGCAAAAAATAGTTTTTGCGTCACCACATTTTGAGAGCTATAATTTTTCCTTATTTTGGCCCACAGTGTTATTTGAGGGCTTGTTTTTTGCAGGACGAGTTGACGTTTTTATTGGAACAATTTTCGGGCATGTGACATTTTTTGATCACTTTTTATTCCGATTTTTGTTAGGCAGAATGACCAAAAACCATTTATTCATTAATTTCTTTTGGGGGAGGGGCGTTTATGCGTTTTCCACGTTTGGTTAAATTATTTAATTAAATTAATAACGAAGTTTTATTCTTTGGGTCAGTACGATTACAGCGATATCTCATTTGTATAATTTTTTATGTTTTGCCGCTTTTATACGATAAAAACTATTTTATATAAAAAATTATTATTTTTGCATCGCTTTATTCTGAGGACTATAAGGTTTTTATTTTTTTGCTGATGATACCGTATGGCGGCTTGTTTTTTGCAGGACAAGATGACATTTTCAGCGGTACTATGGTTATTTATATCTGTCTTTTGGATCGCGTGTTATTCCACTTTTGTTTGGTGGTATGATAATATAGTGTTGTTTTTGCCTCATTTTTTACGGTGTTCACTGAAGGGGTTAACTATTGGGACAGTTTTATAGGGCGTGTTGTTACGGATGCGGCGATATTAAATATGTGTTCTTTTATTGTTTTTTTTTATTTAGATAAAGAAATGTATTTATTTGAACAATATTTTTTTTTCATTATTTAGGATTTTTTTTTTTTTTACACATGTAATTTTTTTTTTTTTACTTTGTCCCAGTGTGGGACATCACAGTATAGTGTCAGATCGTTGATCTGACACTGTGCAAAGCACTGTGTTAGATCAGCGATCTGACAGGCAGTGCTCCAGGCTGAGCAGGCGCTTGCAAGCCACCTACCTGCTGGACCCGGAAGGAGCCCCGTGGCCATTTTGGATCTGGGGCCTGCAGGGAGGAGGGCATAGGGGACCCTCTGAACAATGTGATCACATCACGTTGTTCCGAGGGTCTCAGGGAAGCACGCAGGGAGCCCCCTCCCTGCGCGATGCTTCCCTATGCTGCTGGAACGCTGTGATCATGTTTGATCGCAGTGTTCTGGCGGTTTATGTGCCGGGAGCTGTCTGTGACCGCTCCTGGCACATAGTGCTGGATGTCAGCTTCAATAATCAGCTGACACCCAGCGGCGATCAGCCGCGCTCCCCCCGCGGCCGATCACCTATGACATACTATCCCGTCCCTGGGAATTAAGTCCCAGGTCACCTCGATGGGATAGTATGTCATATGGGATTAAAAGGTTAAGCATGTATCTGGTAGCCTGATGTTTACATTTTCTAAATTCTTACTTAATTCTTAATTCTTGTGGTGCACCACCACATTATGGGTGACAGGTCTGAGCATTCCTACATTAACAGTTTCCTGTTAGGTGGATTGGTCATCCTGGGCCAGTTGAATGGCCACCAAGGTCTCCCTATCTCACCCCCTTAGACTTTTATCTTTGGGGTCATCTAAAGGCAATTGTCTATGCCGTGAAGATGCAATATGTGCAGCATCTGAAACAACGGATACTGGAAGCCTGTGCTAGCATTTCTTCTGCGGTGTTGCTATCAGTGTGTCAAGAGTGGGAGAAGAGGGTTGCATTGACAATCCAACACAATGGGCAGCACTTATAACACATTTTATAAGTGGTCATAAACTTGTAAATAACTCATGAAAGAATAAAGTTACGTTAAAACCAAGCGCACCATTGTTTTTCTTTTGAAATTCTCAATAAGTTTGATGTGTCACATGACCCTTTTCCCATTGGAAAAAATAAAGTCGGATCCAAAACGGCTGACTTCAAAATGGCCACCATGGTCAGCACCCATCATAAAAAGTTTTCCCCCTCCCATATACTAATGTGCTACAAACAGGAAGTTGATATAACCAACCATTCCCATTATATTTAGGTGTATCCATATAAATGGCCTACCCTGTATTTGATTCCTCTGGCAAACAAGACTCAATACTTGGTGGCAAAACCCTTGTTGGCAAACACAGCAGTCAGACATTTTTTGTAGTAGATGATGAGGTTTGTCAGGATGAATTTTGGTCCACTCCTCTTTGCAGATCATCTCTAAATCATTAAGATTTTGAGGCTGTCACTTGGCAACTCAGAGCTTCAACTAACTCCATAAGTTTTCTATTGGATTAAGGTCTGGAGACTGGCTAGGCCACTCCATGAGCTTAATGTGCTTCTTTTTGAGCCACTCCTTTACTGACTTGGCTGTATGTTTTGTGTCATTGTCTTGCTGGAAGACCCAGCTACGACCCATTTTTGATGTCCTGGTGGAGGAAAGGAGGTTGTCACTCAGGATTTTACGGTACATGGCTCCATCCATTCTCCCATTAATGCGGTGAAATAGTCCTGTGCCCTTAGCAGAGAAACACCCCCAAAATGTAATGTTTCCACCTCCATGCTTGACAGTGGGGATGTTGTTCTTTGGGTCATAGGCAGTATTTCTCTTCCTCCAAACATGGTGAGTTGAGTTAATATCAAACACCTGTTTTTGTATCATCTAACCACAGCACACTCTCCCAATCACTCACAGAATAATCCAAGTGTTCATTGGCAAACTTCAGACGGGCCTGCACATGTGTCTTCTGGAGCAGGAGGATTGTGAGGGTACTGCAGGATTTTAAACCTTTACGGCGTAATGTGTTAGCAATTGTTTTCTTGGTTACTGTGGTCCCAGCTGCCTTGATTTCATTAACAAGTTCCCCCCTGTAGTTTTAAGCTGATTTATCCCCTTTCTTATGATCAAGTGTACCCCATGAGGTGAAACTTTGCATGGGCCCCAGGTCGATGTCTGTTGACAGTCATTTTGTATTTCTTCCATGTTCTTACTATTACACCAACAGTTGTCTCCTCACCCAGCGTCTTACGTATGGTTTTGTAGCTCATTCCATCCAGCTTTGTGCATGTCTATGATCTTGTCCCTTACATCCTTTTAAAGCTCTTTGGTCTTGCCCATGTTGTAGAGGTTAGAGTCTGACTTATTAATTGAGGCTGTGGACAGGAGTCTTTTATTTAGGTGACTATATAAGACAGCTGTCTTTAATGTAGGTAACGAGTTGATTAGGAGCATCTAACTGGTCTGTAGGAGACAGAACTGGTTGTAGGAGATCAAATACTTATTTATCACTGCAAAATGCAAATAAATTTATATAATTGATACCATGTAATTTTCTGGATTTTATTTTTGATATTCTATCACTCCATGTTAAAATTAACCTACCTTTAAAATTTTAGACTGTTCATGTCTTTATCAGTGGTCAAACTTACAAAATCAGCAAGTAATAAGTATTTCCTTCACTGTATGCATAATGTGAGATTCATAGTCTCTTTTGTGTAATGATTCAAATAAATGAGAATATCACTTGAGAATTGTTATAATGGAGATATGTGGGTGGTTATCTGTTCTTTTAGTCAATTTTAGAATACAGCAATCTGTTTCTACTGTAACATATCGTTTGGGATGGAGTACATCAACACAGTTTCAGTGTTTTTTGACAGTTCTGATTAGTGGGAAACATAAGCCTGTCAGTTCAGACTGACTTCTTGGATCCCTGTTGCTTTGGATTCACTGTTTTGCAGCAACAGCAGTTTGACAAAGTACATTCCAGAACTTATGTTTTTTTTTTTATTACATTGGAACCAGTTTACTGCAGTCAGAGTTAATAAAAATTCTAAGTGTAATTATTTTTCAATCTTTTAATCTTATTTTCATCATAATATATATTTTTCAAGTATTTAGAGTATCCATGCTTAAAATTGGATGCCAAACTTATATGCATGATACCCTGAATTTAGGCTACAAGAGCAGAAGAGATTTTCTGCCCTTGAGCTAGTAGTATTGTAGCTGTTTGATCTGACTCAGTGTCAGATTATGGGATCACCAGTTAGGACAAATTGTGGGACTTTGGTATCACAGCCACAAGCCCTCGGAGAAAAGAAAAGCACAATCATTGTGATCAAAACAATTCTGTTTAGTACTCTGTGAACAGAATTCTTATATAATTTACAGATAAATGTAGGTCCCATTGGAAATTTATATTAGCTGCCCTTTTCTCACAAACATGCTATGAGATTGTTTTTAGCTATCATGCAATTCTCAGTATACTACTCATAACCCACAGTATTCTTAAAACATTGCATATGAGACAGGAAAATATTATAACAAAAATACTTAACAAAATTTAAGAATATGAGATTACTTAATACTAAAAAATATAAAGTCTAGCAGAATATATTAACCTTCTATATCTGTTTGTTAGGGGCTGTGGAGTTCTGCAACATTTGCAACTAAATGTCACAACCTGCTGAGCAAACCAAGTAAGGTGGAACAGGAAGATTCTGGTAGAGTTTCTGAGGGGAAAAAGTTCAAGGGAACAGCGGTTCAGGTTGTGCAGTTACCAAATAGAAAAGGATAGAGCAGCAAGGCATAAAAGCAGATGGCACCAACCAGTGACAGAGTAAGGACTTGTGAAAGATGTAACACAGAGGAAGACCAGCGCCGAAGTACAGACTATGTCAGTCAAGACCCAAAAGACGAGACTGCGCTGTTCAAGACTCAAAGCCAAGAACGCCAGTCAAGATCCAAAGCCCAGACTGTGATGTCAGGATGCGATGTTCGGATGTTTCAGGTCAAATGCCGACTCTCGAACTCTGAACACTGTGTGGAGATGGACGTCTGCCGTAGTGACCAAGAGACGTGAGTGAACTGGTCCGTTACTTCCAGTTTAGACGCATGGTAGAGGGTGTAGGCTGAGGCTATGCAACAGAAGGGATTAGAGTCGGTATGTGTGAAGAGCACACATAGAGTTTTAAGTGACTGGCTATTAACGACTTGTGGCCTAGCGGGAAAGATCACTGACCATCATTGGTGCCAGTATAATAATTTAAAATGCTCGTAGAACTACTGTTGAGACAAACCTATTGTTGCGAGTGCTGTCTGTGAAAGACAAAGTGGAAAGACATTAACCCCTTCAAGACCCAGCCTATTTTGACCTTAATGACCTGGCCATTTTCAGCAATTCTGACCAGTGTCCATTTATGAGGTAATAACTCAGGAACGCTTCAACGGATCCTAGCGGTTCTGAGATTGTTTTTTCGTGACATATTGGGCTTCATGTTAGTGGTAAATTTAGGTCGATAATTTTTGCATTTATTTGTGAAAAAAATTGAAATTTGGTGAAAATTTAGCAATTTTCAAATTTTGAATTTTTATTTTGTTAAACGAGAGAGTTATGTGACACAAAATAGTTAATAAATAACATTACCCACATGTCTACTTTACATTAGCACAATTTTGGAAACAAATTTTTTTTTTGCTAGGAAGTTATAAGGGTTAAAATTTGACCAGCGATTTCTCATTTTTACAACAAAATTTACAAAACCATTTTTTAGGGACCACCTCACATTTGAAGTCAGTTTGCGGGGTCTATATGGCTGAAAATACCCAAAATTGACACCATTCTAAAAACTGCACCCCTCAAGGTACTCAAAACCACACTCAAGAAGTTTATTAACCCTTCAGGTGCTTCACAGCAGCAAAAGCAACATGGAAGGAAAAAATGAACATTTAACTTTTTAGTCACAAAAGTGATCTTTTAGCAACAATTTATTTATTTTCCCAAGGATAAAAAGAGAAACTGGACCCCAAAAGTTATTGTACAATTTGTCTTGAGTACGCCGATACCCCATATGTGGGGGGGACCTCTGTTTGGGCGCACGATAGGGCTCGGAAGGGAAGGAGCGCCATTTGACTTTTTCAATGAAAAATTGGCTCCAATCTTTAGCGGACACCAAGTCGCGTTTGGAGAGCCCCTGTGTGCCTAAACATTGGAGCTCCCTCACAATTGACCCCATTTTGGAAACTAGACCCCAAAGGAGCTTATCTAGATGCATAGTGAGCACTTTGAATCCCCAGGTGCTTCCCAAATTGATCCATAAAAATGAAAAAGTACTTTTTTTCACAAAAAAATTATTTTATCCTCAATTTTTTCCATTTTCACATGGGCAACAGGATAAAATGGATCCTAAAATGTGTTGGGCAATTTCTCTTGAGTACACCGATACCTCATATGTGGTCACAAACCACTGTTTGTGCACACGGCAAGGCTCAGAAGGGAAGGAGCGCCATTTGACTTTTGAATGAAAAATTAGCTCCAATCGTTAGCGGACACCATGTCGCGTTTGGAGAGCCCCTGTGTGCCTAAACATTGGAGCTCCCCCACATGTGACCCCATTTTCGAAACTAGACCCCAAGTAACTTATCTAGATGCATAGTGAGCACTTTGAACCCCCAGGTGCTTCACAAATTGATCCATAAAAATGAAAAAGTACTTTTTTTCACAAAAAAATTATTTTAGCCTCAATTTTTTTATTTCCACATGGGCAACAGGATAAAATGGATCCTAACATTTATTGGGAAATTTCTCCTGAGTACACTGATATCTCACATGTGGGGGTAAACCACTGTTTGGGCACACGGCAGGGCTCGGAAGGGAAGGAGCGCCATTTGACTTTTTGAGTGAAAATTAGCTCCAATCGTTAGCGGACACCATGTCGCGTTTGGAGAGCCCCTGTGTGCCTAAACATTGGAGCTCCCCCACATGTGACCCCATTTTGGAAACTAGATCTCCCACGGAACTAATCTAGATGTGTGGTGACCACTTTAAACCCCCAAGTGCTTCACAGAAGTTTGCAACGCAGAGCGGTGAAAATAATACTGTTTGGGCACACGTCGGGGCTCAGAAGGGAAGTAGTGACTTTTGAAATGCAGACTTTGATGGAATGGTCTGCGGGCGTCATGTTGCGTTTGCAGAGCCCCTGATGTGCCTAAACAGTAGGAACCCCCAACAATTGACCATTTTGGAAACTAGACCCCCCAAGGAACTTATCTAGATATGTGGTGAGCACTTTAAACCCCCAAGTGCTTCACAGAAGTTTACAACGCAGAGCGGTGAAAATAAAAAATCATTTTTCTTTCCTCAAAAATGATGTTTTATCAAGCAATTTTTTATTTTCACAAGAGTAACAGGAGAAATTGGACCCCAAATGTTGTTGTCCAGTTTGTCCTGAGTACGCTGATACCCCATATGTGGGGGGAACAACTGTTTGGGCACACGTCGGGGCTCGGAAGGGAAGTAGTGACATTTTGGAATGCAGACTTTGATGGAATGGTCTGCGGGCATCATGTTAGGTTTGCCGAGCCCCTGATGTGCCTAAACAGTAGAAACCCCCACAAGTGACCCCATTTTGGAAACTAGACCCCCAAAGGAACTTATCTAGATATGTGGTGAGCACTTTGAACCCCCAAGTGCTTCACAGAAGTTTACAACGCAGAGTCGTGAAAATAAAAAATTATTTTTCTTTCCTCAAAAATGATGTTTTAGCAAGCAATTTTTTATTTTCACAAGGGTAACAGGAGAAATTGGACCCCAAAAGTTGTTGTCCAGTATGTCCTGAGTACGCTGATATCCTATATCTGGGGGGGAACCACTGTTTGGGCACACGTCGGGGCTCGAAAGAGAAGTAGTGACTTTTGAAATGCAGACTTTGATGGAATGGTCTGCGGGCGTCACGTTGCGTTTACAGAGCCCCTGATGTGCCTAAACAGTAGAAACCCCCACACAAGTGACTATTTTGGAAACTAGACCCCCCATGGAGCTTATCTAGACGTATGGTGAGCACTTTGAACCCCCATGTGCTTCAAAGAAGTTTATAACGCAGAGCCATGAGAATAAAAAATAATTTTTGAGGAATGAAAAATTATGTTTTAGCAAGCAATTTTTTATTTTCGCAAGGGTAACAGGAAAAATTGGACCCCAATAATTGTTGCCCAGTTGATCCTAAGTATGCTGGTACCCCAAATGTGGGGGTAAACCTTTGTTTGGGCACACATCGGGGCTCGGAAGGGAGGGAGCACCATTTGACTTTTTGAACGCAAGATTGGCTGGAATCAATGGTGGCGCCATGTTGCGTTTGGAGACCCCTGATGTGCCTAAAAAGTGGAAACCCCTCAATTCTAACTCTAACACTAACCCCAACACACCCCTTACCCTAATCCCAACTCTAGCCATAACTCTAATCACAATCCTAACCCCAACACACCCCTAACCACAACCCTAACCCCAACACACCCGTAACCCTAATCCCAATCCTAACCCTAATCCCAACCCTAACCACAACACACCCCTAACCCTAACCATAACCATAACCACAAGCCTAATCTTAACCCTATTTCCAACTCTAGCCCTAATTCCAACCCTAATTCTAATTCCAACCCTAACCCTAAGGCTATGTGCCCTGTTATGACCTGGTGGTTACGGAGAAGCACTGATATGACCTGGTGGGTAAAATGAATCATGGGACAAGCTCTGGGAGGTGGTAGCTTTACTGACCGCAGTTCCTAATCCTAACACCAACACTAGAAATAGCCGTGGGATGTTCCTGTCACTCCCTAGACGCCTCGTCAAAGCCTAAGAACTAGCTACCCCTAAAGATGGAAACAGAAAACTATCTTGCCTCAGAGAAATTCCCAAAAGGAAAGATAGCCCCCCACAAATATTAACCGTGAGTAGAGAGGGAAATGACATACACAGAAATGAAATCAGATTTTAGCAAAGGAGGCCAATTCTAATCTAGATAGACAGAAAATAGAAAAGGATACTGTGCGGTCAGTATTAACCCCTTCGTGACATGCGCCGTACTAGTACGGCGCTGCCGGCACTGCATTAGTGCCAGCCGCAGTACTAGTACGGCGCCCCGATCACCGCGGTCTCGCGCTGAGCGCCGCGGTGATCGGGTGCGGGTGTCAGCTGTATATGACAGCTGACACCCCGCAGCAATGCCCACGATCGGCGCTGTCGCCGATCGCGGGCATTTAACCCCTCTGATGCCGCTGTCAATAGTGACAGCGGCATAGAGGGGGATCGCGCAGGGACGGGGGCTCCCTGCGCTCTCCCACCGGAGCAGCGCGATGAGATCGCGCTGCTCCGGTGACCTGGAAGGAGTCCTCGGATCCAAGATGGCCGCAGGACTCCTTCCGGGTCATAAGATGACCCTGCTTGCCGGCGTCTGCTGAGAATCCTCATAGCAGGCGCCGGCAAGCCCCTGCAATGTGCCTGGCACATCGGTGATCAGACCGAGTGCTATGCACACGGTCTGATCACCGATCTGTGATGTCCCCTCCTGGGACAAAGTAAAAAAGTAAAAAAAAAATTTTTCCACATGTGTAAAAAAAAAAAAAAAAAAATTCCTAAATAAAGAAAAAAAAAATATATATATTCCCATAAAT
This sequence comes from Ranitomeya variabilis, assembly GCF_051348905.1. Classification (NCBI taxonomy): domain Eukaryota; kingdom Metazoa; phylum Chordata; class Amphibia; order Anura; family Dendrobatidae; genus Ranitomeya; species Ranitomeya variabilis. Next base: position 928,233,536 of record NC_135232.1, on the reverse strand, counting down.
ACATTTCTTTATCTAAATAAAAAAAACACCACACAATAAAAGTACACATATTTAGTATCGCCGCGTCCGTAACAACCCCACCTATAAAACTATATCACTAGTTAACCCCTTCAGTGAACACCGTAAAAAAAAAAAAAAAAAAACGAGGCAAAAAACAACGCTTTATTCTCATACCGCCAAACAAAAAGTGGAATAACACGCGATCAAAAAGACGGATATAAATAACCATGGTACCGCTGAAAACGTCATCTTGTCCCGCAAAAAAAAAGCCGCGATACAGCATCATCAGCAGAAAAATAAAAAAGTTATAGCTCTCAGAATAAAGCGATGCAAAAACAATTATTTTTTATATAAAATAGTTTTTATTGTGTAAAAGCGCCAAAACATAAAAAAATTATATAAATGAGTTATCGCTGTAATCGTACTGACCCGAAGAATAAAACTGCTTTATCCTTTTTACCAAACGCGGAACGGTATAAACGCACCCCCTAAAAGAATTTCAGGAATTGCTGGTTTTTGTTCATTCCGCCTCCCAAAAATCGGAATAAAAAGCGATCAAAAAATGTCATGTACCCGAAAATGGTACCAGCAAAAACGTCAACTCGTCCCGCAAAAAACAAGATCTCACATGACTCTGTGGACCAAAATATCGAAAAATTATAGCTCTCAAAATGTGGTGATGCAAAAACCATTGTTTGCAATAAAAAGCGTCTTTTAGTGTGTGACGGCTGCCAACCATAAAAATCCGCCCAAAAAACGCTATATAAGTAAATCAAATCCCCCTTCATCACCCCCTTAGTTAGGAAAAATAATGAAATTTTAAAAAATATATTTATTTCCATTTTCCCGTTAGGCTACTTTCACACTAGCGTCGGTACGGGGCCGTCGCGCTGCGTCGGCCCGACATACCGACGCATACTGTGCAAGCGCCGCACAACGGGGGCAGCGGATGCTGTTTTTCCACGCATCCGCTGCCCCATTGTGAGGTGCGGGGAGGTGGGGGCGGAGTTCCAGCCGCGCATGCGCGGTCGGAAATGGTGGACCGTCGGCACAAAAAAAGTTACATGTAACGTTTGTTGCTGCCGGCTGTCCGCCACAACACGACGCAACCGTCGCACGACGCTTGCGACGTGTGTCAATACGTCGCTAATGTTAGTCTATGGGGAAAAAACGCATCCTGCAGATGACTTTGCAGGATGCGTTTTTTCGCCAAAACGACGCATTGCGACGTATGCAAAAAAACGCTAGTGTGAAAGTAGCGCTAGGGTTAGGACTAGGGTTAGGGTTGGGGTTAGGGTGTCAGTTAGAATTGGGGAGTTTTCACTGTTTAGGCACATCAGGGGCTCTCCAAACGCGACATGGCGTCCGATCTCAACGCGTTTGTTTGCGTTAAAAACGCATGCGTTTTTATAGAAAAAAAACAGAACACACTGAAAAGTCACCCACCACCATCAAGGTGATAAAGGGATCCAAACCCTAACCCTAACCCTACCCCTAAACTCATCCCTAACCGTTTAATGAACATTTTCTGACAGTCATAGTGCCACGTATTTCAGTGCCACGTATTTCAGTGCCACGTATTTCAGTGCCACGTATTTCAGTGCCACGTATTTCAGTGCCACGTATTTCAGTGCCACGTATTTCAGTGCCACGTTATTTCAGTGCCACGATATTTCAGTGCCACGATATTTCAGTGCCACGATATTTCAGTGCCACGTATTTAAGTGCCACGGTATTTCAGTGAAATACGTGGCACTGAAATATCGTGGCATTTACGTGAAATACGTGGCACTTAAATACGTGGCACTTAAATACGTGGCACTTAAATACGTGGCACTTAAATACGTGGCACTTAAATACGTGGCACTTAAATACGTGGCACTTAAATATCGTGGCATGTACATGAAATACGTGGCACTTATATACGTGGCACTTATATACGTGGCACTTATATATGTGGCCACTGAAATATCGTGGCACTTGTATACGTATATACGTATATAAACGTATTTCAGTGCCACGTATTTCAGTGCCACGTATTTCAGGTTAGGGGTAGGGGTAGGGTTAGGGGTAGGGTTAGGGTTTTTTGATTTTTTCTTGTTTTCTTGTGTTTTTCTATAAAAACGCATGCGTCTAAAAAAACGCATGCGTTTTACCGCGATTACATGCGTTTTTTCACACATGCGTTTTTAAAAAAAACGCAAGTGTGAAACCAGCCTTATCCTTGGGAAAATAAAAACATGGGGGCTAAAATATAATTTTCGTGGAAAAAAAAATATTTTTTATTTTCTCGGCTCTGCGTTATAAACTGTAGTGAAGCACTTGGGGGTTCAAAGTTCTCACAACACATCTAGATAAGTTCCGTGGGGGGTCTAGTTTCCAATATGGGGTCACTTGTGGGGGGTTTCTACTGTTTAGGTACATCAGGGGCTCTGCAAATGCAACATGACACCTGCAGACCAATCCATCTAAGTCTGCATTTCAAACGGCGCTCCTTCCCTTCCGAGCTCTGCCGTGCGCCCAAACAGTGGTTTATCCCCATATATGAAGTATCAGCGTACTCAGGACAAATTGCACAACAACGTTTGGGGTCCAATTTATCCTGCTACCCTTGGGAAAATAAAAAATTTGGGGCAAAAAGATCATTTTTTGTGAAAATTAATATTAATTTTTTTTACGGCTCCACATTATAAACTTCTGTGAAGCACTTGGAGGTTCAAAGTGCTCACCACACATCTAGATTAGTTCCTTAGATGGTCTACTTTCCAAAATGGTGTCACTTGTGGGGGTTTCCACTGTTTAGGCACGTCAGGGGCTCTCCAAACACGACATGGGTTCCGATCTCAATTCCAGCCAATTTTGCATTGAAAAGTCAAATGGCGCTCCTTCCCTTCCGAGCTCTGCCATGCGCCCAAACAGTGGTTTATCCCCATATATGAAGTATCAGCGTACTCAGGACAAATTGCACAACAACTTTTGGGGTCCAATTTATCCTGCTACCCTTGGGAAAATAAAAAATTTGGGGCAAAAAGATCATTTTTTGTGAAAATTAATATTAATTTTTTTTACGGCTCCACATTATAAACTTCTGTGAAGCACTTGGAGGTTCAAAGTGCTCACCACACATCTAGATTAGTTCCTTAGATGGTCTACTTTCCAAAATGGTGTCACTTGTGGGGGTTTCCACTGTTTAGGCACGTCAGGGGCTCTCCAAACACGACATGGGTTCCGATCTCAATTCCAGCCAATTTTGCATTGAAAAGTCAAATGGCGCTCCTTCCCTTCCGAGCTCTGCCATGTGCCCAATCAATGGTTTACCCCAACATGTGGGGTATCGGCGTACTCAGGACAAATTGTACAACAACTTTTTTGGTCCAATTTCTCCTGTTACCCTTGGTAAAATAAAACAAATTGGATCTGAAGTAAAAATTTTGTGAAAAAAAAGTTAAATGTTCAATTTTTTTTAAACATTCCAAAAATTCCTGTGAAGCACCTGAAGGGTTAATAAACTTTTTGAATGTGGTTTAGAGTACCTTGAGGGGTGCAGTTTTTAGAATGGTGTCACTTTTGGACATTTTCTGTCATATAGACCCCTCAAAGTCACTTCAAGTGTGAGGTGGTCCGTAAAAAAAATGGTTTTGCAAATTTTGTTGCAAAAATGAGAAATCGCTGGTCAACTTTTAACCCTTATAACTCCCTAACAAAAAAAAATTATGTTTCCAAAATTGTGCTGATGTAAAGCAGACATGTGGGAAATGTTGTTTATTAACTATATTATGTGATATAACTCTCTAATTTAAGGGCATAAAAACGAAAAATTTGAAAATTGCTAAATTTTCATAATTTTCGACAAATTTCTGTTTTTTTCACAAATAAATGCAAGTCATATCGAAGAAGTTTTACCACTATCATAAAGTACAATATGTCACGAGAAAACAATCTCAGAATCACCAGGATCCGTTGAAGCGTTTCAGAGTTATGACCTCATAAAGTGACAGTGGTCAGAATTGTAAAAATTGGCCGTGTCACTTAGGTGAAAACAGGCTTTGGGGTGAAGGGGTTAAAAACTAAAAATCCACGCAGAGTTTACAAAAATGATCTCCACACCGACTCACGGTGTGGAGGGGCAAATCTGCTTTCCCAGAGCTTCCAGCTAGCCTGAATATTTCATAATGACAAGCTGGACAAAAGAAACATAACTTAACTGAGCAGTAAGGTCCAAAGCAAATGGACAACCAAAGAACTAGCAAGAACTTATCTTATGCTGAAATGGACAGGCCATCAGAGAAATCCAAGTAGAGATCTGAATCCAACCCAGAGAACATTGACAGCTGGCATGGACTACAGACCAGAGCCAAGTTAAATAGCAAGGCCAGTGGAGCCGATTAGTGAAAGCAGCTGCTGCAGAACCTCAAGGAGCAGTAGTTCCACTCGAAACTACCAGAGGGAGCCCAAGGGCAGAACTCACAAAAGTACCATTCATAACCACAGGAGGGAGCCCAAGAACGGAATTCACAACAGTACCCCCCCTTGAGGAGGGGTCACCAAACCCTCACCAGAGCCCCCAGGCCGATCAGGATGAGCCAAATGAAAAGCACGAACCAAATCGGCAGCATGGACATCGGAGGCAAAAACCCAAGATTTATCCTCCTGGCCATAACCCTTCCACTTAACCAGATACTGAAGCTTCCGCCTCGAAAGACGAGAATCCAAAATCTTCTCCACCACATACTCCAACTCCCCTTCAACCAACACCAGAGCAGGAGGGTCAACGGAGGGGACCATAGGCACCACATATCTCCGCAACAAAGATCTATGGAACACATTATGAATGGAAAAAGAAGCTGGAAGGGCCAAACGAAAAGACACAGGATTGATAATTTCAGAAATCTTATAAGGACCAATAAAGCGAGGCTTGAACTTAGGGGAAGAAACCTTCATAGGAACATGACGAGAAGACAACCAGACCAAATCCCCAACAAGAAGCCGGGGACCAACGCACCGACGACGGTTAGCAAAACGCTGAGCCTTTTCCTGAGACAACGTCAAATTGTCCACCACATGAGTCCAAATCTGTTGCAACCTGTCCACCACAGAATCCACACCAGGACAGTCCGAAGGCTCAACCTGCCCCGAAGAAAAACGAGGATGAAAACCGAAGTTACAAAAAAAAGGCGAAACCAAAGTAGCTGAACTAGCCCGATTAGTAAGGGCAAACTCGGCCAACGGCAAGAAGGTCACCCAATCATCCTGATCAGCAGACACAAAGCATCTCAAATAGGTTTCCAAGGTCTGATTGGTTTGCTCCGTTTGGCCATTTGTCTGAGGATAAAATGCTGACGAAAAAGACAAATCAATGCCCATTCTAGCACAAAAGGACCGCCAAAACCTAGAAACGAACTGGGAACCTCTGTCAGACACAATATTCTCCGGAATGCCATGCAACCGAACCACATGCTGAAAGAACAATGGAACCAAATCAGAGGAGGAAGGCAACTTAGGCAAAGGTACCAAATGGACCATCTTAGAAAACCGGTCACAAACCACCCAGATGACAGACATCTTCTGAGAAACAGGAAGATCAGAAATAAAATCCATGGAAATATGCGTCCAGGGCCTCCCAGGGACCGGCAAAGGCAAAAGCAACTCACTAGCACGGGAACAGCAGGGCTTGGCCCGGGCACAGGTCCCACAGGACTGCACGAAAGAACGCACATCCCGTGACAAGGAAGGCCACCAAAAGGACCTGGCAACCAAATCTCTGGTACCAAAAATCCCAGGATGACCAGCCAATACAGAACAATGAATCTCAGAAATTACCTTATTAGTCCATCTATCAGGAACAAACAGTTTCCCCACTGGGCAGCGGTCAGGTTTATCAGCCTGAAACTCCTGAAGCACCCGCCGCAAATCAGGGGAGATGGCAGAAAGAATAACCCCCTCTTTGAGAATACCAGCCGGCTCAAGGACTCCCGGAGAATCAGGCAAAAAACTCCCAGAAAGGGCATCAGCCTTCACATTCTTAGATCCCGGAAGATACGAGACCACAAAATCAAAACGGGAGAAAAACAGAGACCATCGAGCTTGTCTAGGATTCAACGGCTTGGCATACTCGAGGTAAATCAGATTCTTATGGTCGGTCAAGACCACAACGCGATGCTTAGCTCCCTCAAGCCAATGTCGACACTCCTCAAATGCCCACTTCATAGCCAACAATTCCCGATTGCCGACATCATAATTACGCTCAGCAGGCGAAAACTTTCTGGAGAAGAAAGCACACGGTTTCATCAAAGAGCCATCAGAATTTTTCTGAGACAAAACGGCCCCTGCCCCAATTTCAGAAGCGTCAACCTCAACCTGAAAAGGGAGAGAAACATCTGGCTGACGCAGTACAGGGGCAGAAGTAAAGCGACGTTTAAGCTCCTGAAAGGCCTCCACAGCCACAGAGGACCAATTCACCACATCAGCACCTTTCTTCGTTAAATCGGTCAAAGGTTTAACCACACTAGAAAAATTAGCAATGAAGCGGCGATAAAAATTAGCAAAGCCCAAAAATTTCTGAAGGCTCTTCACAGATGTGGGTTGAGTCCAATCATGAATGGCCTGGACCTTAACAGGGTCCATTTCAATAGCCGAGGGAGAAAAAATGAAACCCAAAAAAGAAACCTTCTGAACTCCAAAAAGGCACTTAGACCCCTTCACAAACAATGCATTAGCATGAAGGATCTGAAATACCATCCTGACCTGCTTCACATGAGACTCCCAATCATCGGAAAAAAACAAAATATCATCCAAATATACAATCATGAACTTATCCAGATAATTCCGGAAAATATCATGCATAAAGGACTGAAACACAGATGGAGCATTAGAGAGCCCGAAAGGCATCACAAGATATTCAAAATGGCCCTCGGGCGTATTAAATGCTGTTTTCCATTCATCGCCCTGTTTAATACGAACAAGATTATACGCCCCTCGAAGGTCGATCTTGGTAAACCAGCTAGCCTCCTTAATCCGAGCAAACAAATCAGAAAGTAAAGGTAAAGGGTACTGGAATTTGACCGTGATCTTATTGAGAAGGCGATAATCTATACAGGGCCTCAAGGAGCCATACTTCTTGGCAACAAAAAAGAACCCCTCTCCCAACGGTGACGAAGACGGGCAAATATGCCCCTTCTCTAAGGACTCCTTTACATAACTCCGCATAGCGGCATGCTCTGGCACAGACAGATTGAAGAGTCGACCCTTAGGGAACTTACAGCCAGGAATCAAGTTAATAGCACAATCACAGTCCCTATGAGGAGGTAGGGAACTGGACTTGGGCTCATCAAATATATCCTGGAAATCCGACAAAAACTCAGGAACTTCAGAAGAGGGGGAAGAGGAAATCGACATCAAAGGAATATCACAATGCATCCCTTGGCAACCCCAACTAGTCACAGACATAGATTTCCAATCCAGCACTGGATTATGTAGCTGTAACCATGGAAAACCCAGCACAACTACATCATGCAAATTATGCAACACCAAAAAACGAATATTTTCCTGATGTGCGGGAGCCATGTACATGGTCAACTGTGTCCAGTACTGAGGTTTATTCTTGGCCAATGGCGTAGCATCTATCCCCCTCAAGGGAATAGGACTCTGCAAAGGCTCCAAGGAAAAACCACAGCGCTTGGCAAATTCTAAGTCCATTAAGTTCAGGGCAGCGCCAGAATCCACAAATGCCATTACAGAAAAGGACAACAATGAGCAAATCAGGGTAACAGACAAGAGAAATTTAGGCTGTACAGTACTAATGGTAACAGACCTAGCGACCCTCTTAGTACGCTTCGGGCAATCAGAAATAGCATGAGTAGAGTCACCACAGTAAAAACACAGCCCATTCTGACGTCTGAATTCCTGCCGTTCTGCTCTAGTCAAAATCCTATCATATTGCATAGGCTCAGGACTCAGCCCAGAGGACACCGCCATGTGGTGCACAACCTTACGCTCGCGCAGGCGCCGATCAATCTGAATGGCCAGAGACATTGATTCGTTCAAACCAGCAGGTATGGGGAACCCCACCATAACATCTTTAAGGGCTTCAGAAAGACCCTTTCTGAAAATAGCTGCTAGGGCATCCTCATTCCATTTTGTGAGCACAGACCACTTTCTAAATTTCTGGCAGTATACTTCTGCTGCTTCCTGACCCTGACACAGAGCCAGCAAGATTTTCTCTGCCTGGTCCACAGAATTAGGTTCATCATACAGCAGTCCGAGTGCTTGAAAAAATGCATCTACATTGAGCAATGCAGGATTCCCTGGCTCTAGGGAGAATGCCCAGTCCTGCGGGTCTCCACACAGCAGAGAAATGACAATCTTCACCTGCTGAATGGGGTCACCAGAGGAACGGGGTCTCAAAGCAAAAAACAATCTGCAGTTATTTTTAAAGTTCAGAAATTTAGATCTATCTCCAGAAAACAAATCAGGAATAGGAATTCTAGGCTCCAGAACCGGAGTCTGAACAACATAATCTTGGATACTCTGTACCTTTGCAGCGAGCTGATCAACACGCGAGAACAGACCCTGAACCTCCATATCAGCACCAAAATCCGGAACCACCCAAAGATCAAGGGGAAAAAAAAAACAAAACAAGCTACAAAGGAAAAAAAATGGCTCAGAACTTTCTTTTCCCTCTTTTGAGATGCATTCAACACATTGTGGGCCAGCTGTACTGTTATGACCTGGTGGTTACGGAGAAGCACTGATATGACCTGGTGGGTAAAATGAATCATGGGACAAGCTCTGGGAGGTGGTAGCTTTACTGACCGCAGTTCCTAATCCTAACACCAACACTAGAAATAGCCGTGGGACGTTCCTGTCACTCCCTAGACACCTCGTCAAAGCCTAAGAACTAGCTACCCCTAAAGATGGAAACAGAAAACTATCTTGCCTCAGAGAAATTCCCAAAAGGAAAGATAGCCCCCCACAAATATTAACCGTGAGTAGAGAGGGAAATGACATACACAGAAATGAAATCAGATTTTAGCAAAGGAGGCCAATTCTAATCTAGATAGACAGAAAATAGAAAAGGATACTGTGCGGTCAGTATTAAAAACTGAAAGTCCACGCAGAGTTTACAAAAATGATCTCCACACCGACTCACGGTGTGGAGGGGCAAATCTGCTTTCCCAGAGCTTCCAGCTAGCCTGAATATTTCATAATGACAAGCTGGACAAAAGAAACATAACTTAACTGAGCAGTAAGGTCCAAAGCAAATGGACAACCAAAGAACTAGCAAGAACTTATCTTATGCTGAAATGGACAGGCCAAGAGAAATCCAAGTAGAGATCTGAATCCAACCCAGAGAACATTGACAGCTGGCATGGACTACAGACCAGAGCCAAGTTAAATAGCAAGGCCAGTGGAGCCGATTAGTGAAAGCAGCTGCTGCAGAACCTCAAGGAGCAGCAGTTCCACTCGAAACCACCAGAGGGAGCCCAAGGGCAGAACTCACAAAAGTACCATTCATAACCACAGGAGGGAGCCCAAGAACGGAATTCACAACAGTGCCCACGTTGCGGATTCGTGTGAGATTTTTCCGCACCATTTTTGAAAAATCCGCAAGTAAAAGGCACTGCATTTTACCTGCAGAATAACCACGGATTTCCAGTGGTTTTTTTTGCGGATTTCACCTGCGGATTCCTATTGAGGAACAGGTGTAAAACGCTGTGGAATCCACACAAAGAATTGACATGCTGCGGAAAATACAACACAGTGTTTCCGTGTGGTATTTTCCGCACAATGGGCACAGCGGATTTGGTTTTCCATAGGTTTACATGGTACTATAAACCTGATGCAAAACTGCTATGAATCCACAGTGGCCAATCCGCTGCGGATCCGCAGCCAAATCCGCACCGTGTGCACATAGCCTACTTCTAATCCTAACCCAAGTTCTAACCCTAATTCTAACCCTAACCCTAGCCCTAACCCTAACCCTAGCCCTAGCCCTAATCCTAGCCTTAACCCTAGCCCTAGCCCTAACCCTAGCCCTAACCCTAACCCTAACCCTAACCCTAGTGGAAAAAAAAATATTTTCTTTATTTTATTATTGTCATCGGAGCACGGGGGTGGATCGGAGCACGGGGGGGTGGATCGGAGCACGGGGGAGTGGGCAGGAGGACGAGGGAGCGGACAGGAGGACGGAGGGGAGTACAGGACAGAATGGAGGACTGGGGAGGAGATCGATGGTGGTGGCGGGGGGCACATCACGGTTTCCAGCCATAGCCGATGATATTGCAGCATCGGCCATGGCTGGATTGTAATATTTCGCCACTTTTCATAGGTGAAATATTACAAATTGCTCTGATTGGCTGTTTCACTTTCAACAGCCAATCAGAGCGATCGTAGCCACGGGGGGGCGAAGCCACCCCCCCCGGGCTGAAGTACCACTCCCCCTTTCCCTGTATGTTGGGTGAAATTGGAGTTAACCCTTTCACCCGATCTACAGGGACGCGATCATTCTGTGACACAGCATATGCGTCACAGGTCAGATTGGCACCGACTTTCATAACGCATACGCTGTGTCACAGGTTGGGAAGGGGTTAAAGCGCCAGACATGCTGTAAGATAGAATAAAGAATACAATATTGTAACTGTTGATTAGTTATTATCTCCATTACTGCTAACATTGTTTGACTTGATACCCTGTTCCCGAACAACTGACTGTTTTCATAAATAACACCTTCATTTCCGTGTTCCATGTTCCGCCTCATCTCTATCTTCGTGTCACATTACAGTAAATTGTTCACAAGTTCCCCTTTAGTAAATGGTATAACCTTTACAACAGGGTTAGTTGGCATGCACATGGGGGCTTTTGTCTTAGGACCCTGATTGGCCCATTTAAAATGTACAGTTTGTGAATGGATGATGGGATAACTTGTATCATTTCAAATATCTTGTGTCCCCCCTTCTCTATCTACAGTCAATAAGAAATATTCTGCCCAGTTAGAAAACATCTGCCAACCCCTTTGAACGTCAAGATTCAGTAGCTAAGTTTGACCCCTCTCAGTATTCTCCCAGGAGACTCCCCTGTTGTTCTGAGTTCCAGTGATAAGAGTAGGCAGCGTCATGACACAGCTGTAGAGTGATCCAGGACCAGGGGTTTCTTTCCTGTCCCTAACACTAGGGGGCTCCTAAGCTCGCCCTGTTCCCCAGAATATTTCAGATAGTAAAGATGCCAGGGCCTCCGCCTTGCCTTATCTCCTAAGTTAGCCCTCCATCTGTTCTTTTCTCCCAGCCAGGGAAAAAGGGGCGCTACTGTGCACCTTAGTACACCAACCCAACAGGGCAACAAAGATAAGGGGTACCTGAAAACTCCACACACACAAAATATTCACTCACATATACTGTAAGAGAGGAATTTGCCAGTGTGTGTAGGAAGGGGAAGAAACCAAAATGGGGAAGGATAAGGAATTATCAAACGTACAAAACAAACAACATTCGCTTATAACTCCTCCAGCTCTCCTTCTCATACCAATTTCTCTCCCTTCTTTAGCCTTGCAGCAAGAGTTAACTCTGACGAAGGATTAGTAATAGAGCCCAAATTTTATAGGGAAAAGGAGTGGCTGATCGAGCACAACTGAGAACAGGGATTTCCAAAATGGTCAATTAACCCCTGCCGGAAGAAATAAACACGTTTAATAAGATGGAGAAGTGCTTCTTCTCAGCGCTGAAGTAAGAGCAACCAGATGCTGCGGTCTTTTGACTCTGCTCCATCATGGTAACCCAGTAACAAGCAGATGTTATATCCTTTATGTGGGGACAGTCATTTGAATGCAGCCTTAACTAGTTATTTTACTGATATTACATTTGCCCTTACAATTATATATTTCCTTCACAGAGAAGTATGATGTTGTATAAGTGTATGGTCCCAGTTTATATATAAAAAAATTTTCAGTGTCTTAGTTGGGTTCAATAACCCTGCTACTCCCAGCAGGACAATTGGTAGAACAGTCATTCTGCCGGAGGAGTGACTTTTTGCAATGACTTGTGTAGATCCAGGTGGGCTTTCCCTCAAGTTTCACTGAGGTTGATGAAGTCAGCTGGACTTGGAACGAGCAATCAAACCATGGGTCTAGGCTCCTTTTCTCATGTTGGTGTATTATCACACAATCACTTGGATTCATCTGATGCACATCTGCACTTACATTAGGATCTGGAATGGATCAAAACACATGTTTATGCATCACATTAAGTCTTTCCGGCAAGGCCTGGACTTAAGCTGTCATAGTACCTTGTTGCATCTGTACCACTTGTCGTAAGTACAGACCCATCTTTGGGGCATTAACAAAACGGACTTCAAAAAGGTGCAAGCCTCGCTTTCTATTTGCAGTGCACCTGACAGAAAAGAGTACAAGGGACAAGAATTCTACCCATTTATTTCCTGTCTCCGCCATGTCCTTCTTTGAATTTATATCTTATTTTAAATGTCAAATTTAATCCTTCCCTCTTTCCACTATTTTTGTGGATTATAAAGGAATGGAGTGCCTGCTCTATTCCCAGGGCCTGCAAAATTTCCTTAGTTAGTTTGTCTGCAGTTGTTTTGGCAGTGGAACTTTTCACCATTGTGAAAAGATCTACATATACATCCATAGACCACAAACATGAAAAGTTGAATGTAGTCAATTTGCAGTCTCTGAAATGGAAGAGTGGCCTGATTTCTTTATCAGGACTGCACGTGTCTGGAGGCTGTGTGACTGAAATCCGGAGTGATCCAGAAGGCATTTACCATGGTATACATTTAACTTAATTATTAAATATCTGAATATGGGGACAGTGATGCCAGTGCTGATTGGACACGGGGAACACGTGACATAACAACCTCAGGTGAGCCCTAGAAATGCATACTGTTAGGTCACCAGCACAGCAGGTGGGTCTAAATTTTTTTTATTTTAATGGGGTCAAACACAGAGAATAAATGAGAAGCGGTTGCATATAGGAATGAGTAAGCACTAAAAAACTTGGATGATCGTTACTTTAACCAAGCAATTCCTAATGCTCGGATGCGCATTTCGAGTAACTATATATTGGGAATGAATGGGAAATCCAAGCATTTTTCCAGAAGACTCTACAAAGAGGTCTTGGGGGTCAGTGAAAATGTTGAAATGGATGGAAAAAGTGCTAAATGGAAGGCGAGCAGCATGGAAAAAAACCCTAGAAACATCTCTGATTCCCAGATCGCTGCTGAGTACAATGGTGTCACACTATTACTCCATTTTAAAGACTGACAATAAAACATTCAAATAAAACATTCAGCAAAAAAAAAAGTTAAGAAACATTCTTTCCCGTATAATGACTTATGTATAAGGCAAAATTGAAAAAGTTTTTTTTTAAATAATAATAAATAATAATAACTTAAGAAAACCAAAATTGAAACCTTTATTAAGAAATTGGAAACTTCAGTGTAATTTTTGAAGGATGCAAGAACTGCCAAAAATGTGATGGGAGAGGGACTCAGATACACCCTGTATTTGACATAAAGTAGGCCTCATACACATTCTGTTCAAAATGTCATATGGTGGTACTCCTAGACTCATAAAGGCTATGCAAAGGCTGCCAAAAATTAGAAGCAGAGTAATAGAATCATAGAATCATAGAATGGTAGAGTTGGAAGGGACCTCCTGGGTCATCTGGTCCAACCCCCTGCTCAAAGCAGGATTCACTAAATCATCCCAGACAGATGTCTGTCCAACCTCTGTTTGAAAACTTCCATGGAAGGAGAACTCACAACCTCTCGTGACATTCTCATTCATACAACCTTGAAGGAATGAACTGTAGTACCTCATTCAAATATTGTGAGTAAAGTGTAGTGTGGTACTCAAACACTTATAAAAGCTCCAGAGCCATTGCAAAACCTGCCAAAAATTACAAGCAGAGTCATTCATACACCAGTCAAGGCACCGTCTGTTGTATCTCATTCAAAAATTGTGAATAAAGTATAGTTGTGGTACTCACACATTCATAGAAGGTCTGCAAACAGTGCAAAGAATGCCAAATATTACAAGCAGGGTCATCCATACACCCTTGAAGACATCAAGTAGAGTGCTTCATAAAAAAATTACGAAAGTGTAGTTGTGGAACATCTACACTTGTAAAATTAAAAACAAGGAAAAAATTATAAAGAGGGTCATCCAGTCGTCCAAAGACTGTTGAAGGTAACAATTGGTGGTCCTCATTCAAATATGTTAAAAGTGTTGATGTACTCCTATACTCATAAAGGCTTTGCACAAAGTGCAAAGCCAGGAAATAAATTATAAGGAGTGTCATTCATGGACCCTTGAAGGCAAAAACTGGAGGGCCTCATTAAAATATTTTGAAAGTGGAGTTGATGTACTCTTATACTCATAAAGGTTTTGCACAAAGTGCAAAGCCAAGATGAAAATATAAGTAGTGCCATCCAGTCATTCATAGGCTCTTAAAGCCAAGAACTGGGGGGCATCATTCGAATATTGAACATTAACCCCTTCATGACCCAGCCTATTTTGGCCTTAATGACCTTGCCGTTTTTTGCAATTCTGACCAGTGTCCCTTTATGAGGTAATAACTCAGGAACGCTTCAACGGATCCTAGCGATTCTGAGATTGTTTTTTCGTGACATATTGGGCTTCATGTTAGTGGTAAATTTAGGTCGATAATTTCTGAGTTTATTTGTGAAAAAAACGGAAATTTGGCAACAATTTTGAAAATTTTCACATTTTGAATTTTTATTCTGTTAAACCAGAGAGTTATGTGACAGAAAATAGTTAATAAATAACATTTCCCACATGTCTACTTTACATCAGCATAATTTTGGAAACAATTTTTTTTTTTGCTAGGAAGTTATAAGGGTTAAAATTTGACCAGTGATTTTTCATTTTTACAACAAAATTTACAAAACCATTTTTTTTAGGGACCACCTCACATTTGAAGTCAGTTTGAGGGTTCTATATGGCTGAAAATACCCAAAAGTGACACCGTTCTAAAAACTGCACCCCTCAAGGTGCTCAAAACCACATTCAAGAAGTTTATTAACTCTTCAGGAGTTTCACAGCAGCAGAAGCAACATGGAAGGAAAAAATTAACATTCAACTTTTTAGTCACAAAAATGATTTTTTCGCAACAATTTTTTTATTTTCCCAAGGGTAAAAGGAGAAACTGGACCACGAACGTTGTTGTCCAATTTGTCCTGAGTACGCTGATACATCATATGTGGGGGTAAACCACTGTTTGGGCGCACGGCAGGGCTCGGAAGGGAAGGAGCGCCATTTGACTTTTTGAATGAAAAATTGGCTCCAATCTTTAGCGGACACCATGTCGCGTTTGGAGAGCCCCCGTGTGCCTAACCATTGGAGCTCCCCCACAAGTGACCCCATTTTGGAAACTAGACCCCCCAAGGAACTTATCTAGATGCATAGTGAGCTCTTTAAACCCCCAGGTGCTTCACAAATTAATCCGTAAAAGTGAAAAAGTACTTTTTTTTCGCAAAAAAATTATTTTAGCCTCAATTTTTTCATTTTCACATGGGCAAGAGGATAAAATGGATCCTAAAATTGGTTGGACAATTTCTCCTGAGTACACAGATACCTCACATGTGGGGGTAAACCACTGTTTGGGCACATGGTAAGGCTCGGAAGGGAAGGAGCGCCATTTGACTTTTTGAATGAAAAATTATCTCCATCGCTAGCGGACACCATGTCAGGTTTGGAGAGCCCCTGTGTGCCTAAACATTGGAGCTCCCCCACAAGTGACCCCATTTTGGAAACTAGACCCCCCAAGGAACTTATCTAGAAGCATAGTGAGAACTTTAAACCCTCAGGTGCTTCACAAATTGATCCATAAAAATGAAAAAGTACTTTTTTTTTCACACAAAATTTCTTTTAGCCTCAATTTTTTCATTTTCACATGGGCAAGAGGATGAAATGGATCCTAAAATTAGTTGGGCAATTTCTCCTGAGTACGCCGATACCTCATATGTGGGGGTAAACCACTGTTTGGGTGCACGGCAAGGCTAGGAAGGGAAGGCGCGCCATTTGACTTTTTGAATGGAAAATTAGCTCCAATCGTTAGCGGACACCATGTCGCGCTTGGAGAGCCCCTGTGTGCCTAAACATTGGAGCTCCCCTACAAGTGACCCCATTTTGGAAACTAGACCCCCCAAGGAACTTATCTAGATGCATAGTGAGCACTTAAAACCCCCAGGTGCTTCACAGAAGTTTATAACGCAGAGCCATGAAAATAAAAAATTATTTTTCTTTCCTCAAAAATGATTTTTAGCCCGGAATTTTTTATTTTCCCAAGGGTAAGAGGAGAAATTGGACCCCAAATGTTGTTGTCCAGTTTGTCCTGAGTACGATGGTACCCCATATGTGGGGGTAAACCACTGTTTGGGCGCACGGCAGGGCTCGGAAGGGAAGGCACGCCATTTGGCTTTTTTAATGGAAAATTAGCTTCAATCATTAGCGGACACCATGTCGCGTTTGGAGAATCCCCTGTGCCTAAACATTGGAGCTCCCGCACAAGTGACCCCATTTTGGAAACTAGACCTCCCAAAGAACTAATCTAGATGCATAGTGAGCACTTTGAACCCCCAAGTGCTTCACAGAAGTTTATAACGCAGAGCCATGAAAATAAAAAAATATTTTTCTTTTCTCAAAAATGATTTTTTAGCCCACAATTTTTTATTTTCCCAAGGGTAACAGGAGAAATTGGACCCCAAAAGTTGTTGTCCAGTTTCTCCTGAGTATGCTGATACCCCATATGTGGGGGTAAACCACTGTTTTGGCACACGTAGGGGTTCGGAAGGGAAGTAGTGACGTTTTGAAATGCAGACATTGATGGAATGCTCTGCGGGCATCACGTTGCATTTGCAGAGCCCCTGATATGCCTAAACAGTAGAAACTCCCCACAAGTGACCCCACTTTGGAAACTAGACCCACAAGGGAACTTACCTAGATGTGTGGTGAGCACTTTGAACCCCCAAGTGCTTCACAGAAGTTTATAACGCAGAGCCGTGAAAATAATAAATGTGTTTTCTTTCCTCAAAAATATTTTTTTAGCCCAGAATTTTTTAATTTTCCCAAGGGTAACAGGAGAAATTTGACCCCAAAAGTTGTTGTCCAGTTTCTACTGAGTACGCTGATACCCCATATGTGGGGGTAAACCACTGTTTAGGCACATGCCGGGGCTCGGAAGGGAAGTAGTGACGATTTGGAATGCAGACGTTGATGGAATGGTCTGCGGGCATCATGTTACGTTTGCAGAGCCCCTGATGTGCCTAAACAGTAGAAACCCCCCACAAGTGACCCCATTTTGGAAACTAGACCCCCCCAAGGAACTTATCTAGATGTGTGATGAGCACGTTCAACCCGCAAGTGCTTCACAGAAGTTTACAACTCAGAGCCGTGAAAATAAAAAATCTTTTTTCTGTCCTCAAAAAAGATGTTTTAGCAAGCAATTGTTTATTTTCACAAGGGTAGCAGGAGAAATTGGACCCCAATATTTGTTGCCCAGTTTGTTGTGAGTACGCTGGTACCCCATATGTGGGGGTAAACCACTGTTTGGGCGCACGTCAGGGCTTGGAAGGGAAGTAGTGACATTTGAAATGCAGACTTTGATGGAATGGTCTGTGGGCATCACGTTGCATTTGCAGAGCCCCTGATGTGCCTAAACAGTAGAAACCCCCCACAAATTACCACATTTTGGAAACTAGACCCCCAAGGATCTTATCTAGATGTGTGGTGAGCACTTTTTACCCCCAAATGCTTCACAGAAGTTTATAACGCAGAGCCGTGAAAATAAAAAAATCTTTTTTTCTTCAAAGATGATTTTTAGCCCGCAATTTTTTATTTTCACAAGGGTAACAGGAGAAATTGGTCCCCAAAAGCTGTTGACCAATTTGTCCTGAGTGCGCTGATACCCTATATGTGGAGGGGAACCACCATTTGGGCGCATGGCAGAGCTCGGAAGGGAATGAACACCATTTGGAATGCAGAGTTAGATGGATTGGTCTGCAGGCATCACATTGCGTTTGCATAGCCCCTAATGTACCTAAACAGTAGAAACCCCCCACAAGTGACCCCATATTGGAAACTAGACCCCCAAGGAACTTATCTAGATGTGTTGAGAGAACTTTGAACCCCTAAGTGTTTCACTACAGTTTATAACGCAGAGCCGTGAAAACAAAAAAACATTTTTTCCCACAAAAAGGGTTTTTAGCCCCCCAAATTTTTAGTTTGCCAAGGGTAACAAAGAAATTGGACCAAAAAAGTTGTCCAATTTGTCCTGAGTATGCTGATACCCCAAATGTTGGGGTAAACCCCTGTTTGGGCGCACAGGAGAGCTCGGAAGGGAAGGAGCACTGTTTTACTTTTTTAACGCAGAATTGGCTGGAATGGAGATCGGACGCCATGTCGCGTTTAGAGAGCCCCTGATGTGCCTAAACAGTGGAAACCCCCAATTCTATCTCCAACCCTAACCCCAACACACCCCTACCCCTAATCCCAACCCTACCCCTAATCCCAACCCTACCCCTAATCCCAACCCTACCCCTAATCCTAACCCTACCCCTAATCCCAACCCTAATCCTAACCCTACCCCTAATCCCAACCCTAATGGGAAAACTGGGGCAGGGGGGGACATCGGCGGGGCAGGGGGGAGATCTGCTGGGCAGGGGGAGATCTGCGGGGAAGGGGAGGACATCAGCGGGGAAGGGGGCAATCCACAGGGCATGGGGGAGATCAGCGGGGCAGGGGGGACATCACCGGAGCAGTGGAGGACATCAGCGGGGCAGGGGGGACATCAGCGGGGCAGGGGGCGATCCACAAGGCAGGGGAGAGATCTGCGGGGCAGGGGAGACATCAGCGGGGCAGGGAGGGAGATCAGTGGGGCAGGGAGGACATCAGCGGGGCAGGGGGCAATCCACAGGGCAGGGGGGAGATCTGCAGGGCAGGGGGGATATCAGCGGGGCAGGGGGGACATCAGCAGGGCAGGGGGTGATCCACAAGGCAGGGGGGAGATCTGCGGGGCAGGGGGGACATCAGCGGGGCGGGGAGGGAATCAGTGGGGCAGGGAGGACATCAGCGGGGCAGGGAGGACATCAGCGGGGCAGGGGGCAATCCACAGGGCAGGGGGGAGATCTGCAGGGCAGGGGGGATATCAGCGGGGCAGGGGGGACATCAGCGGGGCAGGGGGTGATCCACAAGGCAGGGGGGAGATCTGCGGGGCAGGGGGGACATCAGCGGGGCAGGGAGGGACATCAGCGGGGCAGGGAGGGACATCAGCGGGGCAGGGAGGGACATCAGCGGGGCAGGGGGCAATCCACAGGGCAGGGGGGAGATCTGCGGGGCAGGGGGGACATCAGCGGGGCATGGGGCGATCCACAAGGCAGGGGGGAGATCTGCAGGGCAGGGGGGACATCAGCGGGGCAGGGGGGACATCAGCGGGGCAGGGGGCGATCCACAAGGCAGGGGAGAGATCTGCGGGGCAGGGGAGACATCAGCAGGGCAGGGAGGGAGATCAGTGGGGCAGGGAGGACATCAGCGGGGCAGGGAGGACATCAGCGGGGCAGGGGGCAATCCACAGGGCAGGGGGGAGATCTGCAGGGCAGGGGGGATATCAGCGGGGCAGGGGGGACATCAGCGGGGCAGGGGGTGATCCACAAGGCAGGGGGGAGATCTGCGGGGCAGGGGGGACATCAGCGGGGCAGGGAGGGAATCAGTGGGGCAGGGAGGACATCAGCGGGGCAGGGAGGACATCAGCGGGGCAGGGGGCAATCCACAGGGCAGGGGGGAGATCTGCAGGGCAGGGGGGACATCAGCGGGGCATTAGGGACATCAGCAGGGCAGGGGGTGATCCACAAGGCAGGGGGGACATCAGCGGGGCAGGGGAGGACATCAGTGGGGCAGGGGGCGATCCACAAGGCAGGGGGGAGATCTGAGGGGCAGGGGGGACATCAGCGGGGCAGGGGAGGACATCAGCGAGGCAGGGGGTGATCCACAGGGCAGGGGGGAGATCAGGGGGGCGATCAGAGGAGAGATCAGGGGGGATCACTGGGGCGGGGGCTGTCAGATGTGATGCAGCAGAAGGTGGAAATGGAGCCGGCAGCAGCAGGGGGGGTAATCTCTGGGGCAGGGGGCGATCACCGGGTGCAGGGGGGAGGGAGCGAAGGTCGGGGGGCATGGAATCGCAAGGGGGGGAGAGAGAAACAGAGGGGAGCACCTGGCGGTGGTGGCCACTGCAGCGGTGGCGGTGACTGCAGCGGTAGCGGTGACTGCAGCGGCGGCGGCGATCGGTGTATGTGGCAGGGCAGTATGCAGGCACCTCGCTGTTCAGCTTCCACGGAGGCATGAAGCTGGACAGCGAGGCAGCCATGGTTTTCTCCGCCCCCCACATCTGAATGGAGAGCTAGCGTCACATGGACGCTAGCTCCAATCAGATCTGGGGGGTGGTGACAAAGTGGTCACCAGGGCGATCGTAGCCAAGTGGGGGCTGAGCCACCCCCCCTGGGCTAAAGTACAAGTTCCTCTGTATCTGCAGGTCGGGTGAAATTTCAGTTAACCCTTTCACCCGACCTGCAGGAACGCGATTCCGCCATGACGCATACGCTGCGTCACAGGTCGGATTGGCACCGACTTTCATGACGCAGCGTATGCGTCATAGGTCGGGAAGGGGTTAAAAACACTTTATATGCTGCCATCATCTGGTGGTGTGGAAAAGTCAGGACTAATCCAGGCTTTGATCATTTTTATCAGAACCTATCAGCATTTTCTGTTGACAACCAAAAGTGCCTGCCTTTTATGACCCCCCCCCCCCCCCCGGCGGCTCTAAAAACCCGCTCAGATCAAAAGCTAGTGGCAAGGCAGCACAACATCTCCAATGCATAGAGGAACAGCTCATGCTAGGTGTCCAGCTTTGAGACCCAGTAGTTGAAGGTTGCAGAGGAATTAGGGAGTGCGCAGGTATCCTCAGCCAAGAATTGCCTGACCATCTGTAAAAAATGTCCCTCCTTGTCAAAAATACCCAGTGATCAGGGTGTGGATATTGAGAGGGTGTCATGAAATTTGCATAGTCCTTTGACAGTGTATAGGAAAAAGAGTCTTTGTTCCAGCTCCTTTAAAATAAAATCTTCAAATTTAGTTAATCCATTTAAAACATGATAGGCTCCAAGACCGCACTGTATTGCACACTGGGACACAAGAGCAAGGCGTTTCGACCTCAAAAGCGATCTTTATCAAAAGCCTTTGACAGTGTACCCTTGCCCTTGCTGTACCTGGTGTGTGTCTCTATTGCTTCTTCTCCTTGGTTGGGCAAGGAAGCTTGCTCCCTGCTGCTGGCATTGGCATATTTTCCACATTGGCTTTCTGTTATAGCACCATTTTAGTGGACCGCTATGCCTCAGGAAGGAGAGATGTAAAATTCTAGCTTGTGTCTAGGAGGGTGAACCACCAGTATTTTTTTTTCCAAGATGAATGTAACATGAGGGTCATGGGAAAGGCAGCGGTACATAAAGTCAGTCATATGTGCTAAGTTCCCTATAGCCAACACTGTCTTCACCATGATGACTACTCTCCATTTCCTCCTCTATCTCTTCCTCCCAATTCCCCTCCTCAACTCATCCACACAGGAGAGCTCCTGTTCCTCCTCAACCTCCACCTCCTCATTGTCACTCAATTTTCTCTGAGCTGATATGATGAGGCTGGTTTGGGTAGTATCTCTTTGTCTCATGTGTTCCTCTATTTCCACCTAATCCGCATGCAAAGGTTGAGCTTTAATTGTGAGTATCGACTGTTTAAGTAGGCACAGAAGCTCTGATTATGGTGTCATCGCCGCTCACCATCTTTGTAGAGTCCTCAAAGTCTTGGAAAATCACACAAATGTCAAACATCCATGCTCATTCTCCAGTTGTTATGTGCAGAGGCTGCCCAGAATACTGACAGGTGTGTTGGAGCTGGTATTTGACAACTGGCTTCTGCAGCTCACAAAGTTTTGACAGCATGTGCAGTGTGGAGTTCCATCAAGAGGTGACATCGCACACCAGTCAGTGTGCTGACTCTTGTATGTACTGCTGCAGCACTGCCAGAGTGGCAGCAGCTGTAGCTGAATTGCAGAAACGGGCACCGACATGGCATATCTTGACCAGAAGCTCTGGCAAATCTGGCTAGGTTCTCAGAAACCGCTGAACCACCAAGTTGAGCACATGGCCAAGCATGGTACATGTGCGAGCTTGCCAAACTTCACAACCACCACCAGGTTATGGCCATTATCACACACAACCTGTTTAGAGGTGCAGAAGCGAGAGTCACAGGTCTATTTGGTATGTTATGTCTTTTAATAACTCTGTCGCGGTGTGCGGTTTGTCTCGTAGACAAATTAGCTTTAGCAGTGCCTGTTGCCTCTTCTCTTAGGCAGTGTTGCAGAGTTTACAGCTTCCGGCTGATGTCGACAACATGCTCTGAGATACCAAGTCAGAGATGGAGAATGAGGAAGGGCAGGAAGGGCAGGAAGGGATGCAGGAACTGATGTAGGAAACCCTGATAGAAGTAAGGCTGCAATTATCGGCATCGGTAGCATATGTGTCGTGCCAGGACGAGACTAGGCCCCAGCCACCACAATTTTCACCCTGTGTGCCATCAGGGAAATGTAGCATCCCTGGCCACAAGCATTTGTCCACATGTCAGTTGCTAAGTTTACGATTTCTGTAACTGCGTTGGTAAGGGAACATGGGTATTCTACACAGGTAGAAATAGTAGCGGCTTGGGACTGAGTACCGTGGGATGGCTGCTTACATGAGTTGGCTGAAATCTTCCTTGTCTGCAAGCCTAAATGGCAACATTTTCACTGCAAGCAGCCTGGAAATGTGTTTATTTAGCAATTTGGATCTGTGGATGGGTGCATGGGAACTTTCTTTTTCTTTCCAAGACCTGTGCTATGGACAGCTAAATGCGGTGCTAATACAAGTCTTTGGAAATTCCTTATGATGGTGTCTTAGAATATGCAAGGACAGGTGCAGGGCGCGAAGCATCTGTGCCAGTGTTATGGACAGGTGATTGGGAAGCAACCATCACAGGGGTAGAGAAAGTATTGTCACCCAAAGGCACCAATTGTGGACCCAGACATTCAGTCCACTGAGTTGGGTGCTTAGTTTACATGTGCCTGATCATGATGGTGGTGGTTAGTCTCTTAGTGGTCAGGCCCCTGCTGATCTTGGCATGGCACTGGCTGCAAATTACCATTTTTTGTCTCAGAACTCTCTTCAAAAAGTCAAAGACTGAGGAACACTTAACAGTTAATGGAAAAATTCACGATTGTTGGTGCTCTCTGGAACAGTTGTCAGCCTTCTGCATCTTGTCACCCCAATGCTTCTACATGCCTGTTTGGGTGCTGCTGATTCCTCCCCCTTAACTCTGCTTGCCTCGCTCTTCATGCCAGCTTCCCAGGTTGGGAACTGTCTTCATCATACACCACATCGTCTTCCCCTGCCACACCCTGGTCCTCCTGACTTGGTGATTTAGCAACCTGATTTATTGACAAATGTGTCATCATTAACTACCTCCTTATGCCAAATTTGCCATTCCCCACTGTCATTTTCTTGTGACTGTGACTGCTCAAAGTTTTGTGAATCACTACACATTCATTCTGCAAACTAGGAGGCAGGTCACTGAGAGATCAATGACCTGTCAGCAGTCTTCATTATGAATAGCTAATCAGTGCACCACATGAAGATGCCCCACAGGCTCACACCGGAGCACAAGCATACCATTTACTCAAAACTGAAAATAAAGGTTAAGTAACAACCACAAGATGGATTTAATCAACCAAGGCATCATTTTAATCAGGCGCCAACCTGACACTGTAGGTTACTGTGCATAATCCTGCTGACAGGTTCCCCTTAAGGACATGAAAAATTAACAAGACCAATTAAAAAACATGAATCTACAAGACATAATAAAAAAATATACACAAAGAGTAAAAAGAGAGGGTAGAACAGAATCAACAGCATGAAAGAAATTTGACAACCGAAGAAGTTAGATGCAGATATAAAGTGCAGGTGCAAGTGCACAGTAGAAATTAGTCAAACACTCATATAAATAAGATATGTGTAAATATGTATATGTACAGTATATATATATATATATATATATATATATATATATATATAGTGCACAATTGAGTTTATTAGCCATACATATCACAAGAAAAAGAGCAAGTCATGATACATATAACGACACAGCATTTACTCTTAATTATCCAGATGTCTATTTTCAGTTGGTCAAGAACCATATACTGTTGTTATGCGAGTCTTAAAAGTTGATTCTTGATATTTTGAATGGCTGCTGTTTGCCTATTATTTCAGCTCATACAGCTTATTCTGTGCTACCTTTGCAAAACAGGGATGCTGGGTCATTGAACAAGCTAGTTTGTTGACCTGCAAAAAAGAGAAGGCGAACTATGGGGAATGAGTAAAACTGAAAAGGTAATGGCGTGGGACTGCAAAGAATGTATGGATAAGATTACCGACCCAGGTTCATGCTGTTAATGCCGCTGCAACCACACCTCAATCCAACTCACGTTTGACCCAATGTTATTATTATAAAAATATAAATAAGGACAATTCCTACATGTGATCCAGTCAAACAATAAATAACCCCCAAATAACCATATTGATGACACAAGCCATAACAGGGACCAAAAAGAACTCATAAAAGGCTAGCGACAGAAAGTCAAGATCCAGCATTAGAAAGAAGTCCCAACAAAAAGAAGTAAGTTACAACCTTGGTACTCCAAAGTATTAAAATCATACAAATGTTAACAGTGGTAAATTTCAATGGACAATCCAATGGGACAAAGATAAAGAACACCAGATGATGTCACAAGCTAGAGAAGATTTCAAGAAGAACATATAAGGGACCAGCCAAGAAGAACATCAATCTAGCACTGGAAGAAGACCACAGCACAAAAGGAAAGTAACAATCTAGGTACTCTAAAAAGAAAAAAACAGATATGTTTCTGTAATTTGTGGCAATTATTAGTTATTAATACATTAATGTTGATCTTGCTTATAGATTATTTTCTTGAGACACTATTGATCCATTTAAAAACATGATTATATTTTATTTTATATTCTTATATTTTCTATATACAGTGACAAACTTTAGCCGACTCTTCTTATAATGATATTGAAATACAGGCTTCTACGCCTTTTTTTGGTGAACCATTTAAGACTTATGTGACGTGTGTCGCATGTGTTTGCATGGATGTCTACAGTCTCACTATTACGAAGCATACAAGCCACCTCCACTGCCGTGTTTGTCACGCCACAATGGGTAGACCCTATGATGAGTTGACTTGTTGATTCCAATATTTTGCTTAAACATCCACCTCTTGGCTTTTGAATGAACATTTCATGGCATTCACATGATGCAGTTTGGCAATTTTCTTGGCTTAGAGACCACTATTGATGAACTGGATAACGCTGTTTCTCTTCTCTTGAGAAATCTGCTTCATGGCTTCTCTTCGATTCAAACTAGTGACCTTTCACTTGAGAACCAGCTTAATAACGTATTGGGCTTAAAGGGAATGTGAGAACAGGTTGTATTTTGTAGTATACAGGAAGAAAAAGGTTTTTCTACCACCAAGAGCAAAACAGTAACAATGCAGTGACATGACAAAAATCTTCATAACTAATCTAATGCAAAATAGTTGCAACTGAAATTTATGTATGTGATAGCTAAGATTAATGTTTATAACATGATGGTAGTCTCACGTTCAATGCAGTAATGGATGGTGAGAAATGGAGTCTGAAAGACAAAAGTTAAAAAAATTGTTATCCTTTTGATTGACACTGTATATACTGTACATATCTTATTATTATGAGTGTTTAAATAATTTCTAATGTGCACTTGCACTTTATATCTGCATCTAAGCTTGGTTGCCATAGTTCATTCATGCTGCTGATGCTCTTCTACCCTCTTTTTACTCATTGTGTATTTATTTTTTATTATGTCTTGCAGCTTATTGTTTTTTATTTTATTGGTCTTGGTTAATTTTGGTGTGTTTAATAAAATCATGTAAGTGACAATGACATTTGATTATTCATTCTGTACTTCAAGTAGTTTTTCTTTTGTAATGTATGTTCTGTCTGTTGGAGTAGTGCTTCGTATCGCACATATCTATTGATTACATATTAGGGAAATACTCCTCCAGGTTTAGGTTAAAAACAGGTATGGCTGCACCTGCTTCATGTTCCCGGAGCCTGTCTATTATCAACACATCCACTTTCCAGTCCCTTATGGCATGCCTTACCATTTTATAACTGCTCGGTCTCTGGAAACCAAGTTTCCTTTATTAATTGAAACTCAATTTTTTAATTAATCATAAAATGTGGTCAATTGTAGTAGACAAAGCGCTTTTAAAATTTTTTATACCATCATAACTTTACACAGAGTCTGTTAAGCTGTATGGATGACTAATTGTATCCATGCAAAATATTTTGAACAGGTTTTTGGAGCTTTATATACCACTGTAATGTAACACTAAGCAGTGCGTTAAAGTCTATGGACGACTAATTGAACCCACAAAAAATTTCTTGAATGATTTTTGGCAGTTTTATATACCAATGTAATGTAAAAAAAAGCCTCGGTATTGAATCCAGAAAAAAATGTTAATAACTTTTGGCAGTTTTATATACCACTGTAATATAACACACACTATGTTAAACTGTATGGATGACTAATTCAATCAACAAAAAGAGTTTAACTTTTTTTGAAAGTTTTATATACCGCCATAATGTAACACTGACCACGTTAAACTGTATGGATGACTAAATCAATCTGGATAAAAAAAGGACTTTCTTTTTTAGTTTTGTACACCACCGTAATTTAATACTAGTCCTGCTAAAGTCTATGAATGACTAAATGAATCCAGAAAAAAAATTGAAGTTTTTGTGGTTCTATATACCACCCTAATGTAACACTAGCCATGTTAAACTCCATGGATAATTAATTTAATCCAGAAAAACATTTTGAAAGGTTTTTTTTTTAAGTTTTAAATATGACTGCAATGTAACACTAAGCATGCTAAACTTTATGGATGACTAATTCAATCCAGAAAAAAATATCCATTTTTTTTTGTTTTATACACTACAGTAATGCAACACTCACCACATTAAACTGTGTGGATGACTAATTGTATCCAGAAAAAAATAAAAAAACCTTTCCTGTAGTTTTATATATCGCAGTAATGTAACACTAAGCATGTAAAACTGTATGGATAAAAATACAGTAATTTTTTTTACACCCAAAAAAAGAATGTGAGCTTATACAGAAGCTATATACATAGCAGGGGACTGCAAGCCCTAAGCCCTTCCTAGAGGCTGTATTCTGCCACTGGTTCGGCTCCTGCCACTCTCTCTAGGCTAAATGCAGAATGTATCAGATTCAAACAGCAAAGCACAGGAATAGCCCTTCGAAGGACAGTATGGTGGTTCAGCATTAGCACCAGTATCAACACTAGACTGCGTAAACTGTGCAGACAAAGGCCTAGATAAGTGCTTTCACCATCCAATTAGAACTGTACCTGAGCTGTGCAATGGTGTTAATAAGGGTACTCTCTCACAGTGGCACTTTTGTCGCTACGACAGTACGATCCGTGACGTTCCAGCGATATCCATACGATATCGCTGTGTCTGACACGCAGCAGCGATCAGGGACCCTGCTGAGAATCGTACGTCGTAGCAGATCATTTGGAACTTTCTTTCGTCGCTGGATCTCCCGCTGTCATCGTTGGATCGGTGTGTGTGACACCGATCCAACGATGCGTTCGCTTGTAACCAGGGTAAACTTCCCGCTCTGACTGACTGCCGGCTGTAAAGTAAGAGAAGAGCACAGCGGTGATGTCACCGCTGTGATCTGCTTTCACTTTACGGCGGCACTCAGTCAGAGCGGGAAGCAGACGGCAAGGGACCTGACGGACACCGGAATGTGAGTATGTACTGTTTGGTTTTTTTTACTTTTATGATGGTAACCAGGGTAAACATTGGGTTACTAAGCGCGGCCCTGCGCTTAGTAACCCGATGTTTACTCTGGTTACCCGGGGCCTTCGGCATCGTTGGTCGCTGGAGAGCGGTCTGTGTGACAGCTCTCCAGCGACCACACAACGACTTTCCAACGATCACGGCCAGGTCGTATCGCTGGTCGTGATCGTTGGAAAGTTGCAGAGTGTGACAGTACCCTTAGCCAAGCGTGGCAGTGCCTGTCCTTGTATAACCTCCGATGAGGTTATGCGGCCAGCCAATCACAGTAATGCCACTAACAAGATTGTTATGGTATTACTGTGACTGGTAGGCCATACCCGCATGATTATTGGCTGAGTAGAAGGCACCAAACATGCAGGACAGGGATTCAAGCTTAAAATCCAAGCAACCAGCATATGTTCATTGAGTTCCAAGCATATCCTAGTACCCAGAGACATAGCTAGGGTTTTGTTTCAGGGGGAACGAAGCTTCTGAGTGGGCCCCTAACCAGGTAACCTTGATTACAACTCGATGACTCATCGGAGTAGTGGAGAAAACCTCAGCAGATGACAGCGCTGTTACTGAAAATTATCTCTATATAAAGACAATATTGATATTACCACCATATGGTCAGTGGTAGATACCAGCCCTACAGAACATATAAGAGATCACAGCACAGTTACAGATAATGACTTACTGCTGAAGTTCTTAATAATAGAATCCTTAATTTTTCCTGTCTTTTCCATCTGGCCCAGACTGACATGACAACTTCTTCCAGCCACGACTCGGCTGCAGAGAATACAACAAAGACACGTTTCACTTCTCATATTCCAGCCATCACCATTTATTCCCAACCTGCACAAACTCCTCATCCTGCTGATATCCCAATACTGAGCCACTGCTGCCATATGTGACCCTATTACCGTACCTGCTGTGTGGTTCTCAGTGCCTTCTAAATTCTAAAGCACCCCTCTATAATATAGTAATGCCAGGTGGAAGTGCCC
Organism: Ranitomeya variabilis; assembly: GCF_051348905.1. Taxonomy (NCBI): domain Eukaryota; kingdom Metazoa; phylum Chordata; class Amphibia; order Anura; family Dendrobatidae; genus Ranitomeya; species Ranitomeya variabilis. The sequence continues at coordinate 928,204,503 of NC_135232.1, read as the reverse complement.
TAGAAAACAGTGCCCACATTTTTCCCCCTAGAAAGTAATAATGCCCTGTGTGCCCCTTTGATTGTCACAGTAACCTGAGTTCCCTATAAGAATAAGTGCCCACTTTACATTTAATAATGTCCCGAGTCTCCCCTGTACAGCTCCCCTATACACAGCATGATGCTCTCTTATACACAGTATAATGCCCCCTCACTGTATAGTACCACCCACACAGTATACTGACCCCTTAGTAGCCTCCAAACTGTTTGATGGCTCCAACACTGTATGATGGCCCCTTAACTGTAATCCCCACACTTTACGATGGCCCACTAGATGGCCTCCATATAGTATAATGCACCAGATCATCTTCAAAATAGTATAATGCACCATATAGTCCTCAATAGAGTATAATGCATTCCCGATAGGCAGACTCTTTAGCACAAGGCAGCACCCATAGGCAGATTCTAGTATAATGCAGCACCCCATAGGCATACTCTGTAGTATAAGGCAGCACCCCCATAGGCAGACCCTGTAGTATAAGGCAGCGCTCCATAGGCAGACCCTGTAGTATAAGGCAGCACCCTCATAGGCAGACCCTGTACTATAAGGCAGCACTCCATAGGCAGACCCTGTACTATAAGGCAGCACTCCATAGGCAGACCCTGTGCTATAAGGCAGCACCCCCATAGGCAGACCCTGTACTATAAGGCAGCACCCCTATAGGCAGACCCTGTACTATAAGGCAGCACCCCTACAGGCAGACCCTGTACTACAAGGCAGACCCCCTATAGGCAGAACCTGTACTATAAGGCAGCACCCCCATAGGCAGACCCTGAACTATAAGGCAGCACCCCTATAGGCAGATCCTATAGTATAAGACAGCACCCCTATAGGCAGATCCTGTAGTATAAGGCAGCACCCCACAGGCAGATCCTGTAGTATAAGACAGTACCCCTATAGGCAGACCCTGTACTATAAGGCAGCACCCCTACAGGCAGACCCTGTACTACAAGGCAGACCCCCTATAGACAGAACCTGTACTATAAGGCAGCACCCCCATAGGCAAACCCTGAACTATAAGGCAGCACCCCTATAGGCAGATCCTATAGTATAAGACAGCACCCCTATAGGCAGATCCTGTAGTATAAGGCAGCACCCCACAGGCAGATCCTGTAGTATAAGACAGTACCCCTATAGGCAGACCCTGTAGTATAAGGCAGACACCCCTATAGGCAGACCCTGTACTACAAGGCAGCACCCCTATAGGCAGACCCTGTACTACAAGGCAGCACCCCTATAGGCAGACCCTGTACTATAAGGCAGCACCCATACAGTCAGACCCTGTAGTATTAGGCAGATCCCCCTATAGGCAGACCCTGTAGTATTAGGCAGCACCCCCTATAGGCAGACCCTGTAGTATTAGGAAGACCCCCCCTATAGGCAGACCATGTAGTATTAGGCAACACCCCATAAAAAATAAATAAATACTCACCCCTCTTATTCCTGGTTTCTCCGCAGCTCTGAGCGCCCACTCATCTCCTGACAGTGGGTGCCGGGCAGTGACATCATCGCGCCCACTGTCAGCGTCAGCGACATCAGACGCTGACAGGGGGATAATGGGGGAAGGAGCGCAGCACTCCTTCTCTCATCATTACGGTCAGCTGAATTGGCTAAATGCCGGTACAGCTGACCTTGCGATGACAGGCGGGGGGCCCACTGCTGGCATCGGGCCCCCCGCCTGCTCATGGGCCCCATAGCGGCCGGCGGCAGAGCAGGGAGATCGATTCTCCCTGCTCTGCCTCAGAATGTAACTGCATCGGTGCTTTCTGAGGCGCCCGCACCCTTTGCCCTCCCAGTAGCTACGCTACTACTAGTACCCATATATTTGAGTGATATTTGAGTATCACCGAGCATGGTCGCTCATCCCTAGTTGTCCAAATAGTGGACCACTCCTTTACCTATTCTGTACATCTACCATACAATGAGAAGTAGGTACAAACACACACAGATGACCAAAACAATCACTTCCAAGTTTCCATAAGTTGGCACATTACTAGTTCTGTTTCTTTTATATTTGTCTCCATGTGTTAAAACCTAGTGGCCTCTGGTCTTTATGCACAGCACCAGTTTTTTTCAAAAACACACACACACAGGAGTGAAGGCAACGACAATATTCAGTTCTCAGTGCTTACAGCAAGCCAACAAGCACTCCCCCTGCCAATGGCAGCACAGATTTTGTTTACCAAAACTAGGATTTATCTCTCACTCTTCCTAATACAACAACTCCTTTTAGCCCCCAAGTGGAAGATTAAGACACTGCATCCAGAGTTTTAAACATGCATTAGACCAGTTTCTATATTCAACTTAATAAAAAAAAAATACTTAATATTACACAAAGCCTTTCCTCCTCATCTTCAGGATGAAAATCCCAATGCACCATACCATAAGGGCAGATCACTGACTTATCTGGCCGCTTCTGCATTATCAGATTCAGGAACTTATGCCACACTACACCTTTTAAGGATGGGTATTGTCAGATATTATAAAGTGTTGATTAAAATGTCTATAATGTTCCTGTCCTGGACAGATTTGAATGGTTGGGAAAGTCCTTACATAGGGTATCCATGGGGATATCTTGTAGGATTAGTCCATTCAGGTTTTATAACCAGAACACCTTTGCACCTTTCACAGTATGGTGTGCGATGATTCATTCACACATGGTGTTTCAGAGATCTACTTCTCAGTGATCTGAAATCATCTGACTGCTTTACACAGAGTCCTTTAGCTCAATCACAGGAAGTAGTCACAGGAACATCAAGCTGCTTGGAGATGGTCTTATAACTTTTACCTTTAACATGTTTGTCTATAATTTTCTTTCTAATCTCCTGACACAACTCTTTCCTTCGCTTCCTCTGGTCCATGTCGAGAGTGATACACACCATGTCACCAAACAGCACAGTGAGTATCTGTAGCCCTATATACAGGCCCACTCACTGAGTCTAAGATTGTAGACACCTGTGATGCTAGTTAGTGGACACTCCTTGATTTAACATGTCACATTATTTACACGGGTGCCACCATTTCTGTCCAGGCCTATTTCATCAGTTTTTTTTGTTTTTTTTTTTAATTCTGTGGAAACATGGTTGAAAAGCAATGTCTGACTTTCATTTGTTCATTTTCATAGATCTTTTATTTATTATTACTTTTGTCAGATTCAACTTATTTATGTGACCATTGTTCATTTTTCCATCATTAAACGAGGGGTACCAACAATTTTGACCACGTGTCTATGTCTTTCTCAGTGTATTACCCATATTACACAGTTTTCTCAAAACATTACATATGTGATAGGAAAATATTAGACCAAATATGAGACCTAAAGAAAAATATTTTTGAGACTATGAGACTAGTTAATACAAAAAATATATAACATAGAAGAAAATATTAACCAATTATATCAGTAGTAAAGCACATTTTACTAGTTTCTGATTATTGCTGTCTTAAATTACTGTGTACCTCATTCTGCATGCTAGAATCATGGCAGAACTGTTTCTTTGGTATTGTACGCAGAGATAACTTTGCTTTGTCCAATCTCTTATCCATTAACCCATTAGCTAACTACCAAGGGTAAAACTGATCATTCTTCAAATGCATTACTAAAATATAATAATGTGTTAGGTCAATTTTGCCCCTTTTTTAAAAAGAAACTTTAAGGTCCCAATTCATCAAGACTGGTAATTTTCTCTTCAGTCTTGATGAGGAAGTATTTATAAGTCAGACGCACCATAGTTTATTAAGATGTAAATACATCTCAATGAATCAGGAGCATCTGTTGAGCAGCATTAGCCTTTGTGCAGCACAACGGGAATCCAAGATTTTTGGAATGGAAAACATCACAGATCATTGTGAATTTGATGAGCTATGGCATCACTTCCCTGACACACATCCGTCCCCCAATTTTGACATAGCTGGGTGAACCAGGCATGAAAATGGTAAAAGTAAAAACATTTCTGCAAAACTTCAAGTTTCAGCTTTAAAAAGCAATTTAATCCAGAATTTGAGCGAAATTGCTTTTGATAAATTGGGGGCCTAAATGTATAACCATTTACTAGGGAAAGAATAAGAGATATGAGATAATGGAATTATCTGTTTTCTAAAAATTATCTAATATAATAAAGTACTTGTTCCTCTATAATGCTGTAAACCATTGGTGTTCAGTAGAAATATCGGAAGTCTTGCAGAGAACTTTGATTTTACAGAATAACTTTTCACCTCAAAAGATAAGTGCAGGAAAACTCATCACATACAAATAATGTTCAGAGTTATGGTATATAAAAATCAGCTTCCTCAATATAATACTCTTCTCATGACTGTTATTGCATTTTATTGCAAAACCAGGAAAAAAGTAATGACAGGCAAGAAGATAATAGTTTAGTTATACAAGTTACATGTGTTATGATGCTTCAAAAGGTTCCAAGTATATTATTATATTTTTCATAATCCAGGAACTACTATTAGATAGACAGCAATGTATATTGTATAGTCTATGGTGTAGTCCCCAGATACATTCTCTGTATATGTGTTATTAAATTATCGTTAGATTTTCTAAGAACTGCTAAAAATATATATATTTTTTTCATTTACACATGAGAGAATATTATGCGTATGCAGTATTTTAGCAGTTTTCTGATTTTTATATATATATATATATATATATATATATATATATATATAATAGAGACTATATTTATTTTATTATGAACTAGATGATGGCCTGATTCTAACGCATCAGGTATTCTAGAATATGTATGTAGTTTATTTATGAAGATTTTAGAATAATACATTGAATACACAGGATTCAGCTGGCCGTGACCAATTAGCGAAGCGTGGTTCAAATCCTGCCCCAACTCGAGGCCGGACTGCGCCTGTTGCTGATTGTTCACGGCCGGCCATGTAGTATGTAATAGCCCACGTAGTAAATAGCACAGCCACATAGTATATTGCACAGCCACGTAGTATATAGCACAGCAACGTAGTATATAGCACAGCCACGAAGTATATAGCACAGCCCACGGAGTATATAGCACAGCCCACGGAGTATATAGCACAGCCATGTAGTATATAACACAGCCCACGGAGTATATAGCACAGCCACGTAGTGTATAGCACAGCCCACAGAGTGTACAGTATTAGAGCCCACATAGCATATAACACAGCCAAGTAGTTTATAACAGCCCACGCACGCAGCATATAACACAGCCCACGTAGTGTATAACAGCCCATGTAGTGTATAACACAGCCCATGTAGTGTATAACACGGCCCACGTAGTGTATAACACAGCCCACGTAGTGTATAACACAGGCCACGTAGTGTATAACACAGGCCACGTAGTGTATAACACAGGCCACGTAGTGTACAGTATATCACAGGCCATGTAGTGTATAACACAGACCACGTAGTATATTGCACAGCCCACTTAGTATATAGCACAGCCCATGCAGTATATTGCACAGCCCACGTAGTACATTGCACAGCCCACGTAGTACATTGCACAGCCCACGTAGTATATTGCACAGCCCACGTAGTATATTGCACAGCCCACGTAGTATATAGCACAGCCCATATAGTATATTGCACAGCCCACGCAGTATATTGCACAGCCCAAGCAGTATATTGCACAGCCCACGTAGTATATTGCACAGCCCACGCAGTACATTCGACAGCCCACGTAGTACATTGCACAGTCCACCCAGTATATAGTAATGTGGGCATCATATCCCTGTTAAAAAAAAGAATTAAAATAAAAAATAGTTATATACTCACCTTCCGTTGGCCCCGGATCCAGGCGAAGCGTTTACCGATGTTCCTCACGCATTCCGGTCCCAAGAGTGGATCGTGATCTCGCGAGATGATGACGTAGCAGTCTCGCAAGACCGCTATGTCATCATCTCACGAGACCGCAATGCATGGAGAGGTCACCGGAGCGTTGCGAGGAGCAGGAAAGGCCGGTTCTGGATCCAAGGGGCCGACGGACGGTGAGTATATAACTATTTTTTTTATTATTTTTAGCATGGGCAGCATCAATAGTAAAAAGTTGGTCACACAGGGTTAATAGCAGCGGTAACGGAGTGCGTTACCCTCGGCATAACACGGTCTGTTACCGCTGCCATTAACCCTTTGTGAGCGCTGACTGGAGGGGAGTATGGAGCGGGCGCCGGGCACTGACTGCGGGCAGTAAGGAGCGGCCATTTTGCCAACGGACTGTGCCCGTCGCTGATTGGTTGTGGCTGTTTTGCCGCAACCAATCAGCGACTTGGATTTCCATGACAGACAGAGGCCGCGACCAATGAATATCCGTGACAGACAGACAGATGGACAGACAGACAGACGGAAGTGACCCTTAGACAATTATGTAGTAGATAAACGATCGAGGTAGAAAGTTTGGTTTTAAAGTCTAATCTCCCTTTACAAAATCTCATATTCCATTATCTACTTTTAGTACATTCGACACTAGAGCTAAGCAAACAGATTTGATGCAAATTGAAGTTGTGTCAAATTTTATGAAATTCCGCGATCTTAGCGAATTTGGACAAAAAAATGCCTTCCACTATTTTACACATTGCAGAAGATTACATCAACGAGACAAGGGTGACAGGGCTTCAGGAGCAAAAGTGCAGGCTTTTTCATAATGCCCTACAGCGTTTACATCAGATAGCATAGCACAACTAATTAGGAGACGCTATCGCTTATACAAGAAACTAGGCAGAGAATCCCTCGGCCATTTTAGGGTGATTTAGCTTGGAGAGATAGCGTTAGATCTTGCAATTCATCAATAGAATTAATTAAGGAAAGCCATAAAGCATTGGACAAATACTTTAGACAGTAATATGTTCTACATAAGCACATACAAGTATGAGTGTAGTAGACTGTAGAATAATACAGAGTTCTAAGTGATAGGGGGAGAGAGTTAGCAGGGGTGCCAGCAGCAGTTGCAGATGAATGTGATTAACTACTTTTATTTTGTAGCTGGCATCTTTCCTGCAACACTGCTGCATTTGAATTAAATGGACTTTTTTCAATCTTAATGCACTAGACAACAGCAGCAAGCCACAGGAAAAAATTGTGAAATTAGTTAAAGGAATAGAATAAACTATTACTTGCATGTGAAAATCTAGAACAACAGTAAACCGTCAAAAGGCAGATATACAGTGCCTTTAGGTTCATAGAAAAATCTGTAGTGTTCTTGGTGAAAGATGATTTGTATCAATTTAAACCACTCGAAACAAGAAGCTAATGCAAGGATCAGATAGCTGAATAGAAAATCAGACCAGCTACATCTGCAAATTGTGGACAATACTGGCTTTATCATAGAACGATAGAATGATAGAATGTTAGAGTTAGAAGGAACCTCAAGGGTCATCGCGTCGAACTCCCTGCTCAATGCAGGATTCACTAAACCACGTCAGACAGATGTCTGTCCAGCCTCTGTTTGAAGACTTCCATTGAATGAGAACTCGTCACCACATCTCGTGGCAGCCTGTTACACTCATTTATCTTCCTCACTGTCTAAAAGTTTTTTCTAATATCTAATCTGTATCTTCTCCCTTTCAGTTTCATTCCATTGCTTCTCATGTTCCCATGTGCAAATGAGAATAAGGATGATCCCTCTACACTGTAACATCTCTTCAGATATTTGTAGAAAGCTATTAAGTCTCATCTTAGCTTTTTTTTTGCAAGCTAAAGATTCCCAGATCCTTTAACCGTTCCTTTTAGGACATACTTTGTAGTCCGCTCACCATCCTGGTAGCTCTTCTCTAAACTTGCTCCACTTTTTGATTATCTTTTTTATATATGGTGGTCAGAACTGGACACATTATTCCAGTTGTGGCCTGACCAAGGAAGAGTATAAGGGGATAATTACTTCACATGATCCAGACTCTATGCTTCTCTTAGGCTAAGTTCACATTTGCGTTCGGGGCAGGGCCGGACTGGCCACCGGGCAGTTCTGGCAAATGCCAGAAGGGCCCGGTGGCAGTAGTGGGCCGCTTGATCCGTTATATTGATGTCAGGGAAGTCGGTACTATAAATAATTACAACAACTTGCAATAAAGGTAAAGGACCTTCGGTGATGTCACAACTCACGAGCATGTGATCAATCACATGCATGAGTAGGCGGGATTACAATACCAGCAGCCGGGCTGGAGCCTGGCTGGAGGGAGGTCACATGATCAATTCCTGACAGAGAATGATGTGTCTGCATCTGCACTCAGTGCAGTGCCTTCCGGGATGGGGCACCGTGACCGCAGGACAGTGAAAATGTGTGCAGGTGCTGCCGTCACCTGACCAGGATGGGGGTAGGAGAACTCATTAAACCCTGCAGCGCCAGACAGGCATGTAAAGGTGACGCAATAGTGGCTGCAGCAAAACCTAATAGGAGCCAGCATCGGGCGTGCAATGCGAGGAGGCTGGAGGCGAGCTGTGGTGATGGTGAACTACAGGTACCACTGGGACAGGGAGGGAGCCTCTGCATGCCAAGCACAAGCAGTGTAGAGGTGTGTGGGACAGGCCGGGGGTGTGAGGAAAAACACAGCAGAAAAAGGGCAGCTGTGCCATCACCAGGGCTTAATACTAAGGCATTGCAGCAGCTGCCATGATAAAAGGGGCAATATCACTGGTGAGAGTAACCACCATGGAGGGGGTCTGCCTAGTAATATGACTGCACTTGGAGGAAGTGTGTATAGGGCGCTTGTCACATGCTGCTCCACTGTCAGCGGCGCAATCCTGCAGTATTCTGCATCGTCACTGGTCCACCTCCTACAGCTATGGGTATTCTGTGATTACTTTACTTGAAGTACCTTTGATTCGTTTTGATAACATCTGTACTCCTGTTTTTCATTATATATTGAGTTGATTTATCTACTATATACGTGGCAAAACGGCCACGACCAATCAGCAACGGGCACAGTCCGGCGGCAAAATGGCCGCTCCTTACTCCCCTGCAGTCAGTGCCCGCTCCATACTCCCCTCCAGTCAGCGCTCACACAGGATTAATGGCAGCGTTAACGGACCGCATTATACCATGGTGTAACGCAGTCCGTTAACGCTGCTATTAACCCTGTGAGACCAACTTTTTACTATTGATGCTGCCTATGCAGCATGAATAGTAAAAAAATGTAATGTTAAAAATAATTTTAAAAAAATCATTATATACTCACCTTCCGGCGCCTTTCCAGCTACATCATCATCTTGCAAGACCGCAATGCACTCTTGGAACCGGAGCGTCGCGAGGAGCATTGGTAAATGCTTAGGCTGGTTCCGGGGGGCCGACAGAAGGTAAGTATATAACAATTTTTTATTTTAATTATTTTTTTAACAGGGATATGGTGCCCACATTGCTATATAGTACGTGGGCTGTGTTAGATACTGCGTGTGCTGTGCTATATACAACATCTCTGTGCTGTATACTATGTGGGCTGTGCTATATACTACGTATATATACATCAGTGTGCTCTATACTACGTGGCCTGGGTTATATACTGCATGGGCAGTGTTATATGCTACGTCTCTGTGCTATATACTACATGGCTGTGCAATATATTACGTGGCTGTGCTATATACTACGAGGCTGAGTAATATACTATTTGGCTGGGAAATATACTATTTGGCTGGGCAATATACTATGTGGCTGGGCAACATGGCTGTGCTATATACTACGAGGCTGAGTAATATACTATTTGGCTGGGAAATATACTATTTGGCTGGGCAATATACTATGTGGCTGGGCAACATACTATGTGGCTGCGCAATATACTATGTGGCTGGGCAATATACTACGTGTCTGTGCTATATACAACGTGGCACCCGCCCGCGAACAATCAGCGACAGGCGCAGTTCGCCAGCGAATTGGCACGGAATTTGAACCACGCTTCGCTAATTGGTCGCGGTAGGCCGAATCCTGTGTATAAATTGCATTATTCTGAAAACTTCATAAATAAACTACAGTACATACATATTCTGGAATACCCGATGCGTTAGAATTGGGCCACCATCTAGTTCTTTATATTGGTGCGTCGACTGATTCATTTGATTGTGCCTATCTTCGGTGTCGGCAGGCGGCAGCTGTCCTCCTGAGGGGCCTGTTCACTACAGTTAGGTATTTTACCAGTAGCCATTGTGCTTTTAGGGTATGTGCACACATTGCGGTTTTTGATGCGTTTCCGCTGCGCTTTTGGACGCGTGGAATTGCCTCATCCGCAGTGCGTTGTGCACACAATGTTAATCAATGGGGAATTCAAAAACGCTGAGCACATGCTGCGGAAAAAACACGCGGATTAGCAGCTTTTTTTTTTCCCGCAGAATGTCAATTCTTTGTGTGGAACTAAATACAACAACCACTGATGCATGTCATTTGCAAAGCTCCGTACGGAAATAAGCCCCGCAAAAGACATAAAGGATAACAGGGAAACTCCACTCATGTATAAATCCTATAGAAAAACTACGGAGTATAAATGCCCAATGAATCATACGTAAAAAAATAGCAAATTTTATTAAGCATAATCAAATCACATATGTTACAAGCATAACAGACAAAGTGTACGTATAATGCATGTGCGGCGGACAAATCACACTACAGGTATCACCTGGGGTATAAGGAAGGCAAACACAACTACCTACTCTGGGTCTGTTAATACTTCAAGGGAGCATGATAAATAGTTTAAAGTGCATAGTGCTACCTACAACACAGCATGTGCCAGTCATTTCATTAGTATCACTGCTCCAAAAACCCACAGTATGGATAAATACTAGTCAAATATCGTTGCCAATCTTACCCCAATATCATAGGTGTCAGTGTGTGTCCGGCGGCCCCGACGCGCGTTTCGCGTGAGCTTCCTCGGGGGGACGTAATTGTGTGTCTAACATGGGCTGCATTTTAAGGACCCCTTACAGCTGTGGCGGCCATAGCGTATCTTGATTGGCGCATGCGCACCGTAACCTCCGGGACGCCGATACCATCATCCCCGGCGCTCACGGCGCTAAGAACAGGCAGAGGAAAAATCCTCAGGACGTCATTTCCTGTTCCGCCGTTGGGGAGCGCAGGTGGATGCTGGTCGGCAAGCTAGAGCGCGGCGCGCATGCGCACATACACCAGCGGCCATTTTACCCATGGGAAGAACTAAGGGCAACTAAGACACGTAACGTATCATTATTTAAGGCAGTGAAAATCTGAAGTGACCGTGCCAAGTAAACAATAAACAGAAGAAAAGAAAAGAAAAGGGAAACACTAAAACAGAGTGAGGAATTGATGCAACTAACTACTATAATAGGAGTTAATACCCACATAATTGATATATAAATATAAAGTGCATAGCTATGTGACTATTCATAAATATTTTCTATGAATTTTTTAATGAATATAAAGTGCATTAATTAGTGGCTTTTCTTACATATCACAAAATATATGCTACAGGGCTATACCAAACCACAGATTATTAATGTGTATAATCTCATTGTGCCAACTAGAACCATGATGTGAGCGGAGCAAGGCTATCCACAAACTCCACCAATATAGTAAGGAGTGTGTAGCAGGGGACGAACCCCAAATTGTTCATATGTTATTACAATAGCACCGCTCACATCATGGTCCATTGCTCACACCAACACTAATGACGACCCAATAAGGGAACAAAAGGAAAAATTATGAATATAATAAGCCAAACAAAATAATGATGCGGGTCTTGGCCCAAATTCTGCTACCATCCAATGTTCATAGTTAATTCTTGGAATATATAAGTCTACAGTCCGTAACTCATAATATTCTCTTTCGATGTATACATTCTCCAGGAGATACAGCTGTCCGGATGTCCAGATGTCCAATACAAGCCCAGATGAACAGACAATCAAGATGGATACAGGCATTACAGGTACTAAAAATAGATAAAAAGACACACAAAAATTAAAATCCAGATACAAGAGATTTTAGTGACCTAAAATTCCAAATTTATAAAAAAGGAGCGAAACTTAGTTGTTCATTAAGCCCGTGTGGGGCCATGGTACCTAATATGCTTATCCAACGACATTCCAATTGCGCAAGTTTTTTCTTGAGATCTCCTCCTCTTATTCCTCCCCTCACATGATCAATCCCAAATACTTTTAACTCCTTAGGGTTACATCCGTGGTACTGCTTAAAATGTCTAGGTATAGGTTTAAGAGGAACATCGTCAGTTGTCTCCTTGGCCGCCATAATGTCTCTGATGTGTTCCCGGGTTCTAACCCTCAGTTCACGTGACGTCAATCCGACGTAAGATAATCCACAGGTACATTTAGCCATGTAGATCACAAATGTGGTACTACATGAGATGTAATCTGTGATTTTAAATTCTTTGCCTTCTACGGAGGCAAATGACAATGTCCTCACGTGGTTCCTACACGCCAGGCAGTCGCCACATGGGAAAAAACCCCATTTTCTTTTCCCAATACCAAAAATTGATGGAGTTTTTTTGACGTAATGGCTCTTGACCAAGATGTCTCTCAGATTTTTGGCTCTCCTAGCCGTCATCAGGGGTTCCTCCGAGAGACATTTGGCCAGAGCCGGTTCGGTCTTTAGAATGGGCCAATGTCGTCTCAAGATGTTCCTCATTTTCCCCCATTGATGGTTATATGTAGATATATATCTAACCACCTCACCATCCCTCTTCTTGGTTTTGGGTATCTGGGATAGAAGGTCACATCTTTTCTGGTTTTTGGCCCGAACAAATCCTCTTTTAATACTTCTGTTACTGTACCCACGTGATCTAAATCTCTCCCCAAGGTCCACGGACTGTTTTGTAAATGCTTCCTCAGTCGAACATATCCTCCTCATTCTCAAAAACTGTCCTATCGGTACAGCTCCAATTGTTGAGCTATTATGAGATGAGGAGGCATGAAGCAATGCATTAGCTGAGGTTTCCTTTCTGAAGACGTCTGTTCCTATGGAGCCATCACTCTGGATCTGTAGCATGATATCGAGAAAAGGTATGTTCACCCTACCAAAATTATAGGTGAGCCTGATGTTGAGGCTGTTACGGTTCAAATCCTGCATAAACTGATGCAAGTTTTCGATAGGCCCCTGCCAAATAAACAAAATATCATCTATGTACCGATACCACCCCAGTACTTGGGGGGCGGAGTGTGCGTCTCCAAAAATCATTCTTTCCCAGTATCCCAAAAATAAATTAGCATACGAAGGCGCACACGCCGCCCCCATCGCGGTCCCGCGATTCTGGAGGTAGTATCGGTCTTTAAAAGTAAAACAATTGTGTGTCAGGATAAACCGCAAGAGCCTCAACACCAGGTCCACCACATCGGATTCGATATTACTAGATTCTAAAAAGAAAGTCACAGCCTCAATCCCATCCTCATGGTGGATTGAGGTGTAGAGTGTCTCGATATCCGCTGTCACCAATACCATGTCTGGCTCCAGGGAAAGACCGTCCAGTCTCCGCAGGACGTCCGACGTGTCCCTGACATAGGAGGGCAAAGTCTCAACCTGGGACTTTAGATAGTAATCTATGTATTTACATACTGGGTCACATAGCCCTCCCATGCCAGAGACAATCGGACGTCCCGGGGGGTTAATTGGGTCCTTGTGGACCTTGGGGAGGAGATAGAACGTGGGCAGGACAGGACATTCCACCACCAGCCCTTGAAATGTTTTTTTATTAATGGTTCCCCGATATAGGGATTCCTCAAGAATTTCCATCAATTCTCTCATGAATTTAGGTAGGGGATCATGGGGAAGCAAGATGTACGTCTCCTTATTGCGCAATTGTTTAAAGGCCTCTTTTTCATATTTCTCTGTAGGCCATACGACCACGTTCCCCCCTTTATCTGATGGTTTTATCACCACATCCTGCAAGTCGCGTATTTCTTGCAGTGCCTTTCTCTGACCTTGTGTGAGATTATCTTTCTTATTTTTGTTGCTGATCCTTTTAAAGTCAGCAGTCACTAAATTAGTGAATATTTCTACTTGAGGGCAGAGTGACAGAGGGGGGAACGTGGTCGATCTGGCACAAATAGATGGGGGAGGCATACCTGTACGAGGATTAATAGATTCATTTTCCAGTTCTTCCAATATAGCGATAGCCTCTTGTTCAGACACCTGAGTCCCCTCTGGTATAGATCGGGAGTGGAGTTTTTTCAAAATAAGTTTTCGTGAAAACAAATTCAAATCTTTTATTGCTGTAAAGTAATCATAATTATTGCAAGGGGAAAATGAGAGACCAAGACCCAGAACCTCACACTGGGTTTCTGTCAAGATATGTTGTGATAGATTTATTACCTCAAGTGTGGAGTTTTGGGGTCTCTTGTCTTTCTGAGGAGATATAGGTGTTTTTCTCTTATTACCATATCTGGTGACCTTCTGCCACCGATCTTTATAACTGTCACTTCTCTCAGGTCCTGTACTTCCTTTTTCGTCTTTTTTTTCCTCAATGGACGACACTGACGAGAATGAAACTGATCTAGCTCTTGAAGCCGCTCTCCTATTATGTGCATTACTCCTCCATCTATATACTCTGTTATTTTTCGTATCAGAGACATCACGCTGATATTTTTTAGTTTTTAAAGATACAATTTCTTTCTCCCATTTCTGAATATCAATATCGAGTTCATTTTTAAAAGCGATATTAGTCTCTGGGGTAAGGATCTTATTAATTTCCTCCTGAATTTCTTCTAGTTCTTTATCCAGGTCACTGATAGTTAATTCATTATTTTTAATGAGGAGGGTCATAAAACCTTTGGAGCAGTTTGCTGCCACCTCCTCCCAGTCATTTTTAAAAGATTCGTTATCTATATTGAAGGAAGGGAATACTTGTATTGTTAATCCTCTCGGGATTAGTCCACAGGCTATATATCGTTCCAGAAAAGACTTATTCCACCACAACCGGGTTTTTTTCTGTAGCAGCTCCTTAAATTTATTAGTCAATTCAGTCAAATCTCTTGATCTGGAGTCTAAAACCGCACACGCATCAACGTTAAACACTTTATCGAGTTGAACAAGCCACGTTTTTTCACGTGCTTTAAAGTCCATTTCACCAGTGCAGATAGCTGTGGACACACAGAAAAGCACTAAATACAACAACCACTGATGCATGTCATTTGCAAAGCTCCGTACGGAAATAAGCCCCGCAAAAGACATAAAGGATAACAAGGAAACTCCACTCATGTATAAATCCTATAGAAAAACTACGGAGTATAAATGCCCAATGAATCATACGTAAAAAAATAGCAAATTTTATTAAGCATAATCAAATCACATATGTTACAAGCATAACAGACAAAGTGTACGTATAATGCATGTGCGGCGGACAAATCACACTACAGGTATCACCTGGGGTATAAGGAAGGCAAACACAACTACCTACTCTGGGTCTGTTAATACTTCAAGGGAGCATGATAAATAGTTTAAAGTGCATAGTGCTACCTACAACACAGCATGTGCCAGTCATTTCATTAGTATCACTGCTCCAAAAACCCACAGTATGGATAAATACTAGTCAAATATCGTTGCCAATCTTACCCCAATGTCATAGGTGTCAGTGTGTGTCCGGCGGCCCCGACGCGCGTTTCGCGTGAGCTTCCTCGGGGGGACGTAATTGTGTGTCTAACATGGGCTGCATTTTAAGGACCCCTTACAGCTGTGGCGGCCATAGCGTATCTTGATTGGCGCATGCGCACCGTAACCTCCGGGACGCCGATACCATCATCCCCGGCGCTCACGGCGCTAAGAACAGGCAGAGGAAAAATCCTCAGGACGTCATTTCCTGTTCCGCAGTTGGGGAGCGCAGGTGGATGCTGGTCGGCAAGCTAGAGCGCGGCGCGCATGCGCACATACACCAGCGGCCATTTTACCCATGGGAAGAACTAAGGGCAACTAAGACACGTAACGTATCATTATTTAAGGCAGTGAAAATCTGAAGTGACCGTGCCAAGTAAACAATAAACAGAAGAAAAGAAAAGAAAAGGGAAACACTAAAACAGAGTGAGGAATTGATGCAACTAACTACTATAATAGGAGTTAATACCCACATAATTGATATATAAATATAAAGTGCATAGCTATGTGACTATTCATAAATATTTTCTATGAATTTTTTTATGAATATAAAGTGCATTAATTAGTGGCTTTTCTTACATATCACAAAATATATGCTACAGGGCTATACCAAACCACAGATTATTAATGTGTATAATCTCATTGTGCCAACTAGAACCATGATGTGAGCGGAGCAAGGCTATCCACAAACTCCACCAATATAGTAAGGAGTGTGTAGCAGGGGACGAACCCCAAATTGTTCATATGTTATTACAATAGCACCGCTCACATCATGGTCCATTGCTCACACCAACACTAATGACGACCCAATAAGGGAACAAAAGGAAAAATTATGAATATAATAAGCCAAACAAAATAATGATGCGGGTCTTGGCCCAAATTCTGCTACCATCCAATGTTCATAGTTAATTCTTGGAATATATAAGTCTACAGTCCGTAACTCATAATATTCTCTTTCGATGTATACATTCTTCAGGAGATACAGCTGTCCGGATGTCCAGATGTCCAATACAAGCCCAGATGAACAGACAATCAAGATGGATACAGGCATTACAGGTACTAAAAATAGATAAAAAGACACACAAAAATTAAAATCCAGATACAAGAGATTTTAGTGACCTAAAATTCCAAATTTATAAAAAAGGAGCGAAACTTAGTTGT
Source organism: Ranitomeya variabilis (assembly GCF_051348905.1). Taxonomy (NCBI): domain Eukaryota; kingdom Metazoa; phylum Chordata; class Amphibia; order Anura; family Dendrobatidae; genus Ranitomeya; species Ranitomeya variabilis. The sequence continues at coordinate 928,187,770 of NC_135232.1, read as the reverse complement.
TCATTAAGCCCGTGTGGGGCCATGGTACCTAATATGCTTATCCAACGACATTCCAATTGCGCAAGTTTTTTCTTGAGATCTCCTCCTCTTATTCCTCCCCTCACATGATCAATCCCAAATACTTTTAACTCCTTAGGGTTACATCCGTGGTACTGCTTAAAATGTCTAGGTATAGGTTTAAGAGGAACATCGTCAGTTGTCTCCTTGGCCGCCATAATGTCTCTGATGTGTTCCCGGGTTCTAACCCTCAGTTCACGTGACGTCAATCCGACGTAAGATAATCCACAGGTACATTTAGCCATGTAGATCACAAATGTGGTACTACATGAGATGTAATCTGTGATTTTAAATTCTTTGCCTTCTACGGAGGCAAATGACAATGTCCTCACGTGGTTCCTACACGCCAGGCAGTCGCCACATGGGAAAAAACCCCATTTTCTTTTCCCAATACCAAAAATTGATGGAGTTTTTTTGACGTAATGGCTCTTGACCAAGATGTCTCAGATTTTTGGCTCTCCTAGCCGTCATCAGGGGTTCCTCCGAGAGACATTTGGCCAGAGCCGGTTCGGTCTTTAGAATGGGCCAATGTCGTCTCAAGATGTTCCTCATTTTCCCCCATTGATGGTTATATGTAGATATATATCTAACCACCTCACCATCCCTCTTCTTGGTTTTGGGTATCTGGGATAGAAGGTCACATCTTTTCTGGTTTTTGGCCCGAACAAATCCTCTTTTAATACTTCTGTTACTGTACCCACGTGATCTAAATCTCTCCCCAAGGTCCACGGACTTTGTGTGGAACTGCAGCGCTTCTGCACCCATTGACTTGCATTGATTCAGGCACATCCGCAGCAAAACCGCAGATGTAAAAAACATCTGCGGTTTAGCTGCGGATGAAACATTGCAGGACAGGAGGAGGGAGAGTGTGGGCGGTGACTGTGTGCGTGTATGTGTGTGCGGGCGGGGTCGGCGGAGCTGTGTGCGGGGTCGGTAGAGCTTTGTGCGGAGCTGTGTGTGGGGTCAGCGGGGCTGTGTGCGGGGTCGGCGGGCTGTGTGCGGGAATCTGCAGGGATGTCCGTGGGACTGTTGGGGTTGTGTCAGTTTGTGTGTGTGCAGACATCATCCGATGGGACTGAAAGTCCCATCTGGCTGTGCCTGCTACAGTGAGTGATTGACACATTAGCCAACATACTCTGCTTACATTTAGTTACCCTCACATATATACTTTATGCGCGTTGGCTGTTTACATCTTGGTGCACTGTGCCAGCCATATCTCTGGGTTATTTGTTTCTGCCTGCCCTTTCACTTCATACCTTATCCTCTCTTTGGCTGGTTTCACATTTCCTTATGTGTGCGCAGCATTTGTTCGGCATAGATCTGCATGCGTCATGCGTACTTTCTTTAACATGGCGCACGCAGGGACATGCATTTGCGTATGCATTCGTCGTTTCGCGATGTCCATCAAACGCAACATGTATTTTTTTTTGAAGCGTCAAAAATCCATCAAATATGAGCAGTCATGCGCATGCGGATGAGTTCATCAAAACAACGCATTACTGTTTATGGGAACGCATTGGTACTCAGGGACTTGCGCATGGATACCTTCGATACGCATGCGTTCTTCACGAGACACGCCCATTTGGTGTCTGTCATATTGAACGCATGCACATAAACACAAACGCATACACAAACGCATACAAACGCATGCACACGCAGCTTTTTTTGGCGTCATGCGTAAGATGATGCGGATAAAAAACTACTGCGTAAACATGCTTAATAAACATCCTTAATAAAATTGGTATATGATTTTTGTAGCTTGGACTTCCTCCTTTTTTTTCAATTGATTAATGAGTCGTTCCTACAAGCTTATATTTTCTGGGTATTACTCAAATATTGACATGTAATGATTCAAAATGATTAGTTGGAGTATTGTTTTCTTAACGTTCTATAATGCTGTAGATAAGCCCCCAACCTGACCTGCAAGATAAGAAAAATAACTTTTATTATAGTCGCCTGCGGGGCGTTCCAGTCTGATGGGAGTCGCTGGTCCTGGTCCGGCGCCTCCCATCTTCTTGCAATGCCGCCCTCCTTCTTGCCTCATGCCTTCCTGGCATCATGCTCCTGCTCAGGTGTATTTCTCTGACCTGTTGATGGCAGAGCAAAATACTGCAGTGCGCAGGCGCCGGGCCTCTCTGACCTTTCCTGGCACTGCAGGACTTTGCTCTGCCCTCAACAGGGCAGATAAGTACGCCTGCGCAGGAGTGCGGTGACAAGAAGACTGTGTAGATGACACAGGGATGCGTCATCCACATGAGGCAAGCAGGAGGACTGCATCACAAGCTACTCTGAAGAACAGTGATGGTAGTAACAATGTACGAAAACGTGGATACTCCAGCTCCAATAAAATGGTGAAATTCTGTATTAGTCCAACTTCATAAAACGGACAATCCTTACAATAGTGAAGGTGCAATGACACAGGTGGTTACATAGATATTGGCAACGCGTTTCGATCACACAGGATCTTACTCATGCCCATAACAATACCGCTCTTCACAGTCAAGACCCGGTATATCTGAAGAGCGGTGACATTACTGATGTCACCGCCCTTCAGAGTCACCGAGTCTCGTGCTGTGCAGTGGAACCAAAAGTGGCTGTAGGCAAAGTTTATGCAGCATCAGATTGAGGTTCCATAGCCTTTGGTCGTCTCAATCCCTGGACTACGTTGGATTTGGTGGACTATGGAGGACCTGCAAGAGATTTTTTTCCTTTTAGAATAAAGTGGTGAACAAGAGAATATCTTGAGGAGTGTTTATTTAACTAAAGTACTATTTTTGTGTGTGTGTTTTTTTTATTTAGTTCTGGGTTAGTAACGGGGGTGTCTGATAGATCCCTCTCCATTACTAAAACCAGGGCTTGATGCCAGCTGTTTTTGGACAATTCACTACTGACATCAACATCAACTAACATTACCTTGTTTGCCACTGCACCAGGGCAATCGGAAAGAGTCAAAGTGAAGCGCCAGATTTAGCATGTCTAATGTGATGCGCCATTTCTGGGGCAGCTGCTGGCTGGTATTTTTAGGCTGCGATGGGTCACATAACCATGGATCTTCCCAGCCTGATTTCAGCTCACAGCTGTCTTCTTTATCTTTTCTGGTTATCGAAAATAGGGGGGACCTCACATCGTTTTTTTCATTTAACCATTTATTTATTTAGCTTTGATTTCTTGAATGGGTTCATTCTTCCTTTTAACGTTTTTCTGTGGCATGTGAACAGTGTTTGTAAAATCTTATGAACATGCATTATTTTGCAGTAGAGGATCGCAGTAGAAAAAGAAAAACTGTTCCACAATCAGTGGAGGCGCACCGACTGGAAGAGGTACTCAGTTTTAATTAAAAAATTCCAACTAATGGTTCAGTATGAAAATTGGAGATAAAATCTATGGCATACTTCAAAATATGCCATCATTTTTTGATTGCTGGGGACCTCCACAATCCTCTCAAATTCGGAAAATGAAAAAAAAAAATGGCATTGTTGCAGGCAGTACTTCCGTACCTTTACTGCAGCTTGGCTCCAGTATATTCAAACATGGATGTTCTGCCAATTACTAGAAAAGAAACTATGATATGCAATTATTAATAACATAAATGCCAATTTTTTTCAGCAAAATTGTAAGTTGGTAAAATATTGTTTGCTTTGTGTCGGGAAAAGAGTAGGTGCAGATGGGAAGGCTTAGAAGTATTTTGGTTAAAGATTACCACAAAAAAATATTTTTTCTTTAAAGGGTGGAAGATACATATTTGTGACGTTTGAACTTGACTGGAAAAAAAACATGGAAAACAAACAGAAACCAAAAGGGGGTGCCGAAAAAATGAGGGAGAAGAAAAAGAAAGGTTTAGAGACTGATGCTGCAAAATGTGCAAAAATATCAGATTTGTTCAGTTTCCATCAACCAGGCCACAATGTACCTGGTCCTAGTAACTAGTGTTGAGCGATACCGTCCGATACTTGAAAGTATCGGTATCGGAAAGTATCGGCCGATACCGGCAAAGTATCGGATCTAATCCGATACCGATACCCGATACCAATACAAGTCAATGGGATACCAAGTATCGGACGGTATCCTGTATGGTTCCCAGGGTCTGAAGGAGAGGAAGCTCTCCTTCAGGCCCTGGGATCCATATCAATGTGTAAAAGAAAGAATTAAAATAAAAAATAGGGATATACTCACCCTCCGACGCAGCCTGGACTTTACCGCCGTAACCGGGAGCCGTTGTACCTAAGAATGCGCGCTTGAAGGGCCTTAGATGAGGTCACTGCGCTCTGATTGGTCCGTAGCGGTCGCGTGACCGCTACGCGACCAATCACAAAGCAGTGACGTCACCTAAGGTCTTTCAAGCGCTTGAAATACTTTAGAAGACGTCCGCAGCTTCTGATTGGTCGCGTAGCGATCGCGTGACCGCTACGCGACCAATCACAAAGCAGTGACCTCATCTAAGGCCCTTCAAGACCGCATTCTTAGGTACAATGGCTCCCGGTTACGGCGGTAAAGTCCAGGAGCCGCCGGAGAGGTGAGTATATCCCTATTTTTTATTTTAATTCTTTATTTTACACATTGATATTAATCCCGATACCGATTCCCGATACCACAAAAGTATCGGATCTCGGTATCGGAATTCCGATACCCGCAAGTATCGGCCGATACCCGATACTTGCGGTATCGGAATGCTCAACACTACTAGAAACCTTGAAGCCTTTACGGAAGGAACTGTCTCTGATATACAGCACACTCAAGCTAAGGAAAAACAGCCATGTATCGATGATCCTGTAACAGACACTCATCCTACAGAACAAGAAGTCTCTTTGCCTGTTTGCGAGGGCCGGATTGAGGTATTACCAGGTGATCGCTTGAGTGTTGACATGGAGGAATGCGATCAACCACATCAAAGTTGCAGTTCTTCAAGTAGACCAACTTTACAGTCTCCGTCTACATTCAATTACTTTACTCGCCCTAATACAAGTCAACTCATCTTATTTTTCAGTTATCACCCAAACCAAAATATTAATGATCCAGTAATAAAGAAAACTTTCCTTCGGAAAGATGGATCAAATCGTAAGTGGCTGACCTACTGTGAAGAACAAAAAGCTCTATTTTGCTCTGTATGCCTTGCTTTTTCAAAGAGTTCTTCAACCAACCCGTTTATTGAAGGAATGACAGACAGGAGACATAGCCACCAAAGAATTGAAGAACATGAAAAAGGTATATTGCACAGATCATGTGCTGAAGCTTATTTTTTACAGGCCAGCAGTTCAAATATCAGTAATTTACTGAATTTCAATCAAATGTCTGTTCACAGAGAGCAAGTCAGGAAAAGACATCAAATATTAGAACGTGTAATAGACATCGTAAAATTAATAGGTAAACGTGGACTCAGCTATAGAGGTAACAAATTTGAGGCTGCCTACACCTTAGAGGACATTTCTGTTGATCATGGCAACTTTTTAGAATTTGTCCTGCTTCTCAGCAAGTATGATGTTTGTTTACAGGAACACGTCAGTGATTGCATAACAAAAAGCAAGATGCTGCATTCAAAAGGGAAGGGTAGAGGATCTTTCATAACTTTGCTATCCAAAACTACTGTCAACAAAGTTATAGAAACAATTCAACGGCTTATTCAGGAGACAGTTGCATGTGAAGTAAGGGAAGCTGGCAAGTACTCAGTGCAAATTGACACAACACAGGACATTACTTCAAAAGATCAATGTTCTATCATTGTTCGGTATGTGACAGACAATATTCATGAGAAGCTACTTGCTGCAGTAGAATGTGAATCTTCAACAGGTGAAAGTTTGCTACAACTTCTAATGCGAGTTGTCGAGTCATGTAAAATTGACATAAAACATTGTATTGCCAATTCTACAGATGGAGCTGCAAACATGCAAGGACAATACAAAGGGTTTTCTGCATGGTTGTCAACAGAGTCACCAGGCCAAATCCATGTCTGGTGCTATGCGCATGTTCTAAATTTAGTGCTGGCAGATGCCACAAAGGTTGTGCTACAAAGTGCATCATTATTTAACTTAATGAACAATGTAGCAGTATTTATTCGTGAGTCATATCAACGCATGAATACATGGCTGAATACCAGTCAGGACCCTCATCATCGGAGACTATCCACAATTTGTGAAACTCGCTGGTGGTCCAAGGATGCTGCTCTAAGAAAAATATTTGGATCATTTGGAAAGTCAGATTCTGCTTTGTACGTTGATCTTATTGTCACATTAACAAAGATTCAAGAGAACCCAAGATCTCAGCCAGAAGTGCATGTAAAAGCACAAGCATTTGTAGAATGTCTGCTTAAGTATGAGACTGTGATTACAGCTCAAATATTTATGCGCATATTTGAATTGACATCGCCATTGTCAATCTACAAACAAGTGGACTGGATATCTTGACAGCTTATCACATGGTAACTGGAACACAGGAGAATCTCAAAAAACTTTCACGAGATTTTGATGAAGTGAAAAAAACTGCAGATGATTATATAAAGTGGGCAAATAACAAACTGCAAGAACTTGAGGATTGTGATCTTGAAGTACAGGTCAATCTTCCTCAAAAAAAGACTAAGAAGAAAGAAGACCATGCCTGGTGAATCTACTCAAGATGAGGTGATAATAGATGCTATTAAAGCCTATGAAGTACAGGTTCACAACGTCATCTTTGATGTAATAATTGAAAGCATGAATCAACGTTTTCTCACCAGCGGAACATTATATGCTGACTATGCATGTCTGGACCCTAGAAATTTTCCTGACATCAGAGATAAAGGCCTTCAGACACCAGCACTTGAACAATTGAGCAAACATTTGCTCAGATTTGATGAAAGAGCTACAATTGACAATTTGCTCTCTGAATTAAGTAATCTAGCTTTACACTGGGACAAGCTAAAAAGATCTGCACTTGAAGAATATACTGTAAAGGGTGGCAAGAGTAACACCAGTTGAACACCATAGTGCAAAATGTGATGGTACAGAAATGGAACTTGTGAATAAGTCATGTGCTTCATGTAAGAACTGCGCTATTTGCTGCTATCAAATTCTACGGCGATACAATTTATTGACTGATGCATATAATGTGATTGGTCTGACCTACAAGTTCCTACTCACATTATCTTTCACACAAGTAGCTTGTGAAAGAAGTTTTTCCACCCTGAAGTTCATCAAGAGCCGTCTAAGGAACTCAATGTCCCAGGAGCATTTGGATTCTTTCATGCTGATGGCAACATAGAAGGAAATTCTTATGAATCTTGATGTGGATAGTGTAATCAAAAGAGTTGCGGAAAAGAGTGAAGTTCTTCAAAAACTTCTCATTCCTTAAAACAAAATATAGTCCTGCTCACAAGTTTTGCAACAAAAAGCATCTTGTACCTACTGTGTTATGCTGGTGATTTACAGAAAAGTAGTTTTTTGTTTTAATGGTTTGACCAGTTCAAGTATAAATTGGGCATAATTGGTTGACACATTATAGTTTTTGGCAAAACAAGTGAAAACATACCAATGTAAGTGAACCTAAGGACTTAATTTTCAACGCACAAAACATTTATTTATAACTGTTCTTTGCGCTGTTGTGCTTTTCATGTTAAGTTATCACTTTGTATAAAAATAAAAATGTTATTGTTTTCTGGGGTGGTTTTGATGCATTCCATTGTTTAATTTTATTAAATTACTCTACCCTTTTAAGTGATTAAAGTACTTAAAAGTGATCGCCTATCTGTAGATTAGGTCATCAATATTCGTTCACTGGATATCCGACTCTCTGCCTTACTGTTCATCTATATGAAGAGGCCGCAGTACTATGAAGAGCGCAGCATCCTCTTCATTATCTACGAGATCCAGTTATGTAGGTAAAGTAGCGGCTTTTCTTGGTACTGCAACTAAAGCCATAAATAGGACTGATCTGTAATGCTGGATGCAGCTGTGATTATATGGTATATAGTCGTGTTACACTCCCCTCACGTCTTGTAACGTACAAGTGTACAAAGATATTATACAGTCACCATGCGACAAGTGGGCCTGTGTAACTTCAAATGCCAGGGCTGAATTTTATCCCAGTCCGGCCCTAGTTCGGGGGCTTTGCGGAGGGCTGCATACAAGTTGCATTCCAATGCGGTCGGTGGGCAAGTCAAAATAACACATCCGCATGCATTCGCATGTCCGGCGTGCCCAATGTTAAAGATAGGTATGCAGGACGCATGCAGAAGTATGCAGAAGTAGGCGGGGCTTAATAGAGGATGTACACAGCCATCCACAAAGCCCCTGAACGCTAATGTGAACCCGGACTTAATACACCCTAGAACTGTGTTTGCCTTTTTTGCTGCTGCATCACACTTTTGACTCATGTGCAGTCTGTGATCTATTAGTATGCCTGTAGAGCTATGTATACCTCTGTGTGCATAGCAGACAGGTGTTGTAGCTGCCTTTACATTGTATGCATTCTAGTCCGTAATGTCAATAAATTCATGCCATTTTGACATCCTATGATGACGACGCACATGTGGTGAAACATGTTGTGGAAACTTGTGCACTAATTAATGTCTTGTTCTACCATATAGTAATAACACCACAGGATACCATCTATTGAAAGCATACAATAGGAGATCTTCCTCAAAATATATAAACAGCAGGAAGATTAGAGACATGTTTATATACCTCGCATGCATTTTAATCATTTACTTAAAAGTTAAATCTTTGGCTTGTTAGAAAGAGATCCAATATGGGGTTCTCCCTTTTTTGTCTAATATGAATATATCCCTCCCAACTTATTTTTTCCTCTTTATTTTTCTAATTATCATAATAGGTCCATGTGTTTTCAGTTTGTGGTTCATGTAGAACATAGATAGAATATGAACTAATTATTCAATATTATGAACAAGCCCTAAGTTAGGGGCAGGCATACTAGGCAGCTGCCTAGGGCTAATAACGTATCATACCGCATAGCCGCTATGAGGCCCATTAGTCAGTGGGGCCCATCAAAAGCGCCGCCACCCTTCTCCAGCATTCAACTGATGCTGATGCAGTTATAAGCAATAATGGAGGAGAGAGTGTCAGATGATGCTCCTTCCCCCATCATTCCCCCTCTGCTCCTGACACATCGGGTGCGTGATGACTAGTGTTGAGCGATACCGTCCGATACTTGAAAGTATCGGTATCGGAAAGTATCGGCCGATACCGGCAAAATATCGGATCCAATCCGATACCGATACCCGATACCAATACAAGTCAATGGGACTCAGGTATCGGACGGTATTCCTGATGGTTCCCAGGGTCTGAAGGAGAGGAAACTCTCCTTCAGGCCCTGGGAACCATATAAATGTGTAAAATAAAGAATTAAAATAAAAAATATCGCTATACTCACCTGTCCGACGCAGCCGGGACCTCGGCGATTGTAAGCGGCAGCGTTGTTTCTTTAAAATTCGCGCTTTTACTTGCTTACGTGAATTCCCGGCTTCTGATTGGTCAGGGCGGCCATGTTGCCGGGACTCGGACCAATCACAGCAAGCCGTGACGAAATTACGTCACGGCTTGCTGTGATTGGTCCGCGTCCCGGCAATATGGCGCCGTGACCAATCACAAGCCGTGACGTCACGGGAGGCTGGACACGCGCGCTTTTCAAAATAAGCGCGTGTCCAGCCTCCCGTGACGTCACGGCTTGTGATTGGTTAATGGCGGCCATGTTCCTGGGACGCGGACCAATCACAGCAAGCCGTGACGTAATTTCGTCACGGCTTGCTGTGATTGGTCCGCATCCCGGCAATATGGCGCCGTGACCAATCACAAGCCGTGACGTCACGGGAGGCTGGACACGCGCGCTTTTCAAAATAAGCGCGTGTCCAGCCTCCCGTGACGTCACGGCTTGTGATTGGTTAATGGCGGCCATGTTGCCGGGACGCGGACCAATCACAGCAAGCCGTGACGTAATTTCGTCACGGCTTGCTGTGATTGGTCCGAGTCCCGGCAACATGGCCGCCCTGACCAATCAGAAGCCGGGAATTCACGTAAGCAAGTAAAAGCGCGAATTTTAAAGAAACAACGCTGCCGCTTACAATCGCCGAGGTCCCGGCTGCGTCGGACAGGTGAGTATAGCGATTTTTTTTATTTTAATTCTTTCTTTTACACCTTTTTACATTAATGTTGTTTCGATACCGATATCCGATATTACAAAAATATCGGATCTCGGTATCGGAAATTCCGATACAGCAAGTATCGGCCGATACCCGATACTTGCAGCATCGGAATGCTCAACACTAGTGATGACATCACTTTATCGTGCACCATGCAGTGTGTGCCAGGCAGTGGAGTTGCTATTCTATAGAGAGGCTGTATTATACTATGTGGGGGTCTACATTTTATTCTATGAGGCTGCATTATACTCTATAAGGGGGATGCATTGTATTCTATGAGGTGGCAGCATTGTACTCTATGATGGGGCTGCATTATACTTTATGAGGGGGCTTCATTGTACTCTATGAGGGGCTGCATTGTACTTTTTCAGGGGGCTGCATTATACTCTATCAGGGGGCTGCATTATACTCTCTGGGTTGGCTGCATTATACTCTGAGGTGGGCTGCATTATACTCTGAGGGGAGCTGCATTATACTCAATCAAGGACTATTGGGTGCATTATACTGTATTGGGGCCGCATTCTACTCTTTTGGACTATGGGTATTGCAGTATACATGTAGTATATGGGACCTGCATTATACTGTATCAAAGACTATAGGGAATGCATTATACTATATGAAGAACTATGGGGTGCATTGTATCACATGAAGGACTATAGGGGTGCATTATACTATATGAAGGACTATGAGAAATGTATTATACTATATGGAGGGCTGAGGAGTGTGTTACTATATGGACGACTATGGTGAGTGTTATACTATGTGGATGACTATGGGGAATTTATTATACTTTATGGAGGACTATGGGGAGTAAATTATACTATATGGAGGAACATGGGTAGTGTATTGTACTATATAGAGGACTATGGGGAGTGTATTATACTATATGGATGACTATGGAGGGTATATTATACTATATGGAGGACTATATTATACTATACAGAGGACTATGGGGAGTGTAATATACTGTATAGAGGACTATGGAGAGTGTATTACACTATACGGAGAACTACGGGGAGTGTATTATACTATATGGAGGATTATGGGGAGTGTATTATACTGTATGAAGGACTATTGTGCAGATTATACTATTTGGAGGACTACTGGGCACTTTATACTAAATGGAGGACTATGGTGAACATTATACTATAGGGAGGACTATGTGGTGTGCAATATACAATATGGAGGACTATGGTGGGCATTATACAATACGGAGGACTATGGTGCACATTATACTACATGGAGGACTATAAAGTGCATTATATCGTGCCTATTCATTGAGTGATTGGAAAAAAATCTTTTTTCTCAGCAGCAAATCTCCCTGTGAAAACTGCAGATTTGCTGCTGATAACATGATACTGTATGGGACAGATTGATGTACCAGTGATTGTTCTGTTCCATCATTGTTCCTCAGCCAGTGTAAAGAGGCCAGGAAACAAGTGTCAAACAACTTCAATATTGTCGATCACTCACATTTCGTGGCCTCAAATCAGCACATGTAAATACAACTAAAATGTTTCAGTGTCATGGTCCAACATGCTAGCACGTGTGTCACATTTTAAATGTTTCCACAGGGCCCCACTTTGTTTAAAACCAGCCCTGTAGGCATGCTCAAATAGTCACATTGGAACGGCAATACCCAGAGGAAAGACTTCCATTATAAATGATACAGTATTTACAATCCTTGTACAAGACTAAGCTATTTGTTTTAGCTATATTTTAATCAACCCTACAGGTAAATAAACATGTAGTTATATCAAGACACTGTACATCCCAAAGTTTTAACACTAAGTAGGGATGAGAGAACGTGTTCTGAGATACTCGTTTATCACTTGAGTATCACAGTGCTCGGATGTACTCATTACTTGGCGAGTAATGGGCAGTGCTTCATGTAAAACTCAAATCTCCACCACACATGTTGGCAGATGTTACACAGCCGATACGCATGCGGGGATTGCCTGCGTTTCACTGTAATGTCGTAGCCATTTTCGTTGTGGCATTATTGTGGTTGTGTGACATCAAGGGGTTATAAAAGAACAGGCGCAACCCAGCTCGACACATTTTATATGACACTGAGGTCTATAGAGTTATACCACGTAACCCTTTGAACAAAATAGCTAAAAAAATTAAATCTATCCTCGATTTTCATATGCAGGAGGGTACCATAGACAATAAACTCAGGGATTTCCTCATAAAATTAGATCCTGTTACCCCGATATTTTACATCTTGCCAAAAATACATAAAAGACTGTGTTTATTGGGCGTCCAATAGTATCCTTAACTGACTCTATCTTATCACCTATGGCCATAGTATTAGAGAAAATACTGACACCATTGGTTAAACTAACTAAATCCTTTCTGCTTGACACCAATGAATTCATAAGACTCATTAAGTCATTGGGCCCTCTCTCCACTTCCTTACTACTCATAACGTGGTATGTAAATAGCTTGTATACATCCATCACGCATGAGATAGGGATGCGAGCAATGGACAGACTCCTCAGTGAAGCAGGTACTGATATCAAAATAAGACACTTCTGTGCCAATCTACTAGACCTGGTCCTTAATGATAATTATTTTATGTTTGAGGATACTTTTTACATCCAGCAACAGGGCACTGCTCTGGGCTCGAATGTAGCGCCCCTTTATGCTATTGCCTATATGGCGTCGCTTGAAGAGGATTTTGTATACACCCATCCTCTTTTTCAAGATTACTCGATAATTTAGCGCAGATTTATAGATGACATATTTTGAGTCTGGGATGGCCCCATTGAGTCACTCTTACAATTTGACAGTCACATTAACAGCATTTGGCCTGAATTGAAGTTTTCGCTACAGTACAGTACAGAACGGATCAACTTTTTAGATACATTGATTTACAAGAAGGGGAATGGTGAACTGTCCATTGACTTATTCACCAAACCTACTGACAGGAATAGCCTTCTGCATTAAAGTAGTTGTCACCCCCTGTCCATCAAGAACTCTAGCCCCCAGTCCCAGCAGATGGATAGGATAGTTTCTGATGGAAATGTTAAAGAATTAAGATTGGCGTAGATGGAGAATACATTTTCCAACAGGGTTATTATCCACCCGAGGTACTGGCTAAGGCTAAACAAAATAATGTTTCCACCAGGACACATAACAGTAATAAACGCATCCAATTTGTAAGTACCTTTCACCCCTTCTCTAAACTAGTACAATCCACCATTAGTAGACACTGGAACTTATTATCCAAAAGTTATCCTGATATCCCGTAATTCAAACTACTCTTTCTCCCCTGCTTTCGACGTGCTAGAAATTTAAGGGATAGACTAGTAAAGACAGATGATAGAAACACACTACTACTACAATAAAGCATAAAATAAACACCTATAAGTAGCAATATTAATTAAGCCAAGCAGTAGTAATTATACACACCAAAAGAAAATGCTAAACGGCACTAATAATTATAATATCAACTTTATTAAGGAACAAGTAAAACCAAATACATAAAAAATGAGACACCACAGAGAACAGACACAGCTGGCAGGGATGGCTGGAAACTAAGTGGCTAACATAGAACAACCACCTCCCAATACGATATTAAGGGCTTGTTCACACGATCCTTTTTTTGCTGCGGATCCGCAGCGGATTTTCAGCTGCGGATCCGCAGCCGTTTTCCATGCAGGGTACAGTACAATGTTACCCTATGGAAAACAAAATCCGCTGTGCCCACTATCCTTTTTTTCCCAGGCAAATCCGCGCAGATTTGCCTGCAGGAAAAAAGAAGTACCATGTCTATTCTTTCTGCGGATTCCACTCCTGTTTTCAACATGCACCAATAGGAAAGTGCTGTTGGAAACCCGCAGAGGAATCTGCAGAAGAAACAGTCGGAAAATCAGCAGTGCTGTTTTGCACTGCGGATTTTCCAAATCAGGACCTGAAAAAAAAAGGATCAAAAAAAGGATCGTGTGAACATAGCCTTTGGCAGATAGTAATAGCATTCAACCAGTACCAGAGTATAGCTACCGATATGGTGACTGACAAAAAAGTGCAAAAGTGCGAATCATACAATAGTAACAATTAATAAATATTCACAAATGTGATGTAGTACCAAGTGGTATACTATATACTATAAAAGTATGTAAAAGGCATCAGTCAACATATCAGAAAGCATAACATACATCCATTAGTAAATACCAGGAGAACATATTTACCTAGTACGTGCCACCAGCCAGGGACCCGACCACACCCCTGGGTGCAATCAGTAGATTTGGTTTCCAGTACCATCTCTATGCTGACGACACCCAATTATACACCTCTTCTCCTGCTTTCACTCTGACCTTCTTAGAAAACACCAGTGATTGTCTTACCGCTGTCTCTAACATCATGTCCTCCCTCTATCTGAAACTGAACCTGTCAAAAACTGAACTCCTCGTGTTCTCTCCCTCTACTAACCTACCTTTGCCTGACATTGCCATCTCCGTGTGTGGTTCCACCATTACTCCAAAGCAACATGCCCGCTGCCTTGAGGTTATCCTTGATTCCGAGCTTTCATTCACCCCCCACATTCGATCACTGGCTCGCTCTTCTTATTTGCATCTCAAAAACATTTCTAGAATTCGCCCTTTTCTTACTTTCGACTCTGCAAAAACTCTTACTGTTTCTCTTATTCATTCCCGTCTGGACTATTGTAACTCTCTACTAATCGGCCTCCCTCTTACCAAACTCTCCCCGCTCCAATCTGTCCTGAATGCTGCTGCCAGGATCATATTCCTCACCAACCGTTACACCGATGCCTCTACCTTGTGCCAGTCATTACACTGGCTACCCATCCACTCCAGAATCCAGTACAAAACTACTACCCTCATCCACAAAGCACTCCATGGCTCAGCACCACCCTACATCTCCTCTCTGGTCTCAGTCTACCACCCTACCCGTGCCCTCCGCTCCACTAATGACCTCCGGTTAGCATCCTCAATAATCAGAACCTCCCACTCCCGTCTCCAAGACTTTACACGTGCTGCGCCGATTCTTTGGAATGCACTACCTAGGTTAATACGATTAATCCCCAATCCCCACAGTTTTAAGCGTGCCCTAAAAACGCATTTGTTCAGACTGGCCTACCGCCTCAACGCATTAACCTAACTATCCCTGTGTGGCCTATTAAAAATAGAAAAAAAAACAAAATACATAATCAGGTTCCTTGCATCGTGTTCTCATACACTTTATGCAGTTAATAGCACTCTGTGTCTGTACTGCTACATACTTAGGCAGTTAACTGGTTCATGCAGCTTTACATGAACACCCGAGCCTTACACTATGGCTGGTCCAAATAACTAAAGCAATTGTTACCATCCACCTCTCGTGTCTCCCCTTTTCCTCATAGTTTGTAAGCTTGCGAGCAGGGCCCTCATTCCTCCTGGTATCTGTTTTGAACTGTGATTTCTGTTATGCTGTAATGTCTATTGTCTGTACAAGTCCCCTCTATAAGTTGTAAAGCGCTGCGGAATATGTTGGCGCTATATAAATAAAAATTATTATTATTATATATTATTATTATCTGCCTTAATATCATATTGGGAGGTGGTTGTTCTATGTTAGCCACTTAGTTTCCAGCCATCCCTGCCAGCTGTGTCTGTTCTCTGTGGTGTCTCATTTTTTATGTATTTGGTTTTACTTGTTCCTTAATAAAGTTGATATTATAATTATTAGTGCCGTTTAGCATTTTCTTTTGGTGTGTACAATAAAGCATAGAAAGACGAAATAGCAAAATGATTAAAATGTTGTAAGTTTATTCGAAGATGATTAAAAACATATAAAATGCCAAAACAAGCTATAAGAACCACACATATAAGAGCACACAAGTAGAGACATCTGAAAAAATCACAATAAATGTACCAAGCCAGGTATGTTTTCAAAATTAATGCCTTTTGAAAAATGTATTCATGAATGAATAAAATTTAACTTCTATTGATAATTTATATATACCAAATATTTATGTGTGCAAAAAATGCTACATAAAGTGCCAACTCGCAAATAACTATTAAATACAGGTCCTTCTCAAAAAATTAGCATATAGTGTTAAATTTCATTATTTACCATAATGTAATTATTACAATTAAACTTTCATATATTATAGATTCATTATCCACCAACTGAAATTTGTCAGGTCTTTTATTGTTTTAATACTGATGATTTTGGCATACAACTCCTGATAACCCAAAAAACCTGTCTCAATAAATTAGCATATCAAGAAAAGGTTCTCTAAACGACCTATTACCCTAATCTTCTGAATCAACTAATTAACTCTAAACACATGCAAAAGATACCTGAGGCTTTTAAAAACTCCCTGCCTGGTTCATTACTCAAAACCCCCATCATGGGTAAGACTAGCGACCTGACAGATGTCAAGAAGGCCATCATTGACACCCTCAAGCAAGAGGGTAAGACCCAAAAAGAAATTTCTCAGCAAATAGGCTGTTCCCAGAGTGCTGTATCAAGGCACCTCAATGGTAAGTCTGTTGGAAGGAAAAAATGTGGCAGAAAACGCTGTACAACGAGAAGAGGTGACCGGATCCTGAGGAAGATTGTGGAGAAGGACCAATTCCAGACCTTGGGGAACCTGAGGAAGCAGTGGACTGAGTCAGGCGTGTGCAGGAAATGGGCTACAGGTGCCGCATTCCCCAGGTAAAGCCACTTTTGAACCATAAACAGCGGCAGAAGCGCCTGACCTGGGCTACAGAGAAGCAGCACTGGACTGTTGCTAAGTGGTCCCAAGTACTTTTTTCTGATGAAAGCAAATTTTGCATGTCATTCGGAAATCAAGGTGCCAGAGTCTGGAGGAAGACTGGGGAGAAGGAAATGCCAAAATGCCTGAAGTCCAGTGTCAAGTACCCACAGTCAGTGATGGTGTGGGGTGCCATGTCAGCTGCTGGTGTTGGTCCACTGTGTTTCATCAAGGGCAGGGTCAATGCAGCTAGCTATCAGGAGATTTTGGAGCACTTCATGCTTCCATCGGCTGAAATGCTTTATGGAGATGAAGATTTCATTTTTCAGCACGACCTGGCACCTGCTCACAGTGCCAAAACCACTGGTAAATGGTTTACTGACCATGGTATTACTGTGCTCAATTGGCCTGCCAACTCTCCTGACCTGAACCCCATAGAGAATCTGTGGGATATTGTGAAGAGAAAGTTGAGAGACGCAAGACCCAACACTCTGGATGAGCTTAAGGCCGCTATTGAAGCATCCTGGGCCTCCATAACATCTCAGCAGTGTCACAGGCTGATTGCCTCCATGCCACGCCGCATTGAAGCAGTCATTTCTGCCAAAGGATTCCCGACCAAGTATTGAGTGCATAACTGAACATTATTATTTGATTGTTTTTTTGTTTGTTATTAAAAAACACTTTTATTTGATTGGACGGGTGAAATATGCTAATTTATTGAGACAGGTTTTTTGGGTTATCAGGAGTTGTATGCCAAAATCATCAATATTAAAACAATAAAAGACCTGACAAATTTCAGTTGGTGGATAATGAATCTATAATATATGAAAGTTTAATTGTAATCATTACATTATGGTAAATAATGAAATTTAACACTATATGCTAATTTTTTGAGAAGGACCTGTATATGTGCAAAAAATAGATATAGAAACTGCAAACTTGCAAAAGATGATAAAGTGTCCTAGTGCAAATTTCATATATATGTAAACAGCTGATAATCATAAAGTGCTGAATGCTCAATGTAAACGCATAATGCACAAGTGTGCCACTTCAAAATTACAGCAGCATGGATCCGGCATAAGGTGCTGAGTGTTCAGTGCAGAGGCATAATGCACACGGATCCAGCATAGGTGCTAAATATTCAATGCAGACACATAATGCATATCAGTTACTGCGTGAAAAACCAGTGAAAAAAGATCACAGAAAAATGTAACCATACCTGACTATAAATTAGCTCGGTCCCAGATTGTGCGTGTGCTCTCACCCTGACAGCGCCGTTTCGCTAATGCTTCCTCTATGGGGGCTATAGGATAGTTTCTGATGGAAATGTTAAAGAATTAAGATTGGCGTAGATGGAGAATAAATTTTCCAACAGGGGTTATCCACCCGAGGTACTGGCTAAGGCTAAACAAAATAATGTTTCCACCAGGACACATAACAGTAATAAACGCATCCAATTTGTAAGTACCTTTCACCCCTTCTCTAAACTAGTACAATCCACCATTAGTAGACACTGGAACTTATTATCCAAAAGTTATCCTGATATCCCGTAATTCAAACTACTCTTTCTCCCCTGCTTTCGACGTGCTAGAAATTTAAGGGATAGACTAGTAAAGACAGATGTGGGCTCTAAAACAATTCTACCTAAGCAAACTTTCTTGCAGACACAAAGACAGGGTACTTTTTCCTGTCTTAACTGCTTGCAATGCAATAACGTGCAAAAGGGCCCTAAAGTTTTCTCCCCCACACTGGACAAGGGATCCCAATAAAGGGATATTACACATGTGAAGCCTCATACGTGATCTACTTAATCAAGTGTCCGTGTGGTCTAGCTTATGTGGGGGAAACTATGCAGCCGGTGATGTATCAGCTTTCTTGTTATTACATTTGCGACAATTGTGGTACAGTACACTAATTTTATACTCATTGCTGTACATCA
Source organism: Ranitomeya variabilis (assembly GCF_051348905.1). NCBI lineage: Eukaryota > Metazoa > Chordata > Amphibia > Anura > Dendrobatidae > Ranitomeya > Ranitomeya variabilis. Next base: position 928,168,942 of record NC_135232.1, on the reverse strand, counting down.
TTATGTTCTAGATGTCTAACTTTTCTTTTCCTTCAATTCTCTATAGAATCGCTAATCTCTTCACATTATAATGCACTGGGCACTGCTGACATTACATATGGTACAGTATACATGTTTCTCCTTAATGCCATGTATGCACACTAAAGCTGACTAGTAGTGTTGAGCATTCCGATACCGCAAGCATCGGGTATCGGCCGATATTTGCGGTATCGGAATTCCGATACCGAGTTCCGATACTTTCAGTATATCGGATACCGGAATCGGAAGTTCTCATAATTCACAGAGCCAGAATTCAGCCAATGAGGACTAATTAGAAGTGTGGGCACATCCTGTTCTGCATGGTAGGCATGTAACTACTGGCATGGCTGAGATTAGCTGCTGAAATGATGTCATGATGCACTATAAAAGTCGCCGCCGCCATTTAGGGTTCACTCTGCTGTGTATTCAGTTAGGGACAGGAAGCTGTGTTCTGACTGAGGGCCAGTTTAGAGATAGCAATTTGCTTCATTGTGCTTTACCCAGGCTAATAAAGCAACCGCTGTGTGAGAACCTTTTTTTGCCTTGCAGCGCTGTTCACGGCTGTCTGCAAGATGTTTGTGTGAGTGCAGCTCACTCTGTAGTCCGGTCTGCAGCCACCGCTGGTTGTAGTCAGCTCAGGGTGTGTCACTGCCTCATACCGTTCCATTGTCCATTTTTCAAATAGTGCAGCCTGCTGCACATTTTTTCAAATTTATCCTATTAGTGGCTTTCCATCCGTATCCTGCTAGATTATGGAAAAACACTATATAGGATTACATAGAGGAGTTTTTTTTGGCCTTTCTGCGCCATTTACGACTGTCTGCATGGTCTCCGTGTGAGTGCAGCTCACTCTGTAGTCTGTTCTGCCACCACAGCCGGTTGTAGTCAGCTCAAGGTGCATCACTGCCTCATACCGTTCCATTGTCCGTTTTTCAAAAAGTGCAGCCTGCTGCACATTTTTTCAAATTTATCCTATTAGCGGCTTTCCATCCGTATCCTGCTAGATTGTGGAAAAGCACTATATAGGATTACATAGAGGAGTTTTTTCTGGCCTTGCAGCACCTTTTACAGCTGTCTGCATGGTCTCCGTGTGAGTGCAGCTCACTCTTTAATCTGTTCTGCCGCCACAGCCGGTTGTAGTCAGCTCAGGGTACGTCACTGCCTCATACCGTTCCTGTAATAATTATAGGGGATAACTCAGGAGACTCTTTGCGTGGAACAAGACAACTACAGGACACAGTTTTATAAGTGGTAAAGTCTATATTATCACACGGTGATTCAAACAGGTGCAGAGAGAAACTCAAGTCCACAACATTTGGTGCAAATAATAAACGCAGCTTAGCAGTCTAAAGGAAACTTCAGAGGAAAATGCAATCAAGCAGAAAGTCTATGAAGCACAGTTATTCTTGAGGATACTTGACACGAATATATCCTTGTCTTAGTCCAGGCACAGATAGATATGCTTATTAGGCAGTTCAAATCATATCTTAGCTCAACCAGGGAGGCCTGGTTAATGGTCTCAGGTTATTGCAAAGCAGCAACAGCTTACATGATCAGCAAATGCAGATGGAAGTAAACATGAACAGCAGATGAAGGAGGATTACTGGAAACTTGTGTATGCAGCAGGAACTCAGAGCAGAGTAGCAGGATCACCACGCAGGTTCAAAGGAGCAGGTGTAAAGCCAGGGAGTAATCAGAGGTCAGGAGCTGGATGCAAGGCAGAATACTCTAGCACAGACTGAAGGCTGGGGTGGAGTTTTATAGCAGGAGACACAGTGCACATGAGACCAAAGACACCATCTTGAAAAGGGCAGTAATGCACAAAAGGTAAAAAATGTTCACAGTCCTGACATTTCCATTGTCCGTTTCTCAATTAGTGCAGCCTGCTGCACATTTTTTCAAATTTATCCTACTAGTGGCTTTCCATCCGTATCCTGCTAGATTGTGGAAAAACACTACATAGGATTACACAGAGGAGATTTTTTTAGCCGTTTATGGCTCTCTGCATGGTCTCTGTGTGAGTGCAGCTCAGTCTGTAGTCTGTTCTGCGGAAAAAAACAAGCAGTTAATACAGTTCACCAAACACTCCACTTTAGAGTTGTGTAGGCCACATTAGCTCATATTAAAATCTAGTCCACACTTGATAACAAAAGTCTTCCTTATACCTGTTAGCATCTGTTCAGGAATAAGCACACTAAGCCCTTAGTACTTTTCTGCCTATCTTTATCAGTCTACCAAGATGAAGAAGGCAGGGAGTAAGGCACGTGGGCATGGGCGTGGAGGTGGAGCAGGGAAAGGACGTGGGGATTCTGTGCCTGCTGCGGGCACCGGTGACTCATCATCATCCCCCAGTTTTAGCAGGGAACAGTCCTTCATGCGCAGCTTTGTCGGAGCTCGACGTGCCCCGCTGCTGCGGGACGAACAAATTGAAGCCGCTGTCGGATGGATGGCAGCTAACGCATTGACTTCAATTAGTTCCACATCCTCTCAGGCACAGAGCACTGAAGAGCACCCATCTGTCTCTTCACCACCTGCCAAATTGCCCAGGCAGTCAGAAAGCCCAGGACAGGAGCCATCTCTACTTCTGTTCTCTTAATCTCTTGGCTTGGAAAGAGTGGGCCAGCCAAGCAGCATTGGAGAAATGGAAGAAGAGGCAGTATGCAGTGATGCCCAACAGCTTTTTCTCTCTTACTCTGAAGAGACGATGGGCTAGTGCCTCCGGTCAGCAAACCTCAGTACTAGAGTTGAGCAACTTTTACATTTTAGGATCGAGTCGGGTTTCGCGAAACCCGACTTTGTCAAAAGTCGGGTAGGGTGAAATCAGCCGATTATTTCGAAAAGTCAGGGATCCGACTGAAACACGAAACCCAATGCAAGTCAATGGGGAAGCAAAGTCGGCAGTGAGTGGAGGACAGGAAAACACCTACAGTGTCCAATTTAATGCCAAAAACATCAATTCTTGTTACTTAAGCTTGTCAATCTTAATTTACCTTATAATAATAGTTAGGCATTGAAAATTGGGGTCATTTGGCTAAAGTTGTGGGGGGGTAGGGCTGGCTCAAGTTTTTCATGGGCCCAGGAAACGCAGACTATGTCACGGCGGTGGAGCAGGGAGAGGTAAGTATTTCAACTTTGCAAGTGCTGTGATCCTGAGCAAGCAGGGAGGGCAAACTCGTTCGCATTGGCACTGGCACAGGGCTCCTCAAAGTACGGCGGTGTTTGACGGTGGGGCGCCTCCCACCGGCAGAGACACTTTTGTGTACTATGAGGGGCCCTGTGCCAGTGACGTAGCCAACGAGCATGCCCCCCCACCTGATGAAGGAACCTGCACTTTCATCTGCACCTTCCTCTTTGTCACCGTTTAAGGTGGTATAGTATGTGGGAAGGGGAACCAGACTTTCAGCAGGGTCAGATACTGGCTGTGTAGAGTGCAAGGGGAATGTAGTGGTCTGGGTCAATGTACCAGCAGACTCATCTAGCAGTGGCTGGGCAAAGGGCAGGATGAGGAGGAAACACAGATATAGGCCCAAAGAATAAAGTAGGCTAAATGCAGTTCAAAATTGGTAACATGACTAAACAGGCGGCATTGCTTTGTTCAGTGGAGGACAAATGTAATGAGAGGCTCACACAGTGAGTAGGCCCAAATAAGTAACGAGGCTAAATGCAGTTCAAAATTGGTAACAGGACTAACCAGGCAGCATTGCTTTGTTCAGTGGAGGACAACTGAAATGAGTGGCACACACAGTTAGTAGGCACAAATAATAAAGTGGGCCAAATGAAGTTCAAAACTGGTAACAGGAGTAAACAGGCGGCACTGCTTTGTTCAGTGGAGGAGAAAAGCAAGGAGTGACAGACACCATTAGTAGGGCCCAACCAAACAAGTAGGCCAAATGCAGTTTAATATCTGATCTAGGCCGAAAGCCTGCAAATTGAAGCTCAGCTTTTTTCAGTGGAGGAGAACACCAAGGAGCAGCAGACAACAGGGCCCAACCAAACTAGTAGGCCAAATGCAGTTTAAAATTTCCTATAGGCTGAAAGCCTGAAAATTGAAGCTCAGCTTTTTTCAGTGGAGGACAACCACAAGCAGCGGAAGACACTGTTAGTAGGCTCAAACAAACAAGTAGCCTGTTATGGACCTGGTGGTTAGGAGCACCCGGAATGACCTGATGGTTAAACTATCACACAGGACGAGCTCTGGGAAGTGGGAGCTCTGCTGACCGCAAGCCTAATCCTATCACACAAACACTAGAAATAGCCGTGGAGCGTACCTAACTCTGCCTAGACGCCTCTTCACAGCCTAAGAGCTAACTACACCTAAAGATAGGAAATAAAGCCTAACTTGCCTCAGAGAAATTTTCCCAAAGGAAAAGGCAGCCCCCCACAAATATTGACTGTGAGTTAAGATGAAAGTCACAAACATAAGAATGAAACAGGTTTCAGCAAAGGAGGCCAGACTTCACTAAACAGACTGAGGATAGAAAAGGTATCTTTGCGGTCAGCACAAAACACTACAAAAAGCCACGCAGAGTGTGCAAAAAGACCCCCGCACCAACTCACGGTGCGGAGGTGCCACTCTGCCTCCCAGAGCTTCCAGCTAGCAAGGCAATATCATGATAGCAAGCTGGACAAGAAAACAAAGATAAGCAAATAAACTAGCAGGGACTTAGCTTCTGCTGGAGTAGACAGGTCCTCAGAAAGATCCAAAAGAGATCTGAACCAGTACTAGAACATTGACAGCTGGCATCAAGTAACGATCTGAGTGGAGTTAAATAGAGCAGCCAGCCTGGGACCAAACGAGGTCAGCTGAGGAAGGAACCTCAGAACCAGCAGCTCCACTCACAGCCACCAGAGGGAGTCCATGGGCCGAACTCGCCGAAGTACCATTCATGACCACAAGAGGGAGTTCGAGAACAGAATTCACAACAGTACCCCCCCTTGAGGAGGGGTCACCGAACCCTCACCAGAGCCCCCAGGCCGATCAGGACGAGCCAAATGAAAGGCACGAACTAGATCGGCAGCATGAACATCAGAGGCAACAACCCAGGAATTATCTTCCTGACCATAACCCTTCCACTTGACCAGGTACTGAAGTTTCCGTCTCGAAATACAAGAATCTAAGATCTTCTCCACCACATACTCCAACTCCCCCTCAACTAACACCGGGGCAGGAGGGTCAACGGAGGGAACCATAGGCGCCACATATCTCCGCAACAACGACCTATGGAACACATTATGGATGGCAAAGGAAGCTGGAAGGGCCAAACGAAATGACACAGGATTGAGAATTTCAGAAATCTTATAAGGACCAATGAAACGAGGCTTAAATGTAGGAGAAGAAACCTTCATAGGAACATAACGAGACGACAACCAAACCAAATCTCCAACACGAAGTCGGGGACCAACACAGCGACAGCGGTTAGCGAAACGTTGAGCCTTCTCCTGGGACAATGTCAAAGTGAGTCCAAATTTGCTGTAACCTGTCCACCACAGAATCTACACCAGGACAGTCCGAAGGCTCAACCTACCCTGAAGAAAAACGAGGATGGAAACCAGAATTACAGAAAAAAGGCGAAACCAAAGTAGCCGAGGTGGCCCGATTATTAAGGGCGAACTCAGCCAAAGGCAAGAAGGACACCCAATCATCTTGATCAGCAGAAACAAAGCATCTCAGATATGTCTCCAAAGTCTGATTGGTTCGTTCGGTTTGTCCATTTGTCTGAGGATGGAAAGCTGAAGAAAAAGACAAATCAATGCCCATCTGTTATGGTTCTCAATGGCAAGAGAACATAGCCCAGCAAACATAAGAACTAGCTCTTGGAAGGATGGAAACTAAACTGACCATGAACTAAACCTGCCGCACAACTAACAGTAGCCGGGTAGCGTAGCCTGCGTTTTATCCCTAGACGCCCAGCGCCGGCCGGAGGACTAACTAATCCTGGCAGAGGAAAATATAGTCCTGGCTCACCTCTAGAGAAATTTCCCCGAAAGGCAGACAGAGGCCCCCACAAATATTGGCGGTGATTTTAGATGAAATGACAAACGTAGTATGAAAATAGGTTTAGCAAAATTGAGGTCCGCTTACTAGATAGCAGGAAGACAGAAAGGGCACTTTCATGGTCAGCTGAAAACCCTATCAAAATACCATCCTGAAATTACTTTAAGACTCTAGTATTAACTCATAACATCAGAGTGGCAATTTCAGATCACAAGAGCTTTCCAGACACAGAAACGAAACTACAGCTGTGAACTGGAACAAAATGCAAAAACAAACAAGGACTAAAGTCCAACTTAGCTGAGAGTTGTCTAGCAGCAGGAACATGCACAGAAAGGCTTCTGATTACAATGTTGACCGGCATGGAAGTGACAGAGGAGCAAGGCTAAATAGCGACTCCCACATCCTGATGGAAACAGGTGAACAGAGAGGATGATGCACACCAGTTCAATTCCACCAGTGGCCACCGGGGGAGCCCAAAATCCAATTTCACAACACCCATCTTAGCACAAAAGGACTGCCAAAACCTTGAAACAAACTGGGAACCTCTGTCCGACACGATGTTCTCCGGAATGCCATGCAAACGAACCACATGCTGGAAAAATAATGGTACCAAATCAGAGGAGGAAGGCAATTTAGGCAAGGGTACCAAATGGACCATCTTAGAGAAGCGATCACAAACCACCCAGATGACCGACATCCTTTGAGAGACAGGGAGATCTGAAATAAAATCCATGGAAATATGCGTCCAGGGCCTTTTCGGGACCGGCAAGGGCAAAAGCAACCCACTGGCATGAGAACAGCAGGGCTTAGCCCGAGCACAAGTCCCACAGGACTGCACAAAAGAACGCACATCCCGTGACAAGGAAGGCCACCAAAAGGATCTAGCCACCAAATCTCTGGTACCAAAGATTCCAGGGTGACCAGCCAACACCGAACAATGAACCTCAGAGATAACTCTACTAGTCCATCTATCAGGGACAAACAGTTTCTCCGCTGGACAACGGTCAGGTCTATCAGCCTGAAACTCCTGCAGCACCCGCCGCAAATCAGGAGAGATGGCAGACAAAATTACCCCCTCTTTGAGAATACCAACCGGCTCAGGAACTCCCGGAGAATCAGGCACGAAACTCCTTGAAAGGGCATCAGCCTTCACGTCCTTAGAACCCGGAAGGTATGAAACCACAAAATCGAAGCGGGAGAAAAACAGCGACCATCGAGCCTGTCTAGGATTCAACCGCTTGGCAGACTCGAGATAAGTCAGATTCTTGTGATCCGTTAAGACCACCACGCGATGCTTGGCTCCTTCAAGCCAATGTCGCCACTCCTCAAATGCCCACTTCATAGCCAACAACTCTCGATTGCCCACATCATAATTGCGCTCAGCAGGCAAAAACTTTCTAGAAAAGAAAGCACATGGTTTCATCACCGAGCCATCAGAACTTCTTTGAGATAAAACAGCCCCTGCTCCAATCTCAGAAGCATCAACCTCGACCTGAAACGGGAGCGAAACATCTGGCTGACACAACACAGGGGCAGAAGAAAAACGACGCTTCAACTCCTGAAAAGCCTCAACGGCCGCAGAGGACCAATTGACCACATCAGCACCTTTCTTGGTCAAATCAGTCAATGGTTTAACAACACTAGAAAAATTAGCGATGAAGCGACGGTAAAAATTAGCAAAGCCCAGGAATTTCTGAAGGCTCTTCACAGAAGTAGGCTGAGTCCAATCATAAATGGCCTGAACTTTAACAGGGTCCATCTTGATAGTAGAAGGGGAAAAAATGAAGCCCAAAAATGAAACCTTCTGGACTCCAAAGAGACATTTAGACCCCTTCACAAACAAGGAATTAGCACGAAGGACCTGGAACACCATTCTAACCTGCTTCACATGAGACTCCCAATCATCCGAAAAGACCAAAATATCATCCAAATATACAATCATGAATCTATCCAGGTACTTTCGGAAGATGTCATGCATAAAGGACTGAAACACAGATGGAGCATTAGAAAGCCCGAATGGCATCACCAGGTACTCAAAATGGCCCTCGGGCGTATTAAATGCTGTTTTTCATTCATCACCCTGCTTAATACGTACAAGATTATACGCACCTCGAAGATCTATCTTGGTGAACCAACTCGCCCCCTTAATCCGAGCAAACAAATCAGACAGTAATGGCAAAGGGTACTGAAATTTGACCGTGATTTTATTAAGAAGGCGGTAATCTATACAAGGTCTCAGAGAACCATCCTTCTTGGCCACAAAAAAGAACCCTGCTCCCAACGGTGACGACGACGGGTGAATATGCCCTTTCTCCAAGGACTCCTTTATATAACTCCGCATAGCGGCATGCTCTGGCACAGACAAATTGAACAGTCGGCCCTTAGGAAACTTACTACCAGGAATCAAATTAATAGCACAATCACAGTCCCTATGAGGAGGTAGGGCACTGGATTTGGGCTCATCAAATACATCCCGGTAATCCGACAAAAACTCAGGGACTTCAGAAGGAGTGGAAGACGAAATTGACAACAATGGAACATCTCCATGTACCCCTTGACAACCCCAACTGGACACAGACATTGATTTCCAATCCAATACTGGATTATGGACCTGTAGCCATGGCAAACCCAAAACGACCACATCATGCAGATTATGCAACACCAAAAAGCGAATATCCTCCTGATGTGCAGGAGCCATGCACATGGTCAATTGAGTCCAGTACTGAGGCTTATTCTTGGCCAAAGGCGTAGCATCAATTCCTCTCAATGGAATAGGATACTGCAAGGGCTCCAAGAAAAAACCACAGCGCCTGGCAAACTCCAAGTCCATCAAATTCAGGGCAGCGCCTGAATCCACAAATGCCATAACAGAATAGGATGACAAAGAGCAAATCAGAGTAATGGACAAAAGAAATTTAGGCTGTACCGTACCAATGGTGGCAGACCTAGCGAACCGCTTAGTGCGCTTAGGACAATCAGAGATAGCATGAGTGGAGTCACCACAGTAAAAACACAGCCCATTCTGACGTCTGTGTTCTTGCCGTTCAGCTCTGGTCAAAGTCCTATCACATTGCATAGGCTCAGACCTCTGCTCAGAAGATACCGCCAAATGGTGCACAGCTTTGCGCTCACGCAAGCGTCGATCGATCTGAATGGCCAAGGACATAGACTCATTCAGACCAGCAGGTGTGGGAAATCCCACCATAACATACTTAAGGGCTTTAGAAAGACCCTTTCTGAAAATTGCCGCCAGGGCACATTCATTCCACTGAGTAAGCACAGACCACTTTCTAAACTTCTGACAATATACCTCCGCTTCATCCTGACCCTGACACAAAGCCAGCAAGATTTTCTCTGCCTGATCCACTGAATTCGGTTCATCATAAAGCAATCCAAGCGCCAGAAAAAACGCATCCACATTACGCAATGCAGGATCTCCTGGCGCAAGGGAAAATGCCCAGTCTTGATGGTCGCCATGTAACAAAGAAATAATGATTTTTACTTGCTGAATGGGGTCACCAGAGGAGCGGGTTTTCAAAGCAAGAAACAGTCTACAATTATTTTTGAAATTCAGGAACTTAGATCTATTCCCAGAAAACAAATCAGGAATTGGAATTCTAGGCTCTAACATCGGATTCTGAACTACATAATATTGAATGCTTTGTACCCTAGCAGTGAGTTGATCCATACAAGAGGACAGACCTTAAATGTCCATATCTACACCTGTGTCCTGAACCACCCAGAGATTAAGGGGAAAAGAAAGACAAAACACACTGCAGAAAAAAAAATGGTCTCAGAACTTCTCTTATCCCTCTATTGAGATGCATTAACACTTTAGTGGCCAGCTGTACTGTTATGGACCTGGTGGTTAGGAGCACCCGGAATGACCTGATGGTTAAACTATCACACAGGACGAGCTCTGGGAAGTGGGAGCTCTGCTGACCGCAAGCCTAATCCTATCACACAAACACTAGAAATAGCCGTGGAGCGTACCTAACTCTGCCTAGACGCCTCTTCACAGCCTAAGAGCTAACTACACCTAAAGATAGGAAATAAAGCCTAACTTGCCTCAGAGAAATTTCCCCAAAGTAAAAGGCAGCCCCCCACAAATATTGACTGTGAGTTAAGATGAAAGTCACAAACATAAGAATGAAACAGGTTTCAGTAAAGAAGGCCAGACTTCACTAAACAGACTAAGGATAGAAAAGGTATCTTTGCGGTCAGCACAAAACACTACAAAAAGCCACGCAGAGTGTGCAAAAAGACCCCCGCACCAACTCACGGTGCGGAGGTGCCACTCTGCCTCCCAGAGCTTCCAGCTAGCAAGGCAATATCATGATAGCAAGCTGGACAAGAAAACAAAGATAAGCAAATAAACTAGCAGGGACTTAGCTTCTGCTGGAGTAGACAGGTCCTCAGAAAGATCCAAGAGAGATCTGAACCAGTACTAGAACATTGACAGCTGGCATCAAGTAATGATCTGAGTGGAGTTAAATAGAGCAGCCAGCCTGGGACCAAACGAGGTCAGCTGAGGAAGGAACCTCAGAACCAGCAGCTCCACTCACAGCCACCAGAGGGAGTCCATGGGCCGAACTCGCCGAAGTACCATTCATGACCACAGGAGGGAGTTCGAGAACAGAATTCACAACAGTAGCCCAAATGCAGTTTCATATTGTAAATATAGGCCGAAAGCCTGAAGATTGAAGCACAGGAGAAAAGCACAGGAGAACACCAAGGAACGGCAGACACCGTTAGTAGGCCCAACCAAACTAGTAGGCCAAATGCAGTTTCATATTCAAAATATAGGCCGAAAGCCTGAAGATTGAAGTTCAACTTTGTTCAGTGGAGGAGAAAAGCAAGGAGTGGCAGACACCGTTAGTAGGGCCCAACCAAACAAGTAGGCCAAATGCAGTTTAAAATTTCCTATAGGCCGAAAGCCTGAATATTGAAGCTCAGCTTTGTTCAGTGGAGGAGAAAAGCAAGGAGCGGCAGACACCGTTAGTAGGGCCAACCAAACAAGTAGCCCAAATGCTGTTTCATATTGTAAACATAGGCCGAAAGCCTGAAGATTGAGGCACAGGAGAAAAGCACAGGAGAACACCAAGGAGCGGCAGACACCGTTAGTAGGCCCAACCAAACTAGTAGGCCAAATGCCGTTTCATATTCAAAATATAGGCCGAAAGCCTGAACATTGAAGCTCAGCTTTGTTCAGTGGAGGACAGCTGTATTGAGTGGCGCAGACAGACATAGGTAGTAGGCCTAAAATAAAAAAGTAGGCTCAATGCAGTTTAAAATAGGTTACAGGGGTACACAGGCAGCATTGGTTTGGTCAGCGGAGGACGATTGCAAGGAGTGGCGCAGACTTACTAGGCCTAAAATTGAAAAGTAGGCTCAATGCAGTTTAAAATGCGTTACGGGGTACACAGGCAGCATTGGTTTGGTCAGCGGAGGACAATTGCAAGGAGTGGCACAGACTTCCTAGGCCTAAAATAGAAAAGTAGGCTCAATGCAGTTTATAATGGGTTACAGGGGTACACAGGCAGCATTGGTTTGGTCAGCGGAGGACGATTGCAAGAAGTGGTGCAGACTTACTAGGCCTAAAATAAAAAAGTAGGCTCAATGCAGTTTAAAATAGGTTACAGGGGTACACAGGCAGCATTGGTTTAGTCAGCGGAGGACGATTGCAAGGAGTGGCACAGACTTACAAGGCATAAAATAAAAAAGTAGGCTCTACGCAGTTCTAAACTGGTAACAGGAATTAAACTGGCGGCACTGCTTTGTTCAGTGGAGGACAACTGGAAGAAGTGGCTGACACAGTAAGTTGGCCAAAATAGTAAAGTGGGCTAAATGTCTGCAAAAAAAATGTTCCTAAATAAACAGGTGGCAAAGCTAGGTACAGGGGTGGGTTCCTCTGCTGAGTAGCAGACAGTGGTAGTTTGCGCACAGTATTTACAGGTCTAAATGGAGGGCAGGGTATTTTTACTATCATCTATCATTTCAACAAATTTGTATTGGCAGTGCCATTGAAGGATTTAACAGCACAGACTAAACAGTGGTGGAGCAGTGAGAGGTAAGTTTTGCAAGTGGTAGAGCACTGTTTGAGCTGGGGAGAACACTCTCTCATGGGCGGCGGTACTGGCACAGGGCCCCTCATATTACGACGGTGTGTCTAACGTTGGGTGTGCACCACCACTGCCAGAGACACTTCATTGTACTATGAGGGACCCTGTGCCAGTGCCGTCGGCCAAAAGTGGGCACACCCACCTGTCCAGGCAAACGGCACTCAAACGGGTGCTTGCGCCAAGTGGTGACCACGGCTCTGTGGGGAAAGTCAGCCCATTTAGGGAGGTATAAAAATGTCCGATGGTGGACATTCATCAGCTGCAAATGGAGGAATTGGAGCAGTCAGTAAGAGGAGTCCAAAAGCAAGACATTTTCACAGGAAAGCTACGTGTCAGCAGGGGAAGGTGGGGCAAAATTATTAGAAATCCATGATTGGTTCATTTTAATGAAGGTTAGATCATCAACATTTTGGGTAGCCAGACAAGTCCTTTTTTCGGTCAGTATTGAACCAGCAGCACTGAAGACTCTTTCTGATAGCACACTAGCAGCTGGGAAAGCGAGCTCCTGTAATGCATATTCTGCCAATTCAGGCCAAGTGTCTATTTTAGATGCCCAGGAAAAGCCAAGGGTGCTCACTATACTTAAGTGGGGGTTCTCTGGAGAAAAAGAGTCCAATATATTATAGATCACTCCGGCACACCAATTATCTTCAACAATTAATGTATATTTATTATTTGAATTTCAATTCAACAGTCAATGGGATGCCATACAGAAGGAGAAACGGTCACAGTTGTAGACTTATAAGGATTAGCCCCAACGTTTCGGCATTTAATTGCCTTTCTCAAGGGGTGTCTGTCTATCTGAAATATACATAAATGAAAGAAAATGACATATAGAGAAAATAGTATATGCATACAGGATGTCCTACATAGCATCAAATGAAGCATATGAAAAAAAGGAAAAAGAAAAGAGGAAGACATCCAATATAAACTATATATAGTAAGTATTCGGCCATCTGTATGGAACCACATATTTCGTAATGCATACAATACAATTATTACATTTGTACATATTCATAATTTGTATAAGGAACTAATCCTGATGGAGGACATCTCGCTAAAGGATAAGAAAAAGAGAACAACAAAGAACAACAACTGAATCTTCTTACATACACAATAAGATCTCTCACATATCTACAATGTGGCTGGCAACAGGATGCTATAAAGCCATTGCAATGAGGTACTACAGAGCCAATGTAATGGCTCTAGTAAAGTGTGAGTGTAGCCATACCAGGATATACTCCTCTTACTGGTGGATAAATAATATATATAAAAAAGGGAAAGTTATCTATAGTATATGATTCAAAGAAAAAGAAAAAAAGAAAAAGGAAGAAATATAAGAAATACATTACTTGTGTTGTAACCAGCAAGGTATGTGGCAGAACACTGCTGTATTCTTTTTAACTTTAGTGTCTTGTTTACAACTAGTTTCTCACTAAGATAATGCTCACCTAGCATATTGTTTCCCATTGCAGAGGGAGCCACATACCTTGCTGGTTACAACACAAGTAATGTATTTCTTATATTTCTTCCTTTTTCTTTTTTTCTTTTTCTTTGAATCATATACTATAGATAACTTTCCCTTTTTTATATATATTATTTATCCACCAGTAAGAGGAGTATATCCTGGTATGGCTACACTCACACTTTACTAGAGCCATTACATTGGCTCTGTAGTACCTCATTGCAATGGCTTTATAGCATCCTGTTGCCAGCCACATTGTAGATATGTGAGAGATCTTATTGTGTATGTAAGAAGATTCAGTTGTTGTTCTTTGTTGTTCTCTTTTTCTTATCCTTTAGCGAGATGTCCTCCATCAGGATTAGTTCCTTATACAAATTATGAATATGTACAAATGTAATAATTGTATTGTATGCATTACGAAATATGTGGTTCCATACAGATGGCCGAATACTTACTATATATAGTTTATATTGGATGTCTTCCTCTTTTCTTTTTCCTTTTTTTCATATGCTTCATTTGATGCTATGTAGGACATCCTGTATGCATATACTATTTTCTCTATATGTCATTTTCTTTCATTTATGTATATTTCAGATAGACAGACACCCCTTGAGAAAGGCAATTAAATGCCGAAACGTTGGGGCTAATCCTTATAAGTCTACAACTGTGACCGTTTCTCCTTCTGTATGGCATCCCATTGACTGTTGAATTGAAATTCAAATAATAAATATACATTAATTGTTGAAGATAATTGGTGTGCCGGAGTGATCTATAATATATTTTAGATGCCCAGTAATCAAAGGGGAATGACGTGTGAGGGAGAACATAGATAAGGGAGGAAAAATAGTTCGTAACCATACTGGACAAATGTTGTCTCCTGTCACTTTGAATTGATGCAGCAGTACCTGTTGTGTCTGCGGTCATTGCGAAATCACTCCACAATCTGGTCATGAAACCCCTCTGTCCAATGCCACTTCTGATTTGTGCACCTCTAACACGTCTGCCATGTTGACCCCTGCAGTTCGTGTGAGAACCATTACCGCCGCTGTGTGATGGGAATGCCTGAACCAAATGGTCTACAAGAGTTGCTTGTTTGGTAGCCAATATTTGTTCAAGGTTCTCATGTGGCATGATATTTTGCAATTTCCCTTTGTAGCGTGGATCCAGGAGGCAGGCCAACCAGTAATCGTCTATGGGTCATCATTTTGATAATGCGGGGGTCCCTTTTTAGGATATGCAAGGCATAATCAGCCATGTGGGCCAATGTTCCAGGTGTCAAATCACTGCTTGTGCTGGGTTGAGGAGCACTTTCTGCAAATCAACATCACTTGTCTCCCGCAAAAACCCAGTACCTGACCTTGCCAAGCCAACAATTTCTATTGCCCCCTGAGAAGCTTCCTCCTCCCATAAATATTCATCCCCATCATCCTCCTCCTCCTCTTCGTCTGCCACCTTGTCCTGGAGAGTTCCATGAGCAGACAATGGCTGACTGTCATCAAGGCTTCCCTCATCCTCGGCTGCAGATGCCTGCTCCTTAATGTGTGTCAAACTTTGCATCAGCATAAGCATTAGTGGGATGCTCATGCTTATGATGGTGTCGTCTGCACTTACCAGCCGTGTGCATTCCTCAAAACACTGAAGCACTTGACAGAGGTCTTGTAGCTTCGACCACTGCACAACTGACAACTCCATGTCTGCCATCCAACTGCCTGCCCGTGTATGTGTATCCTCCCACTAATACATTACAGCACGCCTCTGTTCGCACAGCCTCTGAAGCATGTGCAGTGTGGAGTTCCACCTTGTTGCAACGTCGATCATTAGTCGGTGCTGGGGAAGCTTCAGCGATCACTGATGGTTCTGCATACGGCTGGAGTGTACGGGCGACCGGCGGATGTGCGAGCAAAGTCTTCGCACCTTCAGGAGCAGGGCTGGTAACCCTGGATAACTTTTCAGGAAGCACTGCACCACCAGGTTCAAGGTGTGAGCCAGGCAAGGTATGTGTTTCAGTTCTGAAAGGGCTACAGCAGCCATAAAATTCCTTCCGTTATCACTGACTACCTTACCTGCCTCAAGATGTACACTGCCCAGCCAGGACTGAGTTTCTTGCTGCAAGAACTCGGCCAGAACTTCTGCGGTGTGTCTGTTGTCGCCCAAACACTTCATTTCCAGCACAGCCTGCTGACGCTTACCACTAGCTGTTCCACAATGGGACACCTCGTGTGCCACACTGGCAGCTGCGGATGGAGTGGTCGTGCGACTGCGCTCTGTGGACGAGATTTCACTTCTGCTGGAGGAGGAGGTGGAGGGGGAGCGGTGGCGAACGCCTACAGCCAACTGTTTTCTACACCGTGGGCTAGGCAGAACTGTCCCACTATGGCTGTCCCCTGTGGACCCTGCATCCACCACATTAACCCAGTGTGCCGTGATGGACACGTAACGTCCCTGGTTATGCCTACTGGTCCATGCATCTGTTGTGAGGTGCACCTTTCTACTGACTAATTGCCTGAGTGCATGGAAAATGCAGTCTTTGACATGCTGGTGAAGGGCTGGGATGGCTTTTCTCGCAAAGAAGTGTCAACTGGGTAGGTCATAGCGTGGTACTGCGTAGGCCATCAGGGCTTTGAAAGCTTTGCTTTCAACCAACCGGTAGGGCATCATCTCTAAGGAGATTAGTCTAGCAATGTGGGCGTTCAAACCCTGTGTACGCGGATGAGAGGATGAGTACTTCTTTTTCCTAATGAGAGTCTCTTGTAGGGTGAGCTGGACTGGAGAGTTGCATATGGTGGAACTAGCGGGGGTGGTGGTGGGCATGGCAGATTGAGAGAGGGTTGGTGAGGGTATTCTTGCTGTTGGCCTACATACAGTGTTTCCTACCAACAACCTGGTGATTCCCTGACTGCTTTGGCCTTGCGACGATACCTCCACATTTGCTGCCGGTGGTGTCCTAAATGGTGGGCTTACAGTGAGGGAAGCAATGTAGTGTTGCTGACTAGCTTCATGCAGAGCGGGTGCACCTACGTTACGGGACGTTTGGTAGTTAGTCCAGGCTTTCAAGTGCATGCTGTTTAAGTGTCTACGCATGCACGTCGTATTTAAATTTTTGACATTCTGCCCTCTGCTAAAGGTCCTTGAGCATTTCTTACAGATAACTTTGCACTGATCATTCGGATCTTGGTTAAAAAATTGCCAGACGGCACTCTTCCTACTATCGAATACCTTTTCAGGCATTGCACGCTGTGCTACTTTCACCCGATGACCACGCTGTCCTAAAACTGTTTTTGATTTTGACACCCGGTTTGTGCCAGATACGGGCCTGCCAGATGAAAGCTGTTGTGATGTTAATGCCTGCTGCGGCTCATACTCCTCCGCTTCAGAGCTACTGCCAGCGGCACCCTGTTCCCCCAATGGCTGCCAATCTGGGTCAACAACTCGGTCATCTATCACCTCCTCTTCAATGTCCTTTCTAACCCAGGCACCGTATATGTAAAGAGCTCCATGGAGTAACCTGTTGTGTTGCCTGACGCATCCTTCACTGTTGTTCTGGGTGAAGGACACAAGGAAGCGACTTGTTCCTGACCTGGAGCATCCACTAACGACTCGCTTTTTTAAAATTTTTAACTTTCCGAAGAGGAGGCGAAAGAGCTAGAGTCTGAGTCAGCAAGGAAAGCCAAAACTTTTTCCTGCTGCTCCGGCTTTAAAAGCGGTTTTCCTACTCCCAGAAAAGGGAGCGTTCAAGGCCTTGTGTAGCCAGACGATGACGCTGGCTCAACAACTCAAGCCTTAGGTGCTATTTTGCTTTTCCCACTACCACCAGATGCTCCACCACCACCATCATTACCAGCTGGCAATGACCGCCCACGGCCACGACCTCTTCCACCAGACTTCCTCATTCTTGGGAAAATGTAACCAAACTAACAACTGTTATATGGTACTGTAAAACAAGGTATAAGGTGTATGTAAATTTGTTGTGAATTTAAATCTCCCTTTCTATATGTGTGGGAGACTGCTGCAAAAATCAGGCCCACTGTATTACACTACACGGTATAAGTGGCAGAAAGTGGCTGGCAGATATACACCAAACAGAACTGACGCATATGCACTTAGTGGCAATATTAATCTCCCTTTTTATGTGTGGGACACTGCTGTAAAATTAAGGCCCACTGTATTACACTACACGGTATAAGTGGCAGAAAGTGACAGGCAGATATACGCCAAACAGAACTGACGCAGATGCACTTAGTGGCAATATTAATCTCCCTTTTTATGTGTAGGACACTGCTGCAAAATTCAGGCCCACTATATTACACTACACGGTATAAGTGGCAGAAAGTGGCTGGCAGATATACGCCCAACAGAACTGATGCAGATGCACTTAGTGGCGATATTAATCTCCCTTTCTATATGTGTGGGAGACTGCTGCAAAATTCAGGCCCACTGTATTACACTACACGGTATAAGTGGCAGAAAGTGGCTGGAAATATATAAAAAAAAGGGACTGTACTACAATATCAATCTCCCTACAATGATCTCAGGACAGGTATGGCAGCCAGCAATGAAAATGACTGCTGCACACAAAAGTGGGGACAAATAAACAATAGAACTGTGCAGAAAGGAGCAACAGGACTTTTGCTTTTAAAAAAGCAGTTGGTTTGCACAGCGGCATACAAACAGCAATGCAGCTATCAGGGAGCCTTATAAGCTACAGAGCTGATGCACGGAAATCTAGCCTCCACTGTCCCTGCAAAGAAAAGGTGGTGTTGGACAGTGGAAATCGCTACAGCACAAGCGGTTGGGGGTTAATATTTCCTCCGTAACAATATCCCTGCTTCTGACGAAGCTGCAGCAACCTCTCCCTATGCTCAGTTCGGCAGAAGTAAGATGGCGGTCGGCGTGCACGCCCCTTTATAGCCCCTGTGACGCCGCAGAAAGCAAGCCAATCACTGTCCTGCCCTTCTCTAAGATGGTGGGGACCGAGACCTATGTCATCACGCTGTCCACACTCTGCGTCCACCTTCATTGGCTGAGAAATGGCGCTGAAAGCTTCATGCGAAATGCGACTTTGGCGCGAAGATCGCCGACAGCATGGCCGATCCCACGCTGGATCGGGTCGGGTTTCATGAAACCCAACTTTGCCTAAAGTTGGCGATTTTTGAAAATGTCCGATCCGTTTCGCTCAACCCTACTCAGTACGCATCTGATGATGAGACTCAGGTGCCACTTTCCGGTATGTACTGTGCTGCCGATACTACCCAGGAGAAGCAGTTGGTGGAAGAGGGTAGTGTAGATGATGAGGTCTTTGACCCATCATGGCGTGAGGTACAGGAAGGTTGTGGGAGCAGCTCTGAGGAAGAGATTCCCCGAACGGCCCAAAGAGGGAGAGGGAGGGGGAAGACTGCGGTGCCTGTAGCCTCCACTTCGGCACCCGTTAGGAGCATGCCTCTTCCAAAAGCCAAAACGGGCACTCCCAAGACTTGCAGTGCCTGGTCCTTTTTTGACACAGTTGCAGATGACATTTGCTTTGTCAAATGCAAGGTGTGTCATCAGAAAGTCAAAAGAGGGAAAAGTGTCAGCAACCTCAATACCACAAATATGGTATACGGTAGTACTCCGAGGCAGCGGACTTCTGGTACGGGGGAAAGCATTATGTCATTGATTGCGATAGATAGGTCAGGTAAGGAAGATCTGTGGGATGGAGGAAAGATGATGAGTTCAGATTTGTCCACATTGAGTTTGAGGAAGCGAGAGGAGAAGAAGGAGGATATGGCTGATAGGCACTTTGGGATTCTGGACAGCAGAGCGGTGACGTCTGGGCCAGAGAGGTAGATCTGAGTGTCATCAGCATAGAGGTGGTACTGGAATCCATGGGACTTTATGAGTTGTCCCAAGCCAAGTGTATAGATTGAGAAGAGTAGTAGTCATAGAGCAGAGCCTTGGGGGACTCCAACAGAAATAGGGTGGGATGAGGAGGTAGTGTGGGAGTGGGAGACGCTGAATGTGCGGTTGGAAAGGTGTGAGGCGATCCAGGATAGGGCAAGGTCTTTGATGCCAAAGGAGGAGAGGATCTGTAGCAGGAGGCAGTGGTCAACTGTGTCGAAAGCAGAGGACAGGTCTAGAAGGGGGAGTACAGAGTATTGTCCAGTAGCTTTGGCGGTAAGTAGGTCGTTAGTGATTTTGGTCAGGGCAGTCTCAAAATGACCTCTAGGAAGGACTGGAGATTCGATACAAGGGGATCCCCTTTCTCCCACAGGGGAATGAGCCAAGCCAAAGCCTCACCCAAGAGATGGGAAATGTTGAAAGCTACTTTGGCATGGTCGGAGATGAACTGATGAACCAGGAGGTCGTAGTGCAGTGTGCACTGATTAACAACACCCCAACATAATAATAATAATAATAATAATAATCTTTATTTATATAGCGCCAACATATTCCGCAGCGCTTAGGGCAGGGTCTCCCCCATAGTGTGGGGATGGGGGCAGATGGGGTCAGTATCCAGGCACATAACTGGCAGGCTGCTGTATCATAGCCGAAGTAACCACAGCTTGAAGAATTGCGGGTGCTGCAAGAGTTGTCAATGCATCCAGGTTGAGGGTTAGAGTCCAAATGTAGGAGAGCATTTTATCCTGCTGCTCCTTCTCCAGGTACAGGTTTGAGAAAGTGGAGGTCTGGGAGTCAGCGGTTTCCATGGCCATAGTCAATGCTGTGTGTGTCAGGGGGGAATATTGAAGCCCTCAACCCTGGATCCCCTCATGAATCCTAATACCAAAGGGGAAAACATGTCAGGAATTAGAGGGAGATAAGAATGGTTAATAAGTACCACGACTATATGGAAACTTTTTTTCAGATTATTGGACTGTGTACTCATTTATGTGCTGTTTTTTGAAACTGGGAGAGAAATAAGAGTAGATTAATGCCACCTCTGTGTGGGATTTCTGAACGGTGATTTGATGTTCAGCTTAATTGTACCCTGTCATTTGTTACCTTAAATTGTGCATCTATTGATGATGCATGTGTCACAGGACTATATGACTCTTATGGGCACTGTGCAATAGGGATATTCATCTAGGTGTATCATTGTCTGAACTGCAGCCTAAAGATGACCATCAATGTGACTACAGACTCTGGCTATATTATTTTGGATGGGGTATTTATGTGACTTTGCAACTTTTTGCAGAATCTCTCCTGGAACATACTATGAGATATTTATCTCTTCATAATATTTTGGGTACTACCTGTCTTATATTTTTCTATGTGTGTTTTTTGTGTATATTTTAGTGTGTAGGATTTTCAGAGAGCATTAGGGTTTCCAGGGATACTGACGTGAAGCGGGGGCGCCATCACCTCTACAACTAGGATACCAACATCTGCTGGCAGGAAGGGTGAATCTTAGGGCTCATGTAGGGAGATATCATCCCTTAGTTAAGATAATATACTTCCTTTCGCTATTGACTCTTCACTGTTTTGCAGATTTTTATGGTAACCAAGTATTTTTGATCCATTTAACATTATAATAAAAGTTAATTTTTAGAGGTCTATTTTTTCTGGTGTTTAACAAATATGGAGGCCCAACCATTTCAAAAGGAAGGATTGGTGACGTTACAATGACAAGTAATGAATGAAAGTTTAAAAAAAAAAATACTCATATAGTCTTGTTCTCACAGTGTGCTGCTTTGGTCTCTGCAAAATGTGGTTAATAGCTTGGTATGACAGGCACAATGTAGCCTGCCACGTCCAGTCTCAGATACACAGACTGAGTGGCAAAGGAGAGAGCTGTTGGCACTCTTCTCTAACATTATTAACAGTATCTGCTTTTTTAGGATGTAGATCCTGCTGAAAACAAAAAGGTGGAATAATCATCACTGTCTCACCAAGCCACCATTCAAGATGGGTTTACTTGGACTCAGTTACCCCATAGAGACCATGAGGTCTGCTGCTATGGATGCCGCTTTAGGAGATTCCAGGGCTCACTGGAAGATTATCTGGTTATTTGGTGAGCCAGTTCAACTCTGCTCCATGCATGTTTACCCCTATATGTTTTAGTACTACTCCAAATCATAGACTTTCTAGAATTTCATTGAAATTGATGGTTAGAAAAACTATGAAATTTGGGACATGAACTCATATGACTGAATTTAAATAGTCCAAGAAGCGGAAATAAGATGGTAAAACCATAAAAATTGCAGTCTATTATTAAATGGTAGCTAAATTTATGCTTTAATAAAAAATAGACTAAAGATCCACCAAGAAAAAAAAAGCTAAAATTATAGCTATAAAGCACTGTTTAATTTTACTTTCTCAAAAATATATAGATTTGCTTTAGTACAATAAATCTAATATCAAATAAATCCTCCTATAGGAATATAAATCTAATCTCTCCTAGAAGCTGCTAAAGGTTATGAAACTTGGTAATCTCGTAATTAAAGTATAAATATTCACAACAATAAGTTACAGTATTACAAAAAGAAATGTGTTACAGAAAGTTGAAACAACTCCAACATGACAAACAAAGTCAAAAGTAACATTAGTATTACATTAAATCTTCAGCAACTGTATCTTGAGGGAATTTCCTAGAATGCAGCATTTCAAACCTGAATTTGAGCTGATATTCTCTTGATACAAGCCTGTGTTATTCTGAATTCTTTAGAGGACTCCATACGTTGTCCTGATTAAGGAATGGTACTTTGTGTGTTCAGAGAAGGTCATAGAAATTGTTATAAATAAAATAAGTCATAAACTGATGCTGATTTAAGAGGTCAAAACATGCATCTTTTAAGTTAATCTTTAAGGTAAAAGTTACAGTGTTCCGTATTCCCTTCATATTTGCAAAAAAACAAATAAATAATGTGGGTGTGACACAACCTTTTTAGGAGCCTATTTTCATACTTACAATTGAGAACCATTCTCATTGCATTTTTTCATAACTGGTTCTTCCAAAATCATCCAATAAAATGTAGAATACATAATATATCTAATATTCAATATGTCAGACATAAACCAACTTTACTTAACTGTTTAATGACCTGTGAAGTACACGTCTCAAATAAATAAAGGGAACACTTAAACAACAGAATGTAACTCCAAGTGAATCAAACTTCTGTGAAATCAAACTGTCCACTTAGGCGGCAACATTGTTTGACAATCACTTTCACTTGTACAAATGACATAGACAACAGATGGAAACTATTGGCAATTATCAAGACACTCAATAAAGGAGAGGTTCTGCAGGTGGGGACCACAGACCACATCTCAGTACCAATGCTTTCTGACTGATGATTGGTCACTTTTGAATGTTGGTTTTGCTTTCACTCTCGTGGTAGCATGAGTCAGACTCTACAACTCACACAAGTGGCTCAGGTAGTGCAGCTCATCCAGGATGGCACATCAATGCGAGCTGTGGCAAGATGGTTTGCTGTGTCTGTCAGCGTAGTGTCCAGAGGCTGGAGGCGCTACCAGGAGACAGGCCACTACACCAGGAATTGTGGAGGGGGCCATAGGAGGGCAACAACCCAGCAGCAGGACCACTACCTCAGCCTTTGTGCAAGGAGGAACAGGAGGAGCACTGCCAGTGCCCTGCAAAACGACCTTCAGCAGGCCACAAATGTGCATGTGTCTGCACAAATGGTTAGAAACTGACTCCATGAGGATGGTCTGAGTGCACAATGTCCACAGATGTGGGTTGTGCTCACAGCCTAACACCATGCAGGATGCTTTGCCTTTGCCACAGAACACCAGGATTGGCAAATTCACCACTGGCGCCCTGTGCTCTTAACAGATGAAAGCAGGTTCACCCTGAGCACATGTGACAGATGTGACAGAGTCTGGAGACGTTGTGGAGAGCGATCTGTTGCCTGCAAGATCCTACAGCATGACTGATTTGGCAGTGGGTCAGTAATGGTGTGGGTGGCATTTCTTTGGAGGGCCGCACAGCCCTCCATATGCTCGCCAGAGGTAGCCTGACTGCTATTAGGTACCGAGATGAGATCCTCAGACCCCGTGTGAGACCATATGCTGGTGCGGTTGACCCTGGGTTCCTCCTAATGCAAGACAATGCCAGACCTCATGTGGCTGGAGTGTGTCAGCAGTTCCTGCAAGAGGAAGGCATTGAAGCTATGGACTGGCCCGCCCGTTCCCCAGAACTGAATGCGATTGAACACATCTGGGACATCATGTCTCGCACCAAACGTCACATTGCACCACAGACTGTCCAGGAGTTGGTGGATGCTTTAGTCCAGGTCTGGGAGGAGATCCCTCAGGAGACCATCCGCCACCTCATCAGGAGCATGCCCAGGCATTGTAAGGAGATCATACAGGCACGTGGAGGCCACACACACACACTACTGAGCATCATTTCCTTGTTTTGAGGCATTTCCACTGACGTTTGGATCAGCCTGTAACTGCATTTTCCACTTTGATTTTGAGCATCATTCTAACTGCAGACCTCCGTGGGATATTAGTTGTGATTTACGATGATCATTTTGAGGTTTGATTGTTCTCAACACATTCCACTATGTAATGAATAAAGATATCTAGGATGTGGGATTTTAGTGTTCCTTTTATTTTTTTGAGCAGTGTACAGTATATTTTAATTACTGGTTCTGTGTGTGGTACATGGAACGTGCCCAGAAAATCACAAAATATAAAGTCCCTCATAGCTCTCACATACAGTTTGATGTGTGAATTATGTATCCACACTGTATTATGCTGACAAGTCCACACAGACAGTTTGGTTCTCCCTCAGATTCTCTACACAGTACTATGCACAACAGGTCACCCACATACAGTACAATGCTCTCACAGCCCCCAACATATAATGATATGACCCACAATCCTCACACAATAGTATGCCACTACACATGATATTATACTCCCAAATTCCTCCACAGAATAATGTCTACAAAGTCAGCACACAATATGTGATGCCCACACAGTCTCCCCCACAGTGGGTTGCCAACAGAGTAGGAAGTCTCCCAAGGTATACACCACAGAATATGATGCCAACACAATACATTCTCCACACAGAGTATGATACCCCAACAGTCCCCCTTACAGTATGATGTGTTCTCAGTGCTTTCCTCCATGTATAGTACATTCCCATATAATAAATTCTCCCCACACATAGTATAATGTCCTATAGCCCCCCACAGACAATAGAATGACCCCACTCATAGTATTATGCCCGTACAGTCTTCCAACGCATAATATGATGCCAGAAGTCTCTACAGCCACTTTCCTACAGTATGGTGCATGCAGGGCTCCCACACACAATATAATGCCCCTACATCTCCTTTCAAAGCACCCACACACAGAATTGTGCCTTCATAGCTCAACACACACAGTGGGTTTCTCCTATTTCCCTCTACACAGTATAATACCCCTACAGCTTCAAACACTGATGTCCACAGTTCTCCCACACACAGTTTGATGCTCTCACAGCCCCACACATATAATATGATGCCACCAAAGTACATTTCACCACACAGAGTATGATGCTCTCCACAGATCCTCATACAGACAGTATGATGACCCCGTAGTTTGTACAGCGCCATTTTTTAAATCTGGCCAGTGTCTCTTTATGTGCTAATAGCTCTGCAACACTTCTACATTTCCCATTGATCTGGAGATTGTTTTTTTGTGACACATTATACTTTATGACAATGGTAAATTTAGTTTGATATAACATTGCACCCCACAGAAGCTGATAATACATTTCACACATATGCAATTTGCCACAGTACAGCCAAAGGCAGGGTTGCAGAGTACACACAGTACTATCACAGACATGGTTGCCTAAGAATAGAAACATTTTTTTTACACCCACATATCACTGCCACCAACTCAGTTGAAAACGCCAAAACATTTTGGGTACGCACTGTACTATCACAGAGACTGGCGTAGAGTACACAAAGAGAGAGTGTTTTTGTAAAACTGTGTACATGCAAAACCTTATATTGTCCCTCACTACAGCTGCGTCCTGTAGTAATGGTGCCTCACAATGTGGGGGAAGGCCTGATAAAAGTACCCATAGAGGTCAGCAAAATAATAGGAGTAAATATATACAGCAAGGTAAATGTAAAGATTATTATAAATAGGCCTGATGTAAACTCTCAGCATAAAGAAAAACACAATACCAATAGAGTTGAGTGAATTTATTTGGATTTGAGTCCGAATACAATCGGCAGCGAATTTTGTTTTTCCAATATTCGTCAAACCCAGCCGAACGTCATTAGAGTCAATGGGAGTAGAAATTACCGAATTTGTTCGGAACCAATCATCAAACATAAATTCAGCATGAATAGGGTACCAATATGACACGAATATGGCAAATTCAGAATCGTTGACCGAATTTGAACAAATTTGCTCAACTCTAAATACCAATGGAAAAGACAAAGCAGTGGCAAAAATAAAAAAGTGCAACAGTACATAAGGGTAGCTTTATCTCTCCTGCCTGCACTGTAACTTTAATTTGACCTACTGGTGCTTCTCACAAAATTAGAGTATCATCAAAAAATGAATTTATTTCAGTTCTTCAATAAAAAAAGTGAAACTCATATATTATATAGAGTGATTACAAACAGAGTGATCTATTTCAAGTGTTTATTTCTATTAATGTTGATGATTGTGGCTTACAGCCAATGAAAACCTAAAAGTCATTATCTCAGTAAATTAGAATAATTTATAACACCAGCTTAAAAAATGATTTTAACCCCATTCTGCCAGCTGACAGGATAGTACGTCAGCTGGCAGTATCCCTTGCTTTGATGTGGGCTCCGGTGGTGAGCCCTCCTCAAAGTCGCGAAATGTCAGCTGTTTTCAACAGCTGATGTGCCCGCAATGGGCGTGAGCGGAATCATGATCCGCTAGCACCCATCATCTAGTTAAATGCCGCTGTCAAACTCTGACAGGAGCATTTAACAAGCACTGCTGGCTGTGTGACCGGAAATACACCGTCATGTGATCGGGGTCATCGGTGCATTGCAGAGCTGTTTGCACAATCTACTCCATGGGGATCAAAGAACTGATTCAAAGATTCACAGACTCAAGAGGAGGAAAGCATCTGCACCGATGGACAAATTTTGTTTCAGTTGGAGCTGGGGCCAGACAAAGTAGGGTCCTATACATTACCAAAAAAGTGGGGTCCAATAATGAAACAGCCACCTCCAATCACTATAATCAACTCATAATCACCAGAAAATAACTGGTGAAATACCGAGGCTAAGACAGAAATAGATAAAATAGATATCTTTATTAACAATGAAAATACATAAAAACTCACATAAAACAAAACAAGGGAATTTCCAAAATACGAAATAACTAATGGTCATACATATGTAAGAGTCCAAAATCATCGGACTACACAGATTCAGAAGAATATACTGGTATGTCATATATTACCCTTTTAAATAGGATATATTTCAGATGTATATTACTTTTATATCAAGAAGGGCAAGACAAAACACATATGCTGACTATAAAAAACTCTCTTAGATACAAAGATTCAGTTCATATATATATATATGAAAAGGTTATGAGGTGCATAATTCTGTGCAAAATTGCTTTTAAACATATCAAAAATTAATAAAGCCATATACAGGTCCTTCTCAAAAAATTAGCATATAGTGTTAAATTTCATTATTTACCATAATGTAATGATTACAATTAAACTTTCATATATTATAGATTCATTATTCACCAACTGAAATTTGTCAGGTCTTTTATTGTTTTAATACTGATGATTTTGGCATACAACTCCTGATAACCCAAAAAACCTGTCTCAATAAATTAGCATATTTCACCCGTCCAATCAAATAAAAGTGTTGTTTAATAACAAACAAAAAAACAATCAAATAATAATGTTCAGTTATGCACTCAATACTTGGACGGGAATCCTTTGGCAGAAATGACTGCTTCAATGCGGCGTGGCATGGAGGCAATCAGCCTGTGACACTGCTGAGATGTTATGGAGGCCCAGGATGCTTCAATAGCGGCCTTAAGCTCATCCAGAGTGTTGGGTCTTGCGTCTCTCAACTTTCTCTTCACAATATCCCACAGATTCTCTATGGGGTTCAGGTCAGGAGAGTTGGCAGGCCAATTGAGCACAGTAATACCATGGTCAGTAAACCATTTACCAGTGGTTTTGGCACTGTGAGCAGGTGCCAGGTCGTGCTGAAAAATGAAATCTTCATCTCCATAAAGCATTTCAGCCGATGGAAGCATGAAGTGCTCCAAAATCTCCTGATAGCTAGCTGCATTGACCCTGCCCTTGATGAAACACAGTGGACCAACACCAGCAGCTGACATGGCACCCCACACCATCACTGACTGTGGGTACTTGACACTGGACTTCAGGCATTTTGGCATTTCCTTCTCCCCAGTCTTCCTCCAGACTCTGGCACCTTGATTTCCGAATGACATGCAAAATTTGCTTTCATCAGAAAAAAGTACTTGGGACCACTTAGCAACAGTCCAGTGCTGCTTCTCTGTAGCCCAGGTCAGGCGCTTCTGCCGCTGTTTATGGTTCAAAAGTGGCTTTACCTGGGGAATGCGGCACCTGTAGCCCATTTCCTGCACACGCCTGACTCAGTCCACTGCTTCCTCAGGTTCCCCAAGGTCTGGAATCGGTCCTTCTCCACAATCTTCCTCAGGGTCCGGTCACCTCTTCTCGTTGTACAGCGTTTTCTGCCACATTTTTTCCTTCCAACAGACTTACCATTGAGGTGCCTTGATACAGCACTCTGGGAACAGCCTATTTGCTGAGAAATTTCTTTTTGGGTCTTACCCTCTTGCTTGAGGGTGTCAATGATGGCCTTCTTGACATCTGTCAGGTCGCTAGTCTTACCCATGATGGGGGTTTTGAGTAATGAACCAGGCAGGGAGATTTTAAAAGCCTCAGGTATCTTTTGCATGTGTTTAGAGTTAATTAGTTGATTCAGAAGATTAGGGTAATAGGTCGTTTAGAGAACCTTTTCTTGATATGCTAATTTATTGAGACAGGTTTTTTGGGTTATCAGGAGTTGTATGCCAAAATCATCAGTATTAAAACAATAAAAGACCTGACAAATTTCAGTTGGTGGATAATGAATCTATAATATATGAAAGTTTAATTGTAATCATTACATTATGGTAAATAATGAAATTTAACACTATATGCTAATTTTTTGAGAAGGACCTGTATATATATATATATATATATATATATATATATATATATATATATATATATATAAACACTGTGTATCCCTCCCTGATATGTATAAATAAATAAGATGCCTAGTACTGTACAAAAACTACACTTAAAATGTATCACGCAGCAGCAATAGTAAACAAGCACTATGTAAAGTGCTCTGTGCTGTACAAAAAGTGCATACTATCACCAGACCAGCCAAAAAGGAGGAGAAGCTGAAATGCGAGAGTGCAGCAAAAGTGACCGTACCCCAACCTGTGAATGTAACTACTTACACATGGGAGACCATCAGTGACCCCGACAGCGCCGTTTCGCCATATTGGCTTCCTCAAATGGGGGCATGTCTGTGTGCTAACTTGTCCGTGCTTTTAAGCCCGCATAGGGCGCGCATTAAACAGCTGATTCGGATATCAGTATTAACGGCATCTATTTGCGCATGCGGCGTTTTACGGGCTTCCCCTGTTGGAAAAGTGACTTCCCTTGCCGCACGCCTGGAACGCAGGCGTGGAACGCACTGCATCCAGCAGAGGGCGGGGTAGGAAGTCACGGAGTCGCCCCAAACTGCGCATGCGCTAGCCGTGTATTGAACTGAACCGAAGAAATAAGAAAGGAGAAAAGGAGAAGAAAAAGAGGATAAGAACATCAGGGGACACTGCGCCAACTACAGCATTGGATAATCCGGTACCCGAAAAGGTGAATACTAGCTGTGTAATACAAAAACAAAAGTGAAATAAATGAAAATGATCACTATGTCAGGAGACGTGTGAAATATATATATATATATATATATATATATATATATATATATATATAAATATTACAACATCATGAGAATACTGCACCAGCTACAACATTGGATAATCCGGTGCCAAAAAGGGTGAATAATAATTGTGCAGTGCAAAATCAAGGTAAAATAAATTAACATAATCACTAAGTAAGAGACATATAAAATATATACCTGCCTCCAATTTGGATTACATAAAAATAAATATAAATAAGAATTACAATAAAATTGACAGCATATAGTTGTCATTCATTTCGGCAATCCTTAAAATATGATTAACATAATAAATCCAACATATACACAGATTATATGTGCAGCAAAACATATGTGTATACACATTCAAAAATAAACAATTAAATAAATATAATTTGACATAATCAATACTACAAATGTAATGTGAACATATTCAAAGTGCCTTCAACATCAATAGTATGCGTAGCTCCCCATAGATGGAACACTTCCAGGGACAGTGGGTTCGGGTCATCCAAATATATGATAGACAAGCCATCCTGCGCATATCATCACGGGCTGGACAGGTACCCCAAGTCCATAATCCTCACTATGTAGAAAACCAAACAAAGTAAATTAAAATCTAAAACACACAAACACAGATAATTAAAACTATATTAAAAACAGGAATACGAGAGAGAATCTTTTTAGTATTCATTTATTTTATCGGATTCCTACCCTGCAATATTCTATAAAAATGCCGTAAATCCCAAATTTTCATTTAGGCCGTTTGAGGTCATAGTGCCCAGGAGGTAAATCCATTTACTCTCCCTCTGTGCCAGGGCTTTGCTCAGATTACCTCCTCTAGGCCCCAGACAGACCTGATCAATAGCTTGAATCCTCAAGCCAGATGGGTCACATTGATGGAAACACTTAAAATGCCTTGGAAGGGTTTTCAACAAGGCAATATCTTCCACTACAGACGCACAATTATTATTCACCCTTTTTGGCACCGGATTATCCAATGTTATAGCTGGTGCAGTATTCTCATGATGTTGTAATATTTATATATATATATATATATATATATATTTCACACGTCTCCTGACTTAGTGATCATTTTCATTTATTTAACTTTTGTTTTTGTATTACACAGCTAGTATTCACCTTTTCGGGTACCGGATTATCCAATGCTGTAGTTGGCGCAGTGTCCCCTGATGTTCTTATCCTCTTTTTCTTCTCCTTTTCTCCTTTCTTATTTCTTCGGTTCAGTTCAATACACGGCTAGCGCATGCGCAGTTTGGGGCGACTCCGTGACTTCCTACCCCGCCCTCTGCTGGATGCAGTGCCTTCCACGCCTGCGTTCCAGGCGTGCGGCAAGGGAAGTCACTTTTCCAACAGGGGAAGCCCATAAAACGCCGCATGCGCAAATAGATGCCGTTAATACTGATATCCGAATCAGCTGTTTAATGCGCGCCCTATGCGGGCTTAAAAGCACGGACAAGTTAGCACACAGACACGCACCCATTTGAGGAAGCCAATATGGCGAAACGGCGCTGTCGGGGTCACTGATGGTCTCCCATGTGTAAGTAGTTACATTCACAGGTTGGGGTACGGTCACTTTTGCTGCACTCTCGCATTTCAGCTTCTCCTCCTTTTTGGCTGGTCTGGTCATAGTATGCACTTTTTGTACAGCACAGAGCACTTTACATAGTGCTTGTTTACTATTGCTGCAACGTGATACATTTTAAGTGTAGTTTTTGTACAGTACTAGGCATCTTATTTATTTATACATATCAGGGAGGGATACACTGAGTGTTTATATATATATATATATATATATATATATATATATATATATATACAGTGGGGCAAAAAAGTATTTAGTCAGTCAGCAATAGTGCAAGTTCCACCACTTAAAAAGATGAGAGGCGTCTGTAATTTACATCATAGGTAGACCTCAACTATGGAAGACAAACTGAGAAAAAAAAATCCAGAAAATCACATTGTCTGTTTTTTTAACATTTTATTTCCATATTATGGTGGAAAATAAGTATTTGGTCAGAAACAAAATTTCATCTCAGTACTTTGTAATATATCCTTTGTTGGCAATGACAGAGGTCAAACGTTTTCTGTAAGTCTTCACAAGGTTGCCACACACTGTTGTTGGTATGTTGGCCCATTCCTCCATGCAGATCTCCTCTAGAGCAGTGATGTTTTTGGCTTTTCGCTTGGCAACACGGACTTTCAACTCCCTCAAAAGGTTTTCTATAGGGTTGAGATCTGGAGACTGGCTAGGTCACTCCAGGACCTTGAAATGCTTCGTACGAAGCCACTCCTTCGTGGCCCTGGCGGTGTGCTTTGGATCATTGTCATGTTGAAAGACCCAGCCACGTTTCATCTTCAATGCCCTTGCTAATGGAAGGAGGTTTGCACTCAAAATCTCACGATACATGGCCCCATTCATTCTTTCATGTACCCGGATCAGTCGTCCTGGCCCCTTTGCAGAGAAACAGCCCCAAAGCATGATGTTTCCACCACCATTCTTTACAGTAGGTATGGTGTTTGATGGATGCAACTCAGTATTCTTTTTCCTCCAAACACGACAAGTTGTGTTTCTACCAAACAGTTCCAGTTTGGTTTCATCAGACCATAGGACATTCTCCCAAAACTCCTCTGGATCATCCAAATGCTCTCTAGCAAACTTCAGACGGGCCCGGACATGTACTGGCTTAAGCAGTGGGACACATCTGGCACTGCAGGATCTGAGTCCATGGTGGCGTAGTGTGTTACTTATGGTAGACCTTGTTACATTGGTCCCAGCTCTCTGCAGTTCATTCACTAGGTCCCCCCGCGTGGTTCTGGGATTTTTGCTCACCGTTCTTGTGATCATTCTGACCCCACGGGGTGAAATTTTGCGTGGAGCCCCAGATCGAGGGAGATTATCAGTGGTCTTGTATGTCTTCCATTTTCTAATTATTGCTACCACTGTTGATTTCTTCACTCCAAGCTGGTTGGCTATTGCAGATTCAGTCTTCCCAGCCTGGTGCAGGGCTACAATTTTGTTTCTGGTATCCTTTGACAGCTCTTTGGTCTTCACCATAGTGGAGTTTGGAGTCAGACTGTTTGAGGGTGTGCACAGGTGTCTTTTTATACTGATAACAAGTTTAAACAGGTGCCATTACAACAGGTAATGAGTGGAGGAAAGAGGAGACTCTTAAAGAAGAAGTTACAGGTCTGTGATTGACAGAAATCTTGATTGTTTGTTTCTGACCAAATACTTATTTTCCACCATAATATGCAAATAAAATGTTAAAAAAACAGACAATGTGATTTTCTGGATTTTTTTTTCTCAGTTTGTATCCCATAGTTGAGGTCTACCTATGATGTAAATTACAGACGCCTCTCATCTTTTTAAGTGGTGGAACTTGCACTATTGCTGACTGACTAAATACTTTTTTGCCCCACTGTATATATATATATATATGGCTTTATTAATTTTTGATATGTTTAAAAGCAATTTTGCACAGAATTATGCACCTCATAACCTTTTCATATATATATATGAACTGAATCTTTGTATCTAAGAGAGTTTTTTATAGTCAGCATATGTGTTTTGTCTTGCCCTTCTTGATATAAAAGTAATATACATCTGAAATATATCCTATTTAAAAGGGTAATATATGACATACCAGTATATCCTTCTGAATCTGTGTAGTCCGATGATTTTGGACTCTTACATATGTGTGACCATTAGTTATTTCGTATTTTGGAAATTCCCTTGTCTTGTTTTATGTGAGTTTTTATGTATTTTCATTGTTAATAAAGATATCTATTTTATCTATTTCTGTCTTAGCCTCGGTATTTCACCAGTTATTTTCTGGTGATTATGAGTTGATTAAAGTAGGGTCCTAGCAGAATCCAGACCCTCATCACCAGACAATAACCCCAGGGTGTGGAGTTGATCCTGATGAAACTCAGATACCAGAGGCGCACATGGACTGTACTGTGCTGCAAGGGCCGGAAGAGGAGGAGAGTGACTCCAAGAGCGAGGAGTGGGAGAACAGAGAGGATAACAGTGAGGTTGTAGATCCCATTTGGTGCAAATTCACAGTCACACAGCTGAGTAGCTCAGCAGAGGATGTGGAAGAGGAGGAAGACAAGTAGGTTACGCTGCGGCTTCTCACACAGTCTCTGAGTGATGCAACCGTGACAAGCACTGCATCCTCAGCCACAACTCTTGCTCTCTGGCTGTGTCAAGAAGCAGCTGTGGGTTTACAGTTCACAGGGGCTGCAAGGGTTGGC
Source organism: Ranitomeya variabilis (assembly GCF_051348905.1). Lineage (NCBI taxonomy): Eukaryota > Metazoa > Chordata > Amphibia > Anura > Dendrobatidae > Ranitomeya > Ranitomeya variabilis. The sequence goes on along the minus strand of NC_135232.1, from coordinate 928,135,126 downwards.
TAGCCTGAGCTTTTTTTTACACTGCAAAGGATGACCCAACTCATGTTGTGTGCCAACTTTGTAAAAAAGGACTGGGTAGTGGCAAAAAATCCAATAATTTGACAATTACATGCATGAATCGGCACCTGCATTAGTCTGGGAATCTCACTGCGCTAAAATGGGCATTTATGGTCCTAACCATGTAATCACCGCAGAGCTCTAATACTTGAAATTTCTAAAATATAAATTTTATTCAAATAACCTAAAATATCAATACAAAAAATTGAATACACACCAACACCAATGCATTTAAAATTAGTACACCCAAGGAGAGGTGCCTGACCCTATATACAACCTCTCTCACCATGCATCATTCATGAATGAGGATTGTCTCTGAGACTCTGGCCATTATGCCTGATCCGTATCTGCTATAAGAAACAAGAGCTAAGTACTCCTTGCTACGACTTGTATTATCATATTGTGCTCCTGATGAACCCCAGTGGAGGGGAAACGCGTTGAGTGTTGTGGATACTGGAGTATGTATATTTTGCCATCAAGGATCATCTTTAATGGGAAATGTTTACTGTGGTTTGCAGCAATCTTCGCTGTAAGGGCTGCTATTTTTTGGAGCAGAGTGTTGTGGATACTGGAGTATGTACACTCACCGGCCACTTTATTAGGTACACCTGTCCAACTTCTTGTTAACACTTAATTTCTAATCAGCCAATCACATGGCGGCAACTCAGTGCATTTAGGCATGTAGACATGGTCAAGACAATCTCCTGCAGTTCAAACCGAGCATCAGTATGGGGAAGAAAGGTGATTTGAGTGCCTTTGAACGTGGCATGGTTGTTGGTGCCAGAAGGGCTGGTCTGAGTATTTCAGAAACTGCTGATCTACTGGGATTTTCACGCACAACCATCTCTAGGGTTTACAGAGAATGGTCCGAAAAAGAAAAAAAATCCAGTGAGCGGCAGTTCTGTGGGCGGAAATGCCTTGTTGATGCCAGAGGTCAGAGGAGAATGGGCAGACTGGTTCGAGCTGATAGAAAGGCAACAGTGACTCAAATCGCCACCCGTTACAACCAAGGTAGGCCTAAGAGCATCTCTGAACGCACAGTGCATCGAACTTTGAGGCAGATGGGCTACAGCAGCAGAAGACCACACCGGGTACCACTCCTTTCAGCTAAGAACAGGAAACTGAGGCTACAATTTGTACAAGCTCATCGAAATTGGACAGTAGAAGATTGGAAAAACGTTGCTTGGTCTGATGAGTCTCGATTTCTGCTGCGACATTCGGATGGTAGGGTCAGAATTTGGCGTAAACAACATGAAAGCATGGATCCATCCTGCCTTGTATGGAGCATCTTTGGGATGTGCAGCCGACAAATCTGCGGCAACTGTGTGATGCCATCATGTCAATATGGACCAAAATCTCTGAGGAATGCTTCCAGCACCTTGTTGAATCTATGCCATGAAGAATTGAGGCAGTTCTGAAGGCAAAAGGGGGTCCAACCCTTTACTAGCATGGTGTACCTAATAAAGTGGCCGGTGAGTGTATATTCTGCCATCAAGGCTCACCTTTAATTGGGGAATGTCTATTGTGGTTTGCAGCAGTCATCTCTGTAAGCTATTCTTGGAGCATGTCATTTAGAGCTTTGCTCTTTACTTTTTGCTACACATCTTTGATATAGAGAGTGTTTGTTGAATTTATTAGAAATGTTCCTAGATATATATCAAATTATCTAATATACCAAAAATTATGTGATCTTGATTATTAAGTAAATAGATATCTCTTTCTCTCTCTCTACCATCCTCTGCTCCTTTTCTTAATCATATATTTAGTGACCCATTTACATATATACATAGATGATTACTTTCTATTTATCTTTATAAGATTTTTTATTTTCAGACCTTCTTTAGAAAAAGGAGTAGGCTATAATTATTCATCTGCAAGCCAATCCTTTTTTCTTTTAGAGTATTTAGCTACAGGTTTAGATATCAATGTTTCATCCTTTACGATATATAGCTATAGGTTTAGATATCAGTATTTTATCCTTAGCCATCACAGCCTATCTAGACTTTACAAATAATATAAACAGCTATATATATTTCACCGTTTGTGTGTGTATCTTTTTCACTCCCCTGCCATTGATAGAGACAAGTAGGGCGAACAGGGAGAGCCGCCGAGGAGTGGGGGTGCCAGTGCGCAGGATATAGGGTGCCAACCTCCGCTGTCAGGCAGGGTGAGACAGGTTGTATATAGGGTCAGGGACTTCCCCCTGGGTGCACTAATTTTAAATGCATTGGTGTTGGTGTGTATTCACTTTTTTGTATTGATATTTTAAGTTATTTGAATTAAATTGATGTTTCAGAAATTTCAAATATTAGAGCTCTGAGGTGATTACATATATATATACCTCTAATAGCTTATCTTCCACAAACTGTGAACATTTATGGTCCTTACCATCCTTTGGCTGCCCCAGCAACTGTATCTGCTGCTTCTTTCTCCTCCAGCACCATGTCAAGTGTTCTCACAATGGTCTCCGGCCCAGAACCGGTACTTGTTTATCGGCTACAATATGGGTAAATGAGAGCCCGTCAGCTTTTACGGAAATGGAGATGCCTGTTGTTTTTGCTTCACTGAGAACACTACATCTTTCTCAATTCACTAAAGCATCTCTACTTGCACCTCACTCACACACCAGCAGTTTGTTCTGTTCACCCTTCTCCATACTCTCTCAGCACAGCAGCCAGCCCTTGGTCCTCAGTTGTGGTCACGTAAAAGAATGTTTCCTCCTACACATGCAAAAAGCTAAGAGATTGAACTCCACCATCTCCAATCTGTTGGTTATAGAAATGCTGCCTTTCCTCTTGGTGGATACAGACAGTTTCCAAAAGTAGATGGCAGTCGCAGTCCCCCAAGACCAGTTGCCCTGTCGCCATTACTTCTCTAACAAAGATGTGCTTGCGCTAAAGCGGCATGTCGCATATAACATCACCCTTTCCCTGAAAAAATCCTGACAGGGTGCATTTCAACACTGAGAACTGGATGAGCAAACATGGGCAGGGGTGTTACATTTCACTGACTGGGCACTGGGTTACTCTTGTGGCTATGGGGGCAGGTGGAGAAAAGGCTGCTCCACAAGTCTTGGAAGCCCAAAGGCTTGCAGAGTGCTTGTGAATGGAGAACTAAACCACTACCCATCATAAGATGGAGAACTAAACTACTAGACAACAGGGCTCAGAGAACTAACTTCTAAACACCTAGGGTTGGATAACTAAACCACGACTCACCAGAAGATGGAGAACTAAACTACTAGACAGCAGAGGTTGGAGAACCAAACTACTAAACACCTTGGGTTGGAGAGCTAAAACACTACACATTAATGGATGGAGAAATAAGCCTCTACACCCAAGGAATGGTGAACTAAAACACTAGACACCAAGGTGTCACTAGACAGCAAATATTGGAGTTCTCAAGGCTTGCGGGACAAATCTCTTTATCTAACACTTCCTCCACTGCTTGTGCCTCCTCCACTTCCTGTAGGGCCTCCACCTGTGCCCTAAACCTCTCCCTTAACAAAATAAACTTTCCAACAGTACAGAAAAAAAAACCCACCTCCATACTGCACAGTCAGGGAAAATAAAAATCAGGCAGTATTTAAATTAATATGCTTTGGAGATTGCAGTCATATAGCTCAAGAGTTGCGGACAGCTATCCAACCTCAGTTTGAGAAATGGCTGTCTCCACTGAACCTGGAGTCAGAGAAGGCCATGTGCAATAATGGTGTGAACCTGGTGGGTGAACCTGTGCCAGGGCAACCACACACAGGTGCCTTGCATGACTCATGAGAGATGACCTCAACTTGGTTGTACAGCTATTTCTATGTTACTCTCCCAGCCTTTATGTGCTGCTGCAGAAAGCACAGTCACTGTGTGCTCATTTCTGGCATCCACAGGCCATGTATCATCGACTTGCATTGCTACAGAGGTCTTTCAGGCAACAGTTTAACTGGTTTATATGCACTATGCCGATACAGTTGAATTCCACTTTCCACATGCTGCAACAACGGTGGCAGCAGTGATGACCCCTGGAAATGTATGATATTTTGCATAGCTTGACCCAACTTAATACCAATGTGTAGTAAATCACGCTTGGGAAGTTGGCACATATGAAATACCTCTTCACCCTTCTGCACAGTTTTGAAATGACATTTAAGATGGTTAGCGCTGTCATCAGCATCACTATTCTGATTATCTACATGCTGGAGCACACTTTAAATAGTCTGCAGGAGGAGGTGGTGGTCACAGAGGAAGAGGAGGAAGTTGAGAAGGATGTGGAAGTGAAAACAATATCTAAAAGTTCTGGACTGTTGTCGCACAGGTGGGTTCCATGGGAGGTTGGATTACATCGATCCAGAGGGGGTCATATTTAGGGGGTTAGTAAAGATGCAGGAGCCAAGGAACAAATGGAGGTGGATGAGGAGGAAGAGGTGATGAGCACAACAGTAAGTAGATTAAAAGGATAATGATCCACTCTGTTGTCTGTGGTTGGCGGAAGGGGAAGGTTTAAGCAAGCTTGAGTGTTACCCTGTCACCAGCACACTATGTACTTGGACCTCATAGAAGTGTCTGAAACATGACCGCCTTCTTGCTGCACTGTCGGCAACATGATTGTTGGCCGTATTGTTAGAATTAGAAATAGTGCTGACTACTGGGTTGCCACTTTGTTATATCCATGGTACAATTGTAAATTTTGCCAGATGATTAACCCCCTCGAATGGGATGCATGCATGCTTGATTATCGAAACACACTTGTAGACAATCTTCAGCATGGTGGCTTAGTGGTTGGCACTGCAGCTTTGCAGCACTGGGGTCCTGGGTTCAAACCCCACCAAGGACAACAGCTGCAAGGAGATGGCATGTTCTCCACGTGTTTGCGTGTGTTTCCTCCCACACTCCAAAGACATACTGACAGAAAATCTTGGCTTTGCCAAAAATGTTTGAGAAGCGCTGTGTACCGTATAAGCCAAGGCACCTAATTTTGGCATGGAAAACTGGGTAAGCTTATTGACTCGAGTATAAGTCCAGTATGCATTGTCCCCTCATCCCTGTTCTGCTGTGTGGCTCCGCCGGTCTCCTAGTTGTATGCATGGCTCAGCATCCTCCCCATCCTCCCCTTCTATGCATGGTTCAGCATCCTCCCCCTTCTATGCATGGCTCACCATCCTCCCCCTTCTATGCATGGCTCACCATCCTCCCCCTTCTATGCATGGCTCATCGTACTCCCCGTCCTCCCCCTTCTATACAGGCATCCTCCCCTTCTATGCATGGCTCAGTGGCCTCCCTCTTTTATGCATGGCTCAGCGTCCTCCCCCTTCTATATAGGCATTCTCCCCTTCTATGAAGGGCTCAAAGTCCTCCCCATCCTCCCCCTTCTATGCATGGCTCAACGTCCTCCCCGTCCTCCTCCTTATATGCATGGCACAGCATCCTGCCTGTCCTCCCCCTTCTAGGCATGGCTCAGCATCCTTCCCATCCTCCCCTTCTGTGCATGGCTCAGTGTCCTCCCCATCCTCCCCCTTCTATACATGGCTCAGCATTCTCTCCACCCTCCCCCTTCTATGCATGGATCAGCATCCGCCCTGTCCTCCCCGTCTATGCATGGCTCAGCGTCCTCCCCATCCTCCCCTTAAATGCATGGCTCAGGGTCCTCCTTGTCCTCCCTTTCTATGCATGGCTCTGCATCCTACCCATCCTAATCACCCTTCTCACATGGTCCTGCACGTCCATGCATCTCCATTTTCCTGATGCCGGCGGCAGGTCTCCTCTCCTCTGCTTTTGTCATACCCGGCAGCCAGCGATCTTTCCAACATGTCTTCAGCACTGCTGGTGGTGCCCTGACAGATAAGCACATCCAGCTATATACAAGAGTAAAATAAATAAATTGAACCCGCTTTAGTGGTGTTTGCCCCTAATTTGGGGAAATGTTTGGACTCCAAATTGGGTCTCCTTCCTGTGTGTTGCCTGAATTTTGGCAGGGCTCTCAGTCCACCAGGCCTACACCTGTCACTCATCCACCTGTTTCTTGTTCAATGTTTAAGCTAAAAATGCTGGTCCAAGCCCTGTCCCAGACCCTGTCCCATGCTAAAATGTGGTGTGCTGGCTGGACCACACAATTAGCATAAAGGATTTATATACTAAAATGTAGCCTGTCAGCACGCTGTTAGCGCAAACAATTTACATTCAGAAATGTGGACTCCTGGCTGGAGCCAAACTTGCACTAAATATTTATATACTGAAATGTTGCCTTGTTTCAGGACCACAATATTAAAACAAATATTTTATATTCTGAAACTTAGACTTCTGCCTAGCCAAAATTATTGCCAGCATAAAATATTTGTGTGCAGAAATGTGGCCTTGTTTCAGGAACAGAGGAGCTTTAAACCCTCTCATCCCATCAAACACTCTAACCTAACCACGTGTTTGATGTGAGGGGAGGGTTTGCAGAACTCAGAAACGCGGTGTGCTTTTAAATGGTAATTTTTTTTCCCTAACTATAGGTGTTCACATTTGCGGCTAGCCAATCAGGATGCAGGAAATGTCCACAATGTCCTGAAACAACGGCTTGTGTCATTGGCTGCTGAAATCACATTTCTCTCTCCATATAACTGGCATCTTGTTTTAGTGCCATTTTGACACTATAACAGCCCAGAGAGGCTGCTCTGTCCTGATGCTGGCAGCTAGATTTTAGGTATTTAGATAGCCGGTTGTTTCTTACTCACATAGTTTAGCTAGGTAGTGTCCTGTGTGGCTGTGAAACCAACCTTCCAGCAATTTATTTGTTTTTTTTGCCATTACTGAGGTCTACAGACAAAGACAGCAGGGCACATGTCATTCAAGCGTGTTGTGCACTACTTCTATTATGCTCCATGCACACGTATAATGTTCCAAATCTTATTTTTTCTCTAGCTAAATGTGAAACAGCATGCCATATCCAACTTTGTCATTTAGTGCTGTGGTGACATAGTTCTGTGATTTGAGCTGTTGAGCATGAAGGAATATTTTTTTGGGGCAGGTGCTTGTGTGATTCACCATGCAATATCTTACCTTGTTATTTATTGGTGGTGAAATTCCATAGTGCGCATATCAAGAACCCTGCTGCTGACTAACAGGAGTCTGTGCACGTTGTACCGAAAGACAGAGAGAGTGTTAGGAGCGCTGCATTGAACTTACCTGCCGGAGTGCAGGTCCTGAAGCATGTGACCTCCGGGGCAGTGGACGGAGGCGGAGCCAGATGCTGAGTGGCAGTGGTGACCATCGGAGCCAGAGAGTATTCTGAACGTGCCGAAGTCAAACCGGGAGGTCGATGTAGGGTGAGACGTAAGCATGGCTGGGATTTAGCAAAAAGGTCGGGGAGCCAAAGATAGTGATGCAGTACAAACGGGGCAGACAGGAGGGAAGTTGGAGTACCAAGTTGAAGGTCAGAGCCAGAAACAGACAATTAGCACAGAGTCACAAGGCAAAGCACAGATCGAGAAAACATACTGAGTCATACACAGTAAAGCAACTGGACAACAGTATGCAAGCACATCAGGGGGTCAGACTCACAGCCAAGACAGATATATCACTGACAAGGATCCCCAGATGAAGGCAGGTAAATATAGCCCTCCTGAAACCAGATGGAGGCTATACAAATTAACCCCGAGAGGACAGGGAAGGAACCCTGTCCACAACTGTGACAGCGCATAGCTTATGCACATTAAAAGAAAATATAATTTTTTTCTGTTGCTAAATGTGATACAGCTCGCCATATTCCACATTGACTATTTGGTGGTGGTGATATAAAACTGTCTGCAGACCTAACCACATTAAAAAAAATTGTAATATTTCTTTTGCAAAACGTGATACAGCCTGCCATATCCCATGATGTCAAATTAATAAGGCAGCATTTTGCAGCACCAAAACATGCAAATATGAAAATTGATTTGCATTACTGCACTAGAAATATGAAAAATTGAGAAAGTTTAGTGCATAAATTAGCCAATTTATGTGTACCTGGTAGCCACGATAAGGCATTTCTCGTTTCCCAGGACCTAGCAATGCCTTTCCTCTCTTAGAATAAAGTCTTCATCTGTATGGAAACATGAATCCTCTGGTTTTTTCATATTTCTAGTGCAGTAATGCAATTTAATTTTCATATTTGCAAGTTTTGGTGCTACAGAGTGCTGACTTATTTATTTGATTGCATATGAGTTGGTGACTCTAGGTTCAGCACCTGTTTACACTTAGTCTATGCTTGGATATGATGGTCAGTTTTTTAAATTTATATCCCATTATATCATTTTATTGAGCTGAAATTAAGCTGTCAGCAGACCTAATGCAAATTAAAAAAATATAATTTTTCTGTTTCAAAACGTGATACAGCCTGCCATATCCCATGTTGTCAGTTTGTTGAGTTGAAATTAAGCTGTCTGCACACCTCACGAACATAACAAAAAAAAAATATTTCTGTTGCTAAACGTGATACAAGCTGCCATATCCCACATTATAATTTTGTGGCGGTTAAATTGTTGTGTGTGCAGAGCTGTTGCACATAGTAAAAAACAACTTTTGGGGTTTTTTACAAATGTGATACAGCAGGCTAAATCTGAATATGAAATTGTTTGGAGCATATCTTTTAGTTTATAGAGGCATCACCCACACTAAAAAAAATTCTTCTGTTACTAATGTCATACAGTAGAGGACATCTCACTTTTAAATTGTTTGAAGTATCTAGTCTGTTATAGATGCCTTATCCATAGGCCCCCCAAATTCTTCTGTTACTAAAGTCATACAGGAGGGGACATCTCACTTTCAAATTGTTTGTACCATCTAGTCTGTTATAGATGCCTGGTCCACAGGCCCCCCAAAATTCTTCTGTTACTAACATCGTACAGTAGAGGACATCTCACTTTGAAATTGTTTGTAGTCTCTAGTCTGTTATAGAGGCCTGACCCCCAGGCCCTCCAAAAATTCTTCTGTTACTGACATCGTACTGCAGTGGACATCTCACTTTGAAATTGTTTGTAGCATATCTTCTTTGTCATACAGGTCTCATCCACACTCAAGCAATTCTTTCTTCTTTGACTAACGCAATTCAGAACGCGATATTTCACCTTGTAATTTATTGCCACTGAAATTCAGGTGTTTGCAGAGCTGGTGTAAAGTTTAAAATCAATTTTTTTGTTGCTAATACTATGCTCCTACCACACTATCTGAGTAACATGACTGGGAAAAAGTGCAGCTGTGGTGGAAGGGGGACTAGGCTTGGTGTTCATGGTGTATGTTGTGTAGGTGGTAATGTTTCTGAAAGCACTAGTGCACCAACTTTACATCCTATGAAAAGACAACTGAAAACTTCTGTTACTGAACTGTCTACTCCACTACCTTTCTTTGGCAGATGTACAGAGAAACGCCTTGTTGATGAGTCCCAGGAAGAGCATGTATCCGAGTGATTGGCAAGTGCAGCTTCAAGTGGCCTCTCCTCCTCTCTTCGTCCACCTCAACATCACACCCACACGTCACATGGTCTTCAACCATACAACTGACTGTACGGAATCACAGATGGGTGAGTCTGAAGAGCTGTTCACACATTCTATGACCTGGTCATCAGAAGTGTACTCAAAAGCTTCACAGAGTCAAGAGGAGGAAATCTGTCATGATTCCCAATGGCAGGGAAACATCAGAACACAAAAATAACGGACGAGCTCTGGGTGATGGAATCTCGAGCTGACCGTGAGCTAAATCTACCACACAACTAACAGTAGCCAGGGAGCATACCTACGACTTCCTAGATGCCACGCGCCAGCCGGAGGACTAACTACGCCTGGTAGAGGAAGGAACAGACCTGGCTTACCTCTAGGGAAATACCCCAAAAGATGATAGCAGCCCCCCACATGTAATAACGGTGAGTTAAGAGGAAAAGACATACACAGTATGAAAGTAGATTTAGCAAAGAGAGGTCCACTTACTAGATAGCAGAAGGATACAAAAGAGGACTTCACAGTCAACTGAAAACCCTTTCAAAAAACCATCCTGAAATTACTTTAAGACTCCTGTGTCAACTCATGACACAGGAGTGGCAATTTCAGCCCGCAAGAGCTTCCAGCTACAGAGAATAACAAAAACTGCAAACTGGACAAAAGATACAAAACAAAAGGACAAAGTCCACTTAGCTGATCAGCAGACTAGTAGCAGGAACATGCAACCGAAGGCTCTGGTTACAATGATGACCGGCAAGGAAATGACTGGAGAGCAAGGCTAAATAGGAAACGGGAGCAGGTGAACTGAGACAGCAAAGCACACACAAGTCACCAGTACCACCAGCAACCACCAGGGGAGCCCAAAAAGCGGATTCACAACAGTACCCCCCCCTTAAGGAGGGGGCACCGAACCCTCACGAGAACCGCCAGGGTGATCTGGATGAGCCCTATGAAAGGCACGAACCAAATCCGAGGCATGAACATCAGAGGCAGTTACCCAAGAATTATCTTCCTGACCATAGCCCTTCCATTTAACCAGATATTGAAGTCTCCGTCTTGAAATACGGGAATCCAAGATCTTCTCTACAACGTACTCCAATTCACCCTCCACCAGCACAGGAGCAGGAGGTTCAGCAGAAGGAACCACCGGTACCTCATATCTCCGCAACAACGACCGATGGAATACATTATGGATAGCGAAAGATGCCGGGAGGTCCAAACGAAAGGACACAGGGTTAAGTATCTCCAAAATCCTATAAGGACCGATGAACCGGGGCTTAAACTTAGGAGAAGAAACCCTCATAGGGACAAAACGGGAAGACAACCACACCAAGTCCCCAACACGAAGGCGAGGACCAACACGACGACGGCGGTTAGCAAACTGCTGAGTCCTCTCCTGGGACAACTTCAAATTGTCCACCACTTTTCCCCAAATCTGATGCAACCGATCCACCACCGCATCCACTCCAGGACAATCCGAAGATTCCACCTGACCAGATGAAAAACGAGGATGAAACCCTGAATTGCAAAAGAAAGGAGAAACCAAAGTGGCAGAACTAGCCCGATTATTAAGAGCAAATTCTGCCAACGGCAAAAAGGCAACCCAGTCATCCTGATCAGCAGACACAAAACACCTCAAATAAGTCTCCAAGGTTTGATTAGTTCGCTCCGTCTGGCCATTAGTCTGAGGATGGAATGCAGACGAAAAAGACAAATCAATGCCCAACCTGGCACAGAATGCCCGCCAAAATCTAGACACGAACTGGGTTCCCCTGTCAGAAACGATGTTTTCCGGAATACCATGCAAGCGAACCACATTTTGAAAAAATAGAGGGACCAACTCAGATGAGGAAGGCAACTTAGGCAATGGTACCAAATGAACCATTTTAGAAAAACGGTCACACACCACCCAGATGACAGACATCTTCTGAGAAACAGGGAGATCAGAAATAAAGTCCATAGAGATGTGCGTCCAAGGCCTCTTCGGAACAGGCAAGGGCAACAATAACCCACTAGCCCTAGAACAACAAGGCTTGGCCTGAGCACACACATCACAAGACTGCACAAAAACACGCACATCCCGAGACAGGGAAGGCCACCAGAAGGATCTAGCCACCAAATCTCTGGTACCAAAAATTCCAGGATGACCTGCCAGCGAAGAAGAATGAACTTCCGAGATGACTCTACTGGTCCAATCATCAGGAACAAACAGTCTACCAGGCGGACAACGATCAGGTCTATCCGCCTGAAATTCTTGCAAAGCACGTCGCAGATCTGGGGAGACAGCAGACAAAACCACCCCATCCTTAAGGACACCAGCAGGTTCAGAATCCCCAGGAGAGTCAGGCTCACAACTCCTAGAAAGAGCATCTGCCTTAACATTTTTAGAACCTGGTAAGTATGAAACCACAAAATTAAACCGAGAAAAAAACAACGACCATCGTGCCTGTCTAGGATTCAGGCACCTGGCAGACTCTAGATAAATCAGATTCTTGTGATCCGTCATAACTACCACAATAGAAGCATAACCCATTTTTACGCCTATAATTCTGCCGCTCGCTTCTGGACAGAATTCTGTCACATTGCATTTTCTCTGGCGTCTCTTCAGAAGATACCGCCAAATGGTGCACGGGTTTGCGCTCCCGCAAACGCCGATCAATCTGAATAGCCATTGTCATGGACTCATTCAGACCTGTGGGCGCAGGGAACCCGACCATAACATCTTTAACGGCATCAGAAAGGCGCTCTCTGAAATTTGCCGCTAGGGCGCACTCATTCCACTGAGTAAGCACAGACCATCTACGAAATTTTTGGCAGTATATCTCAGCTTCATCTTGCCCTTGAGATAGGGCTATCAAAGCTTTTTCAGCTTGAATCTCCAAATTAGGTTCCTCATAAAGCAACCCTAAAGCCAGAAAAAACGCATCCACATTGAGCAACACAGGATCCCCTGGTGTCAATGAAAATGCCCAATTTTGAGGGTCACCTCGCAGCAAAGAGATTACAATCTTAACCTGCTGGACAGGATCTCCAGAGGAGTGAGGTCTGAGAGAAAGGAACAATTTACAATTATATTTGAAATTCAGGAACCGAGATCTATCTCCGGAAAACACCTCTGGTGTAGGAATTTTAGGTTCAGACATCGGAGTATGTATAACAAAATCTTGTAAATTTTGAACCTTGGTAGCAAGATTATTTAAACCTACAGCCAAACTCTGAGGGTCCATCTTTAAACAGGGGAGATCACAGCCATTCAAGGATTAGAAGGAGAGAAAGGCAAAGGCTGTAATTAGAGCTGAAATACAACTGATCCAACTATGGAGCAAGCATAGGGGGAAAAAAAAAAAAAAATCTACAGACTTCTTTTTTCTCTCCTTTCTTCTGCCAATAACTTTAACATTGGCCGGTCATACTGTCATGATTCCCAATGGCAGGGAAACATCAGAACACAAAAATAACGGACGAGCTCTGGGTGATGGAATCTCGAGCTGACCGTGAGCTAAATCTACCACACAACTAACAGTAGCCAGGGAACATACCTACGACTTCCTAGATGCCACGCGCCAGCCGGAGGACTAACTACGCCTGGTAGAGGAAGGAACAGACCTGGCTTACCTCTAGGGAAATACCCCAAAAGATGATAGCAGCCCCCCACATGTAATAACGGTGAGTTAAGAGGAAAAGACATACACAGTATGAAAGTAGATTTAGCAAAGAGAGGTCCACTTACTAGATAGCAGAAGGATACAGAAGAGGACTTCACGGTCAACTGAAAACCCTTTCAAAAAACCATCCTGAAATTACTTTAAGACTCCTGTGTCAACTCATGACACAGAAGTGGCAATTTCAGCCCGCAAGAGCTTCCAGCTACAGAGAATAACAAAAACTGCAAACTGGACAAAAGATACAAAACAAAAGGACAAAGTCCACTTAGCTGATCAGCAGACTAGTAGCAGGAACATGCAACCGAAGGCTCTGGTTACAATGATGACCGGCAAGGAAATGACTGGAGAGCAAGGCTAAATAGGAAACTCCCAAACACTGATGGGAGCAGGTGAACTGAGACAGCAAAGCACACACAAGTCACCAGTACCACCAGCAACCACCAGGGGAGCCCAAAAAGCGGATTCACAACAGAAATCTGCACTGATGCCCATTTTTTTTAGCTTGGTCTCGGCCAGGATGATGTAGGGTTCCTATTATCATCATGACCCTTGTCATCAGACGTTAAACCCTGGGGGGATGTGATCCTCATTAGACTCAGATATCTGATGCTCTCGCGGACTGTACTGTGCTGTCTAGGCAGGAAGAGGAGGACAGCGACTCCAAGGGCAAGGAATGTGACAACACAGAGGATAATGATGATGATGAGGTGGTAGATCTCAGTTGGTGTGAACATAGAGGCACACAGCTGAGTAGATCATCCGAGGAGGAAGACTAGGAAGTTGCGTTGCGCCATACATTGCAGAGACATAGTGGTGCAGAAACGATGAGTAATGCATCCTCAGCCACAATTGTGGCTGTGACCAGCAGCATGAGTGGGTCTGCAGTTCACAGGGGTTGTAAAGGTTGCCTAGCCTGTATGTTTTTTGACACTGCAAAAGATGAGCCAACTCACATAATCTGCCAACTTTGCAAAAGAAAAAACAGAGTAGAGATAAAAAGTGCAAGAATTTGACTACTACATGTATGAACCTTCAGATGCGCAATCAACATGCGTTACTCTGGGAATCCCACTGTGCTAAAAAGCGTATCAGACATCAATAACCATCAGCCACCCCAATCAATTGCATCTGCTGCTTCTTTTTCCTCCTCTGTTACTGTGCCAACTGTTGAGATGCAGGCTTTCGACAACAGAACGTCGGGTTCTTTACCCGCTCCAGTCATGCTGACTGGGAACCTGCCATGAGCTGTAACGGAAGCAGACATGCCTGCTGATTTTGACTGATCTCAGAGAAAGAGCACACCGCAACTTTCTTAATCCACCATAACATCTCTTTAACTTTCCAGCAGTTTGTCCGGTTCCCCATACTTCCCCTCTCTCAGCACTGCAGCGAGCCCACGGTACAGCAGTTGTGATCACCTAAAAGACTTTTTCCTCCTGCGCATGCTAAGGCTAAGTTCACATTAGCGTTCGGGGGCTTTGTGGAGGGCTGCGTACGTCCTCCGTTAAGCCCCGCCTACTTACGCACACTTTTTTACTATTATTATTATTTATTTATATAGAACCATTAATTCCATGGTGCTGTACAGGAAAAGGTATTATTTCAAAATACAAGTATCACTTACAGTAAACAAAACTAACAATAACAGACTGATACAGAGGGAAGAGGACCCTGCCCTTGCGGGCTTACATTCTAAAGGATTATGAGGAAAGAGACAGTAGGTTGAGGGCTGCAGTAGCTCCGATGGTGTTGAGGTGGCCGTGTGGTCATTACAGGTTGTAAGCTTCATTTAAAAGGTGGGTTTTCAGGTTTCTTTTGAAGGATCCAAATCTGGTGGATAACCGGACTTGTTGGGGCACAGAATTCCAGAGGATGGGGGATATTCGGGAAAAGTCTTGGTGGTGTTTGGGTGAGGAGCGAATAAGCGTGGAGGAGAGAAGGAGGTCTTGGGAGGACCGGAGATTATGTGAGGGAAGATATTAAGAGATTAGTATGGAAATATACGGAGGAGAAAGGTTATGGATTGGTTTGTAGGTCAGTGTTAGTAGTTTAAACTGGATATGCTGGGAAATTGGGAGCCAGTTAAGGGATTTGCAAAGAGGGGAAGAAGGAATGTAGCGAGGAGAGAGATTAATTAGTCGGGCAGCAGTGTTAAGGATGGACTGGAGGGGTGCGAGAGTGTTAGAAAGTAGGCCACAGAGGAGTATGTTGCAGTAGTCGAGGTGGGAGATGATTAGGGCATGCACAAACATTTTGGTAGAGTGAGGGTTGAGGAAAGGACGGATTCTGGAAATATTTTTGAGCTGGAGGCAACAGGAGGTGGCAAGAGCTTAGATGGGCGGTTTGAAGGACAGGGCAGAATCCAGGGTTACTCCCCAGCTGCATCGGCGGCTTCTTCCTCTTCTGCCATTTGCTTGCACTGAGCACCCGCTGTCAGGTGAGAACGCTGTTTACCAGCATGTGCTTGTATTACCGAATTTCCCAATCACGCTCCAGTGACTGAAGTAAGGATAGCACATAGTTCTTATAGTAAGGATCCATTAGGGTTTCCACTCAGTAATCAGCACTGGTATCAATTGGGGCAACTCAAAGGTCATTGAAAAGGCACCGCAGCATGTATTTGCTCATTTGTGTCTGGCTGCCCAGAAGCAATGACAAGCTTTCCTCACTGCAAGGTGCTATCATCTGTGTCCCCTGTTTCCCCAGTCTCATTCCAGTGAAGCTTGTGAGCTGCTTTGAGTACCTTCCTGCAATTAACTCAGTTCCTCCTCATCCTCAAAAACTGTTCCTTGGCTGGACAGTTGTGTAAATGGTTGCTGTTGGTACAGGAACCCACCCTCCTAGCTATATGTAGATGAGAGGCCTGATAATTGTGGGAATAGTCCCTATTCCTCCTTCTCTTCTTCCTGTGCCACCTTCTCAGCTATTATCACCTAAAGCATTTTTTAAGGAAGGCATAGAATTTGGATAGTAACACACATTAATTCCGGCATATACAAGGTGGAGTTCAAGTAGCAGGGTGAGAACGCAGAAAGTGTGTACAGACGGTCTGTACTTTCTGCAGTAGCTCTTACATCTCAAAGTAACTTTTCAGGAAGTTCTGTACAACCAAATTAAACACATTCTTCAGGCAAGTGTTGTACGTCAAATCGGGTAGTCCCATAACAGCTACGAGATTGTCCATTATAGCACACCACCAGGCCGGCCTTTAAGTTCAGTGGCACCAAACACTCACCAGTCTGTTGTTTGAGCCTTGTCCTGCACTGTGTGGGATTTGTCTCCCAAACAGGTGTGTTTCAGAACAACCTGCCGTCTACTCCCTCTGTCCGTGCTAAAATTAGTACTGCAGGTGTTATGGTGGCCAGATGATAAGGCAGTGGAAGAAGTGGAGTAGAAGGAGGAGGCAACATTGACAGAGACAGATTCATAAAACATCCATCAATCCTCGGTGGTGGTAGGGCATCCACCAAAAGGCTTTCTGCCTCAAGGCCAGCCACCGCTACATTTACACAGTGGGCAGTTATGGAAATATAACATCCCTGCCCATGCTTACTGGTCCACATATTGGTGGTTATGTGGATCTTGACAATGATGGCATTGCACAGTGCACACTTTATTTTGTCCGCATGTTCATGCAGGGTAGGAATGGCCCGCCTGGAAAAGTACTGGTGTCATCATACAGTTGGTGCTCAGGTTAAGAACATTTGTGAGTCGCTTCATTCTATGACTGCACAGCATGCAAACCACCCCTGTCTTGTCAAAGAGCTCCTTTGAGCTGACTTTTGTGTGCTCAGTTCGCCAGTGTGGTGGGCAGTAGCAGCCAACATACTGGCTAGGTACCAGCTGCTATGCTTATGTTACCTGCTCCCTCTTTTGCTGTGCAGCTAGGGCAGCATGACCACCACCTCTCCGTCCAAACTGCTCATGTCAATTGGATGGCCTTGACTCAATTTTGGGTCTAGGACCTCATCATCCCTCATTGCGACAACCTATCATTGCATCCATTCTATCCTTAACTCTGCTGCCTGACTAATTCACCTCTTTCCTTGCTATTCCTCTGATTCTCACTTCTGCAAATCCATTCGTAGGCTCTCAATTCTACAAGGTATCGACTTCATGCTACTAACACTGACCTTTAAAGCGGTCCATAATCTGTCTCCCCAATACATATCTGAACTAATCTCCTGATATCTCCCACCGCATAGTTTTTAGTCCTCCCAAGACCTCCTTCCCTCCTTCACAATAATATGTTTCTCATTCAATTGCCTGCAAGAATTCTCCAAAGTCAAATTTGTGTGTTTTTTTTTCACAATTTGACTGCACTTGGACTTTTTCTCATTTATCAGTACACTAAATGATTAAATCAATGGTGTCATTCAGATGTACATCTTGTCCCACAAAAAATAAGCCCTCATATGGCTATATTTACAGAAAAAAAGCTAAAGGAATGAAAAATGAAATGAATGAATGAAAAATGAAAAAGTGGAAAATGGCCATGGCGTGAAGCGGTTAACCTGCAGATATTGGTTTATTGGTTTAATCTGCAGGTTAACCCTCCGTCAGGGGCAACTGATCTGACAGGCGCAGCTCACTTAGATTCATTTCTCTATTTTCAGTGGTTTGTCTGGGAAACACCATCCTCCCAATACCTTCCTAACTTTAAAGGCTGTGTGAAACCTGAGAAGCCTCTTGTGCTGCAGAGCTGCAGGAGATCAGATATCAGTGATTTTGGCTTCTCAGGCTCATTGCCCCTGAATGCGTCACACCTTTGACGGTTAGAATTTGCTGTTTTTATTCATCCCAATTGTTTTTTTAGCTTGTTTTATGAATAGCTAGTGCTAAATTTGTGGATTTGTCAAAGAAGGTTTTGTTAGAAATAAGAGTGTGCTTCTCAGGCACATTGCGCCCTAACACATATTCTCTCTCTTGCTTCAGCTTTTCTTCTGAAATGGCGAGGAGAATATTTGACTTGTCCAATGCCCTTCATGTTGAGCAAGTGCAAAATATACTGATTGATGATGAGACAGACCCCTTACAGCTAGAAGATTTAGGGGAAGAAAGTGACATTGCTTCAGAAGATGATGTGGAAGAATGTCCAGATGTGTCTGATACAGGTCAAGATGGAGAGAGTGAGGAGGATGCTCAAGACATAGAAACATATTACTTTTCTGGTTATTAAACATTTTTTTTTACACCTGATTATATGTATTCTCATTTATTACATTCCTATTAAGGTAACTGATCACTTTTAGAGCATTGAAATTTTTAAAAAAGGAAAATATAGCCAATTTTCTAGCCTGTGCCGGACAGGCGCAATGCCCCTAAACTCGTTATGAAACATATTGCCCCTGACGGAGGGTTAATATAATTTGTGAACCTACCTGGAACCTGCACTTAGAGCTTCTCCCTGAATGCGATGCCAGTAGTGGCACGGGTTCTGTCACCGCTATGTGCTTAGAAAGTTGCAGCTGTAAATACACCCTTGGCACTGACTGACAGCAGGCTTAGGGCCTACTGGCAGTTAATACCACCGGAGTGGTTATAGACATCACTCTCTATACACAGAGTCATGAATGAACCTGCACCAATGCAGCACCTGTGACTTAAACTGGAACACTGCCAAGAGAAATACATTTAATTTCCATCTGGCAGCGTGGATCTGAGTGCCGGTGCAGGGCAGGGTCCGAATGCTATTTACCTGCAGATTAATCCCATATCTGCAGGTTATTAACATTATTTTAAGTTGACAGGTTGCCTTTACCCCATTCCCGACCTAAAACATATCCATACATCCTAGTTGGAAAGGATTTCCTGACCTTGGATGTATCGATACGTCACTGCGATTTTGCTCACACAGGAGCTGTGTACGTATGATCGCCGCTGGGTGTTCAGTGACTCTTATAGCTCTCACCAGGCTCTCACGATTGCAGCATTAAGAAGGCAGGAAGAAGGAGGGGGCTCCCTCTTCCCTCCATTCGGCACCCTCACAACGTCATTGCGAGGGCCCAATTGTTGCTCAATGCATGGTCTAACGAGCTTTCATGTCAGTGCAGTGCTCGTGCATGGAATCCTTTATAGCAGTGATCAGACTGAAAAAAAGTGAAAGTGCCGTAGAGGGACTAGGTAAAAATATAAAAAAAACTGTAAAAACAAACTGAAAATAGTTTTTTTTAAAAATCGCAAAATAATAATAAAAAATAAAAATATATTGCACCCATCAATAAGCATTTTTATGAAAAAAAAAAATACAAGGAAAGGACACTTATTTGGTATCGCTGCATCCAAAATGACACAACTTATAAAACTGGCTCAAGTTAACCCCTTCAAAAAAATGAATAAAAAACGGGCAAAATTTTTTTTTTATTTTAATCATTACAAATTTAAATAAAACTTGTATCACTGAAAATGTCATCTTGTCCTGCAAAAAACAAGCCACGATACAGCTCCATCAGTGGAAAAATAAAAATGTTATAGCTCTTAGAATAAAGGGATGCAAAAATAATTATTTTTTAATAAAATAGTCTTTAGACTAAAATAGCACCAAAACACAAAAAAGCTATAAATTTGGTACCTCTGAAATCGTACTGACCCAAAGAATACAGTTATCTTATCAATTTTACCACATGTGGAATAGCATAAAAAGAAACAAAAAAAATTCCTTAATTACAGAATTTTGTTCATCCTGCCTCCCAAAAAAATCTTACCAATCTTAATTTACCATTGCATGTCTCTGGAAGCAGGAGCTGAGCATAACTTTTTGGGCACTGCAGTGTACTGGGCACTACAGTGTACGAGGTCAACAATAACAGATTTGCAATTTTCGCTCAGCAGCATCAACTACTGCTTGTTTCTGGAAAACACACATGTATGTTATGATCCGGTGACCTTGGAGCCGCATGAGACTTTCTCAGGAGAAGGTGGGACCTGTACTGACCGCAAACCCTAAACTGACACCGCAACTAGAAGTAGCCGTGGGGTGTACCTAACACATCCTAGACACCTCGACACAGCCGGAGGACTAAATACCCCTATAGATGGAAATGGGAATTCTATCTTGCCTCAGAGCAGAACCCCAAAGGATAGGCAGCCCCCCACAAATATTGACTGTGAGTATAAGAGGAAAGACAAATGCAGGCAGAAATCAGGATTTAGCAAAAGAGGCAATGCTAGCTAAATAGGAAAGGATAGGACAGAATTCTAAGCGGTAAGTATTAAAACCCTAAAAATATCCACAGCAGAAAATACAAAAATTCCACAATCTAACTAAAGTCATGGAATGTATCTCTGCATCTCCTGAGAATCCAACTGGACTGAAAATATCCACACAGTCTAAGCTGGACAAGAAAAAATAATGAATAGCACTAAATTGTAAAGCATGTGTGCAGCAGAAACAAAACCAGACACTTATCTTGGCTGACTTGGCAGCAGGGCAGGAGGAACCAGACAGAGATGAATAACCTCCAAGAACAATGGACAACTGGCAATGGCTAATGAATCCTGCACACTTAAATACCCCAGTCAGAGCTGCAATCAGCAGGAACACCTGCCCAGGATTGCAACCCAGGGACAACTGCATTACCACCAGCAACCACCGGGGGAATCCAAGAGCAGAATTCACAACAGTACCCCCCCCTTGAGGAGGGGTCACCGAACCCTCACCAGAGACCCCAGGCCGATCAGGACGAGCCAGATAAAAGGCACAGACCAAATCAGCAGCATGGACATCAGAGGCAAAAACCCAAGAATTATCCTCCTGGCCATAACCCTTCCATTTGACAAGGTACTGAAGCCTCTGCCTCGAAAAGCGAGAATCCAAAATTTTCTCAACCACATACTCCAAATCCCCATCAACCGGGGCCGGAGGATCAACAGAAGGAACGACGGGCACCACATATTTCCGTAATAAAGATCTATGGAAGACATTATGGATAGCAAAAGAGGCCGGAAGGGCCAATCGGAAAGACACCGGATTAATAATCTCAGAAATCCTATAAGGACCAATAAACCGAGGCTTAAACTTAGGAGAAGAAACCTTCATAGGAACATGACGGGAAGACAACCAAACCAGCTCCCCCACCCAAAGCCGGGAACCAACACACCGACGATGGCCAGCAAAACGTTGAGCCTCCTCCTGGGACAACACCAAATTGTCCAACACATGAGCCCGAATCTGCTGCAACTAGTGTTGAGCGATACCGTCCGATACTTGAAAGTATCGGTATCGGAAAGTATCGGCCGATACCGGCAAAGTATCGGATCCAATCCGATACCGATACCCGATACCAATACAAGTCAATGGGACTCATGTATCGGACGGTATCCCTGATGGTTCCCAGGGTCTGAAGGAGAGGAAACTCTCCTTCAGGCCCTGGGATCCATATTAATGTGTAAAATAAAGAATTAAAATAAAAAATATTGCTATACTCACCTCTCCGACGCAGCCTGCACCTTACCGAGGGAAGCGGCAGCGTTCTTTGTTTAAAATTCGCGCTTTTCTTTCCTTTACGTGAAGTCCCGGCTTGTGATTGGTCGCGTGCCGCCCATGTGGCCGGGACGCAACCAATCACAGCAAGCCGTGATGTAATTTCAGGTCCTTCAGGATTTTAAAATTACGTTCCGGCATTGTGATTGGTTGCGTCGCAGTCACATGGGCGACGCAACCAATCACAGCAAGCCGTGACGTAATTTCAGGTCCTTCAGGATTTTAAAATTACGTCCCGGCTTTGTGATTGGTTGCGTCGCGGTCAACCAATCACAAGCCGGGACGTCACGGGAGGCTGGACAAGCGCGCATTTTAAAATGCGCGCGTGTCCAGCCTCCCGGCTTGTGATTGGTTGATCGCGACGCAGCCAATCACAAGCCGGGACGTCACGGGAGGCTGGACAAGCGCGCATTTTAAAATGCGCGCGTGTCCAGCCTCCCGGCTTGTGATTGGTTGATCGCGACGCAACCAATCACAAGCCGGGACGTCACGTGAGGCTGGACAAGCGCGCATTTTAAAATGCGCGCGTGTCCAGCCTCCCGTGACGTCACGGCTTGTGATTGGTTGCGTCGCCCATGTGACTGCGACGCAACCAATCACAAAGCCGGGACGTAATTTTAAAATCCTTAAGGACCTGAAATTACGTCACGGCTTGCTGTGATTGGTTGCGTCGCCCATGTGACTGCGACGCAACCAATCACAAAGCCGGGACTTCACGTAAGGAAAGAAAAGCGCAAATTTTAAACAAAGAACGCTGCCGCTTCCCTTGGTAAGGTGCAGGCTGCGTCGGAGAGGTGAGTATGGCAATATTTTTTTATTTTAATTCTCTCTTTTACACATTTTTACATTAATGTTGTTTCGATACCGATACCCGATACCACAAAAGTATCGGATCTCGGTATCGGAATTCCGATACAGCAAATATCGGCCGATACCCGATACTTGCGGTATCGGAATGCTCAACACTAGCTGCAACCTGTCAACCACAGAATCCACACCAGGACAGTCCGAAGGCTCAACCTGCCCCGAAGAAAAACGAGGATGAAAACCAAAATTACAAAAGAAGGACGAAACCAAGGTAGCCGAACTAGCCCGATTATTAAGGGCAAACTCGGCCAATGGCAAGAAAGCCACCAAATCATCCTGATCAGCAGACACAAAGCATATCAAATAAGTTTCCAAAGTCTGATTAGTTCGCTCGGTCTGGCCATTTGTCTGAGGATGAAATGCGGAAGAAAAAGACAAATCAATGCCCAGCCTGGCACAAAAGGCCCGCCAAAACCTAGAAACAAACTGGGAACCTCTGTCAGACACAATATTCTCCGGAATACCATGCAAACAAACCACATTCTGAAAAAACAACGGAACCAAATCAGAAGAGGATGGCAATTTAGGCAAAGGCCCCAAATGAACCATCTTAGAGAACCGGTCACAAACAACCCAGATAACAGACATCCTCTGGGAAACCGGAAGATCAGAAATAAAATCCATAGAAATATGCGTCCAAGGCCTCTCAGGGACCGGCAAAGGCAAAAGCAACCCACTAGCACGGGAACAACAAGGCTTGGCCCGCGCACAAGTCCCACAGGACTGCACAAAAGAACGCACATCACGTACCAAAGAAGGCCACCAAAAGGACCTACCCACCAAATCTCTGGTACCAAAAATACCAGGATGGCCAGCCAACACAGAACATTGAACCTCAGAAATCACTCTACTAGTCCATCTATCAGGAACAAACAATTTCCCCGCTGGACAGCGGTCAGGTTTGTCAGCCTGAAATTCCTGAAGAACCCGTCGTAAATCAGGGGAAATGGCAGAAAGAACCACCCCTTCTTTCAGAATGCCGACCAGTTCAAGGACCTCAGGAGAATCGGGCAAAAAACTCCTAGAGAGGGCATGAGCCTTAATGTTCTTAGAACCCGGAAGATACGAGACCACGAAATCAACATGGGAAAAAAACAAGGACCATGGAGCCTGTCTAGGATTCAGCCGCTTGGCAGACTCGAGGTAAATCAGATTTTTATGATCAGTCAAGACCACAATACGGTGCTTAGCTCCCTCAAGCCAATATCGCCACTCCTCAAATGCCTACTTCATAGCCAACAACTCCCGATTGCCGACATCATAATTGCTTTCAGCAGGGGAAAATTTACGGGAAAAGAATGCACATGGTTTCATCAAGGAACCAACAGGATCCCTCTGAGACAAAACGGCCCCTGCCCCAATCTCAGAAGCGTCATCCTCAACCTGAAATGGAAGAGAAACATCCGGTTGATGCAACACTGGGGCAAAAGTAAATCGGCGTTTAAGCTCCTGAAAGGCAGAGACAGCCGCAGAGAACCAATTCGTCACATCAGCGCCATTCTTCGTCAAATCGGTCAAGGGTTTAACCACACTGGAGAAGTTAGCAATGAAACGGCGATAAAAATTAGCAAAGCCCAAAAATTTCTGAAGGCTCTTCACGGATGTGGGTTGAATCCAATCATGAATGGCCTGAACCTTAACCGGATCCATCTCTATAGATGAGGGAGAAAAAATGAAGCCCAAAAAAGAAACCTTCTGCACTCCAAAGAGACACTTAGACCCCTTCACAAACAAGGCATTATCACAAAGGATCTGAAATACCATCCTGACCTGTTCCACATGGGACTCCCAATCATCGGAAAAAATTAAAATGTCATCCAAATAGACAATCATGAATTTATCAAGATAAGTCCGGAAGATATTGTGCATGAAGGACTGAAAAACAGATGGAGCATTAGAGAGCCCGAATGGCATCACAAGGTATTCAAAATGGCCTTCGGGCGTATTAAACGCAGTTTTCCATTCATCACCCTGCTTAATACAAACAAGATTATATGCCCCCCGAAGGTCAATCTTCGTAAACCAACTAGCCCCCTTAACCCTAGCAAACAAGTCAGAAAGCAAAGGTAAGGGGTATTGAAACTTGACCATGATCTTATTCAAGAGGCGATAATCAATACAGGGCCTCAAGGAACCATCCTTCTTAGCAACAAAAAAAAAACCGCTCCTAGCGGTGAAGAAGATAGCCGAATATGCCCTTTCTCCAAAGACTCCTTAACATAACTCCGCATGACGGTATGTTCAGGCACAGACAGGTTGAAAAGTCGGCCCTTAGGAAACTTACAGTCTGGAATCAAGTCAATCGCGCAATCACAGTCCCTATGCGGTGGGAGAGAACTGGACTTGGGCTCATCGAATACATACTGAAAATCAGACAAAAACTCTGGAATTTCAGAAGAGGAAGAAGAGGAGATTGACATCAAAGGAACGTCATTATGAACCCCCTGACATCCCCAACTTGTCACAGACATAGACTTCCAATCCAACACAGGATTATGTACCTGCAACCATGGAAAACCTAGCACGATAGCATCATGCAAATTATGCAACACCAGAAATCGACAACCTTCCTGATGAGCTGGCGCCATGCACATGGTCACCTGTGTCCAGAACTGGGGCTTATTTTTAGCCAAAGGTGTAGCATCAATGCCCCTTAAAGGAATAGGGTTCTGCAAAGACTGCAAGGGAAATCCACAACGCCTGGCAAACTCAAAGTCCATTAAGTTCAAAGCGGCGCCTGAATCCACAAACACCATGACAGAAAATGATGACAATGAGCATATCAAGGACACAGATAACAGAAATTTAGGTTGTACAGTACTGATGGTAAATGAAGTAGCGATCCTCTTTGTACACTTAGGGCAGACTGAAATGACATGAGAAGCATCGCCACAATAAAAACACAACCTATTCTGACGTCTTAATCCATGTTGTTCCGTTCTAGACAGAATCCTATCACACTGCATTGGCTCAGGCATCTGCTCTGAGGACAACGCCGCAGCGCGCACAGTTCTGCGCTCCCGCAAGCGCCGATCAATCTGAATGGCCAGAGACATAGAATCATTCAGACCGAAAGGCGTGGGAAACCCCACCATAACATCTTTGACGGCTTCAGAAAGACCCTTTCTGAAAATTGCCGCCAAAGCATCATCATTCCATCTAGTCAACACAAACCATTTTCTAAATTTCTGAGAATACAACTCTGCTGCTTTTTGACCCTGAGCCAGGGCCAACAAGGTCTTCTCAGCTTGATCAACCGAATTTGGTTCATCATATAATAACCCTAAAGCCTGAAAAAAGGCATCTACATTAAGCAAGGCCGGATTCCCAGATTCCAGGGAAAATGCCCAATCCTGAGGATCGCCACGCAGCAGGGAGATGACAATTTTAACCTGCTGAATGGAATCACCAGAGGATCGAGGTTTCAGAGCAAAAAACAGTTTACAGTTGTTTTTAAAACTCAAAAACTTGGACCTATCCCCAAAAAACAAATCAGGAGTAGGAATCCTAGGCTCCAAAATTGGAGTCTGAACAATATAATCAGAAATATCCTGTACCCTAGCAGCAAGCTGGTCCACACGAGAAGCCAATCCCTGAATATTCATGCTAGCACAAGACTCCTCAGCCACCCAGAGGAAAAGAGGGAAGAAGAGACTAAGCAGACTACAGAAAAAAAAATGGCTCAACACCTTTCTTCCCTTCTTCTGAGATGCATTTAACTCATTGTTGGCCAGTTGTGCTGTTATGATCCGGTGACCTTGGAGCCGCATGAGACTTTCTCAGGAGAAGGTGGGACCTGTACTGACTGCAAACCCTAAACTGACACCGCAACTAGTAGCCGTGGGGTGTACCTAACACATCCTAGACACCTCGACACAGCCGGAGGACTAAATACCCCTATAGATGGAAATGGGAATTCTATCTTGCCTCAGAGCAGAACCCCAAAGGATAGGCAGCCCCCCACAAATATTGACTGTGAGTATAAGAGGAAAGGCAAACGCAGGCAGAAATCAGGATTTAGCAAAAGAGGCCATGCTAGCTAAATAGGAAAGGATAGGACAGAATTCTAAGCGGTAAGTATTAAAACCCTAAAAATATCCACAGCAGAAAATACAAAAATTCCACAATCTAACTAAAGTCATGGAATGTATCTCTACATCTCCTGAGAATCCAACTGGACTGAAAATATCCAAACACAGTCTAAGCTGGACAAGAAAAAACAATGAATAGCACTGAATTGTAAAGCACACCGCATGAAACAAAACCAGACACTTATCTTGGCTGATTTGGCAGCAGGGCAGGAGGAACCAGACAGAGATGAATAACCTCCAAGAACAATGGACAACTGGCAATGGCTAATGAATCCTGCACACCTAAATACCCCAGTCAGAGCTGCAATCAGCAGGAACACCTGCCCAGGATTGCAACCCAGGGACAACTGCATTACCACCAGCAACCACTGGGGGGAACCCAAGAGCAGAATTCACAACATATGGAGTCAAATCATCAATACACCTATAGATAAATTCCCTGAGGGGGTTACATTTCCAAAATGGGGTCACTTGAGAGGGGGTATTCTACTATTCTAGTACTTAGGGCTCTGTATATGGAGTCTTTAAACTATTCTGTGCTCCAGGAGACAAATAGTGTTCCAGTAGGCAAATAGTGCTCATACCCTCCGGAGTCTTACTGTGTGTCTAAGCAGTACTGTACAACCATATTTGGAATATTTCCACATTCATCAGAAATCATGTTACACATTTTGGTACCATTTTTACCTATTTTCCCTTGTGAAAATGTAAAGTCTGTGGCTAAAACATTTTAGCTGTAAAAATTTAATTATTTTTCTTCACGGCCCAATGTTACAAATTTCTTTGAGGCACATGTAGCATCCACATGCTCACTACACCCCTAGATGAATTAATTGATATGTGTAGTGTGTAAAATTATGTCACATATGGGGGTTTATGCTGTTCTGGCACCCTCAATATATTTCAGCAAAATCTGAACTCCAATATGGCACTTCCTCCCTTCTGAGTTTTGCACTGTGCCTCAATAGTAGTTTTTGAGCAAGTATGGGGTATCGGTGCACTCGGTGTGAACATGAAAAACCTTGGGCTAAACCAACATTTTTGAGGGAAAATGATATTTTTAATTTTCACAGTTGATAGTTGTAAACTTCTGTGAAGCACCTTGATGTTCAAAGTACTCATAACACCTCTAGATAAGTTTTTTATGCCATCTTACAAGGTGTTTTTTACATTTTTATGTTGGTATGTGATCAGCACGTGTTCCCACTTGCACATGTGTTGGCATGACATTTGGGATGTGTGTATGTGTGGTGTGGTTCTGGGTTTGTATGTATCGGGTGTATGATTGTGGTGTGACAGTTTGGCAGCTGAGGTACTTTTGGTTGTTTAAATGTGGTGTATGTGGTTTGTATTGGGGGCTTACATGCATTGGGACGGTACATATCATTTGGTTTATCCATTTAATTAAATTGATATTTATTCTACCACCTCCACCTCTCTGTGGTAGTATATGATCCAATCATTATTTATTTATATTTTATTTAAAAAAAAAAAATAAAAATAAGGATTTTTTTTTTTTCCTCATGTGTGTGTGTGTGTATATGTGTTCAGGCATGTGTGTGCATCAGTAGTATACATGGGCATTTATGTATGTAGTTTTGGTCATGTATGTGTGCCACAATATATTCCTAATGATTTTTTGGTCACATTTGGTGGTCACATTATGCATATAATTATGCGTGTTTTGCATGTAATTAATTATTTGTTTGTTTATAAATTATGTTTATATATTCATTTTATAACATCATTTTATAGATTTTACATTTATTATTATGACTTATGGTTTAATATTGTGCAAATAATGATTGATTTCTGCTGAAATCGGCTTTGTTTGGTGCCCTGGTTTATGATGGCTGCGGGGTTGTTGTGCGCCGATGTGCGCGTGCGCCGCTCCTGCTCTGTGGTTGGTTCCTAGGGATGTGTGTTGTCAACGGCGTCATATGACGCTCTTGGGAACGCACTTCCGGGTTCCGGACATAGTGGCGGTGGCGGCAGCGTGCGTTACTTTGTCGCCATGTAATCATGACATCCCCTAATTAATTTAGCTGCAGCTGCTACACAGCTATATAAATAGCCCTCCTACCCCACTCACATCACTCCCTGATGAAGCAGTGAGCGAAACGGCGTTGGAGTGGTGTGTGCAGGGCAGTGGTACTCCTAACTGGTCAGTATTCATAATATATTTTGGCACATTTGGCAGCGCTTTTACTGGGTAATATATAATTATTTGTTTTTGGCTCACAACTTTTGTGGACACACTGGTTGTTTTGTATGCAATTTATTTTTTATTGCACTATTGCACTTTATTATGAATTGATTTATTTTGCTGCACACAATAGGTGTGTGTGTGTATATATGGATATACACACATATTATTCACAAATTTATTTGACTGATTTTTATCACATATTATATTATTAAATTATTATTTGCTGCATTATATATATTTTTATGTTTATTATACTGATCAGTTTGGACTTGCCCTGTCTTGCACATACGGGATTTTTATATATATTTTTTTTATCTATCCCTAAGTAAACCTCGATTGGAGGAGATACATATTATCTATAGTTGTATGTTTTATATTCTTAATAAATAAATATCTGTTGTAGATTATACAATTTTAATAATAATAAAAATTTCCATACGTTTTGGTGATGTTTTTTGTGATTGCAATTTATTTTTAATAAAAAAAATATATTTTATTTAATATAATCTGGTCTGAAGGAAATTTTTTAAGGGTTCAAGTTCCTTGAGTGGTCTAGTTTACAAAATGTCATCACTTGGGGGGGTTTCCACTGTTTAGACACATCAGGGGCTCTCCAATGCGACTTGGTGTTCACTAATGATTCCAGCTAATTTTGCGTTCAAAAAGTCAAATCACTCTCCTTCTCAAAGGGTTCCCCGAACCGTGCCTTGGTCCAAATAGTAGTTTTCCCCTACATATGTGATATCGGCATACTCAAGAGAAATTACACATTTTGTGGTCCATTTTCTCCTGTTACCCTTGTGAAAATAAAAAAAATGAGGGCTAAAGTAAAAAAGGCTTGGGGTGTGTAGGGGTTAAGATCTAAATATGTACTTTAGATGGCTTGCACTAGTAAAATTTCAACATCAAAGTATGAGTGCCATGTTCAGTTTTTTTCAACAAAGTATGGGATTGGATTCACCTTGAGCACATGATTTTTGGAGTGCTGTGCTTTATTTTATATTACTGACCAAACTCAGCCTCAGTCTGAATAGTCTGAAACCTACAATTTTTGATCCTCAGAATGACATCAACTTTTCCACAATGGATAACGTACCTAAGAGATGTTACATATAACTTCAGAAAACCTTACGGTAAGCAAGCACATTCATTTCCAGGTCTTTCAATGCAACATTTCCACTAAGCTATATTTAATTGAAAAGACCATTTTGCAAACAATGTTGTTTTTTTTCCATCATGATAAGTGCCGTTAGTAGTAGCATTATAAGAAGAACATTTATCATACCTTGTCAAGACAGATTTTGCCCTTAGGAACTTGGTCTGCTTTCTCACTTCAGCATGAACTTATCTTAACCATAGGTTCACATAATAACAACCTCTGGATGGCAAAAACACTGCTTGAGCCTTTTATAACACAGATTTCAAACTAAAAATCCATGTTAATTTGATAGAATGCACTACAAGCTATGGCTGCAGTGTCGGAAGGTTAATGTGAGTTATGACAATATGTCCATATTGGAGCAAGGAATCGCAGGTGTTGGAAAAGATGAACAGCTAGATGTGATTGATTATTCTTACTGCTTGATTTGCCCTTTATTGAGATGCTTAGTAAGATGTCAGTCTTCAGAATTTACAATTTTCAGAACCATATTATTAATTATAAGGCTGGGATACTGAAAGAAATGTATTAACAGTTGTAAAAGTATTTCATAAATATTCAGCTCATTGAACCAGGCAGTATGCTGTTATAGTAATGGTCTAGGTTGTAGAAAATACAACTACAATGAGCACATTAAATCAAGTGAACATGTTATAAAATGAAACAGCATTTCAGAGATAACTTACTATGAAAAGCTACCTGGGGACAATATGTCTTGGCTTACAAGCCCAAGACCAATCCCCAGCAGCCTCTCCCTGTCCTAGAGGGAAACACCAGTCATTTTAGGAAAGCAATATGGCGAGAACCCAAGAGAACCACCCTTAGACAACTCAGCGAGACATTGTTTTTTTTGCTTGCATTTCACAATATGTTTTTGATTAAACAAAGCAGCATTTTAGAGTAAAATATTTAGGCATCAGGAATCAGATAACAGGTTTAGTGATGGGCAAACCAGAACAGTAAAATTTGGGGGCTGTACCAAACACATACTGTGTGTTTCAGGTGTTTCCTATGCTGTTATCTGCATGACAGCGTGAAAAATACCAGCAGCTCTGATCGGTGGTAAGATCATTACAACCAGGAAGATCATCAGCAGCTTTGACCAGCGGTAAAAAGTTTACCTCTGGTCACAGAGGCGTCATTGATGAGAGATTGCTAGACATTACTAATCCCATTAGCCTACGCTTGCTGCGGCTTTTAACAAGAGCAGGCGCTGCTGATGAGAGTATTCATTACCTGCACAAAAATAAATAAATAAAAAAAGATGTGGATTCTGCTCTATTTTTGATATCCAGAACAGCAAAACAGACAGCTGTGGACTACAACTCTCAGCTGTCAGCTTTACCATGGCTGGTTACCAAGAATAGAGGGATCCCCATGCAGTTTTTTTTAATTATTTAAATAAATAATTTAAAAAAGCGGAGTGGAGTCCTCTCCATTTTTGACAACCAGCCTGTCACAACGCCCAGATATTAATGCTGCAGGGGAAGCTGCACCCAGCAGCAACAGAGCTGGACCAGACATCGAGTTACATGATCACCAACGGGACCTTACACATGTGACAGAGTGATCAGGTAAAACAACAGGACCTTAGACATGTGACTGAGTGGAAGGAGGTCAGGGGCAGAGCTAGATGCCGGAAAACAGAGAAGGGACAAGCATAAAAGAATACTCAAACAAGCAGAGGTCGTAACCCGGAGATAACAAGATACCAGAAGGAAGAGACAGGGAATAGTCAGAAGCCAAGCCAGGGGTCAGTAATCCAGGAAAATGAATTGAGTAAAGCACAGAAAGCAAGAACACTATGCAAACCGGCACACACTCCAGAGGTCAAGCATACAGACTGAAGTAAAGATATAGCTGACAAGGATACAAGGATAAGAGAGAGTATAAATAGCCCTCCCATCTTGAAAAAGAGGCTAACAACATTAACCCTGAGAGAACAGGACATTAACCATGTCCTAACCATGACAGCCAAGGTAAAGCAAACAGCTGAGGGCTGGTATTCTCAGGCTGGTAAGGGGCTATGGACATTGCACCCCCAGTCTAAAAGCAGCAGCCCGCAGCCGCCCCTGCAAAAGGCACATCTATTAAATGCACCAATTCTAGCACTTTCCCTGGCTCCTCCCACGTTCCATAGCAAGTGGAGTTAATATTTGTGGAGTTGATGTCACCTTTGTATTGTCAAGTGACATCAAGCCCACAGGTTAGTAATGGAGAAGCATGTATAAGATGTCTATCCATTACTAATCCTATAGTCATATTGTAAATAAAAACACCCATAATAAAGTCCTTTATTTTAAATTAAAATCCACACTCTGTTTTCCAAATGTATTTAAATAACAAACACAATTATACTCACATCACTCCCATACTATTGAAGCCCATTTCAGGTGTAAAAAATAGAAAATTATAAACAACAAAATAACTTACCTTATGCCTAATCCACCGATACATTTCCCCTATAACAAAAAATAATAAACAACCATATCACTCACCTATATGAAGTGCAGCTAATTCATACTGTCCCACAATGATTCAGATGAT
The DNA here is from genome assembly GCF_051348905.1 of Ranitomeya variabilis. Taxonomy (NCBI): domain Eukaryota; kingdom Metazoa; phylum Chordata; class Amphibia; order Anura; family Dendrobatidae; genus Ranitomeya; species Ranitomeya variabilis. The sequence goes on along the minus strand of NC_135232.1, from coordinate 928,102,601 downwards.
TTGGAGAGCAGTCACATTAGGGACCGCTCTCCTCGCCAGCCGACACACACTAACAGGAGCTTAATTGTACCTGTCAGTGTCTAGTGCTGAGCTCCAGCAGTGAGAAAATTCACCAGACTTCATAGCTGAACCCCGTGAACTCACAGCATCGCTCGCTGTGTGAGAAAGTTCACCTGAGTTCATAGCTGAACCCCAGCAAACTCACTTATGGCATAGCTTGCAATGTTAGAAGGTTTTCATGCAGCAGTGCCATAAGTCAGTTCACAAGCGTACAACTATAAACTCCAGTGAACTTTCTCACTGCGGGAGCTAAGCCACAATTACACTCCAGTCAGTGTATGTCGGCTGGTGGCGTGAGCGGTCACTGATGTGACTGCTCTCCAAATCACCCTCTATTCTTGATAACGAGCCATGATAAAGCTGACAGCTGCCATTTTTGCTTGTAATTAAAAATAAAAACAGACCCCATGTCATTTTTTTAAATGTATTTATTTAAAGCGCAGGTGTCAGCTAATGAATACCTCCAATAGAGGCACATAGTCTCACTGTTGTTAGCGGCTGCAGGCATAGGCTGATGGGAGTAGTACTCTCTCATCAGCCAATGCCTCTGTGACCGGAGGTACATTTTTTGTACATGATTCTGTGGCCGGAGATAAACTTTTTACAAGCTGTCACAGAGCTGGTGCTCTGACAGGAGGTAATAATCTTACCGCCAATCAAAGGCACTGTTTGCTGCACTGTCATGACAGCATGGCAAACAATGGATGTTCAGGCCTCTCCATTTATCTCAATGAGGTTCAGGTTTGGGTACTGTTCTGGTACCTGAACTGAACTTTTTTTACAAGTTCGGCCAAACTCGCCAGATAGGAAAATCCAGTGGTTTAACCATCACTAAACAGGTTCCTTTAAAGGAATGTCTCAATTTTATTTTTGTGTTAATAATAGGGATGAGCAAATATTTCATTGTTTGGATCGGATTGCGATTGCCAAATTTGCAATATTCACTGATTTATTCGTTGAATATTCGCAGAATATAGCAAAACACCATTCAGCAGGCAAAAATAAACGCATATACAAAACTTCCAAATGGGCCCAAAAGCTGCCAAAACACATCAAATGAGGGGCAGACACTAGGAAAGTGGCTTCAATTCACCCACAGTGCAGATTTTAGAATCGCATGGCAGCAATCAGCCATGCATGAGGTATCAGAGTCTGGACCAGCATTTACAGCTTTGAACTGAATGTCAAATTAAGATGGGTGGGTAAGGGATCGGTGTAGGCCTGCTGTGCTGGGAGCCCTGATACCACATGCAACAACTCAACCTGCTTTTATTTCAGCCACACTCAAGTGGCACAAATATCAGTTTTGTAGACTACTATTGTCAGAAAAATGTAAGGATAGTAACACAGGTAGTTGACTCAAAAATGGTGGAGACCTGATGGTCTCGGAGGCCTCCCGTTACATGGAGCACGCATGAAGGAGACCCAACCAGGAGTCTACACATTTCCAAAACTTAGTGGCAGACACAAACAAAGTGGCATTAATTTAATTGCAATAGAAATAATATAATAGGGAGTGACATCTCTTCCACCACAGCCAACTCAGCAGATGTAAACCCAACCAGGATTGTTCACAGTTCTAAAAATTAGGGCCTGACACAGCCAAAATGTCATAAATTTCATGAGAATAGAAATAGCATAATAGGGACCGACACATCTTCAACTACAGCCAACCCAAGCAGTTGGACATCCAACCAGGAGTGTTCATATTTCCAAAAATTAGGGCCTGATACCACTGAAGTGGCATCAATTTAGCAAGAGTAGAAATAGTATAACAGGGACCAACACATCTTTCACTATAGCCAACCCAGCAGATGGACACCCAACTAGGAGTGTTCACATTTCCAAAAATTTGTGGCAGACACAAACACTGTGGTATAATTTCAACACAGTAGAAATATAATAGGGAGCGACATCTCTTTCACTGCAGCCAACCCAGCAGATCAAGATCCAACCAGGAGAGTTCACACTTCTAAATATTTGTGGCAGATACCAACAAAGTGGCATCATTTTCCCCACAGTGGAAATATTATAGTAGGGAGCAACATCTCTTCCACTTCAGCCAATCCAGCAGATGGACAGCAAACCAGGAGTGTTTACATTTCCAAAAAGTTAGGGCCTGACACCACTGAAGTGGTGTCAGGCCCGAAACAGCTGTCTGTGGATGGATACCATGCTTGGCATAGGTGGCTTTCCTTTATTGGATGTTTTCCTTTATTGGATGCTGCCCCTCCCATGGTTGTTCCTTCCCGGGGAAAGGCCTGGCTATTCATTGCTTGCGTTGAGAAACACGTGATGGTGTCTCCGCAGCTACTCTACATGCATTTGCATATTTCCCATAAGGGATGGGGGCAGTGTTCTGGATCACTGCGTCAAGAAACACGTGATGGTGTCTCCGCGGTGTTGGATGTTTTGGTCTCCCCGAGGTCAATCATCCGTGCCTTTACAGCCTTTTTACTAGGCACTGCTCCTAATAGCCAGTTTCCTACTCCACACTGATGAGGGGCAAAAACCCTGAAACAGCTGTCTGTGGATGGATACCATGCTTGGCATAGGTGGTTTTTCTTTATTGGATGTTTTCCTTTATTGGATACTGTCCTTCCCGTGGTTGTTGCATCCTGGGGAAAGGCCTGGCTATTCATTGCTTGCGTTGAGAAACACGTGATGGTGTCTTCGCAGCTACTCTACATGCATTTGCATATTTCCCATAAGGGATGGGGGCAGTGTTCTGGATCACTGCGTCGAGAAACACGTGATGGTGTCTCCGCGGTGTTGGATGTTTTGGTCTCCCCGAGGTCAATCATCCGTGCCTTTACAGCCTTTTTACTAGGCACTGCTCCTAATAGCCAGTTTCCTACTCCACACTGATGAGGGGCAAAAACCCTGAAACAGCTGTCTGTGGATGGATACCATGCTTGGCATAGGTGGTTTTTCTTTATTGGATGTTTTCCTTTATTGGATACTGTCCTTCCCGTGGTTGTTGCATCCTGGGGAAAGGCCTGGCTATTCATTGCTTGCATTGAGAAACACGTGATGGTGTCTTCGCAGCTACTCTACATGCATTTGCATATTTCCCATAAGGGATGGGGGCAGTGTTCTGGATCACTGCGTCGAGAAACACGTGATGGTGTCTCCGCGGTGTTGGATGTTTTGGTCTCCCCGAGGTCAATCATCCGTGCCTTTACTGACACCACTGAAGTGGCATCAATTTCACCAGAGTAGAAATAGTATAGCAGAGAACGATATCTCTTTCACTACAGCCAAACCAGCAGATGCAAAGACCCATCCTTCGCTCACCACTAGTGATGAGTGCGTGTACTCGTTACTCGGGTTTTCCCGAGCATGCTCGGGTGGTCTCCGAGTATTTGTTAGTGTTCAGAGATTTAGTTTTCCTTGCCGCAGGTGCATGATTTGCAACTACTAGACAGCTTGATTATATGCGGGGATTCCCTAGCAACCAGGCAACCCCCACATGTACTTAGGCTGGCTAATAGCTGTAAATTAAGCAGCTGAATCAACAAAAGCTAAATCTCCGAGCAGTCATAAATATTTGGAGATCACCAGAGCATGCTCGGCAAAACCCGAACAACGAGTATATTCGCTCATCAGTACTCTCCACATTTCCAAAAATTATTGGCAGACACCACCAAAGTGGCATCAATTTCACAAGATTAGATATAGTATAATAGGGATTGACATCTCTTCCATCACATGCACACCCTACAAGGAGTGTTCACATTTCCAAATATTATTGTCTGACACCACTGAGGTGGCATTAATTTCACCAGAGTAGAAATAGTATAATAAGGACTGACACATCTTCCACTACAGTCCATCCATCAGATGGACACCCAACCAGGAGTCTTCAAATTTCAAATAATGAGGGTCTGACACCACCAAAGTGGCATCAATTTCACGAGAGTTGAAATAGTATAATATCCACCATCACGATTTCCCCTACAGCCAACACAGCAGATGGAGACCAACCATTACTGCTCACATTTCCAAAAATTTGTGTTAACATCGGCAGCAGCAGCAACAGCAGGCACAGTAGCAACACTAAAGATATTACAGAATGCAATTATGCAAGATTAATGAAGCACATTAAAAAATGCAATATCGCCTAGTCTGTTATGTTCTGTGACTGGGGTGCAAAAGTCCTTGGGGATCATGACTTGTTCATCTTGATAAAAATTAGGCTGTCTACACTTTCAATGGACAGCCAGCTGTGCTTATCGACACCACCAGAAGGGCTCAAGACACATTCTGAGAGAATAGTTACAACTAGCACACTCCAATGTGATGCAAAAAGGGGGGTGTTTAATATACACACAGTAGTCACAAACGTTTCGGTCTGCAATGGATCTTCATCAGTGTGCTAAATATAGCGTGAATGGTATATATAGTAGAACCCCGGTAGGAATTAATTGAGTTGCATCAAAATGTAAGTTTTACTGGAAAAATTGCACTGAAAACAGTTTTGAATGGTAGGTCAGTCCGGCTAGCGGGAGAGGCTCGAGAGCCATGCAGTATCCACAGTGGATACCACATGGCTCTCGTGCCTCTTCCTCTCCTGCTAGCCGGACTGACCTACCATTCAAAACTGTTTTCAGTGCAATTTTTCCAGTAAAACGTACATTTTGATGCAAATCAATTATTTTCACCAGGGTTCTACTATATATACCATTCACACTATATTTAGCACACTGATGAAGGTCCATTGCAGACCGAAACATTTGTGAATACTGTAGCGCCCCCACTGCCGCAGGGCCGAGGGGTACCAGGTACCGGGCCTCTGAGTCTCTGTTCTGGGGTTGTCACAGTGGCTTGACCCAGCCCGTGACCCTGCTGAGGGGCGTACAATGAAGGTGGAGGTATGGTGGTGATATGTTATGATGTGGTGCAGGTCGCAGTAAATAACGAGGACACCAGGTTGCAGTCTCTTTACCTCTTTACTGAAGGCTTCAGGATCCTCAGTCCGGAATACGGTTAACCAGGCTGCGCAAGTCCGGCCGGTCCGATGGCACCTACAGAGTTCCCTTTGCAGGTGGAAATCTGTTTCTACCTTCTAGCGCTTGTGTGTTGTGGTCCTCCCCTGCTGTGCTTACGGGGTAGTCCCCACAACTGTTGTGTCTGTTTCTGAAGTTCCCTCACAACTCGATTATGATGTTCTGCTTCGTCTCCCAGATGAGATGGCTAGGATGCACCCGTATGACGGGTAGGCTCGAAGTTTTTCCGGGACCCTAGAGTCGCCCCTCTCCAAATGTTGCCCCCTATGTCTTCTTAGGTGATTTGAGTGAGACAGCCCACCTATAACTGACTGTCCTGCCGTAGCTTTGAAGTAAGGCCTGGAGCTCAATACTTCCTCGGCGTTCCAGCCACCGGCTACGCACCTCAGTAGGATGTTGCCTCGTCTTACAGCACGACTCCTACTGGTAATTCTCCTTGTTGCGTTGATCTCGTTTCTCACTCAGCACAATAAACCTCGCTTCTTGTCCTTTCTTGGGGTACCGCCGCAATGACGTGCAGGCACGGTCCCATAACGTTCTTTTCTGTTCGCTAGGCCTCTGTCAGGATCCCACCCCTGACAGGGACCCCCCTGAATCTTCCCCTGCAACACCCTCTGCCACAGGATGTTGCCTGGTTCCAACCCAGTCAGCTTCTAACTAACTTCCTATCCAACCCCCAGTTTTACCAGATTGTGGGGAGTGGCCTAATACATAGCACCCTTAGCTCCCCCTGGAGGACAGACTGTGAAGTGTATTAGTGTCTGTGATACCTGGTCAGGTGAACTCCTTCAGTGCCATCAGACGTACCATAGCCCCCCTTAGCGGCGGAGCATCAGTACTGCAATGACCAGGACTCTGGGGCGCTGCACTCCCCCCCGGTTAAATCCAGTACTCCTGGACTGGGAAGAAAACAACAATACATGTCAGCAAAAAGACATACAATTTTGAAATGCAATAACAATATGTAGATTTGAACAGAGCTTCCCTTCATGGGAGGTAAGGACACTTGAACATTACAAACATGGTTAAATACTTTAAATAACATACTATAAATAACTTTTCTGACCCAACCGTGTATTCTAGAAAGTGCAAATTTTTTGAACAATAATTTAACGTTGCCTTTAAGGACGTACACGCTGAATCCACTAAAGACCTTCTTATAAAACACTATAAGGCTAATCAACTTTTCTTCATTTTCCATCTTTACATCTGCAGGACCGCCTGTCTATCTGCCCCAGGCCTACTGCCTCTCGTTCTGTTGCAGGACCACCCCTTTCTGCCTGGGCCTACTGCCTTTCTGCTACTATACACAGTATAGAACTTATCTTCCTTCTCTCAGTTCAGGATCACCGAGCGATCTCTGTATGGCTCCTAGGAGGACTCACCGACTAACCCTATCCGGGTTCACTTCCTGTCCTCATTCTTCTAGCAACATCATTAAACATTTCTCACAATTAACTAGCTCACTACATATAACTCTCATATGTAAGCATTATTAGTACTTCCTTTCAAAGCATCATCATTCTGCAAGTGCTATGGATGAACGTTCCCTTTAAGAAGGGACCAAGTCTCTATGAGGTAGTGCAACTTCTCAAGCTGCAAGTCCGCATGCAGCAAGGACTCCGGTACTGCTTCCAGGAACAGTTTCTTCGCAAAGAGTCCTTTTCTTTGTAAAACCAGTAGAGGGCACCTTTAAGAAGGTGCAAACTATTTACAATGAGTTTGTAATCATGCAGTGTTCATGATCCAGCAGTTCTTTTCAACAATGATAAGACGAGAAAAACAAAAAGAAAAGCAGAAGAAGGGATCCCGGGTAAACAAAGGGATCCCTTTAAGAGTTAACTCTAGTCGGGTTGTAGCAGCAAGAAGACACATAGAAGGACAAACAGTTAACTATTTACAGGTTCAAAATATTAGGACATTTACTTGAACCACTCAGGAGGCAGCACCGACGGAGGCAACCCCTTTGGATATTGCCTGCCACCTGGTACTGCGTAAGGGGGTTCGTTGTTCCATCTGGGGGTCTGCGTACCCACTGTCTTCAGTTCTGGGGCAGCAGGGGCACCGACCACCTGAGGAGGCACCTCCTTGGCCACGACGGTGGTTGAGGTGACGATGCTGCAGGTCGTGGTTTTGACAATGGTGCACGTTGGAGTGACCACGGTGGTCTTGGTGATGATCGTGGGCTGACCACAAGGGGGCACCTTCGTTACGGGGGACAGCTTCACCGGCACCTTAGTCAGGGGTGGCACGGGGTTTCACTTCTTATGGACATTCAGGGCGAACCACCCTTTTTCCCCAAAATGCCGGGTGTAAGTGACTTCGTCCCCCGGGTAGAGATCCCGGTCTGGATGGCCCTCTCTGAGATGAGACTCCACATCCCGCCGGTTGACGAAGACTTCGGGGTACAGGCCCGGCTCTTTTATAAAGCCCCAGCCTCCGTGGAGCTTGAAGGCGACGACGGTGCCCTGCCTGCGCGGGGCCTGATGAGCGGTGGGGTCCTTGCGGGCCCGGTCCTTGACCGCCAAAACTTTTTGGTGGTAGGCCTCTAGTCTGGCCTGGTACGCCTTTTCCTTCTCCTCCCACTGCTGTTCCAGCTGGGCCTGGTATTCCTCCCAGCTCAGGGCCTGCACCATCTCCCCTTCCTGTGTCTTCACCCCGGGGAACCCCATTGAGGTTGGATCCTGGGTTCACCCAGCGGCACACTGTGTGCTCCACATGGACCTCACACAGCAGGGTAGTTGGTGGAATCGGGGCTTTCAGGAAGTGTTCCATACCCGTTGCCTCCTCCCATGGTAACAGGCGCTGGAGTCTATGGGTCCCAGGGAGAGGGGGTGCCGCGACGGGGTCTATCAACAGACCCTCAGCCAGCGGGACAGGGTCGGCGGACTCACCAGTCGGTGTAGGCCCCTCCTCCTTGGTCGGCTCCGCTGGCGGTATGGTCGATGGGAACGTCGGCTGGAGTTCCGACAGCGACGCAGGGTCAGACGTTGGAAGGTCCTCCACCGGTGCCTCCATCCGCAGCTGGAGGAGTTGTTCGATCAGGCCCTCCATTTCAATCTGCAGAAGGCTGGTCCAAATCGCGGAGAGCTGACCACTGTGCTCGTCCGGGTGGCTGGGGGAGTCCTCGGCTCCGACCCCACATTCCTGGTCTGAGTGACTGATCATGGCGTCCTCCACGTGGGTCGCTTCCTGGTCTTTTTCCCGCTCTCTCCTTCGTGGGCGGTTTAGTTTTCTCTGCCTCCGCCCACCATTGAGAATCAGGAGGCGGATCTCGGCTGCTGACGGACACGTCCTCAAGCTACAGAAATATTTAGACTTGGCGGCCATTGTCTTTCGCGCTCTTCAGCTGGTCCACGCCTACTCCACGCTCCTCTTCTCCTCCTGCGCTCTACTCAGCGCTGTAATGGTGGCTGGTTTTGGTGGCAAATGGCAATCCACAGTCTTTGCAATAAGTCACAGTCCAAGTATAATAAATCACAGTTCCAAGGCACACATGACCTGATTCTTCAGGCTTAAGTAGATCCTGTTCGTGACGCCAAGTTGAAGCGCCCCCACTGCTGCAGGGCCGAGGGGTACCCGGTACCGGGCCTCTGAGTCTCTGTTCTGGGGTTGTCACGGTGGCTAGAACCAGCCCGTGACCCTGCTGAGGGGCGTACAATGAAGGTGGAGGTATGGTGATGATGTTATGATGTGGTGCAGGTCACAGTAAATAACGAGGACACCAGGTTGCAGTCTCTTTACCTCTTTACTGAAGGCTTCAGGATCCTCAGACCGGAATACGGTTAACCAGGCTGCGCAAGTCCAGCCGGTCCGATGGCACCTCCAGAGTTCCCTTTGCAGGTGGAAATCTGTGCCTACCTTCTAGCGCTTGTGTGTTGTGGTCTGTTGTGAATTCTGCTCTTGGGTTCCCCCCCGATGGTTGCTGGTGGTAATGCAGTTGTCCCTGGGTTGCAATCCTGGGCAGGTGTTCCTGCTGATTGCAGCTCTGACTGGGGTATTTAGGTGTGCAGGATTCATTAGCCATTACCAGTTGTCCATTGTTCTTGGAGGTTATACATCTCTGTCTGGTTCCTCCTGCCCTGCTGTCAAATCAGCCAAGATAAGTGTCTGGTTTTGTTTCTGCTGCACACATGCGGTGTGCTTTACAATTCAGTGCTATTCATTGTTTTTTCTTGTCCAGCTTAGACTGTGTTTGGATATTTTCAGTCCAGTTGGATTCTCAGGAGATGCAGAGATACATTCCATGACTTTAGTTAGTTGGTGGAATTTTTGTATTATCTGCTGTGGATATTTTTAGGGTTTTAATACTGACCGCTTAGTATTCTTTCCGATCCTTTCCTATTTAGCTAGCATGGCCTCTTTTGCTAAATCCTGATTTCTGCCTGCATTTGTCTTTCCTCTTATACTCACAGTCAATATTTGTGGGGGGCTGCCTATCCTTTGGGTTCTGCTCTGAGGCAAGATAGAATTCCCATTTCCATCTATAGGGGTATTTAGTCCTCCGGCTGTGTCGAGGTGTCTAGGATGTGTTAGGTACACCCCACGGCTACTTCTAGTTGCGGTGTCAGTTTAGGGTTTGCGGTCAGTACAGGTTCCACCTTCTCCTGAGAAAGTGTCATGCGGCTCCAAGGTCACCGGATCATAACAGTACAACTGGCCAACAATGAGTTAAATGCATTTCAGAAGAAGGGAAGAAAGGTGTTGAGCCATTTTTTTTTCTGTAGTCTGCTTAGTCTCTTCTTCCCTCTTTTTTTTCTGGGTGGCTGAGGAGTCTTGTGCTAGCATGGATGTTCAGGGATTGGCTTCTCGTGTGGACCAGCTTGCTGCTAGGGTACAGGATATTTCTGATTATATTGTTCAGACTCCAGTTTTGGAGCCTAGGATTCCTACTCCTGATTTGTTTTTTGGGGACAGGTCCAAGTTTTTGAGTTTTAAAAACAACTGTAAACTGTTTTTTGTTCTGAAACCTCGATCTTCTGGTGATTCCATTCAGCAGGTTAAAATTGTCATCTCCCTGCTGCGTGGCGATCCTCAGGATTGGGCATTTTCCCTGGAATCTAGGAATCCGGCCTTGCTTAATGTAGATGCCTTTTTTCAGGCTTTAGGATTATTATATGATGAACCAAATTTGGTTGATTAAGCTGAGAAGACCTTGTTGGCCCTGGTTCAGGGTCAAGAAGCGGCGGAGTTGTATTGTCAGAAATTTAGAAAGTGGTCTGTGTTGACTAAATGGAATGATGATGCTTTGGCGGCAATTTTCAGAAAGGGTCTTTCTGAAGCCATCAAAGATGTTATAGTGGGGTTTCCCACGCCTTTCGGTCTGAATGATTCTATGTCTCTGGCCATTCAGATTGATCGGCACTTGCGGGAGCGCAGAACTGTGCGCGCTGCGGAGTTGTCCTCAGAGCAGATGCCTGAGCCAATGCAGTGTGATAGGACTCTGTCTAGAATGGAACAACATGGATTCAGACGTCAGAATAGGTTGTGTTTTTATTGTGGCGATGCTTCTCATGTCATTTCAGTCTGCTCTAAGTGTACAAAGAGGATCGCTACTTCAGTTACCATCAGTACTGTACAACCTAAATTTCTGTTATCTGTGTCCTTGATTTGCTCATTGTCATCATTTTCTGTCATGGCGTTTGTGGATTCAGGCGCCGCTTTGAACTTAATGGACTTTGAGTTTGCCAGGCGTTGTGGATTTCCCTTGCAGTCTTTGCAGAACCCTATTCCTTTAAGGGGCATTGATGCTACACCTTTGGCTAAAAATAAGCCCCAGTTCTGGACACAGGTGACCATGTGCATGGCGCCAGCCCATCAGGAAGATTGTCGATTTCTGGTGTTGCATAATTTGCATGATGCTATCTTGCTGGGTTTTCCGTGGTTGCAGGTACATAATCCTGTGTTGGATTGGAAGTCTATGTCTGTGACTAGTTGGGGATGTCAGGGGGTTCATAATGACGTTCCTTTGATGTCAATCTCCTCTTCTTCCTCTTCTGAAATTCCAGAGTTTTTGTCTGATTTTCAGGATGTATTCGATGAGCCCAGGTCCAGTTCTCTCCCACCGCATAGGGACTGTGATTGCGCGATTGACTTGATTCCAGGCTGTAAGTTTCCTAAGGGCCGACTTTTCAACCTGTCTGTGCCTGAACATACCGCCATGCAGAGTTATGTTAAGGAGTCTTTGGAGAAGGGGCATATTCGGCCATCTTCTTCACCGTTGCGAGCGAGGTTTTTTTTGTTGCTAAGAAGGATGGTTCCTTGAGGCCCTGTATTGATTATCGCCTCTTGAATAAGATCACGGTCAAGTTTCAATACCCCTTACCTCTGCTTTCTGATTTGTTTGCTAGGATTAAGGGGGCTAGTTGGTTTACTAAGATTGACCTTCGGGGGGCATATAATCTTGTTCATATTAAGCAGGGTGATGAATGAAAAACTGCGTTTAATACGCCCGAAGGCCATTTTGAATACCTTGTGATGCCATTCGGGCTCTCTAATGCTCCATCTGTTTTTCAGTCCTTCATGCACAATATTTTCCGGACTTATCTTGTTAAATTCGTGATTGTATATTTGGATGACATTTTAATTTTTTCTGATGATTTGGAGTCCCATGTGGAACAGGTCAGGATGGTATTTCAGATCCTTCGTGATAATGCCTTGTTTGTGAAGGGGTCTAAGTGTCTCTTTGGAGTGCAGAAGGTTTCTTTTTTGGGCTTAATTTTTTCTCCCTCATCTATAGAGATGGATCCGGTAAAGGTTCAGGCCATTCATGATTGGATTCAACCCACATCCGTGAAGAGCCTTCAGAAATTTTTGGGCTTTGCTAATTTTTATCACCGTTTCATTGCTAACTTCTTCAGTGTGGTTAAACCCTTGACCGATTTGACAAAGAAAGGCACTGATGTGACGAACTGGTCCTCTGCGGCTGTCCCTGCCTTTCAGGAGCTTAAACGCCGATTTACTTCTGCCCCGGTGTTGCGTCAACCGGATGTTTCTCTTCCGTTTCAGGTTGAGGTTGACGCTTCTGAGATTGGGGCAGGGGCCGTTTTGTCTCAGAGGGATCCTGTTGGTTCCTTGATGAAACCGTGTGCATTCTTTTCCCGTAAATTTTCGCCTGCTGAACGCAATTATGATGTCGGCAATCGGGAGTTGTTGGCTTTGAAGTGGGCATTTGAGAAGTGGCGACATTGGCTTGAGGGAGATAAGCACCGTATTGTGGTCTTGACTGATCATAAGAATTTGATTTACCTCGAGTCTGCCAAGCGGCTGAATCCTAGACAGGCTCGATGGTCCTTGTTTTTTTCCCGTTTTGATTTCGTGGTCTCGTATCTTCCGGGTTCTAAGAACATTAAGGCTGATGCCCTCTCTAGGAGTTTTTTGCCCGATTCTCCTGTGGTCCTTGAACCGGTCGGCATTCTGAAAGAAGGGGTGGTTCTTTCTGCCATTTCCCCTGATTTACGACGGGTTCTTCAGGAATTTTAGGCTGACAAACCTGACCACTGTCCAGCGGGGAAATTGTTTGTTCCTGATAGATGGACTAGTAGAGTGATTTCTGAGGTTCATTGTTCTGTGTTGGCTGGCCATCCTGGTATTTTTGGTACCAGAGATTTGGTGGGTAGGTCCTTTTGGTGGCCTTCTTTGTCACGTGATGTGCGTTCTTTGTGCAGTCCTGTGGGACTTGTGCGCGGGCCAAGCCTTGCTGTTCCCGTGCTAGCGGGTTGCTTTTGCCTTTGTCGGTCCCTGAGAGGCCTTGGACGCATATTTCTATGGATTTTATTTCTGATCTTCCGGTTTCCCAGAGGATGTCTGTTATCTGGGTTGTTTGTGACCGGTTCTCTAAGATGGTTCATTTGGTGCCTTTGCCTAAATTGCCTTCCTCTTCTGATTTGGTTCCGTTGTTTTTTCAGCATGTGGTTCGTTTGCATGGTGTTCCGGAGAATATTGTGTCTGACAGAGGTTCCCAGTTTGTTTCTAGGTTTTGGCGGGCCTTTTGTGCTAGGCTGGGCATTGATTTGTCTTTTTCTTCCGCATTTCATCCTCAGACAAATGGCCAGACCAAGCGAACTAATCAGACTTTGGAAACTTATTTGAGATGCTTTGTGTCTGCTGATCAGGATGATTGGGTGGCTTTCTTGCCATTGGCCGAGTTTGCCCTTAATAATCGGGCTAGTTCGGCTACCTTGGTTTCGCCCTTCTTTTGTAATTTTGGTTTTCATCCTCGTTTTTCTTCAGGGCAGGTTGAGCCTTCGGACTGTCCTGGTGTGGATTCTGTGGTTGACAGGTTGCAGCAGATTTGGGCTCATGTGGTGGACAATTTGGTGTTGTCCCAGGAGGAGGCTCAACGTTTTGCTAACCGTCGTCAGTGTGTTGGTTCCCGGCTTCGGGTGGGGGATCTGGTTTGGTTGTCTTCCCGTCATGTTCCTATGAAGGTTTCTTCCCCTAAGTTTAAGCCTCGGTTTATTGGTCCTTATAGGATTTCTGAGATTATTAATCCGGTGTCTTTTCGATTGGCCCTTCCGGCCTCTTTTGCTGTCCATAATGTCTTCCATACATCCTTATTGCGGAAATATGTGGTGCCCGTTGTTCCCTCTGTTGATCCTCCGGCCCCTGTGTTGGTTGATGGGGAGTTGGAGTATGTGGTCGAGAAAATTTTGGATTCTCGCTTTTCGAGGCGGAGGCTTCAGTACCTTGTCAAATGGAAGGCTTATGGCCAGGAGGATAATTCTTGGGTTTTTGCCTCTGATGTCCATGCTGCTGATTTGGTACGTGCCTTTCATCTGGCTCGTCCTGATCGGCCTGGGGGCTCTGGTGAGGGTTCGGTGACCGCTCCTCAAGGGGGGGTACTGTTGTGAATTCTGCTCTTGGGTTCCCCCCCGGTGGTTGCTGGTGGTAATGCAGTTGTCCCTGGGTTGCAATCCTGGGCAGGTGTTCCTGCTGAATGCAGCTCTGACTGGGGTATTTAGGTGTGCAGGATTCATTAGCCATTGCCAGTTGTCCATTGTTCTTGGAGGTTATACATCTCTGTCTGGTTCCTCATGCCCTGCTGCCAAATCAGCCAAGATAAGTGTCTGGTTTTGTTTCTGCTGCACACATGCGGTGTGCTTTACAATTCAGTGCTATTCATTGTTTTTTCTTGCCCAGCTTAGACTGTGTTTGGATATTTTCAGTCCAGTTGGATTTTCAGGAGATGCAGAGATACATTCCATGACTTTAGTTAGTTGGTGGAATTTTTGTATTATCTGCTGTGGATATTTTTAGGGTTTTAATACTGACTGCTTAGTATTCTTTCCTATCCTTTCCTATTTAGCTAGCATGGCCTCTTTTGCTAAATCCTGATTTCTGCCTGCGTTTGTCTTTCCTCTTATACTCACAGTCAATATTTGTGGGGGGCTGCCTATCCTTTGGGTTCTGCTCTGAGGCAAGATAGAATTCCCATTTCCATCTATAGGGGTATTTAGTCCTCTGGCTGTGTCGAGGTGTCTAGGATGTGTTAGGTACACCCCACGGCTACTTCTAGTTGCGGTGTCAGTTTAGGGTTTGCGGTCAGTACAGGTTCCACCTTCTCCTGAGAAAGTCTCATGCGGCTTCAAGGTCACCGGATCACAACAGTGGTCCTCCCCTGCTGTGCTTACGGGATAGTCCCCACAACCCTTGTGTCTGTTTCTGAAGTTCCCTCAATGAAGGTGGAGGTATGGTGGTGATGTTATGATGTGGTGCAGCAAAGAGGGTAATGGTGTGCACTCTGGTCTAAGGGATGTGGAGGTGCTGGTAAATCAGACCGTGTGGTCAAAGTCAATAGTAGAGGAAAAAGTACCACACACTCAAGATTTGATATGATGCAAAAAGGTATATGCCAGATTTATTTACACAAAAAGAACAAGTCAACAATTGCCACTGTGTTAGTTTGTAGAGAGGAAACCCTCTGAAATGATGTGGTGCAGGTCGCAGTAAATAACGAGGACACCAGGTTGCAGTCTCTTTATCTCTTTACTGAAGGCTTCAGGATCCTCAGTCCGGAATACGGTTAACTAGGCTGCACAAGTCTGGCCGGTCCGATGGCACCTCCAGAGTTCCCTTTGCAGGTGGAAATCTGTGCCTACCTTCTAGCGCTTGTGTGTTGTGGTCCTCCCCTGCTGTGCTTACGGGATAGTCCCCACAACTGTTGTGTCTGTTTCTGAAG
This sequence comes from Ranitomeya variabilis, assembly GCF_051348905.1. Classification (NCBI taxonomy): domain Eukaryota; kingdom Metazoa; phylum Chordata; class Amphibia; order Anura; family Dendrobatidae; genus Ranitomeya; species Ranitomeya variabilis. Next base: position 928,087,352 of record NC_135232.1, on the reverse strand, counting down.
TTCCCTCACAACTCGATTATGATGTTCTGCTTTGTCCCCCAGATGAGATGGCTAGGATGCACCCGTATGACGGGTAGGCTCGAAGTTCTTCCGGGACCCTAGAGTCGCCCCTCTCCAAATGTTGCCCCCTATGTCTTCTTAGGTGATTTGAGTGAGACAGCCCGCCTATAACTGACTCTCCTGCCGTAGGTTTGAAGTAAGGCCTGGAGCTCAATACTTCCTCGGCGTTCCAGCCACCGGCTACGCGCCTCAGTAGGATGTTGCCTCATCTTACAGCACAACTCCTACTGGTAATTCTCCTTGTTGCGTTGATCTCGTTTCTCACTCAGCACAATAAACCTTGCTTCTTGTTCTTTCTTGGGGTACCGCCGCAATGACGTGCAGGCACGGTCCCATAATGTTCTTTTCTGTTCGCTAGGCCTGTCAGGATCCCACCCCTGACAGGGACCCCCCTGAATCTTCCCCTGCAACACCCTCTGCCACAGGATGTTGCCTGGTTCCAACCCAGTCAGCTTCTAACTAACTTCCTATCCAACCCCCAGTTTTACCAGATTGTGAGGAGTGGCCTAATACATAGCACCCTTAGCTCCCCCTGGAGGCCAGACTGTGAAGTGTATTGGTGTCTGTGATACCTGGTCAGGTGAACTCCTTCAGTGCCATCAGACGTACCATAGCCCCCCTTAGCGGCGGAGCATCAGTACTGCAACGACCAGGACTCTGGGGCGCTGCACTACTGTATGTATATTAAACACCCCCCTTTTTGCATCACATTGGAGTGTGTTAGTTGAAACTATTCCACGTATTAAGGTTTGGGAACCTCCTCTTGTAGGCTGTGCTGAACATTTTCTATAACATTCTGAGAGAAGGCTGGCTGCTGAGCATGATAAAACCTGCAAGGCATGAAAGGCTAGCTCAGGCCATTCATTCATTTTTAGAAACCAAAATGTGAAAGGGTCCAAACCCTCCCTGATGGTATTGTTATTAAGTTCTAGATACTCTTGCACCATCCTATGCATTCATTCACTGTGTCAGACTTGGACATTGTTATGCTGGTGTACGAGTTAGTCATAAATTTGGGTGCAACCTTTGCTTGCCATTTGGGTGTTACAAGCTGTGCTTGCCATCCACTACAGCACATACTGTTTCTGGGCTTCATCAGTGGAGTAGCCCGTCCAGTAAAAGAAGTTGTCTGTTGTTTTTGTTTTTGTTTAGAATGTGACATTGTTAGCCTACTAGTGCTTTTCCAAACATTACCACCTACGCCATGTGCACCTTGAATGCCAAGCCTAATCCCCCTTCTACCATGACCTCTTTTTTCCCAGTCATGTGGATCAGGTAGTGTGGTAGGAGCACAGTATTAGCAACAAAAAATTTGATTTTTAGCTCTGCACCAGCTTTGCTAACAGCTGAAAATGACAAGGTGAAATATGGCTGAATCGCATTAGTCACAGAACAAAGAATTGTTTGAGTGTGGATGAGACTTGTATCACAAAGAAAATATGCTCCAATTTTAAAATTAGATTTCCCCTACTGTATGACGTTAGTAACCGACTAAATTTATTTGGGACTGTGGATGAGGCTTGTGTAACATAGACTAGATGCTACAAATAATTTCAAAGTGAGATCTCCCCTACTGTAGAGCATTAGTAACAGAACAAAATGTTGTTTTTTGTTGGATGAGGACTTTATAAAATATACTAGATGGTACAAACAATTTCAAAGTGAGATCTCCCCTACTGTACACTGCCTGACAGAAGTTATGTCCCTTATCCATGTTATGTAAATAAAAGCTTATAACCTTACATTAAACTCATCCATTGGTTGTATAAATTATTCTTTTGAAAGCTGAAACCCTCTGAAATGTGGTTTAGGTTAAGAAAATAAATTGGCATCAATGCAGAAATATTGATCAGTTAATGGACATTGAATGGTCAGATTTTGGCAAGACAAAAGTTTTGTCGCCCACAGAAAGTAATGTGATATTTAAACAAATAATTAACTTAAAATGCAAATATATGTTGCATAACATTGGTGAATGAAGTTGTGGTCCTATTAGAGTCATATTTAATATTTTGTGTGACTTCCATGAGCTTGAAGGACTGCATCCATGCGGTTCAACAATGATTCATACGATTTACTAATGAAGTCATCAGGAATAGCAAAGAATGCAGTCTTACATGCCTCCCAGAGTTCATCTAGATTCTTAGGTTTTATTTTCCAAGCTTCCTCTTTCATCCTACCCCAAACATGCTCAATGATGTTCATGTCTGGTGACTGGGCAGGCCAGTCCTTGAGCACCTTGATCTTTTTTGCCTGGAGGAACTTTGTTGTAGAGATGGATGTATGAGATGGAGCACCATCCTGCTGCAGAATTTGACCCCTTTTATGATTTGGAATATAAGAGGTAGCTAGCACGTCTTGATATTTTAGGCTATTGATATTGCCTTGCACCTTGCAAATGTTTTGAACATCCCCATACTGAATGTAACCCCAGACCATGATCTTTCTACCACCAAATTTAACTGTTTTCTGGGTGTATTTTGGATCCATACGGGCTCCAGTAGGTCTGCTGCAGTAATTGTGGCGGCTGTAGTGTAATTCTACTGAAGGTTCATCAGAGAAATCCACCTTCTGCCACTTTTCCAGCATCCATCTGTTTAGCAGGCTGGGGGACTTTGCAAATGTCACACGGTTTTGTATCTGCCTTTTGTTTAGTGCTGGCTTCTGGGCACTGATTCGACCATGGAGGCCATTTCGAGACAGACTCCTGCAAACTGTTCTAGTTGACACAGGGACTTGAGGTGACCAGGCCTGTTGTAGCTCTGCAGCAGTGGAAGAGGGGCTTGCTTTGGATTTTCTAACCAACAAACGTTCCTCCTGAGCAATTGTCTTGCTGAGTCTGCTGTTATGACCTGGTGGTTACGGAGCGGTACTGAGATGACCTGGTGGGTAAAACCAATCATGGACAAGCTCAGAGGAGGTGGCAGCTCCACAGACAGAAATCACTGATATGACCTAGTGATTACGAAGCAGCACTGAAATGACCTGGTGGGTAAAACAAATAATGTACAAGCTCTGAGGAGGTGGTAGCTTTACTGACCGCAATCCCTACTCCTAACACCAACACTAGAAATAGCCGTGGAGCGTTCCTATCTCTGCCTAGACGCCTCTTCACAGCCTAAGAACTAGCTACCCCTGAAGATGGAAACGGAAAACTATCTCGCCTCAGAGAAACCCCCAAAGGAAGATAGCCCCCCACAAATATTGATGGTGAGTGGAGAGGGAAATGACAAACTCCGAAATGAAACTAGATTTTAGCAAGGAGGCCAATACTATCTAAATAGACAGAGATAGAAAAGGCTACTGTGCGGTCAGTATAAAAACTAAATGTCCACGCAGAGTTTACAAAAATAACCTCCACACCGACTCACAGTGTGGAGGGGCAAATCTGCGACCCCAGAGCTTCCAACTAGCCGGAATATTTCATAATGACAAGCTGGACAAAAGAGACATAACTTAAACTCAACAGAAGGTCATAAGCAGGGAAACACCCAAAAACTAGCAGAACTTATCTTAAGCTGAAATGGACTGGCCAACAAAGAACTTCCAGGAAGGAACTGAATCCACAGGAAAAACATTGACAGCTGGCATCAACTACAGCCAAAAGCCCAGTTAAATAACAAGGCCAGGGAACAGATTAGTGAAAGCAGCTGCTAAGTTCCACTCGAAACCACCAGAGGGAGCCCAAGAGCAGAACTCCCAAAAATACCATTCGTAACCACAGGATGGAGCCCAAGAACGGAATTCACAACAGTCTGCCAGACCTGGGCTTGTCAAACACATCTCCAATCTCTTCAAATCTTTTTTTAATTCTTTGTACTTGACACTGAGACACATTAAAGGTGCCAGCCACCTCTGCAGTGGATCTGGCATTCTGCCTCTTGATAATCCAGGCTTTGGGCGCAGGGTGGATTTTTGGCATGTTGTCAGAGCTCAAGTTGCAGTTCAAGTGAAGGTCAGGGGTGCTGTGTTTCCTTTTATACACACACACTAATTAACCGATCATTTACTGAGCACAGGTGAGGATGTAAACTGGGATTGGGTGCATTATATAACCAGGCGACAAAACTTTTGTCTTGCCAAAATCTGACCATTCTGTGTCCATTAACTGATCAATATTCCTGCATTGATGCCAATTTATATTCTTAACCTAAACCACATTTCGGAGGGTTTCAGCTTTCAAAAGAATAATTTATACAACCAATGGATTAATTTAACATCAGGTTATAAGCTTTTATTTACATAACATGGATAAGCGACATAACTTCTGTCAGGGAGTGTATGACGTTAGTAACTGAAGAAATTTGGGGGGCTTGTGGATGAGGAATTTTTAACATAGACTACATGCTACTAACAATTTCAAAGTGAGATGTACCAAACAGTATGATGTTAGTGGCAGAAGAAATATTTTTGACCTGTGACTGAGGCCTGTATAACATAGACTAAATGCTACAAACAATTTCAAAGTGAGATCTACCCAATGCATTGTATGTAGATAATCCCACCACCAGGAGTGTACATTGCCCCTTGCATCTTTTAAATTGTCTGTGAAGTTAAGGTAAGAGCGGGTATTTCTTTGTATATATGTATGTGTATATATATATATATATATATATATATATATATATATATATATATATATATATATATATATATATATATATATATATATATACACTCACCGGCCACTTTATTAGGTACACCTGTCCAACTTCTTGTTAACACTTAATTTCTAATCAGCCAATCACATGGCGGCAACTCAGTGCATTTAGGCATGTAGACATGGTCAAGACAATCTCCTGCAGTTCAAACCGAGCATCAGTATGGGGAAGAAAGGTGATTTGAGTGCCTTTGAACGTGGCATGGTTCTTGGTGCCAGAAGGGCTGGTCTGAGTATTTCAGAAACTGCTGATCTACTGGGATTTTCACGCACAACCATCTCTAGGGTTTTGTCATGAATCCCCAATGGCTAGGGATAGCACAGGATGAGCAAAGTATAATAAATATCGGACGAGCTCTAGGGTGATGGAACCTGGGCTGACCGCTGCCCTACGCCTGACAAACGCAACTAGAGATAGCCAGGGAGCGTGCCTACGTTGGTTCTAGACGCCACGCACCAGCCTAAGAGCTAACTAGTACTGCAGAGAAAACAAAGACCTCACTTGCCTCCAGAGGAATTAACCCCAAAGATATAGTTGCCCCCCACATGTATTGACGGTGAAATGAGAGGAAGGCACACACATAGAGCTGATGTATATAGCTTTAGCAAATAGAGGCCCGCTGAAAACTAGAAAGCAGAATGACACAAAAGGGGACTGAGCGGTCAGCAAAAAACCCTAATCAAAAAAACCATCCTGAGATTACAAGAACCCATGTGCCAACTCATGGCACATGGGGAGAACCTCAGTCCACTAGAGCAACCAGCTAACAAAGAGACATTCTAAGCAAGCTGGACAAAAAACCAAACAACTGAAAATCAGCACTTAGCTTATCCTGAAAGATCTGGGAGCAGGTAGGCAGGAACCAGACAGAGCACATCTGAACACATTGATAGCCGGCAAGGGAAATGACAGAGAGGCCAGGTAAAATAGGAAACACCCAGCCTCTGATGGACAGATGGAAACCAAAGGCCGCAACCCACCAAAGTCACCCAGTACCAGCAGTAACCACCAGAGGGAGCCCGCAAACACAATCCACAACAGTACCCCCCCCTTGAGGAGGGGTCACCGAACCCTCACGAGAACCCCCAGGGCGATCAGGGTGAGCTCTATGGAAGGCGCGGACCAAATCAGTCGCATGAACATCGGAGGCGACCACCCAGGAATTGTCCTCCTGACCATAACCCTTCCACTTAACCAAATACTGGAGTTTGCGTCTGGAAACACGAGAATCCAAGATCTTTTCAACAACATACTCCAATTCTCCCTCCACCAGCACCGGAGCAGGAGGCTCGACCGAAGGAACAACAGGCACCTCATACCTCCGCAACAACGACCGATGGAACACATTATGAATAGCGAACGATGCTGGAAGATCCAAACGGAAAGATACAGGGTTAAGAATCTCCGAGATCCTATAAGGACCGATGAACCGAGGCTTAAACTTAGGAGAAGAGACCTTCATAGGGACAAAACGAGAAGACAACCACACCAAGTCCCCAACAAGAAGTCGGGGACCCACGCGGCGACGGCGATTAGCAAACTGCTGAGTCTTCTCCTGAGATAACTTCAAATTGTCCACCACCTGATTCCAAATGTGATGTAGCCTGTCCACCACCACGTCCACTCCAGGACAATCCGAAGACTCCACCTGACCAGAGGAAAAACGAGGATGAAACCCCGAATTACAAAAAAAAGGAGAGACCAACGTGGCCGAACTAGCCCGATTATTAAGAGCAAATTCGGCCAGTGGCAAAAAAGCAACCCAGTCATCCTGATCAGCAGAAACAAAACACCTCAAATAAGTTTCCAAGGTCTGATTAGTTCGCTCCATCTGGCCATTCGTCTGAGGATGGAATGCAGACGAGAAAGACAAATCAATGCCCATCTTGGCACAAAACGTCCGCCAAAATCTAGACACAAATTGGGATCCCCTGTCAGAAACGATATTCTCCGGAATCCCATGCAAACGAACCACGTTCTGAAAAAACAAAGGAACCAACTCAGAGGAGGAGGGCAACTTAGGCAAGGGCACCAAATGAACCATCTTAGAAAAGCGGTCACACACAACCCAGATAACGGACATTTTCTGTGAAACCGGGAGATCAGAAATAAAATCCATGGAAATGCGCATCCAAGGCCTCTTCGGGATGGGCAAGGATAACAACAACCCACTAGCCCGTGAACAGCAAGGCTTAGCTCGAGCACACACTTCACAAGACTGCACAAAGGTACGCACATCCCTAGACAAGGAAGGCCACCAAAAAGACCTGGCCACCAAGTCTCTTGTACCAAATATTCCAGGATGACCAGCCAACACAGAAGAATGGACCTCGGAGATGACTCTACTGGTCCAATCATCCGGAACAAACAGTCTTTCTGGTGGACATCGATCCGGTTTATCCACCTGAAACTCCTGCAATGCGCGTCGCAAGTCTGGGGATACGGCGGACAATATTACCCCATCCCTAAGGATACCAGCAGGCCCAGTGTCTCCAGGGGAGTCAGGCACAAAACTCCTGGAAAGAGCATCTGCCTTCACATTCTTTGAACCTGGCAGGTATGAAACCACAAAATTGAAACGAGAAAAAATTAACGACCAACGAGCCTGTCTAGGATTCAAACGCCTGGCAGACTCAAGGTAAGTGAGATTCTTGTGATCAGTCAAGACCACCACGCGATGTTTAGCACCCTCAAGCCAATGACGCCACTCCTCAAATGCCCACTTCATGGCCAAAAGCTTCCGATTACCCACATCATAATTGCGCTCGGCGGGCGAGAATTTTCTAGAGAAGAAAGCACATGGCTTCATCACCGAGCCATTAGAACTTCTCTGTGACAAAACCGCCCCCGCTCCAATCTCGGAAGCATCAACCTCCACCTGGAAAGGAAGTGAAACATCTGGTTGACACAACACAGGAGCAGAAGAAAACCGGCGCTTAAGTTCCCGAAAGGCCTCCACAGCCGCAGGAGACTAATCAGCAACATCAGCACCCTTTTTAGTCAAATCAGTCAAAGGTTTAACAATACTGGAAAAATTAGCAATGAACCGACGATAAAAATTAGCAAACCCCAAGAACTTCTGAAGGCTCTTAACAGATGTAGGTTGTGTCCAGTCACAAATAGCCTGAACCTTAACGGGATCCATCTCAATAGTAGAAGGAGAAAAAATGTACCCCAAAAAAGAAATCTTCTGGACTCCGAAGAGACACTTTGAGCCCTTCACAAACAGAGAATTGGCCCGCAAAACTTGAAACACCTTCCTGACCTGTAGAACATGAGACTCCCAGTCATCAGAAAACACCAAAATATCATCCAAATACACAATCATAAACTTATCCAGATATTCACGGAAAATATTGTGCATAAAGGACTGAAAGACTGACGGAGCATTGGAGAGTCCAAAAGGCATTACCAAATACTCAAAATGGCCCTCAGGCGTATTAAATGCGGTTTTCCACTCATCACCCTGTTTTATCCGCACCAGATTATACGCACCACGAAGATCTATTTTAGTGAACCACCTAGCCCCCTTAATGCGAGCAAACAAATCAGTAAATAATGGCAATGGATACTGGTATTTGACTGTAATCTTATTCAGAAGGCGATAATCTATACAAGGCCTCAGGGAACCATCTTTTTTTGCCATGAAAAAAAAACCTGCTCCCAGAGGGGACGAAGATGGACGAATATGTCCCTTTTCCAAGGACTCCTTAATATAATTCCGCATAGCAGTATGCTCTGGCAGTGACAGATTAAATAAACGACCCTTAGGGAACTTACTGCCAGGAATCAATTCTATAGCACAGTCACACTCTCTATGGGGAGGGAGCGAATTGAGCTTAGGCTCCTCAAAAACATCCCTATAATCCGACAAAAACGCAGGGATCTCCGAAGGAGTAGATGAAGCTATAGAAATCGGAGGTGCATCATCATGAACCCCGTGACATCCCCAGCTTAGCACAGACATTGTTTTCCAGTCCAGGACAGGATTATGAGTTTGTAACCATGGCAGACCAAGCACTAGTACATCATGTAAATTATACAGTACAAGGAAGCGAATCACCTCCTGATGAACGGGAGTCATGCGCATGGTCACTTGTGTCCAATACTGCGGTTTATTCATAGCCAATGGTGTAGAATCAATTCCTTTCAGAGGAATAGGAACTTCCAGAGGCTCTAGACTAAAACCGCAGCGTTTAGCAAATGACCAATCCATAAGACTCAGGGCAGCGCCTGAATCCACATAGGCATCGACGGAAATGGAAGACAGTGAAAAAATCAGAGTCACAGACAAAATGAACTTAGACTGCAGAGTATCAATGGCAAAAGATTTATCAACCATTTTTGGGCGTTTAGAGCATGCTGATATAACATGAGCTGAATCACCACAATAAAAACACAAACCATTTTTCCGCCTATAATTTTGCCATTCACTTCTGGACTGAATTCTATCACATTGCATAGTCTCAGGTGCCTGTTCAGAAGACACCGCCAACTGGTGCACGGGTTTGCGCTCCCGTAAACGCCGATCAATCTGAATGGCCATAGCCATATACTCATTCAGACCTGTAGGCGCAGGGAACCCCACCATAATATCCTTAATGGCCTCAGAAAGACCATTTCTGAAGTTTGCAGCCAGGGCGCACTCATTCCACTGAGTAAGCACCGACCATTTCCGAAATTTCTGACAATATATTTCCGCTTCATCATGCCCCTGAGAGAGGGCTAATAAAGCCTTTTCAGCCTGAATCTCTAGGTTAGGTTCCTCATAGAGCAATCCCAATGCCAGAAAAAACGCATCCACACTGAGCAATGCAGGATCCCCTGGTGCCAATGCAAATGCCCAATTCTGAGGGTCGCCCCGTAGGAACGATATAACAATCTTGACCTGTTGAGCAGGGTCTCCAGAGGAGCGAGATTTCAAAGAGAGAAACAATTTACAATTGTTCCTGAAATTCAGGAAGGTAGATCTATCTCCAGAAAAAAACTCTGGAATAGGAATTCTAGGTTCAGACATGGGAGTGTGAACAACGAAATCCTGTATGTTTTGAACCTTTGCCGCGAGATTACTCAGGCTGGAAGCCAAACTCTGGACATCCATGATAAACAGCTAAGATCAGAGCCATTCAAGGGTTAAGAGGAGGTAAGAAGCAGCTAGACAGCAATTAAGGGCTAGGCAGCAAAACTCTGAAGGAAAAAAAAAAAAAAAAAATTTTCCTTGAACACTTCTTTTTCTCCTGCTTCAGCCCAAACAATTAACACTTTGTGGGCCGGCTATACTGTCATGAATCCCCAATGGCTAGGGATAGCACAGGATGAGCAAAGTATAATAAATATCGGACGAGCTCTAGGGTGATGGAACCTGGGCTGACCGCTGCCCTACGCCTGACAAACGCAACTAGAGATAGCCAGGGAGCGTGCCTACGTTGGTTCTAGACGCCACGCACCAGCCTAAGAGCTAACTAGTACTGCAGAGAAAACAAAGACCTCACTTGCCTCCAGAGGAATTAACCCCAAAGATATAGTTGCCCCCCACATGTATTGACGGTGAAATGAGAGGAAGGCACACACATAGAGCTGATGTATATAGCTTTAGCAAATAGAGGCCCGCTGAAAACTAGAAAGCAGAATGACACAAAAGGGGACTGAGCGGTCAGCAAAAAACCCTAATCAAAAAAACCATCCTGAGATTACAAGAACCCATGTGCCAACTCATGGCACATGGGGAGAACCTCAGTCCACTAGAGCAACCAGCTAACAAAGAGACATTCTAAGCAAGCTGGACAAAAAACCAAACAACTGAAAATCAGCACTTAGCTTATCCTGAAAGATCTGGGAGCAGGTAGGCAGGAACCAGACAGAGCACATCTGAACACATTGATAGCCGGCAAGGGAAATGACAGAGAGGCCAGGTAAAATAGGAAACACCCAGCCTCTGATGGACAGATGGAAACCAAAGGCCGCAACCCACCAAAGTCACCCAGTACCAGCAGTAACCACCAGAGGGAGCCCGCAAACAGAATCCACAACAGGTTTACAGAGAATGGTCCGAAAAAGAAAAAAAATCCAGTGAGCGGCAGTTCTGTGGGCGGAAATGCCTTGTTTATGCCAGAGGTCAGAGGAGAATGGGCAGACTGGTTCGAGCTGATAGAAAGGCAACAGTGACTCAAATCGCCACCCGTTAAAACCAAGGTAGGCCTAAGAGCATCTCTGAATGCACAGTGCGTCGAACTTTGAGGCAGATGGGCTACAGCAGCAGAAGACCACACCGGGTACCACTCCTTTCAGCTAAGAACAGGAAACTGAGGCTACAATTTGTACAAGCTCATCGAAATTGGACAGTAGAAGATTGGAAAAACGTTGCTTGGTCTGATGAGTCTCGATTTCTGCTGCGACATTCGGATGGTAGGGTCAGAATTTGGCGTAAACAACATGAAAGCATGGATTTATCCTGCCTTGTATGGAGCATCTTTGGGATGTGCAGCCGACAAATCTGCGGCAACTGTGTGATGCCATCATGTCAATATGGACCAAAATCTCTGAGGAATGCTTCCAGCACCTTGTTGAATCTATGCCACGAAGAATTGAGGCAGTTCTGAAGGCAAAAGGGGGTCCAACCCGTTACTAGCATGGTGTACCTAATAAAGTGGCCGGTGAGTGTATATATACATATATATATACATATATATATATATATATATATATATATATATATATATATATATATATATATATATACACAGGTGCTTCTCATGAAATTAGAATATCATCAAAAGTTAATCTATTTCAGCTCTTCAATACAAAAAGTGAAACTCATATATTATATAGAGTCATTACAGAGTGATCTATTCCAAGAGTTTATTTCTGTTAATGTTCATGATTATGGCTTACAGCCAATGAAAAAACAAAAGTCATTATCTCAGTAAATTAGAATAATTAACAAAAAACACCTCCATAGGCTTCCTAAGCCTTATTCTGTTTCAGTAGTACTCCAAAATCATGGGGAAGACTGCTTACTTGACAGATGTCCAGAAGGCATCTTTAAACTCCTGGAACGCTTGGTCCACTCCTGTCTAATCCACTATCTCTCGGATAACTCTCTTCTCGACCCCTTACAATCTGGTTTCCGCTCTTTACACTGCACTGAAACTGCCCTCACTAAACTCTCTAATGATCTAATAACAGCTAAATCCAAAGGTCATTGCTCTCTGCTGATTCTCCTGGATCTCTCTGCCGCATTTGACACTGAATCACCAGCTCCTTCTCACTATGCTCCGCTCCATAGGCCTCAAGGACACAGCCCTCTCCTGGTTCTCCTCCTACCTCTCTGACTGCTCCTTCACTGTATCCTCTCCTCGTCCCCTTACTATTGGGGTTCCGCAGGGCTCAGTACTAGGCCCCCTCCTCTTCTCTCTATACACGGCCCCTATTGGACAAACAATCAGCAGATTTGGGTTCCAGTATCATCTCTATGCTGATGACACCCAATTATACACTTCTTCCCCCGACATCACCCCTACCCTAATTCAAAATACCAAGGATTGTCTGTCTGCTGTCTCTAACATCATGTCCTCCCTCTATCTGAAACTAAATCTCTCCAAAACGGAACTTCTTGTGTTTCTCCCTTCTACTAACCTCACTCTTCCCAACATCGAAATTACTCTGGAGGGTTCAACCATAACTCCCAAGCAGCATGCCCGCTGTCTTGGGGTCATATTCGACACCGATCTTTCCTTTACTCCCTATATCCGATCACTCACTCGCTCTTGTCACCTGCATCTTAAAAACATCTCCAGAATCCAACCTTTTCTCACCTTTGAAACTGCTAAGACTCTTACTGTCGCTCTTATTCATTCTCGTCTGGACTACTGCAACTCTCTTCTGATCGGTCTCCCTCTTACCAAACTTTCTCCTCTCCAATCCATCTTGAATGCAGCAGCCAGGGTCATATTTCTGTCCAACCGCTTCACCGATGCCTCCATCTTGTGCCAGTCATTACACCGGCTACCCATTCACTACAGGGTCCAGTATAAACTCATCTCTCTCACCCACAAAGCCCTCCACAGTTCTGCACCGCCTTATATCTCCTCTCTCATCTCTGTCTATCGCAGAGATCTCTGTCTATCGCCCTACACGTGCCCTCCGTTCTACAAATGACCTAAGGCTAACATCCCCTGTAATCCGAACCTCACACCTCCGTCTACAAGACTTCTCTCGTGCTGCGCCAGCTCTCTGGAATGCACTTCCCCTGTTGTGATTCGGTTCGTGGGCTCCCCCGGTGGTCTCTTGTGGTACTGGTGTCCTGCAAGCTTTGCCTTCTCAGTTCACCTGTTCCTATCAGGATGTGGGAGTATCCTATTTAACCTTGCTCCTCAGTCATTCTAATGCTGGCCATCAATGTATCCAGAGTGATTCTGTTGTATGTTCCTGCTCCCAGTTTTCTGCTCAGCTAAGTTGGACACTTTAGTCCTTAAGTCTATTTTTGTATGTTTTGTCCAGTTTGCACTTATGTGAATCTCTGCAGCTGGAAGCTCTTGTTGGGCTGAAATTACCACTCTGGTGTCATGAGTTGTCACATGAGTTAAGGTAATTTCAGGATGGTGTTTTGAAGGGTTTTGCAGCTGACCGCGAAGTCCTCTGTTGTATCTTTCTGCTATTTAGTTAGCGGGCCTCTCTGTGCTAAATCTGCTTTCATACTACGTGTGTCTTTTCATCTGCTCTCACCGTTATTATATGTGGGGGGCTGCTATCTCCTGTGGGGACATTCTCTGGAGGCAAGCCAGGACTGTGTTTTCTTCTACCAGGGGTAGTTAGTTCTCCGGCTGGCGCGCGGCATCTAGAGACAACGCAGGAATGCCCCCTGGCTACTTCTAGTGTGGTGTGTAGGTTTAGCATCGCGGTCAGCTCTAGTTTCCATCACCCGAGAGCTTGTCCGTTTATTCTATGCTTCTGATGTTTCCTTGCCATTGGAAACCATAACAGTATGGCCAGCCAAAATGTTTAATCTATAGGCTGAAGCAGGAGAGAAAAGGAACTGTGTGAAACCTTTTTTTTTTTTTTTTTCCTTCCTCTGAAGTTGCACTCCAGCTCTAATTGCAGTCTCCTGTTTTCCTCTCCTCTTAACCCCTGAATGGCTCAGACTTTATCTGTTGAAATATGGATCCCCAGAGTCTGGCTACCAATTTGAATAATCTTGCCTCTAAAGTTCAGAATATACAAGATTTTTTGTTACATGCTCCTCGGTCTGAACCTAAAATTCCTATACCGGAGTTTTTTTCTGGAGATCGATCTTGTTTTCTAAATTTTAAATACAATTGTAAATTGTTTCTTTCGCTGAGATCTCATTCTGCTGGAGATCCTGCCCAGCAAGTAAAAATTGTTATTTCTTTACTGCGGGGTGACCCCCAAAATTGGGCATTTTCATTGGCACCAGGAGATCCTGCGTTGCTCAATGTGGATGCGTTTTTTCTGGCTTTAGGGTTGCTTTATGAGGAACCAAATTTGGAGATTCAGGCTGAGAAAGCCCTAATAGCCCTCTCTCAGGGGCAAGATGAAGCTGAAATATATTGCCAAAAATTTCGAAAATGGTCTGTGCTTACTCAGTGGAATGAGTGCGCTCTGGCGGCAATTTTCAGAGAAGGTCTCTCTGATGCTGTAAAAGACATCATGGTGGGGTTTCCTGCACCTACTGGTCTGAATGAGTCCATGACAATGGCAATTCAGATTGATCGGCGTTTACGGTAACGCAAACCTGTGCACCAGTTGGCGGTGTCTTCTGAAGAGGCACCACAGAGTATGCAATGTGATAGCTTTCTGTCCAGAAGCGAACGACAGATTTATAGGCGCAAAAATCATTTGTGCTTCTATTGTGGAAATTCTACTCATGTTATATCAGCATGCTCTAAACGAACAAAGAAAGTTGATAAATCCTCTGCTATTGGCACTTTGCAGTCCAAGTTTATTTTGTCTGTAACTCTAATTTGTTCGTTATCTTCTATTGTTGCGGATGCGTATGTGGATTCTGGCGCCGCTTTGAGTCTTATGGATTGGTCCTTTGCCAGGCGCTGTGGGTTTGATCTAGAGCCTCTGGAAGTTCCTATACCTTTACAGGGTATTGATTCTACACCATTGGCTAGTAATAAACCACAATACTGGACACAAGTGACTATGCGTATGACTCCAGACCATCAAGAGGTGATTCGCTTCCTTGTACTGTATAATCCACATGATGTGTTGGTGCTGGGATTGCCATGGTTGCAAACTCATAACCCAGTCCTTGACTGGAAAACAATGTCTGTACTAAGCTGGGGATGTCAGGGAAATCATGGGGACACATCTTTGGTCTCCATTGCTTCATCTATTCCCTCTGAAATTCCTGAGTTTTTGTCTGATTATCGTGAGGTTTTTGAGGAATCTACTCTTAATTCTCTTCCTCCTCACAGAGATTGCGATTGCGCCATAGATTTGATCCCTGGCAGTAAATTTCCTAAGGGTCGTCTATTCAATCTGTCTGTACCTGAACATGCTGCCATGTGAGAGTATATTAGGGAGTCCTTGGAAAAGGGACATATTCGTCCTTCTTCGTCTCCTCTTGGAGCGGGGTTCTTTTTCGTAGCTAAAAGCGATGGTTCTTTGAGACCTTGTATTGATTATAGACTCTTGAATAAGATCACAGTCAAGTATCAGTATCCTTTGCCATTGCTGACAGATTTATTTGCTCGCATTGAGGGGGCGAAGTGGTTCTCTAAGATTGATCTTCGCGGTGCGTATAATTTGGTGCGAATTAAGCAGGGGGATGAGTGGAAAACCGCATTTAATACGCCCGAGGGCCATTTTGAGTATTTGGTGATGCCTTTTGGTCTGTCAAATGCCCCTTCGGTCTTTCAGTCTTTTATGCACAATATTTTCCGTGAATATCTGGATAAATTTATGATTGTGTATTTGGACGATATCTTGATTTTTTCGGATGACTGGGAATCTCATGTTCAACAAGTTAGGAGGGTTTTTCAGGTTTTGCGGACCAATTCTCTGTTTGTTAAAGGTTCAAAGTGTGTTTTTGGGGTTCAGAAGATTTCTTTTTTGGGGTACATTTTTTCCCCCTCTTCTATTGAGATGGATCCTGTGAAGGTTCGGGCTATTTGTGACTGGACGCAACCGACTTCTCTTAAGGGCCTTCAGAAATTTTTAGGCTTTGCTAACTTTTATCGTCGATTCATAACTGGTTTTTCTAGCGTTGTCAGGCCTTTGACTGATTTGACTAAAAAGGGTGCTGATGTTGCAGATTGGTCTCCTGCTGCTGTGGAGGCCTTTCGGGAGCTTAAGCGCCGTTTTTCTTCTGCTCCGGTGTTGTGCCAGCCTGAGGTTTCTCTTCCTTTTCAGGTGGAAGTTGATGCTTCCGAGATCGGAGCGGGGGCGGTTTTGTCGCAGAAAAGTTCAGATTGTTCAGTGATGAGACCTTGTGCGTTCTTTTCTCGAAAATTTTCGCCCGCCGAGCGAAATTATGACGTCGGTAATCGGGAGCTTTTGGCGATGAAGTGGGCATTCGAGGAGTGGCGTCATTGGCTTGAGGGTGCTAAACATCAGGTGGTGGTCTTGACTGATCACAAAAATTTGATTTATCTTGAGTCGGCCAGACGTCTGAATCCTAGACAGGCGCGCTGGTCGTTGTTTTTCTCCCGGTTTAATTTTGTGGTTTCGTATCTGCCAGGTACTAAGAATGTGAAGGCGGATGCCCTTTCTAGGAGTTTTGAACCTGATTCCCCTGGTGATTCTAAACCTACGGGTATACTTAAGGATGGGGTGATATTGTCTGCTGTCTTCCCAGACCTGCGACGTGCTTTACAAGAGTTTCAGGCGGATCGGCCTGATCGTTGTCCGCCTGGTAGATTGTTTGTGCCGGATGAGTGGACCAATAGAGTCATCTCGGAGGTTCATTCTTCTGCGTTGGCAGGTCATCCGGGAATTTTTGGTACCAGAGATTTGGTGGCTAGGTCCTTCTGGTGGCCTTCCCTGTCTCGGGACGTGCGTACTTTTGTGCAGTCTTGCGATGTTTGTGCTCGGGCCAAGCCTTGTTGTTCTCGGGCTAGTGGGTTGTTGTTGCCCTTGCCTGTTCCTAAGAGGCCTTGGACACACATCTCTATGGATTTTATTTCTGATCTCCCTGTTTCTCAGAAGATGTCCGTCATTTGGGTGGTGTGTGACCGCTTTTCTAAGATGGTTCATTTGGTGCCCTTGCCCAAGCTGCCTTCCTCATCCGAGTTGGTGCCCCTGTTTTTTCAGAATGTGGTTCGGCTGCATGGTATTCCGGAGAATATCGTTTCCGACAGGGGATCCCAGTTTGTGTCCAGATTTTGGCGGGCGTTTTGTGCCAGGATGGGCATTGATTTGTCTTTTTCGTCTGCATTTCATCCCCAGACAAATGGCCAGACGGAACGTACTAATCAGACCTTGGAGACTTATTTGAGGTGTTTCGTGTCTGCTGATCAGTAGGGTTGAGCGAAACGGGTCGATCATTTTCAAAAGTCGCCGACTTTTGGCTAAGTCGGCGTCTCATGAAACCCGATCCGACCCCTGTGCTTGTCGGCCATGCGGTACGCGACTTTCGCGCCAAAGTCGCGTTTCAATGACGCGAAAAGCGCCATTTCTCAGCCAATGAAGGTGAACGCAGAGTGTGGGCAGCGTGATGACATAGATCCTGGTCCCCACCATCTTAGAGAAGGGCATTGCAGTGATTGGCTTGCTGTCTGCGGCGTCACAGGGGCTATAAAGGGGCGTTCCCGCCGACCGCCATCTTACTGCTGCTGATCTGAGCTTAGGGACAGGTTGCTGCCGCTTCGTCAGAAGCAGGGAGAGCGTTAGGCAGGGTCCACTAACCACCAAACCGCTTGTGCTGCAGCGATTTCCACTGTCCAACACCACCTTCGGTGTGCAGGGACTGTGGAAGCTATTTTTTTTTTTTTTCCCCTCAGCGCTGTAGCTCATTGGGCTGCCCTAGAAGGCTCCGTGATAGCTGTATTGCTGTGTGTACGCCACTGTGGAAACCAACTGCTTTTTTCAAAGCACATATCCTCTTGTTCCTTCCTTTCTGCACAGCTATCTTTTTTGTTTGTCCACACTTTTTATTTAATTTGTGCATCAGTCCACTCCTATTGCTGCCTGCCATACCTGGCTTAGATTACTGCAGGGAGATAGTAATTGTAGGACAGTCCCTGTTTTTTTTTTGCTTTTTTTGTGGGAGATTAAGATTGGCATTTCTGCTACAGTGCCATCCCTGTGTGTGCCATCTCTCACTGAGTGGGCCATAGAAAGCCTATTTATTTTTTCCGTGATTTGTGTTCTAAATTCTACCTCAACACAAAAACACTACATCAATCAGTGGGAGAAAAATATTGGCCTCAGTCAGGGCTTGTGTGCCACTGCTGTGTGTGCTATCTCTCATTCAGTGGGCTATAGAAAGCCTATTTTTTTTTTTTTTTTTTTAATATTATTTGGTTTCTAAAGTCTCCCTGAAAAAATAAAAAATACCTAAAAAAACAGTGGGAGAGTAATATTGCCCTTTCAGCTTGTGTGCCAGTCTTGACTCCTGGGTGTGCCACCTCTCTCTCTCATTCAGTGGGCCATAGAAAGGCTATTTTTTTTTTTGGTTTTTTTAATATTATTTGGTTTCTAAAGTCTCCCTGAAAAAAAAAAAAAAAACATAAAAAAACAGTGGGAGAGTAATATTGCCCTTTCAGCTTGTGTGCCAGTCTTGACTCCTGGGTGTGCCACCTCTCTCCCTCTCATTCAGTGGGCCATAGAAAGCCTATTTTTTTTTTTTCAAATATTATTGGGTTTCTAAAGTCTCCCTTAAAAAACAAAAAATACATAAAAAAACAGTGGGAGAGTAATATTGCCCTTTCAGCTTGTGTGCCAGGCTTGACTCCTGGGTGTGCCACCTCTCTCCCTCTCATTCAGTGGGCCATAGAAAGCCTATTTATTTATTTTTTTAAATATTATTGGGTTTCTAAAGTCTCCCTTAAAAAACAAAAAATACATAAAAAAACAGTGGGAGAGTAATATTGCCCTTTCAGCTTGTGTGCCAGTCTTGACTCCTGGGTGTGCCACCTCTCTCTCTCATTCAGTGGGCCATAGAAAGGCTATTTTTTTTTTGGTTTTTTTTAATATTATTTGGTTTCTAAAGTCTCCCTGAAAAAAAAAAAAAACATAAAAAAACAGTGGGAGAGTAATATTGCCCTTTCAGCTTGTGTGCCAGGCTTGACTCCTGGGTGTGCCACCTCTCTCCCTCTCATTCAGTGGGCCATAGAAAGCCTATTTATTTATTTTTTTAAATATTATTGGGTTTCTAAAGTCTCCCTTAAAAAACAAAAAATACATAAAAAAACAGTGGGAGAGTAATATTGCCCTTTCAGCTTGTGTGCCAGTCTTGACTCCTGGGTGTGCCACCTCTCTCTCATTCAGTGGGCCATAGAAAGCATTTTTTTTTTTTCCTTGATTTGTGTTCTAAAATCTACCTCAACACAAAAACACTACATCAATCAGTGGGAGAAAAATATTGGCCTCAGTCAGGGCTTGTGTGCCACTGCTGTGTGTGCTATCTCTCATTCAGTGGGCTATAGAAAGCCTATTTATTTATTTATTTTTTTTCTTATTATTTGGTTTCTAAAGTCTCCCTGAAAAAAAAAAAAAAAACATAAAAAAACAGTGGGAGAGTAATATTGCCCTTTCAGCTTGTGTGCCAGTCTTGACTCCTGGGTGTGCCACCTCTCTCCCTCTCATTCAGTGGGCCATAGAAAGCCTATTTATTTTTTTTGGTTTTTTTAATATTATTTGGTTTCTAAAGTCTCCCTGAAAAAAAAAAAAAACATAAAAAAACAGTGGGAGAGTAATATTGCCCTTTCAGCTTGTGTGCCAGTCTTGACTCCTGGGTGTGCCACCTCTCTCCCTCTCATTCAGTGGGCCATATAAAGCCTATTTATTTTTTTTTTAAAATATTATTGGGTTTCTAAAGTCTCCCTTAAAAAACAAAAAATACATAAAAAAACAGTGGGAGAGTAATATTGCCCTTTCAGCTTGTGTGCCAGGCTTGACTCCTGGGTGTGCCACCTCTCTCTCTCATTCAGTGGGCTATAGAAAGCCTAGTTTTTTTTTGTTTTTTTTTAATATTATTTGGTTTCTAAAGTCTCCCTGAAATAAAAAAAAAACTTAAAAAAACAGTGGGAGAGTAATATTGCCCTTTCAGCTTGTGCGCCAGTCTTGACTCCTGGGTGTGCCACCTCTCTCTCTCTAATTGTGGGCCATAGAAAGCCTTTTTTTTTTTAATATTATTTGGTTTCTAAAGTCTCCCTGAGAAAAAAAAAAAAATAAATTAGGTGGGAGATTAATATTGACATTAGTGCTTGAGTGACAGTCCTGCGTGTGTGTCATCTCTGTGATTTTGTGCCACAGAAAACAGAGTGTGTAACATTGTGCCTGATTTTCCTTGTGGTCTCACCAACCTGTTAAGGGATATTGAAATCATACTGAAGTTATAGCTCACCGTGTAAGTTGTTTGACAGCAACAAATAAAGTTACTTTGGTTAAGATTTTAAAACAATGAGGAAGTCTGGTGCAAGAGGTCGTCGTGGGCGTTCATTGTCAGCTGGTAATGATGGTAGTGGTAGTGGAGCATCAGGTGGTCGTGGGGATAAAAATATTCCACCTAAGTCTGGAGCTGTGGAGCCAGTTTTGTCGTCAGGCTACACAAGGCCTCGAACGCTCTCTTTTCTGGGAGTAGGAAAACCGCTTTTAAAGGCGGAGCAGCAACAGCAAGTTTTGGCTTACATTGCAGACTCAGCCTCTAGCTCTTTTGCCTCCTCTTCCGAAACTGGTAAATGTAAAAGCAGCGCGTCGCTTGTGGATGTTCACGGTCAGGGACAAGTCGCTTCCTTGTCCTCCTCAGCAAAAACTACAACAAGAGAGAAGGATGCAGCAGGCGACACAACGGGTCACTCCATGGAGCTCTTTACACATACCGTCCCTGGCTTAGAAAGTGAAACATTTAACAGGCCATGCCCATTACAAGTATATTCTGACATGGAGTGCACTGATGCACAGCCACAGCCAGAGTACTATGCTGCTCCTTTGACTCAGACCACCACATTGCCCTCTCAGGGTACAGATCCACAATCAGACCCTGATGAGACTATGTTGCCCCGCCACGAACGCTATACCACCGACCGACACAGTGACACAGACGAAGTTGCACACGAGCTCGAAGAGGAGGTAATAGATGACCCAGTTATTGACCCCGATTGGCAGCCATTGGGGGAACAGGGTGCAGGCGGCAGTAGTTCAGAAGCGGAGGTGGAGGAGGGGCCGCAGCAGGCATCAACATCGCAACAGGTTCCATCTGCCGGGCCCGTATCTGGCCCAAAACGCGTGTCAAAGCCAAAACCTGTTGGAGCACAGCGTTGCCATCCGGTTAAAGCTCAGTCTGCAATCCCTGAAAAGGGATCCGAGTCTAGGAAGAGTGCAGTCTGGCATTTTTTTAAACAACATCCAACTGATCAGCGCAAAGTCATCTGTCAAAAATGTTCAACTAGCTTAAGCAGAGGTCAGAATCTGAAAAGTCTAAATACTAGTTGCATGCATAGACACTTAACCACCATGCATTTTCAAGCCTGGACTAACTACCAAACGTCCCTCAAGGTTGTAGCACCCTCGGCCAATGAAGCTAGTCAGCAACGCAACATCCCTTCCGTCACTGTAAGGCCACCATTTTCCGCACCACCGGCAGTATCTGTGCAGGTTTCTTTGCCAGCCAAAAGCAGTCAGGGTCAGGGAATCACCAGTTTTGTAGGAGGAAATATTGCATCTAGGGCACCGGCGGAAACAATACCGTCTCCAACCGTCTCTCAGTCTGCCATGTACACCGGCACACCCGAAAGTTCCACGATCTCCAGCTCTCCAGTCCAGCTCACCCTACATGAGACTCTGGTTAGAAAAAGGAAGTACTTATCCTCGCATCCGCGTACACAGTGTTTTAACGCCCACATAGCTAGACTAATCTCGTTAGAGATGATGCCCTACCGGTTAGTTGAAAGCGAAGCTTTCAAAGCCCTGATGGAGTACGCTGAACCACGATACGAGCTACCCAGTCGACACTTTTTTTCCAGAAAAGCCATCCCAGCCCTGCACCAGCATGTTAAACAGCGCATCGTCCATGCACTCAGGCAATCTGTGAGTACAAAGGTGCACCTGACTACAGATGCATGGACCAGTAGGCATGGCCAGGGACGTTATGTGTCCATCACGGCACACTGGGTGAATGTGGTGGATGCAGGGTCCACAGGCGACATCAATTTAGGGACAGTTGTGCCTAGCCCACGGTCTAGGAAACAGTTGGCTGTAGGCGTTCGCACCCCCTCCTCCTCCTCCTCCTCGTCCTCCTGCAGAAGCTACAGCTCTTCCACAGAACGCAGTCTGCCAACCACTCCATCGGCAGATGACACTGTTGCACACCAGTTGTCCCATTACGGGCCAGCTACTGCCAAGCGTCAGCAGGCTGTATTGGCTATGAAGTGCTTGGGCGACAACAGACACACCGCGGAAGTTCTGTCCGAGTTCTTGCAACAAGAAACGCAGTCGTGGCTGGGCACAGTAGATCTTGAGGCAGGCAAGGTAGTGAGTGATAACGGAAGGAATTTCATGGCTGCCATCTCCCTTTCCCAACTGAAACACATTCCTTGCCTGGCTCACACCTTAAACCTGGTGGTGCAGTGCTTATTGAAAACTTATCCTGGGTTCTCCGACCTGCTCCTCAAAGTGCGTGCACTTTGCTCACATATCCGACGTTCGCCTGTACACGCCAGCCGTATGCAGACCTATCAGCGGTCTTTGAACCTTCCCCAGCATCGCCTAATCATAGACGTTGCAACAAGGTGGAACTCAACACTGCACATGCTTCAGAGACTGTGCGAACAGAGGCGTGCTGTTATTTATTTGTGGGAGGATACACGGGCAGGCAGTAGGATGGCAGACATGGAGTTGTCAGGTGTGCAGTGGTCTAAGATACAAGACATGTGTCAAGTCCTTCAGTGTTTTGAGGAATGCACACGGCTGGTTAGTGCAGACAACGCCGTAATAAGCATGAGCATCCCCCTAATGCGTCTGCTGATGCAAAGTTTGACGCACATAAAGGAGCAGGCGTCTGCACCAGAGGAAGAGGAAAGCCTTGATGACAGTCAGCCATTGTCTGGTCAGGGCAGTGTACAGGACGAGGTAGCGGGCGAAGAGGAGGTGGAGGACGAGGAGGATGATGGGGATGAGTATATTTTTAATGCCGAACCTTTCCCGGGGGCACAGGAAATTGGTTGCGTGTCACGGCCGGGTTCTGGTTTTTTGAGGGACACAAGTGACGTAGATTTGCCTGCAACTGCCCCTCAACCAATCACAACCGGAGATTTGACAACTGGAACTTTGGCCCACATGGCGGATTATGCCTTACGTATCCTAAAAAGGGACACACGCATTACGAAAATGATGAACGATGACGATTACTGGTTGGCCTGCCTCCTTGATCCACGCTATAAAGGCAAATTGCAAAATATTATGCCACATGAGAACTTGGAACTAATATTAGCAACCAAACAATCAACTCTTGTTGACCGTTTGCTTCAGGCATTCCCAGCACACAGCGCACGTGATCGTTCTCACACAAGCTCCAGGGGGCAGCAGACTAGGAGTGTTAGGGGTGCACACATCAGAAGTGGCGTTGGACAGAGGGGTTTTCTGACCAGGTTGTGGAGTGATTTTGCTATGACCGCAGACAGGACAGGTACTGCTGCATCAATTGAAAGTGACAGGAGACAACATTTGTCCAGTATGGTTACTAACTATTTTTCATCCCTTATCGATGTTCTCCCTCAACCGTCATTCCCATTTGATTACTGGGCCTCCAAATTAGACACCTGGCCAGAATTGGCAGAATATGCATTGCAGGAGCTTGCTTGCCCGGCAGCAAGTGTCCTATCAGAAAGAGTATTCAGTGCTGCAGGTTCAATATTAACCGAAAAAAGGACTCGTCTGGCTACCCAAAATGTTGACGATCTAACATTCATTAAAATGAACCACAACTGGATTTCGAAATCTTTTGCCCCACCTTGCCCGGCCGACACCTAGCTTTCCTATGAAAGGCTCTTGCCTGTGAATTACTTTTCTAATGTCTAATTTGCTGCAGCTGATTGTACAGCATACGACATGTTTACACCTCCCTAAATGGCCAAACTCCCCACACGGGGCCGTGGTATCGCGACTTGGCGCAAGCACCCGTGAGACTGCTGTTTGTCTGAAGAGGTGGGTGTGCTCGCTTTTGGTTGACGGCATTGCTACTGGGTCCCTCATAGTACAATGTAGTGTCTCTGGCGGTGGTGGTGCGCACCCAACGTCAGACACACCGTTGTAACATGAGGGGCCCTGGGGCGGTCCCGCCGGCCTCTAGAGAGTTCCCCCCTACCCCAGCTCAAAATGTGCTCTACCACATGCAAAATTATGTCGCACAGCTCCACCAATCTTTAGTCTATTCGCTGACATCATTCAATGTCTGGCACTGACAATACAAATTTGTAGACATCTATGATGCAACTTAAAGTAGTCTGTGTCTGTGTCCTATATTGGCACCATTAAATAGTTACTGCCAAATTACTATGTCAGAAACTCAGCAGATGAGCCCACCCCTGTACCTAAGTATGCCACCTTTTTTTTTGTTTTGGTTGTTTTGCGAGACATTAACATCTATTTATATTTTGGGAGTACTGGGACAGACACTCCTTGCACTACTCCTCCACTCACCACCAAGCTGCCCGTGTATCCATGTAACCGCTGTAAAACTGCCATGAGCCTATTGTTTGTTATTTTAGGCCTTTGAAGCCTGTCTGCGGTCCCTCCTTCCACTAGTCCTCCACTGACCAGACCACTGCTGCCCGTGTACCCCTGGAACCAATTATAAAGTGCCTACAGCCAGCCCATTTTTTTATGTTAGGCCTTTGAAGCCTGTCTGCGGTCCCTCCTTCCACTAGTCCTCCACTGGCCAGACCACTGCTGCCCGTGTACCCCTGGAACCAATTATAAAGTGCCTACAGCCAGCCCATTTTTTTATGTTAGGCCTTTGAAGCCTGTCTGCGGTCCCTCCTTCCACTAGTCCTCCACTGGCCAGACCACTGCTGCCCGTGTACCCCTGGAACCAATTATAAAGTGCCTACAGCCAGCCCATTTTTTTATGTTAGGCCTTTGAAGCCTGTCTGCGGTCCCTCCTTCCACTAGTCCTCCACTGGCCAGACCACTGCTGCCCGTGTACCCCTGGAACCAATTATAAAGTGCCTACAGCCAGCCCATTTTCTTATGTTAGGCCTTTGAAGCCTGTCTGCGGTCCCTACTTTAAATACTCCTCCACTGACCACCAAGCTGCCTGCCCGTGTATCCATGTAACCGCTGTAAAACTGCCATGAGCCTATTGTTTGTTATTTTAGGCCTTTGAAGCCTGTCTGCGGTCCCTCCTACCACTAGTCCTCCACTGACCAGACCACTGCTGCCCGTGTACCCCTGGAACCAATTATAAAGTGCCTACAGCCAGCCCATTTTCTTATGTTAGGCCTTTGAAGCCTGTCTGCGGTCCCTACTTTAAATACTCCTCCACTGACCACCAAGCTGCCTGCCCGTGTATCCATGTAACCGCTGTAAAACTGCCATGAGCCTATTGTTTGTTATTTTAGGCCTTTGAAGCCTGTCTGCGGTCCCTCCTTCCACTAGTCCTCCACTGACCAGACCACTGCTGCCCGTGTACCCCTGGAACCAATTATAAAGTGCCTACAGCCAGCCCATTTTTTTATGTTAGGCCTTTGAAGCCTGTCTGCGGTCCCTCCTTCCACTAGTCCTCCACTGGCCAGACCACTGCTGCCCGTGTACCCCTGGAACCAATTATAAAGTGCCTACAGCCAGCCCATTTTTTTATGTTAGGCCTTTGAAGCCTGTCTGCGGTCCCTCCTTCCACTAGTCCTCCACTGACCAGACCACTGCTGCCCGTGAACCCCTGGAACCAATTATAAAGTGCCTACAGCCAGCCCATTTTCTTATGTTAGGCCTTTGAAGCCTGTCTGCGGTCCCTCCTTCCACTAGTCCTCCACTGGCCAGACCACTGCTGCCCGTGTACCCCTGGAACCAATTATAAAGTGCCTACAGCCAGCCCATTTTTTTATGTTAGGCCTTTGAAGCCTGTCTGCGGTCCCTCCTTCCACTAGTCCTCCACTGGCCAGACCACTGCTGCCCGTGTACCCCTGGAACCAATTATAAAGTGCCTACAGCCAGCCCATTTTCTTATGTTAGGCCTTTGAAGCCTGTCTGCGGTCCCTACTTTAAATACTCCTCCACTGACCACCAAGCTGCCTGCCCGTGTATCCATGTAACCGCTGTAAAACTGCCATGAGCCTATTGTTTGTTATGTTAGGCCTTTGATAGCCTGTCTGCGGTCCCTACTTTAAATACTCCTCCACTCACCACCAAGCTGCCTGCCCGTCTATCCATGTAACCGCTGTAAAACTGCAATGAGCCTATTGTTTGTTATTTTAGGCCTTTGATAGCCTGTCTGCGGCCCCTACTTGCAATACTCCTCCACTGACCACAATGCTGCCTGGAGTGCCTGCCTGTGTATCCATGTAACCGATGTAAAACTGCCATGACTGCCTACTGTTTGTTATTTTAGGCCTTTGATAGCCTGTCTGCAGCCCCTACTTGCAATACTCCTCCACTGACCACACCAATGCTGCCCGTGTACCCCTGGAACCTATTTAAAAGTTCATAGAGCCTAGTTATATATTTTATTTACTATTAATAAGGCCATGATGGACTACGCTGTACCACGCTACAAGCTAACCAGTCGACACTTCTTTTGCGAGAAAAGCCATCCCAACCCTCCACCAGCATGTAGAAGACCGCATTGTCCATGCACTCTGGCAATCTGTGAGTACAAAGGTGCACCTGACAACAGACGCATGGACCTGTAGGCATGGCCACGGAAGATTACGTGTCCATTACGGCGCAATGGGTTAATGTGGTGGATGCATGGTCCACAGGGGACAGCCTACTAAGTCTGTCTGCAGTCCCTAATTCAAATTGTCCTCCACTGTCTAAATCAGAGCTTCCACCTTCTGGCTTTCGGCCTATAGTATCAGAAATTAAACTGCATTTGGCCTTCAACTTTGGTTAGGGCCTACTAACGGCTTCTGCCCCTCCCTGGTGTTGCCCTCAACTAAATAAAGCTGAGCTTCAACCTTCTGCTCCAAATTACCATTTTAAAAAATGCAATAGGCTTTTCCGGCCTACTAAAGGTGTCTGTCTGTGTGCCCCTGCCTGGTGTTGCCCTCAACTAAATAAAGCTGAGCTTCAACCTTCTGCTCCAAATTACCATTTTAAAAAATGCAATAGGCTTTTCCGGCCTACTAAAGGTGTCTGTCTGTGTGCCCCTGCCTGGTGTTGTCCTCAACTAAATAAAGCTGAGCTTCAACCTTCCGGCTCTCATTAAGTGGTTTTAAAAAAAAAAAATGGTGGTTAGGGCCTACTAACGGCTTCTGCCCCTCCCTGGTGTTGCCCTCAACTAAATAAAGCTGAGCTTCAACCTTCTGCTCCAAATTACCATTTTAAAAAATGCAATAGGCTTTTCCGGCCTACTAAAGGTGTCTGTCTGTGTGCCCCTGCCTGGTGTTGTCCTCAACTAAATAAAGCTGAGCTTCAACCTTCCGGCTCTCATTAAGTGGTTTTAAAAAAAAAAAATGGTGGTTAGGGCCTACTAACGGCTTCTGCCCCTCCCTGGTGTTGCCCTCAACTAAATAAAGCTGAGCTTCAACCTTCTGCTCCAAATTACCATTTTAAAAAATGCAATAGGCTTTTCCGGCCTACTAAAGGTGTCTGTCTGTGTGCCCCTGCCTGGTGTTGTCCTCAACTAAATAAAGCTGAGCTTCAACCTTCCGGCTCTCATTAAGTGGTTTTAAAAAAAAAAAATGGTGGTTAGGGCCTACTAACGGCTTCTGCCCCTCCCTGGTGTTGCCCTCAACTAAATAAAGCTGAGCTTCAACCTTCTGCTCCAAATTACCATTTTAAAAAATGCAATAGGCTTTTCCGGCCTACTAAAGGTGTCTGTCTGTGTGCCCCTGCCTGGTGTTGCCCTCAACTAAATAAAGCTGAGCTTCAACCTTCTGCTCCAAATTACCATTTTAAAAAATGCAATAGGCTTTTCCGGCCTACTAAAGGTGTCTGTCTGTGTGCCCCTGCCTGGTGTTGCCCTCAACCAAATAAAGCTGAGCTTCAACCTTCTGCTCCAAATTACCATTTTAAAAAATGCAATAGGCTTTTCCGGCCTACTAAAGGTGTCTGTCTGTGTGCCCCTGCCTGGTGTTGTCCTCAACTAAATAAAGCTGAGCTTCAACCTTCCGGCTCTCATTAAGTGGTTTTAAAAAAAAAAAATGGTGGTTAGGGCCTACTAACGGCTTCTGCCCCTCCCTGGTGTTGCCCTCAACTAAATAAAGCTGAGCTTCAACCTTCTGCTCCAAATTACCATTTTAAAAAATGCAATAGGCTTTTCCGGCCTACTAAAGGTGTCTGTCTGTGTGCCCCTGCCTGGTGTTGTCCTCAACTAAATAAAGCTGAGCTTCAACCTTCCGGCTCTCATTAAGTGGTTTTAAAAAAAAAAATGGTGGTTAGGGCCTACTAACGGCTTCTGCCCCTCCCTGGTGTTGCCCTCAACTAAATAAAGCTGAGCTTCAACCTTCTGCTCCAAATTACCATTTTAAAAAATGCAATAGGCTTTTCCGGCCTACTAAAGGTGTCTGTCTGTGTGCCCCTGCCTGGTGTTGTCCTCAACTAAATAAAGCTGAGCTTCAACCTTCCGGCTCTCATTAAGTGGTTTTAAAAAAAAAAAATGGTGGTTAGGGCCTACTAACGGCTTCTAGCCCTCCCTGGTGTTGTCCTCAACTAAATAAAGCTGAGCTTCAACCTTCTGCTCCAAATTACCATTTTAAAAAATGCAATAGGCTTTTCCGGCCTACTAAAGGTGTCTGTCTGTGTGCCCCTGCCTGGTGTTGTCCTCAACTAAATAAAGCTGAGCCTCAACCTTCTGCTCCAAATTACCATTTTAAAAAATGCAATAGGCTTTTCCGGCCTACTAAAGGTGTCTGTCTGTGTGCCCCTGCCTGGTGTTGTCCTCAACTAAATAAAGCTGAGCTTCAACCTTCCGGCTCTCATTAAGTGGTTTTAAAAAAAAAAAATGGTGGTTAGGGCCTACTAACGGCTTCTGCCCCTCCCTGGTGTTGCCCTCAACTAAATAAAGCTGAGCTTCAACCTTCTGCTCCAAATTACCATTTTAAAAAATGCAATAGGCTTTTCCGGCCTACTAAAGGTGTCTGTCTGTGTGCCCCTGCCTGGTGTTGTCCTCAACTAAATAAAGCTGAGCTTCAACCTTCTGCTCCAAATTACCATTTTAAAAAATGCAATAGGCTTTTCCGGCCTACTAAAGGTGTCTGTCTGTGTGCCCCTGCCTGGTGTTGTCCTCAACTAAATAAAGCTGAGCTTCAACCTTCCGGCTCTCATTAAGTGGTTTTAAAAAAAAAAAATGGTGGTTAGGGCCTACTAACGGCTTCTGCCCCTCCCTGGTGTTGCCCTCAACTAAATAAAGCTGAGCTTCAACCTTCTGCTCCAAATTACCATTTTAAAAAATGCAATAGGCTTTTCCGGCCTACTAAAGGTGTCTGTCTGTGTGCCCCTGCCTGGTGTTGTCCTCAACTAAATAAAGCTGAGCTTCAACCTTCCGGCTCTCATTAAGTGGTTTTTAAAAAAAAAAATGGTGGTTAGGGCCTACTAACGGCTTCTGCCCCTCCCTGGTGTTGCCCTCAACTAAATAAAGCTGAGCTTCAACCTTCTGCTCCAAATTACCATTTTAAAAAATGCAATAGGCTTTTCCGGCCTACTAAAGGTGTCTGCCCCTCCCTGGTGTTGTCCTCAACTGAACAAAGCTGAGCTTCCACATTCTGGCTTTCGCCCTATACTATCAGATATTAAACTGCATTTGGCCTACTAGTGTGGTTAGGCCCTTGAAACAGTGTCTGCTGCTCTTGGGTTTGCTACTCCACTGAACAAAGCAATGCCGCCTGTTTAGTCCTGTTACCAATTTTGAACTGCATGTAGCCTACTTTATTCTTTGGCCCTATATCTGTTTCCTCCTCATCCTGCCCATTGCCCAGCCACTGCTAAATGAGTCTGCTGGTACATTGACCTAGACCACTACATTCCCCTTGTACTCTACACAGCCAGAATCTGACCCTGCTGAAAGTAAGGTTCCCCTTCCCGCATGTTATACCACCTTACACAGGGACAAAGAGGAAGGTGCAGATGAAAGTGCAGGTTCCTTCATCAGGTGGGGGGGCATACTCGTTGGCGACATCACTGGCACAGGGCCCCTCAGAGTACGCAAAAGTGTCGCTGCTGGTGGGAGGCGCCCCCGCCATGCAAACACACCGCCGTACTTTGAGGGGCCCTGTGCCAGTGGCAATGCGAACGAGTGGGCCCCCCCCTGCTTGCTCAGGATCACAGCACTTGCAACGTTTAAATACTTACCTTTCCCTGCAACACCGCCGTGACGTAGTCCGCATTTCCTGGGCCCACGAAAAACTTGAGCCAGCCCTACTCCCCCCACAACTTTCCCCCAATTCCCTATGCCCAACTATTATTATACAGTTAATTAAGATTGGCAAGCTTCAGAAACAAGAATGGATGTTTTTGGCATTAAAATGGGCACTGTAGGTGTTTTCCTGGCCTCCACTCACTGCCGACTATGCTTCCCCATTGACTTGCATTGGGTTTCGTGTTTCGGTCGATCCCCGACTTTTAGCGATAATCGGCCGACTGCACTCGACTCGACTCTGGACAAAATCGGGTTTCCCAAAACCCTACTCGATCTTAAAAAAATGAAAGTCGCTCAACCCTACTGATCAGGATGACTGGGTCTCCTTTTTGCCGTTGGCTGAGTTTGCCCTTAATAATCGGGCCAGTTCTGCCACTTTGGTCTCCCCTTTCTTTTGCAATTCAGGGTTCCATCCTCGTTTTTCATCTGGTCAGGTGGAGTCTTCGGATTGTCCTGTAGTGGATACCATGGTGGATAGGTTGCATCGTATTTGGGGGCAGGTGGTGGACAATTTGGAGTTGTCCCAGGAGAGGACTCAACGTTTTGCTAATCGCCATCGTCGTGTTGGTCCTCGTCTTCGTGTTGGGGACTTGGTTGGTGTGGTTGTCCTCCCGTTTTGTCCCTATGAGGGTCTCTTCTCCTAAGTTTAAGCCTCGGTTCATCGGTCCTTATAAGATTTTGGAAATTCTTAACCCTGTGTCTTTTCGTTTGGACCTCCCAGCATCTTTTTCTATTCATAATGTTTTTCATCGGTCATTATTGCGGAGGTATGAGGTACCACTTGTGCCTTCTGTTGAGCCTCCTGCTCCTGTGCTGGTTGAGGGTGAATTGGAGTACGTGGTGGAGAAAATCTTGGACTCCCGTGTTTCCAGACGGAAACTCCAGTATCTGGTCAAATGGAAGGGATACGGTCAGGAGGATAATTCTTGGGTGACTGCCTCTGATGTTCATGCCTCCGATTTGGTCCGTGCCTTTCATAGGGCTCATCCTGATCGCCCTGGTGGTTCTGGTGAGCTGAGTCTTCTCCTGGGACAACTTCAAATTGTCCACTACCTGCCCCCAAATCTGATGCAACCTCTCCACCACAGCATCCACTCCAGGACAATCCGAAGATTCCACCTGACCAGAAGAAAATCGAGGATGAAACCCCGAATTACAGAAAAAGGGAGACACCAAGGTGGCAGAGCTGGCCCGATTATTGAGGGCAAACTCCGCTAAAGGCAAAAAAGCAACCCAATCATCCTGATCTGCAGACACAAAACACCTCAAATATGTCTCCAAGGTCTGATTCGTCCGCTCGGTCTGGCCATTAGTCTGAGGATGGAAAGCAGACGAGAAAGACAAATCTATGCCCATCCTAGCACAGAATGCTCGCCAAAATCTAGACACGAATTGGGTACCTCTGTCAGAAACGATATTCTCCGGAATACCATGCAAACGGACCACATTTTGAAAAAACAGAGGAACCAACTCGGAAGAAGAAGGCAACTTAGGCAGGGGAACCAAATGGACCATCTTAGAGAAACGATCACACACCACCCAGATGACAGACATCTTCTGAGAAACAGGAAGATCCGAAATAAAATCCATCGAGATGTGCATCCAGGGCCTCTTCGGGATAGGCAAGGGCAACAACAATCCACTAGCCCGAGAACAACAAGGCTTGGCCCGAGCACAAACGTCACAAGACTGCACGAAGCCTCGCACATCTCGAGACAGGGAAGGCCACCAGAAGGACCTTGCCACCAAATCCCTGGTACCAAAGATTCCAGGATGACCTGCCAACGCAGAAGAATGAATCTCAGAAATGACTTTACTGGTCCAATCATCAGGAACAAACAGTCTACCAGGTGGGCAACGATCAGGTCTATCCGCCTGAAACTCCTGCAAGGCCCGCCGCAGGTCTGGAGAAACGGCAGACAATATCACTCCATCCTTAAGGATACCTGTAGGTTCAGAATTACCAGGGGAGTCAGGCTCAAAACTCCTAGAAAGGGCATCCGCCTTAACATTCTTAGAACCCGGCAGGTAGGACACCACAAAATTAAACCGAGAGAAAAACAACGACCAGCGCGCCTGTCTAGGATTCAGGCGTCTGGCGGACTCAAGATAAATTAGATTTTTGTGGTCAGTCAATACCACCACCTGATGTCTAGCCCCCTCAAGCCAATGACACCACTCCTCAAAAGCCCACTTCATGGCCAAAAGCTCCCGATTCCCAACATCATAATTCCGCTCGGCGGGCGAAAATTTACGCGAGAAAAAAGCACAAGGTCTCATCACGGAGCAATCGGAACTTCTCTGCGACAAAACCGCCCCAGCTCCGATTTCAGAAGCGTCGACCTCAACCTGAAAAGGAAGAGCAACATCAGGCTGACGCAACACAGGGGCGGAAGAAAAGCGGCGCTTAAGCTCCCGAAAGGCCTCCACAGCAGCAGGGGACCAATCAGCAACATCAGCACCCTTCTTAGTCAAATCAGTCAATGGTTTAACAACATCAGAAAAACCAGCAATAAATCGACGATAAAAGTTAGCAAAGCCCAAAAATTTCTGAAGACTCTTAAGAGAAGAGGGTTGCGTCCAATCACAAATAGCCTGAACCTTGACAGGATCCATCTCAATGGAAGAGGGGGAAAAAATATATCCCAAAAAGGAAATCTTTTGAACCCCAAAAACGCACTTAGAACCCTTCACACACAAGGAATTAGACCGCAAAACCTGAAAAACCCTCCTGACCTGCTGGACATGAGAGTCCCAGTCATCCGAAAAAATCAAAATATCATCCAGATACACAATCATAAATTTATCCAAATAATCACGGAAAATGTCATGCATAAAGGACTGAAAGACTGAAGGGGCATTTGAAAGACCAAAAGGCATCACCAAATACTCAAAGTGGCCCTCGGGCGTATTAAATGCGGTTTTCCACTCATCCCCCTGCTTAATTCGCACCAAATTATACGCCCCATGGAGATCTATCTTAGAGAACCACTTGGCCCCCTTTATGCGAGCAAACAAATCAGTCAGCAGTGGCAACGGATATTGATATTTAACCGTGATTTTATTCAAAAGCCGATAATCAATGCACGGCCTCAAAGAGCCATCTTTCTTAGCCACAAAGAAAAAACCGGCTCCTAAGGGAGATGACGAAGGACGAATATGTCCCTTTTCCAAGGACTCCTTTATATATTCTCGCATAGCAGCATGTTCAGGCACAGACAGATTAAATAAACGACCCTTAGGGTATTTACTACCCGGAATCAAATCTATGGCACAATCGCACTCCCGGTGCGGAGGTAATGAACCAAGCTTAGGTTCTTCAAAAACGTCACGATATTCAGTCAAGAATTCAGGAATCTCAGAGGGAATAGATGATGAAATGGAAACCACAGGTACGTCCCCATGCGTCCCCTTACATCCCCAGCTTAACACAGACATAGCTTTCCAGTCAAGGACTGGGTTATGAGATTGCAGCCATGGCAATCCAAGCACCAACACATCATGTAGGTTATACAGCACAAGAAAGCGAATGATCTCCTGGTGATCCGGATTAATCCGCATAGTTACTTGTGTCCAGTATTGTGGTTTATTGCTAGCCAATGGGGTGGAGTCAATCCCCTTCAGGGGTATAGGAGTTTCAAGAGGCTCCAAATCATACCCACAGCGTTTGGCAAAGGACCAATCCATAAGACTCAAAGCGGCGCCAGAGTCGACATAGGCATCCGCGGTAATAGATGATAAAGAACAAATCAGGGTCACAGATAGAATAAACTTAGACTGTAAAGTGACAATTGAAACAGACTTATCAAGCTTCTTAGTACGCTTAGAGCATGCTGATATAACATGAGTTGAATCACCGCAATAGAAGCACAACCCATTTTTTCGTCTAAAATTCTGCCGTTCACTTCTGGACAGAATTCTATCACATTGCATATTCTCTGGCGTCTTCTCAGTAGACACCGCCAAATGGTGCACAGGTTTGCGCTCCCGCAGACGCCTATCGATCTGGATAGCCATTGTCATGGACTCATTCAGACCCGCAGGCACAGGGAACCCCACCATAACATCCTTAATGGCATCAGAGAGACCCTCTCTGAAATTCGCCGCCAGGGCGCACTCATTCCACTGAGTAAGCACAGCCCATTTACGGAATTTCTGGCAGTATATTTCAGCTTCGTCTTGCCCCTGAGATAGGGACATCAAGGCCTTTTCCGCCTGAAGTTCTAACTGAGGTTCCTCATAAAGCAACCCCAAGGCCAGAAAAAACGCATCCACATTGAGCAACGCAGGATCCCCTGGAGCCAATGCAAAAGCCCAATCCTGAGGGTCGCCCCGGAGCAAGGAAATCACAATCCTGACCTGCTGAGCAGGATCTCCAGCAGAGCGAGATTTCAGGGACAAAAACAACTTGCAATTATTTTTGAAATTTTGAAAGCAAGATCTATTCCCCGAGAAAAATTCAGGCAAAGGAATTCTAGGTTCAGATATAGGAACATGAACAACAAACTCTTGTAAATTTTGAACTTTCGTGGTGAGATTATTCAAACCTGCAGCTAAACTCTGAATATCCATTTTAAACAGGTGAACACAGAGCCATTCCAGGATTAGAAGGAGAGAGAGAGAGAAAGGCTGCAATATAGGCAGACTTGCAAGAGATTCAATTACAAGCACACTCAGAACTGAAGGAAAAAAAAAAAAAAAAAAATCTTCAGCAGACTTCTCTTTTCTCTCCTTTCTCTGTCAATTAATTTAACCCTTTGTGGCCGGTCAAACTGTTATGGTTCTCAATGGCAAGAGAACATAGCCCAGCAAACATAAGAACTAGCTCTTGGAAGGATGGAAACTAAACTGACCATGAACTAAACCTGCCGCACAACTAACAGTAGCCGGGTAGCGTAGCCTGCGTTTTATCCCTAGACGCCCAGCGCCGGCCGGAGGACTAACTAATCCTGGCAGAGGAAAATATAGTCCTGGCTCACCTCTAGAGAAATTTCCCCGAAAGGCAGACAGAGGCCCCCACAAATATTGGCGGTGATTTTAGATGAAATGACAAACGTAGTATGAAAATAGGTTTAGCAAAATTGAGGTCCGCTTTCTAGATAGCAGGAAGACAGAAAGGGCACTTTCATGGTCAGCTGAAAACCCTATCAAAACACCATCCTGAAATTACTTTAAGACTCTAGTATTAACTCATAACATCAGAGTGGCAATTTCAGATCACAAGAGCTTTCCAGACACAGAAACGAAACTACAGCTGTGAACTGGAACAAAATGCAAAAACAAACAAGGACTAAAGTCCAACTTAGCTGGGAGTTGTCTAGCAGCAGGAACATGCACAGAAAGGCTTCTGATTACAATGCTGACCGGCATGGAAGTGACAGAGGAGCAAGGCTAAATAGCGACTCCCACATCCTGATGGAAACAGGTGAACAGAGAGGATGATGCACACCAGTTCAATTCCACCAGTGGCCACCGGGGGAGCCCAAAATCCAGTTTCACAACAATAGCCCTTCCATTTAACCAGATACTGAAGTCTCCGTCTGGAAATACGGGAGTCCAGGATCTTCTCCACAACGTACTCTAATTCACCCCCTACCAGCACAGGAGCAGGAGGTTCAGTAGAAGGAACCACCGGTACCTCATACCTCCGCAACAACGACCGATGGAATACATTATGGATAGCGAAAGATGCCGGGAGGTCCAAACGAAAGGACACAGGGTTAAGAATCTCCAAAATCCTATAAGGACCGATGAACCGGGGCTTAAACTTAGGAGAAGAAACCCTCATAGGGACAAAACGGGAAGACAACCACACCAAGTCCCCAACACGAAGGCGAGGACCAACACGACACCGGCGGTTAGCAAACTGCTGAGTCCTCTCCTGGGACAACTTCAAATTGTCCACCACTTGTCCCCAAATCCGATGCAACCGATCCACCACAGCATCAACTCCCGGACAATCTGAAGATTCCACCTGACCAGATGAAAAACGAGGGTGAAACCCTGAATTGCAAAAGAAAGGGGAAACCAAAGTGGCAGAACTAGCCCGATTATTAAGAGCAAACTCTGCCAACGGCAAAAAGGCAACCCAGTCATCCTGATCCGCAGACACAAAACACCTCAAATAAGTCTCCAAAGTTTGATTTGCTCGCTCCGTCTGGCCATTAGTCTGAGGATGGAATGCAGACGAAAAAGACAAATCAATTCCCAACCTGGAACAGAATGTCCGCCAAAATCTAGACACGAACTGGGTTCCCCTGTCAGAAACGATGTTTTCCGGAATCCCATGCAGGCGAACCACATTTTGAAAAAACAGAGGGACCAATTCAGATGAGGAAGGCAACTTAGGCAATGGCACCAAATGGACCATTTTAGAAAAACGGTCACACACCACCCAGATGACAGACATCTTCTGAGAAACAGGGAGATCAGAAATAAAGTCCATAGAGATGTGCGTCCAAGGCCTCTTCGGAATAGGCAAGGGCAACAATAACCCACTAGCCCTAGAACAACAAGGCTTGGCCCGAGCACAAACATCACAAGACTGCACAAAAACACGCACATCTCGAGACAGGGAAGGCCACCAGAAGGACCTAGCCACCAAATCTCTAGTACCAAAAATTCCAGGATGACCTGCCAGAGTAGAAGAATGAACTTCCGAGATGACTCTACTGGTCCAATCATCAGGAACAAACAGTCTACCAGGTGGACAACGATCAGGTCTATCTGCCTGAAATTCTTGCAAAGCATGTCGCAAGTCTGGGGAGACAGCAGACAAAACCACCCCATCCTTAAGGATACCAGCAGGTTCAGAATCCCCAGGAGAGTCAGGCTCAAAACTCCTAGAAAGAGCATCTGCCTTCACATTTTTAGAACCCGGTAAGTATGAGACCACAAAATTAAACCGAGAAAAAAACAACGACCAGCGTGCCTGTCTAGGATTCAGGCGCCTGGCAGACTCCAGATAAATCAGATTCTTGTGATCAGTCAAAACCACCACCTGATGTCTGGCACCCTCAAGCCAATGACGCCACTCCTCAAACGCCCACTTCATGGCCAAAAGCTCCCGATTACCAACATCATAGTTTCGCTCGGCGGCCGAAAATTTACGAGAAAAGAACGCACAAGGTCTCATCACTGAGCAATCGGAACTTTTCTGCGACAAAACCGCCCCTGCTCCGATCTCGGAAGCATCGACCTCAACCTGAAAGGGAAGAGAAACATCAGGCTGGCGCAACACAGGAGCAGACGAAAAGCGGCGCTTAAGCTCCCGAAAGGCCTCCACAGCAGCAGGGGACCAATCGGCAACATCAGCACCCTTTCTAGTCAAATCAGTCAAAGGTTTAGCAACGCCAGAAAACCCAGTTATAAATCGACGATAGAAATTAGCAAAGCCCAAGAATTTCTGAAGACTCTTAAGAGAAGTAGGCTGCGTCCAGTCACAAATAGCCCGAACCTTGACAGGGTCCATCTCAACAGAAGAAGGGGAAAAAATGTACCCCAAAAAAGAAATCTTTTGAACCCCAAAAACACACTTTGAACCCTTTACACACAAAGAACTAGTCCGCAAAACCTGAAAAACCCTCCTGACCTGTTGAACATGAGACTCCCAGTCATCAGAAAAAATCAAAATATCGTCCAAATACACAATCATAAATTTATCCAAATATTCACGGAAAATATCATGCATAAAGGACTGAAAGACCGAAGTTGCATTTGAAAGGCCGAAAGGCATTACTAAATACTCAAAATGGCCCTCAGGCGTATTAAATGCGGTTTTCCACTCATCCCCCTGCTTAATTCGCACCAAATTATACGCCCCACGAAGATCAATCTTAGAGAACCACTTAGCCCCTCTTATGCGAGCAAACAAATCAGTCAACAAAGGCAACGGATACTGATATTTGACTGTAATTTTATTCAGGAGTCGATAATCAATACAAGGCCTCAGAGAGCCATCCTTCTTAGACACAAAGAAAAAACCAGCTCCTAAAGGAGATGAAGAAGGACGAATATGTCCCCTTTCCAGGGACTCCTTAATATACTCTCACATAGCAGCATGTTCAGGCACAGATAAATTAAACAAACGACCCTTTGGAAATTTACTGCCAGGAATCAGATCTATGGCGCAATCACAATCTCTGTGGGGAGGGAGAGAACCAATCTTAGGCTCTTCAAAAACATCACGATAATCAGAGAAAAATGCTGGAATTTCAGAGGGAGTAGATGACGAAATGGAAACCAAAGGTACATCCCCATGAGCCCCCCGACATCCCCAGCTTATCACAGACATTGTTTTCCAGTCAAGGACTGGGTTATGAGATTGTAACCATGGTAATCCAAGCACTAAAACATCATGTAAATTGTACAACACAAGGAAGCGAATCACCTCCTGATGGTCTGGAGTCATACGCATATTCACTTGCGTCCAGAATTGTGGTTAATTACTAGCCAAAGGGGTAGAATCAATACCCTTCAGAGGTATAGGGACTTCCAGTGGCTCTAAATCAATCCCACAGCGCCTGGCAAAGGACCAATCCATAAGACTCAGGGCGGCGCCAGAGTCCACATAGGCATCCACAGTAATAACTGATAATGAACAAATCAAGGTTACAGACAGAATAAATTTAGACTGTAAAGTGCAAATAGACTTGTCAGCCTTCTTTGTGCGTTTAGAACATGCTGATATAACATGAGTAGAATCACCACAATAGAAACATAACCCATTTTTACGCCTGTAATTCTGCCGCTCGCTTCTGGACAGAGTTCTGTCACATTGCATATTCTCTGGTGACTTTTCAGAAGATACCGCCAAATTGTGCACAGGCTTGCGCTCCCGCAAACGCCGATCAATCTGAATAGCCATTGTCATGGACTCATTCAGACCTGTAGGCGCAGGGAACCCGACCATAACATCCTTAACGGCATCAGAGAGGCCCTCTCTGAAATTTGCCGCTAGGGCGCACTCATTCCACTGAGTAAGCACAGACCATTTACGAAATTTTTGGCAGTATATCTCAGCTTCATCTTGCCCTTGAGATAGGGCTATCAAAGCTTTTTCAGCTTGAATCTCCAAATTAGGTTCCTCATAAAGCAAGCCTAAAGCCAGAAAAAAGGCATCCACATTGAGCAACGCAGGATCCCCTGGTGTCAATGAAAATGCCCAGTTTTGAGGGTCACCTCGCAGCAAAGAAATCACAATCTTAACCTGCTGGACAGGATCTCCAGAGGAGTGAGGTCTGAGAGAAAGGAATAATTTACAATTATATTTGAAATTCAGAAACCGAGATCTATCTCCGGAAAACACCTCTGGTGTAGGAATCTTAGGTTCAGACATCGGAGTATGTATAACAAATTCTTGTAAATTTTGAACCTTAGTAGCAAGATTATTTAAACCTGCAGCCAAGCTCTGAGGATCCATCTTTAAACAGGTGAGATCAGAGCCATTCAAGGATTAGAAGGAGAGAAAGGCAAAGGCTGTAATTAGAGCTGAAATACAACTGATCCAACTATGGAGCAAACATAGGAGAAAAGAAAAAAAAAACTCTACAGACTTCTTTTTCTCTCCTTTCTTCTGCCAGTAACTTTAACACGGGCCGGTCATACTGTCATGATTCCCAATGGCAGGGAAACATCAAAACACAAAGATAACGGACGAGCTCTGGGTGATGGAATCTCGAGCTGACCGTGAGCTAAATCTACCACACAACTAATAGTAGCCAGGGAGCATACCTGATTAACCCTAGATGCCACGTGCCAGCCGGAGGACTAACTACCCCTGGTAGAGGAAGGAACAGACCTGGCTTACCTCTAGGGAAATACCCCCAAAAGATGATAGCAGCCCCCCACATGTAATGACGGTGAATTTAGAGGAAAAGACATACACAGTATGAAGGTAGATTTAGCAAAGAGAGGTCCACTTACTAGATAGCAGAAGGATACAAAAGAGGACTTCACGGTCAACTGAAAACCCTATCAAAAAACCATCCTGAAATTACTTTAAGACTCCTGTGTCAACTCATGACACAGGAGTGGCAATTTCAGCCCACAAGAGCTTCCAGCTACAGAGAATAACAAAACTGCAAACTGGACAAAAGATACAAAACAAAAGGACAAAGTCCACTTAGCTGATCAGCAGACTAGTAGCAGGAACATGCAACCGAAGGCTCTGGTTACAATGATGACCGGCAAGGAAATGACTGGAGAGCAAGGCTAAATAGGAAACTCCCAAACACTGATGGGAGCAGGTGAACTGAGACAGCAAAGACACACAAGTCACCAGTACCACCAGCAACCACCAGGGGAGCCCAAAAGCGGATTCACAACATCCAAGGTGTTGTTTTCAGATTAAGGTAAATTTTTAATTTCATTTGGAAATCAAGGTCCCAGAGCCTGGAGGAAGAGGGGAGAGGCACACAATCCAAGCTGCTTGAGGTCAAGTGTGAAGTTTCCACATTCAGTGATGGTTTGGGGAGCCATGTCATCTGCTGGTGTAGGTCCACTGTGTTATCAAGACCAAAGTCAGAGCAGCCATCTGTCAGAAAATTTTAAAGCACTACTTGCTTCCCTCTGCCGACAAGCTTTTTGGAGATGGAAATTTCATTCTCCAGCAGGACTTGACACCTGTCCACACTGCTAAAATTACCAATACCGGTTTTGAAAACAACAGTATTATTGTGCTTGATTGGCCAGCAAACTCACCTGACCTTAATCCTATAGAGAATCTATGGGGTAATGTCAAGAGGAAGACAAGAGACACCAGACCCAAAAATGCAGATGAGCTGAAGGCTGCTATCAAAGCAACTTGGGCTTCCATAACACCTCAGCAGAGCCACAGTCTGTTCACCGCCATGCCGCATGGATGCAGTAATTGATGCAAAAGGAGCGCCGACCATGTATTAAGTGCATTTACTGGACATACATTTCAGTAGGACATTTTGGATTTTAAAATCATTTTTCAAGCTAGTGTTATAAAGTATTCTAATTTACTGAGATAATTACTTTTGATTATTTATTGGCCATAATCATCAACATTAACAGAAATAAACACTTGAAACAGATCACTTTGTTTGTAATGCCTCTATGTAATATATGAGTTTCACTGTTTGCATTGAAGAACTGAAATAAATTAACTTTTTGATGATATTCTAATATGCACCTGCATATATTTACACACACTATCCTGATAATTACACTCTGGTGCTATCCTGCTTTAACTCTTCAATTGACATTAATAGATATATGAAGAAAATGTCAGAAAAGACAAGATAATGTACGTAAAATTGATCATACTATAACAGACCTTTTTAAAAAACTCCAATCATTTAAACATATGGAGGAAATTCTTAGTATCGCTGATAACATTTTCAAACACATTAAAAATAAAGAAAAGGAATTTTTACATAAAAAAATGTGATAAATTTAGGAAAGACAATGTTCCATTTGATGAGCAATTTATAAATTACCGGTATGTAAGTTGCAATGAGGTCCAATTAGCAACAAAATTTGTCATATTGGACAAATATCTGAATTTTTAAGGACAAATTGTATGAGTTTGAGAAATTTTCTGTGTATGATAATTATAGTGGGGAAATGAGTGATCCTAATGAATCTTCAAACCATATAACACAAGAAATCCACCCTAATCTTTTACCTTTATCTTCTATTATTAAAGTAACAAAACCATGGGAAATTAGACACAGTAGCAATACTAATGAAGGGATGGTAAAATTAAAAACAATAAACCAACCAAGCCACACAAATTTAATAAATGCCTCATTTTTGAAGGCTGTGTTTTTTTATCCTCAGGAGACATGGGCGAGGAAAGCAGCTGTGATAATCATAGATGGGCAATCTACATCTACAGTTAAAATATGAAAAAGCTTGGGCACCCCTATTAATCTTAAGCTTAATGTTTTATAAAAATTGCTTTTCTTGCAACAGCTATTTCAGTTTCATATATCTAATAACTGTTGGACACAGTAATGTTTCTGCCTTGAAATGAGGTTTATTGTACTAACAGAAAATGTGCAATCTGCATTCAAACAAAATTTGACAGGTGCATAAGTATGGGCACCTCACCAGAAAAGTGACATTAATATTTTGTAGATCCTCCTTTTGCAAAAATAACAGCCTCTAGTCGCTTCCTGTAGCTTTTAATGAGTTCCTGGATCCTGGATGAAAGTATTTTTGACCATTCCTCTTTACAAAACAATTCCAGTTCAGTTAAGTTTGATGGTCGCCGAGCATGGACAGCCCTCTTCAAATGATCCCACAGATGTTCAATGATATTCAGGTCTGGGGACTGGGATGGCCATTCCAGAACAGTGTAATTGTTCCTCTGTATGAATGCCTGAGTAGATTTGGAGCGGTGTTTTGGATCATTGTCTTGCTGAAAGATCCATCCCCTGCGTAACTTCAACTTTGTCACTGATTCATGAACATTATTGTCAAGAATCTGCTGATACTGAGAGGAATCCATGCGTCCCTCAACTTTAGCAAGATTCCTGGTGCCGGCATTGGCCACAAAGCCCCAAAGCATGATGGAACCTCCACCAAATTTTACTGTGGGTAGCAAGTGTTTTTCTTGGAATGCTGTGTTTTTTGCCGCCATGCATAACGCCTTTTTGTATGACCAAGCAACTCAATCTTGGTTTCATCAGTCCACAGGACCTTCTTCCAAAAAGAAATTGGCTTCTCCAAATGTGCTTTTGCATACCTCAGCCGACTCTGTTTGTGGCATGCTTGCAGAAACGGCTTCTTTCGCATCACTCTCCCATACAGCTTCTCCTTGTGCAAAGTGCGTTGTATAGTTGACCGATGCACAATGACACCATCTGTAGCAAGTTGATGCTGCAGCTCTCTGGAGGTGGTCTGAGGATTGTCCTTGACTGATCTCACCATTCTTCTTCTCTGTCTTTCTGATGTTTTTCTTGGCCTCCCACTTCTAGCCTTAACAAGAACTGTACCTGTGTTCTTCCATTTCCTTACTATGTTCCTCACAGGGGAAATTGACAGGTTAAATCTCTGAGACAGCTTTTTGTATCCTTCCCCTGAACAACTATGTTGAATAATCTTTGTTTTCAGATCATTTGACAGCTGTTTTGAGGAGCCCATGATGCCACTCTTCAGAGGAGATTCAAACAGGAGAACAACTTGCAAGTGGCCACTTTAAGTAGCCTTTCCCATGATTGCATACACCTGGCTATGAAGTTCAAAGCTCAATGAGGTTACAAAACCAAAAAAAGTGCTTTAGTAAGTCAGTAAAAAGTAGGTAGGAGTATTTAAAACAAGAAAATGATAAGGGTGCCCATACTTATGCACCTGTCAAATTTTGTTTGAATGTAGATTGCACAATTTCTGTTAGTTGAATAAACCTCATTTCAAGGCAGAAACATTACTGTGTCCAACAGTTATTAGATACATGAAACTGAAATAGCTGTTGCAAAAAAAACAATTTTTATAAAACATTAAGCTTAAGATTAATAGGGGTGCCCAAACTTTTTCATATAACTGTACTAATGAAGAACTAAATTTGCAGACTTCTAATAATGTTTCTTTACCAATAATGAAAAAGATGTTCCACTAAAATGAACACTAATAATGGAAATCCAATGGTAATACTAATACTTATTCCGTGAATACTGCCCTGGAGGTGGTTACTAATAGTAATGGCAAAAACAAGAACGCAAATGACTATGGTTCAATGAAAGGAAAGCAAAAAAACACAAAAGGAGAGAAACCCAATGGGAACACTAAATCTAAGCATCAGAACAATAGTAAAAAAATGGTATGAAGTAGGATTTTT
Organism: Ranitomeya variabilis; assembly: GCF_051348905.1. Lineage (NCBI taxonomy): Eukaryota > Metazoa > Chordata > Amphibia > Anura > Dendrobatidae > Ranitomeya > Ranitomeya variabilis. The sequence continues at coordinate 928,043,122 of NC_135232.1, read as the reverse complement.
TTCAAGGTTCCTCCTGCAACCCCCCAAAATTAACATCAAATCGGAGTACCAATAGATATAAGCATAGAAAAAATGTTAAACCTTCAATGTGACTAAGAGTAGAGCAGGACAAGGTTCTGACTGAGACACTCATCCATGAGAAGTTATGCTGATGAAAGGGCCAAAGTGTGAACATGCTCTTCTAACAGGAAAGTTTTTTTGTTATATACTTTATTTAATAGTTAATTGCTATCATAAAAATAATCTACAAAGTAGGCATAGAGATTTCCAGAAGTTCAGTAATATGTAGAGAAAATGTTTGCAGACCATTTAAATTTTTCAGAAACGTTATTTAATGTCAGAAAAAGCACCACATACAAACATTACAATGGTTCTCCAACCCCAAATTCTAACTTTTTTCTAACCCTAGTATGCGCGACATCAGAAATCTTCATATTAATGTATTGGGGGGCCTTTTAGGCCCCCATGCAAATCATATGGAAAAACACACTTATAACTTTTACAAGTTTATTTTAAAACTGCTAAATAAAATATGATTAGTAAACAAAATTTTAATTATAATTTTTCACCGAAAACACCAAAAAAATTTTGCTTTCAAAATTTTACACAAACATATGAAAAAATGCACAAAAACGCATAGAAATCTATATCAAACTAGCTGCAGCTACATTTCTATTATGTTTCTTTTCTATTATATTAGTCTTCCAAACAATTTTGACAAGTTATTTTTTTCGGAAGAATGTTCTTTGCAGACATTTTCCTTACAAATTGAACAAAATCTCTTTTTTTTTCTTTCTCCTGGCCCTGAAATCATCTAAAACTGTACGCCACACTGTTTCATTGCTTCTTTAGTTTCCTTTAGCAAGCCTTTCACGTCGCTTCGCTGTATCATGTGAGGCATTACAAGTTCATGACAAAGGTCCTTCAAAAATAGGCATCTCCTGGCCTTCCTCCGTGCATGGAATTCTGGATGAGTTTCTGTATAAATAATGAATGAATTTAGGGCTGCTACATCAAGCATATTTGAAAAAAGTGCTATAGGCCATCGTTTTTTTTTTGCCTCTTGCATGAATATTCTCCCACCATCTCATCCATTTTGTCTACACCTCCTTTTGTTTTATTGTAATGTAGGATGATTTCTGGTTTTAATTTTCTGTCATTGCTTTCAATACTGCAATTGTGATGTATGGTACTGAGTAAAATCACTGATTTCTCCTTCTTCGCTTTGTAAGATACCAAAGTCACTTTGTTATTGAATCCAAAGACACTCTCAAAGTGCTCGCTGACGATTGTGTTTCAGTGCTTCTGGAATTTCTCATTGGTTTGGCTTGATAGTACCAATAAGTGTAATAGCTTTTTGAAGCAGAAAATTGCCTAGTTCAACATTGGTGAAATAATTGTCCATGGTAATGTTTCTACCTGGATTGAATATTGGAACAGCAAGAGTTTTGACTATTTCAGACCCCAGATCCTTCGGTACTGGTGCACCAACCTCTTTGCCACAGTAGATTACGCCATTTATGCCATAATAATTTGCAGAATCACACATCCAGAAGATTTTGATTCCATATTTGGCTGGCTTGCTGGGCATGTATTGTATGAACTTGCAGCGTCCTCTAAACGGTACAAGTTGCTCATCTACTGTAACATTAGTACTAGGATTGTAAAGTTTGGTGCAATTTTTGATAAATATGTTCCAGATATAACTGATAGGGGCTAATTTGTCTGTTTCAAACCTCAATGCACGTGTTCGCTTATCATCAAATCGAATGTGTCTGCTAATTTCCTTATATCTGTCCACTGACATTGTCGCCTTATAGTGTGGATCAGAAAGTGGGTCCAGAAATAATTCTCGTATTGGAACATCATACAATTTTTGACTCCCTGTCAGCAGTAAAAGTCCAATGTATGCATAAAGTTCCTCTTTTGAGATATTTTTCCAGGATTCCAGGACTTATTTTTTGCAAAAGCGATACGTCTTCCTTCTAGGTTTCAACATAAAAGGACCTCTTCTGCAATATTGTCAGAAAAAAAGTACAGAATACGTCTTTAGGGGAAAAGTAACTGGGACTTCACAGCTAATTGAGCCTGTCTCACAATATTATGGATTGCAGTACATCCAACTAATGTAGGATTACTGTCCCAAAAAACATTTGTTTTGGATGTTCTACTTATCACCACTTCTTAATGATCCACTGTATTCACTTCTTCATCATCCGAAAAAGAATCACTTGAGGATGTTTGATTCTCTGGTGGCAGGTACTCGTCATCGGACAAAGATAGTTCACTTTCATCACCACTTTGAAACATAATCGCTTCAATCTCTTGGCCACTCAGACGCTTGGAGGAAGACTGTGCTATTGCTGACTAGATGTTAGCAAACTAAAAGAAAAAACAATGAACACAATCAGGGTTGTCCACTCTTTGCTTGTGTGTGACACTGTTGTGTATCCGCTTTTTGGGCTCCCCTGGTGGTTGCTGGTGGTACTGGTGACTTGTTTGCACTTTGCTTCTTCTGTTCACCTGCTTCCATCAGTGTTTGGGAGTTTCCTATTTAGCCTTGCTCTCCAGTCATTTCCTTGCCGGTCATCATTGTAACCAGAGCCTTCGGTTGCATGTTCCTGCTACTAGTCTGCTGATCAGCTAAGTGGACTTTGTCCTTTTGTTTTGTACCTTTTGTCCAGTTTGCAGTTTTTGTGATTCTCTGTAGCTGGAAGCTCTTGTGGGCTGAAATTGCCACTCCTGTGTCATGAGTTGACACAGGAGTCTTAAAGTAATTTCAGGATGGTTTTTTGAAAGGGTTTTCGGTTGACCGTGAAGTCCTCTTTTGTATCCTTCTGCTATCTAGAAAGTGGACCTCTCTTTGCTTAATCTACTTTCATACTGTGTATGTCTTTTCCTCTTAATTCACCGTTATTACATGTGGGGGGCTGCTATCATCTTTTGGGGTATTTCCCTAGAGGTAAGCCAGGTCTGTTTCTTCCTCTACCAGGTGTAGTTAGTCCTCCGGCTGGCGCGTGGCATATAGGAAGCCGTAGGTATGCTCCCTGGCTACTGTTAGTTGTGTGGTAGATTTAGCTCACGGTCAACTCGAGTTTCCATCACCCGAGAGCTCGTTCGTTACTTATGTGTTTTTTACGTTCCCTTGCCATTGGGAACCATGACAGTATGACCGGCCAACAAAGTGTTAATTGTTTGGGCTGAAGCAGGAGAAAAAGAAGTGTTGAAGGGAATTTTTTTTTTTTTCTTTCCCTCAGAGTTTTGCTGCCTAGCCCTTAATTGCTGTCTAGCTGCTTCTTACCTCCTCTTAACCCTTGAATGGCTCTGACCTTAGCTGTTTAACATGGATGCCCAGAGTTTGGCTGCAGGTTTAAATAATGTTGCTACGAAGGTTCAAAATTTACAAGATTTTGTTATACATGCTCCTATTTCTGAACCTAAAATCCCTACACCAGAGGTGTTTTCCGGAGATAGATCTCGGTTTTTGAATTTCAAATATAATTGTAAATTATTCCTTTCTCTCAGACCTCACTCCTCAGGAGATCCTGTCCAGCAGGTTAAGATTGTAATCTCTTTGCTGCGAGGTGACCCTCAAAATTGGGCATTTTCATTGGCACCAGGGGATCCTGCGTTGCTCAATGTGGATGCGTTTTTCCTGGCTTTAGGGTTGCTTTATGAGGAACCTAATTTGGAGATTCAAGCTGAAAAAGCTTTGATAGCCCTATCTCAAGGGCAAGATGAAGCGGAGATATACTGCCAAAAATTTCGTAGGTGGTCTGTGCTTACTCAGTGGAATGAGTGCGCCTTAGCGGCAAATTTCAGAGAGGGCCTTTCTGATGCCGTTAAAGATGTTATGGTCGGGTTCCCTGCGCCTACAGGTCTGAATGAGTCCATGACAATGGCAATTCAGATTGATCGGCGTTTGCGGGAGCGCAAACCCGTGCACCATTTGGCGGTATCTTCTGAAGAGACGCCAGAGAAAATGCAATGTGACAGAGTTATGTCCAGAAGCGAGCGGCAGAATGATAGGCGTAAAAATGGGTTATGCTTCTATTGTGGTGATTCTGCTCATGTTATATCGGCATGCTCTAAGCGTACTAGGAAGGTTGACAAGTCCATTTCAATTGGCACTTTACAGTCCAAATTTATTTTGTCTGTAACCTTGATTTGTTCATTATCAGTTATTACCGTGGATGCCTATGTGGACTCGGGCGCCGCTCTGAGTCTTATGGACTGGTCCTTTGCCAGGCGCTGTGGGTTTGATTTAGAGCCTCTGGAAGTCCCTATACCTCTGAAGGGTATTGATTCTACACCTTTGGCTTGTAATAAACCACAGTTCTGGACGCAAGTGACTATGCGTATGACTCCAGACCATCAGGAGGTGATTCGCTTCCTTGTGTTGTACAATTTACATGATGTTTTGGTGCTTGGATTACCATGGTTACAGTCTCATAACCCAGTCCTTGACTGGAAGGCTATGTCTGTGTTAAGCTGGGGATGTCGGGGGGCTCATGGGGACACTCCTATGGTGTCCATTTCGTCATCTATTCCATCTGAGATTCCGGCATTTTTGTCTGATTATCGTGATATTTTTGAAGAGCCTAAGATTGGTTCACTCCCTCCTCACAGGGATTGTGATTGCGCCATAGATCTGATTCCTGGCAGTAAATTTCCAAAGGGTCGTTTGTTTAACCTATCTGTACCTGAACATGCTGCTATGCGCGAGTATATTAAGGAGTCCCTGGAAAAGGGACATATTCGTCCTTCTTCATCACCTTTAGGAGCCGGTTTTTTCTTTGCCTCTAAAAAGGATGGCTCTCTGAGGCCTTGTATTGATTATCGTCTCCTGAATAAAATTACAGTCAAATATCAGTATCCGTTGCCTTTGCTGACTGATTTGTTTGCTCGCATAAGGGGGGCTAAGTGGTTCTCTAAGATTGATCTTCGTGGGGCGTATAATTTGGTGCGAATTAAGCAGGGGGATGAGTGGAAGACCGCATTTAATACGCCTGAGGGCCATTTTGAGTATTTGGTAATGCCTTTCGGCCTTTCTAATGCACCTTCTGTCTTTCAGTCCTTAATGCATGATATTTTCCGGGAATATTTGGATAAATTTATGATTGTGTACTTGGATGATATTTTGATTTTTTCTGATGACTGGGAGTCTCATGTTCAGCAGGTCAGGAGGGTTTTTCAGGTTTTGCGGGAGAATTCTTTGTGTGTAAAGGGTTCAAAGTGTGTTTTTGTGGTTCAAAAAATTTCATTTTTGGGGTATATTTTTTCCCCTTCTTCTATTGAGATGGACCCTGTCAAGGTTCGGGCTATTTACGACTGGACGCAGCCTACTTCTCTGAAGAGTCTCCAGAAATTCTTGGGCTTTGCTAATTTTTATCGTCGATTTATAGCTGGTTTTTCTGGCATTGCTAAACCTCTGACGGATTTGACTAAAAAGGGTGCTGATGTTGCCAATTGGTCCCCTGCTGCCGTGGAGGCCTTTCGGGAGCTTAAGCGCCGCTTTTTGTCTGCCCCTGTGTTGCGCCAGCCTGATGTTTCTCTTCCCTTTCAGGTTGAGGTCGATGCTTCCGAGATCGGAGCGGGGGCGGTTTTGTCGCAGAAAAGTTCCGACTGCTCAGTGATGAGACCTTGTGCGTTCTTTTCGCGAAAATTTTCGGCCGCCGAGCGAAACTATGATGTTGGTAATCGGGAGCTTTTGGCCATGAAGTGGGCATTTGAGGAGTGGCGTCATTGGCTTGAGGGTGCCAGACATCAGGTGGTAGTTTTGACTGATCACAAGAATTTAATTTATTTGGAGTCTGCCAGGCGCCTGAATCCTAGACAGGCACGTTGGTCGTTGTTCTTTTCCCGGTTTAATTTTGTGGTCTCGTACTTACCGGGTTCTAGGAATGTGAAAGCAGATGCTCTTTCTAGGAGTTTTGAGCCTGACTCTCCTGGGAATTCTGAACCTGCTGGTGTCCATAAGGATGGAGTGGTTTTGTCTGCTGTCTCTCCAGATTTGCGACGTGCTTTGCAAGAATTTCAGGCGGATAGACCTGATCGTTGTCCGTCTGGTAGACTGTTTGTTCCTGACGAGTGGACCACTAGAGTCATCTCGGAAGTTCATTCTTCTACTCTGGCAGGTCATCCGGGAATTTTTGGCACCAGAGATTTGGTGGCTAGATCCTTCTGGTGGCCTTCCCTGTCTCGAGATGTGCGTGTTTTTGTGCAGTCTTGCGATGTGTGTGCTCGGGCCAAGCCTTGTTGTTCTAGGGCTAGTGGGTTGTTGTTGCCCTTGCCTATTCCGAAGAGGCCTTGGACGCACATCTCTATGGACTTTATCTCGGATCTCCCTGTTTCTCAGAAGATGTCTGTCATCTGGGTGGTGTGTGACCGTTTTTCTAAAATGGTTCATTTGGTGCCATTGCCTAAGTTGCCTTCCTCATCTGAGTTGGTCCCTCTGTTTTTTCAAAATGTGGTTCGCTTGCATGGTATTCCGGAAAACATCGTTTCTGACAGGGGTACCCAGTTCGTGTCTAGATTTTGGCGGGCAGTCTGTGCCAGGTTGGGCATTGATTTGTCCTTTTCGTCTGCATTCCATCCTCAGACCAATGGCCAGACGGAGCGAACTAATCAAACTTTGGAGACTTATTTGAGGTGTTTTGTGTCTGCGGATCAGGATGATTGGGTTGCCTTTCTGCCGTTGGCGGAGTTTGCTCTTAATAATCGGGCTAGTTCTGCCACTTTGGTTTCTCCTTTCTTTTGCAATTCAGGGTTTCATCCGCGTTTTTCATCTGGGCAGGTTGAATCTTCGGATTGTCCTGGAGTGGATGCGGTGGTGGATCGGTTGCATCGGATTTGGGGACAAGTGGTGGATAATTTGGAATTGTCCCAGGAGAGGACTCAGCAGTTTGCTAACCGTCGTCGTCGTGTTGGTCCCCACCTTCACGTTGGGGACTTGGTGTGGTTGTCTTCCCGTTTTGTCCCTATGAGGGTTTCTTCTCCCAAATTTAAGCCTCGGTTCATCGGTCCTTATAGGATTTTGGAGATTCTTAACCCTGTTTCCTTTCGTTTGGACCTCCCGGCATCTTTCGCTATCCATAATGTGTTCCATCGGTCGTTGTTGCGGAGATATGAGGTACCGGTGGTTCCTTCTACTGAACCTCCTGCTCCTGTGCTGGTGGAGGGTGAATTGGAGTACGTCTTGGAGAAGATCTTGGACTCCCGTATTTCCAGACGGAGACTTCAATATCTGGTTAAATGGAAAGGCTATGGTCAGGAAGATAATTCTTGGGTAACTGCCTCTGATGTTCATGCCTCGGATTTGGTTCGTGCCTTTCATAGGGCTCATCCAGATCGCCCTGGCGGTTCTTGTGAGGGTTCGGTGCCCCCTCCTTAAGGGGAGGGTACTGTTGTGTATCCGCTTTTTGGGCTCCCCTGGTGGTTGCTGGTGGTACTGGTGACTTGTTTGCACTTTGCTTCTTCTGTTCACCTGCTTCCATCAGTGTTTGGGAGTTTCCTATTTAGCCTTGCTCTCCAGTCATTTCCTTGCCGGTCATCATTGTAACCAGAGCCTTCGGTTGCATGTTCCTGCTACTAGTCTGCTGATCAGCTAAGTGGACTTTGTCCTTTTGTTTTGTACCTTTTGTCCAGTTTGCAGTTTTTGTGATTCTCTGTAGCTGGAAGCTCTTGCGGGCTGAAATTGCCACTCCTGTGTCATGAGTTGACACAGGAGTCTTAAAGTAATTTCAGGATGGTTTTTTGAAAGGGTTTTCAGTTGACCGTGAAGTCCTCTTTTGTATCCTTCTGCTATCTAGAAAGTGGACCTCTCTTTGCTTAATCTACTTTCATACTGTGTATGTCTTTTCCTCTTAATTCACCGTTATTACATGTGGGGGGCTGCTATCATCTTTTGGGGTATTTCCCTAGAGGTAAGCCAGGTCTGTTTCTTCCTCTACCAGGCGTAGTTAGTCCTCCGGCTGGCGCGTGGCATATAGGAAGCCGTAGGTATGCTCCCTGGCTACTGTTAGTTGTGTGGTAGATTTAGCTCACGGTCAACTCGAGTTTCCATCACCCGAGAGCTCGTTCGTTACTTATGTGTTTTTTACGTTCCCTTGCCATTGGGAACCATGACAGACACACTGTAAGTGTAAAGTGCCCCCTCCCTCCTCTCACCCTCAGCACTTCTTACCTTTTATACTTTCTTTTAGGTGTTGTACAATTCTCTGGATGTCTGTAGCTCAATAGTTTTACCCTTTGCAGGCTTCTTAGAATCAGAGAAACTGAAACTGAATCAGACTTCCTCTCAACATTTTATCTTATATCAGGTCATTCACAATTAGCTCACAGTGTATTCTATCCTCATTACTCTCTACACAGCTCATTACTGTGTTCAGAAGGACCTGAGATGATGTCATGGCCTTATCTCCCCCTCCAAAAATCACATGACATCCTCATATGGCATTATCCACACCCTGGCCCCTCCACCAGCATTACTGAGTACAAATAAAGTAACTTGAGACACAAACACTACTGAGAACATGGTAAGAAATACATGGGGGCCTAAAAGGCCCCCAATCCGTACAGATGTGCTTTTCACCAAAAAAGCATTGTGGAGCGCCCCCACTGCCGCAGGGCCGAGGGGCACCCGGTACCGGGCCGCTATGTCTCAGTTCTGGGGTTGTCACGGTGGCTGGGCCCGGTCCATGACCCTGCTGAGGGGCGTCCAGTGAAAGTTGAGAATGTGATAAGGTTGTGGTGCGGTGCAGGTCGCGGTAAATAACGAGGACACCAGGTTGCAGTCTCTTTACCTCTTTACTGAAGGCTTCAGGATCCTCAGTCCGGAATACGGTTAACCGGGCTGCGGGAGTCCGACCGGTCCGATGGCACCTCCAGAGTTCCCTTTGCAGGTGGAAATCTGTGCC